>NC_133974.1:24343523-25002452 GCF_047716275.1 Strix uralensis
AACATCAGCCCATCTGAAGTGCATGTATACCAATGAACACAGCATGGGTAACAAACAGGAAGAGCTTGAAGCCATGATGCAACAGGAAAATTATGATGTAGTGGCTGTTACAGAAACATGGTGGGATGTCTGCCATGACTGGAGTGCGCCTGTTGATGGCTACAAGCTCTTTAGGAGGGATAGAGAAGGAAGGAGAGGTAGTGGGGTGGCGCTGTATGTTAGGGACTGTTATGATTGCTTTGAGTAGAAGTGTAGTGAAGACAGGGTGGAGTGTCTTTGCATTAGAATCAGAGGGAAGGCCAACAGGGCAGATGTTGTAGTAGGAGTCTACTATAGGCCACCCAACCAGGACAGAGAGGTGGATGAAATATTCTATGGGCATTTAGGCGAAATCTCACGATTGCTTGCCCTTGTTCTTGTGGGAGACTTTAACTTCCCAGACATCTGCTGGAAATACAACACAGCAGAGCGGGACCAGTCCCAGAGATTCCTGGAAAATGTGGGAGATGATAAGTTCCTGACGCAGCTGGTGAGTGAACCAACCAGAGAAGGTGCCCTACTGGACCTCCTCTTTGTGAACAGAGGACTGGTGGATGATGTGGTGGTTGGAGGCCGAGTAGGGCACAGCGATAATGAAATAGTAGAGTTCTCTATTTGTCCCGATCCAATGTCGGGGGAAGTTTCGATACAATCCCAAGAGTGAGATTAAGACACAAACAAGGTCAAATGCCGTATACCTAAAACAGGTTTTTATTATTAAAGAAGTGAAGAGGGGTAGCGATAGGACAGAATGGAAGGGAAAGACAGAAATAAAGCAAGGATGCAGGATAGGGTTGCAAGAATAGTCACCACCATGGATCCAGCGGCGTCCCGTTGGTCCTCAGTCTTCAGTTCTTCAGTGGTGGGTGCACATGGATCTGGCTTCGATGGTAGATGCACACTGAGCAAAATTTTCTGCTGCCTTTTTAAGTTCATCGTATCTGCTGATTAGCATATCTGTCCACCTTTAGGTTTTTTTTCTCTGGTCCATCAGGTTTTGTTGCATCTGGCTTCAGGGCAGGAAAGTTTGCCTCTTGTCAGTTCATTAGCAATGCAGGCATGGTGTCTGGCCTACACAACAGAGCTACAAATGGCTACAGGATGGGGCCAACTCAGCACACCTCTGCCCCTTTGAGGCTTGTCTAAGGAGTCCGGACAATGCAACCGCAAGGAAGTGGTGGGGTGCGTCCTTCAATACACTCCCGCTTCTATGGGCAACATCCCTCAGACCAACCCACAGGCTGCAGCAGCTTCTCTTGGAGGTTTGCACAGATACAAGCAAGTTTGAGAGTCATATGACATTTCAGTCTCTCACACTATTAGAGAGGCCAGGAGAGGGGGCAGCAGAACTGACATCCTGGACTTCCAAAGGGCTGACTTTGTCTTGTTTAGGCACCTGCTTGACAGGATCCCTTGGGAGATGATCCTGAAGGGTATAGGGGTCCAGGAAGGCTGGACACTCTTTAAGAAGGAAGTCTTCATGGCACAGGAGCACGTGGTCCCCAGGTGCTGTAAGAGAAGTCGGCGACAGAGAAGACAACCCTGGCTAAACAGGGAGCTTTGGCTGCAACTGAGGGAGAAAAGGAGAGTTTACAGCCTTTGGAAGAAGGGGCTAGCGACTCACAATGATTACAAAGATGCTGTGAGGCTATGCAGGGCGGAAATCAGGAAGTCTAAAGCCCAGCTAGAAATTAATCTGGCTTCAGCAATCGAGGACAACAAGAAATGTTTCTTTAAGTATGTCAACAGCAAAAGAAAGACCAGGGAGAACCTCCATCCCCTGCTAGACGCAGGAGGAAACATGGTAACAAGTGATGAGGAGAAGGCTGAGGTGCATAATGCCTTATTTGCCTCAGTCTTTAATAGCAAGACTAGTTGTACTGAGGGAATCCAGCCTCCTCAGCCAGAAGACAGAGACTGGGAGAATGACCCCCCCACAATCCAGGAGGTGACAGTCAGTGACCTACTGCATCACATAGACACACACAAGTCTATGGGACGAGATCGGATACACCCGAGGGTGCTGAAGTTGCTGGCTGGGGTACACGCCAAGCCACTTTCCATCATTTACCTGCAGTCCTGGCTGACCGGGGAGGTCCCGACAGATTGGAAATTGGCCAATGTGACGCCCATATATAAGAAGGGTTGGAAGGATGATCCGGGAAATTACAGGCCTGTCAATTTGATGTCAGTGCCCAGGAAGCTGATGGAGCAGATCATCCTGAGTACCATCACACAACACATGCGGGACAACCAGATGATCAGGCCCAGTCAGCATGGGTTTATGAGAGGCAGGTCCTGCTTGACAAACCTGATGTCCTTCTACAACAGGGCGACCTGCTTATTGGATGAGGGAAAGGCTGTGGATGTTGTTTACCTTGACTTTAGTAAGGCCTTTGACACCGTTTCCCACAGCATTCTCCTGGCAAAACTGGCTGCTTGTGGCTTGGATTGGCATACGCTTTGCTGGGTAAAAAACTGGCTGGATGGCCGGGCCCAAAGAGTTGTTGTGAACGGAGTTAAATCTGGTTGGCGGCCGGACACAAGTGGTGTCCCCCAGGGCTCGGTTTTGGGGCCACTCCTGTTGAACATCTTTATTGATGATCTAGACAAGGGGATCGAGTGCACCCTCAGTAAGTTTGCAGATGACACCAAGTTGGGTGAGAGTGTTGATCGGCTCGAGGGTAGGGAGGCTCTGCAGAGAGATCTGGACAGGCTGGAGCGATGGACTAAGGCCAACTGTAGGAGTTTCAATAAGGCCAAATGCCAGGTTCTGCACTTTAGCCACAACAACCCCCAGCAGCGCTACAGGCTTGGGGAGGAGTGGCTGGAGAGCTGCCAGTCAGAGAGGGACCTGGGGGTGTTGACTGACAGCCGGCTGAACATGAGCCAGCAGTGTGCCCAGGTGGCCAAGAAGGCCAATGGCATCCTGGCTTGCATCAGAAATAGCGTGGCCAGCAGGGACAGGGAAGTGATCTTACCCCTGTACTGGGCACTGGGCACTGGCCACACCTCGATTACTGTGTTCAGTTTTGGGCCCCTCACTACAAAAAGGACATTGAATTACTCAAGCGTGTCCAAAGAAGGGTAACGAAGCTGGTGAAGGGTCTGGAGCACATGTTGTACGAGGAGCGGCTGAGGGAACTGGGGTTGTTTAGTCTGGAGAAGAGGAGGCTGAGGGGAGACCTCATCGCCCTCTACCACTACCTGAAAGGAGGTTGCAGAGAGGTGGAGATGAGTCTCTTTAATGAAGTAACAAGCAATAGGACAGGAGGGAATGGCCTCAAGTTGCGCCAGGGAAGGTTTAGACTGGGTAGTACGAAGCATTTCTTTACAGAACGGGTTGTTAGGCGTTGGAATGGACTGCCCAGGGCAGTGGTGGAGTCCCCATCCCTGGAGGTGTTTAAGAGTCGGGTTGACATAGTGCTGAGGGATATGGTGTAATTGAGAACTCTCAATGTTAAGTTAAGGGTTGGACTAGGTGATCTTCAAGGTCTTTTCCAACCTAGATGATTCTGTGATTCTGTGATCTGTGACTTCTGTGAATTGTGAGGGAGAGGTTTCCCTTCAAGGAGGATTTTGTATGTCATCCAAGTAAGTGGACCACTATGGAGAGAGGTATTCAATACTTGAAGGATATAGCCATGTGGGAGGTAGTTTACTATGATCCAGGTAATTCACAGCTACCCACAGATCGAGATGAAGTCCGATGCACCCGGCCCATGTGGCGGAAGTTTATACGGAGTACACCCTCATCATATGCCAGTGCATTAGCAGTAATGGACTGGAGAGACAAAGAGGGACCAACAGTGGAAGAATTGGCTTGCCAACTACGACAATATGAAGAAGGTGTCTCTTTCCCCCTTGTCACGGCTGTGGGGAAATTATCTCAAGTATTCCAGCAATTTAAACAGGACATGTCCTACTCCTCACCTACATTGACTAGAATCTCGGCTATTAGGAGCAGTCATTTCTCTACTCAAGAGAACTGGTATACACCATGGGGGAAGCTGTGGCATCGCCTGTGTGACTATGGGGAAGACATGAAGAAATGGGATGGAAAATCTACCTACTTCATAGAAGAGTGAGTATGCAAGTTGGAAGGAAGAACAACTACAAAACAGGGTTCTTTTAGGAGAAATGCTACTCTGGTTTCCAGTAATCCATCGCCCAAACAAAGCAGAAAGGTCGACTTTGCTCATGATCCTATGAGAAGCACTTCTGATTTGTATTCACAAGAAGTGAGTGATCAAGATGAGACTGAAACCTGTGCACACCACACTAACCCATTTGTCGTTAGCGGGTATTATGACCAACATTAGAGGGGCCCTGCCTCCAGCCAGGCGGAGGACAGGGACAATCAAGTTTATTGGCTCATGTGGATTCGATGGCCTGGCACATCTGACCCCCAGCAGTATAAGGCTTTAGTGGACACTGGTGCTCAATGTACCTTAATGCCATTAAATTTTAAAGGGGCAGAATCCATCTATTTCAGCAGTGACAGGGGGATCTCAACAGCTGACTGTGTGGAGGCTGAGGTGAGCCTAACTGGAAAAGAGTGGGAAAAACACCCCATTGTGACTGGCCCAGAAGCTCCATATATTCTTGGTATAGATTATCTCAGGAGAGGGTAT
This sequence comes from Strix uralensis, assembly GCF_047716275.1. Classification (NCBI taxonomy): domain Eukaryota; kingdom Metazoa; phylum Chordata; class Aves; order Strigiformes; family Strigidae; genus Strix; species Strix uralensis. Next base: position 24,348,197 of record NC_133974.1, read on the forward strand.
TTTAAGGACCCAAAAGGTTATTTGTGGGCTTTTGGTATAGCTGCCTTGGAAAAAGAAGAAATTAAACAGCTGTCTATTACCTGGTCTCTCAGAGAACCCTTCTGTTGTGGGATTGCTGAGGGTCGAAGAACAACAGGTGCCAACTGCCACTACAACCGTGCACCGATGTCAATACTGCATCAATCAAGACTCTGTAATCCCCATCTGTAAACTGATTTGTTAACTAGACAGCCAAGGAATCATCAGCAAGATGCACTCCCTTTTTAACAGCCCCATATGGCCAGTGCAAAAGTCTAATGGAGAGTGGAGATTGACAGTGGACTATGGTGGCCTGAATGAAGTCATGTCACCACTGAGTGCTGCTGTGCCAGACATGCTAGAACTTCAGTATGAGCTAGAGTTGAAGGCAGCCAAGTGGTATGCCACGACTGATATTGCCAACACATTTTTCTTCATCCCCCTGGCAGCAGAGTGCAGGCCACAGTTTGCTTTTACCTGGTGGGGTGTCCAATACACCTGGAATCGACTGCCCCAGGGGTGGAAACACAGCCCCACCATTTGCCATGGACTGTGGACTGATCCAGACTGCACTGGAACAGGATGAAGCCCCAGAACATTTACAGTACATTGATGATAACATTATATGGGGTAATACAGCAGAAGAAGTTTTTGAGAAAGGGGAAAAGATAATTCAAATCCTTCTGAGAGCTGGTTTTGCCATAAAGTGTAGCAAAGTTAAGGGACCTGCACAAGAGATCCAGTTTTTAGGAGTAAAATGGCAAGATGGACGTCGTCAGATTCCAATGGAGGTGATTAATAAAATGACAGCTATGTCCCCACTGACTAACAGAAAGGAAATGCAAGCTTTCTTAGTTGTTGTGGATTTCTGAAGACTGCACATTCCAAATTATAGTCAGATTGTAAGCCCTTACTATCAAGTGACCTGGAAAAAGAATGATTTTATATGGGGCCCGGAGCAACGACAAGCTTTTGGACAAATTAAACAGGAAATAGTTCATGCAGTAGCCCTTGGGCCAGTTCAGACAGGACAAGATGTTACAAATGTGCTCTACGCTGCAGCCGGAAAGAATGGCCCTAGCTGGAGTCTCTGGCAGAGAGCACCAGGGGAGACTCGGGGTCGACCCCTGAGGTTTTGCAGTCAGTGATACAGAGGATCGGAGGACCACTATACTCCAACCAAAAAGGAGATACTAGCAGCATATGAAGGGGTCTGAGCTGCTTCTGAGGTGATTGGGACTGAAGTACAGCTCCTCCTGGCTCCCTTACTGCCAGTGCTGGGCTGGATGTTCAAAGGGAGTGTCCCCTCTACACACCATGCAACTGATGCCATGTGGAGTAAATGGGTCACATTAATCACACAACGGGCTTGAATAGGGAGCCCCAGACACTCAGGAATACTGGAAGTGATTACAATTTGGCCAGAAGGCAAAGATTTTGGAATGGCACCAGAGGAAGAGATTATGCATGCTGAAGAGGCCCCACCATATAACAAACTATTGGATAATGAGAAGCGATATGCCCTGTTTACTGACGAGTCCTGTCGCATTGTGGGGAAACATCGAAGGTGGAAGGCAGCTGTATGGAGCCCCACACGATGGGTCGCTGAAGTTGCTGAAGGAGAAGGTGAATCGAGTCAGTTTGCAGAGGTGAAAGCCATCCAGCTGGCCTTAGATATTGCTGAGTGAGAAAAGTGGTTGGTGCTCTACCTCTATACTGACTCATGGGTGGTGGCAAATGCGCTGCGGGGGTGGTTACAGCTGTGGAAACGGAGCAACTGGCAGCTCAGAGACAAACCCATCTCGGCTGCTGAATTATGGCAAGATATTGCTGCTCGAGTAAAGAATCTGGTTGTGAAAGTACGCCAGGTAGACGCTCATGTACCCAAGAGCCGGGCCACTGAAGAACATCAGAACAACCAACAGGTGGACCAAGCTGCTATGATTAAGGTGACTTCCATCAGGGAAGAGATGCAACATATAGATGGGCCTGTGACCGAGGGTTGGACTTAACCATGGATGTTATTGCACAGGTAATCCATGATTGTGAGACATGTGCTACGATCAAGCAAGACAAACGGTTAAAGTCCATTTGGTATGGAGGACGATGGTTAAAATATAAATATGGGGAGGCCTGGCAGATTGATTATATCACGCTCCCACAAACTTGGCATGGCAAACACTATGTTCTTACAATGGTGGAAGCAGCCACCGGATGGTTGGAAACTTATGCCGTGTCCCATGCCACTGCCCGGAACACCATTTTAGGCACTGAGAAGAAAGTCTTATGACAGCATGGCACGCCAGAAAGAATTGAGTCAAATAATGGGACGCATTTCTGAAAGAACCTCTTAGACACTTGGGCCGAAAAACATGGTATTGAGTGGGTATATCACATTCTTTACCACGCGCCAGCCTCTGGGAAAATTGAGCGATGCAAGGGGTTGCTAAAAACTACACTGAGAGGAATGGGTGTTGGAACTTTCAAACACTGGGATGTGCATTTAGCGAAACCTACCTGGTTAGTCAATACCAGAGGATCTGCCAAGCAATCTGGCCCTGCTCAATCAAACCTCTTACATACTGTAGATGGGGATAAAGCCCCCGTAGTGCACATTAAAAATATGCTGGGGAAGACAGTCTGGGTTATTCCTGCATTGGGTAAAGGTAAACCATGCATGGGATTACTTTTGCCCAAGGACCTCGGTGCACTTGGTGAGTAATGCAGAAGGACAGAGAAGTCTGATGTGTGCATCAAGGAGATTTGATTTTAAGTGAAAATAGTTAATGAATCAAACTGTCAAATAATCCTGTTATTGCAATTGGTGTCCCGTAACATCCTCCTGCCACATCCACAGCCTCCTGCTCTCACCGACTGAGCCAACTCCACCTCATTCCTTCAGCCTTAAAGACTGTCATGACAGATGGAACCCAACTAAATAGACTCAGTAGACGTTTTGGAAGGATGGCTTATAGACTAAGGGAATGATATCTGTGAGACCCAGGAAATGGTTGGTGATTCCTTAGAATGAATTTGGAACCTGAGCATAATGTAAATGGTATGGAACAAGGGGTGGAGACTGTCCTGGTTTTGGCCAGGATAGAGTTAAATTTCCTTGGGCTGAGAGGGAACACAGCTAGACATCTGTGCCTGGATCGATCATTGGAGTATTCCATATCATGTGACATCATGCTCAGTATATAAGGGGACACGTGCTCTCTCATTTTCCATTTTGGTTTTGGTTTTCCGGTCAGCAGCGGGATTTCTGATGCAGTCAGGATTGCTGCTGGGGGCAGGCTGAGTTCCAGTCACCAGTTGATAAGCAACTACTGTATATTACCTGTTTGGACTTACTATTGTTACTGCTGTTTTGTTACTATTACTAAATTTTTTTTTTATTCAACCTATGAATTCCTTTTTTTTGTCCCTCCCCTATTTCACCAGGGAGGGGAGGGGGGAAGTAAATGACTGGGCATGTGGTGATTGGCTACTGACCGAGTTCAAACCACAACAGGATAAATGGAGACATGGACATGGAAATTGTCTGGAACTAGAATTTGTGTAGAATTTACATAGGGAATAAATGGAGATATGGACATGGAAATTGGTAGGAAAACTGAGTCTGGAGTTGGGGTGGAATAATGGGGACTGGTTGTTGCAAGAAAGCTGGAAAACAGAAGTCAGGTGGTTAAAGAGAATGTGAAAGAAGGTGAAGATTAGTTGAAAGAAGATGAAGATTACTTGAGAAGATTTAGAAAACTGGGTCTGAAAGGACAAGGAGACTGACAGGCAGATGAAGATAGGGCAGAAAAAGGAGACAGATCTGATTGTAAACAGGTTTCAGGAGGAGAACTGGCATTGATCAGAGAGGAGCTCCCGTGAGGTTTCCCTGGTATTAGGCAATGAACTCATCAAGAAAGTTTAGTAATGCCATCTACTATTTGTCATTTATGGTTGGTAGTGCAATGTTACGAAGGCTCTCAAATAAACCACCAACCACCAAAAATTAAAAATTTATTATTAACACAATTAACTAGCTCTCCATAAATTACAGGTTCGAATGTCTGTGAGAGCAGAACAGAACATCTTCCTAGGGTTAAACGACAACCCAAAACACTTTGTCACTCACCTGACAAGTGAGGGCTCTCAACCTTGAGGATCTGCTCTGGCAGCGTCCCGACCCAAGACACCTCAAGGAGTTTCCTTGGGCAGCGTTCTGACCCAAGGGGAGAGTCCTCGACCACAGCATGCTGCTCCAGGGGACGAGCTCCAAATGGCTCCCCCAGGGGACTCCATTTATACCCAGGCCGAATCTGACCTGTAGTGAATAGTGGCTGCCATTGGCCAAAGGCCCCAATTACCGTGAAGCCCCGAGAGCAAAGGCAGTCAGGAGCTGCTACACTTCAGCAGCCAAGAAGCTCTGTTTTCATTGGGCAGATGCACTTGCCACAATCCACCCTGTGACTATAGTCATGATTCGGCTGGTTTCCTTGAAGTGGTGGTGCAGTCATCTCTTGCCTCCAAGGTTAAAAGGGAGTGCGGTCCTGGTGAGTCTCCATACTCATTGTGGATTGTCATCCCTATATACAGTCAAATCTTAAAAATCCCAACCTTTCAAACATACAATGTATTACAATCAAAATTGAAGGAAGCTGATTAACCATTCTAACACGGAAGATTCTAACATATCCAAATAGTCAATTAATGCTTAATATAGCAACAATTGCCTCAGGTCTCTTGCTACTTTATTCATTTTTTGACTTAAAGTGACATTAACACAATAGCACCAAGTTCAATCACATTCTTTTGAATGCTGCCAATTTCACAAGATTCATTCGCCACCACATTGTCATACAAGTCTCGATTGTCCATATGGATCCCCATGGCCAAGCAGGATGCCGAAGTCATCTGTTCCTCCAAGATCCTAACAAAAAAAACAGAACTAGGCCTTGGATCAGAACCCAGGCATCAAGTTAAAAAGTAGTAATTATCTATTGGGCACTAATATGGTGAGTTTTTCCACCTTTCCCTAAGGCTTCCCAAGCATGATGACAATGCCCATTAGCCTGAGGATAGTATGGGGTGTGCAAACCTACTGTATTCCTTGTGTGCCCACTCCTGGACCACCTCGGCAATCAAGTGGCTCCTGTTACCTGATTAAATTGATTTAGGTGTTTCCTTCTCTATCTGCCGTGTGTGGCAATAATGATCTCACTGCACGCAGAGCTTCCTCACAGTTTCTCACTGTCCAACTCCCACAGAAGGGGGAGGGATTTCCAGAGATATTAAGCCCTTCTCCGGGCATGGTTTTAGCGAGCTTTTGAGTCAGTGCATAGGGAGCAATTGTCTGGCGAGTGCCGATATCCCTGGACAGGACATGCAAATGTAAATTGCCTGAGCTGCACCCAGCCCAGCCAGGCCCTGCAGCTGACAAAAGGCCTGGATGGGCATTCAGCCGCCCATAATCGACTGTTATTTGCCACCTTTTGTTTGGTTTGAGGACTGGCCACAGCAGAGAATTCTAAGGGGAATGTGTACGATTTATAATCTTTTTTCAGTATCATTAATCACCTCAAAAATACCCTGTTTAGCAGCAGTTGGCAAGGGATATTGACAGACACAGGTAACTTCTGTCCCCCTAACTCCAAAACTCCACACTGCCATCTGGTAAACACCACTGTTTACCTGCCAAAACATCAAGCCCTAATATTTTTCCTTTGTTCTCGAGTTCTGCCCTCCAGCAATTGCACCAACTTCGAGATGTTACCAGTCGATTGCCCATGTAATATTGCCCGGGGTACCCCCAGTGCCAATGCCTTCCACTAAAACACGTGTACATGAAGGCTGGGGTGGGGGTGGGGGTGGGGGTGGGGGGGCGTTGCTGGTTGCATTCAACAGCTCTTTGCACCCTTTCTCTGAGGGACTGGACATGTATCTTTAAGGCATTTGGGAGCCCTCTAATAAGAGCTCTAAGGTGGTTGGGATCCACCTGCGTGGCAAGCGGTATTCCGCACTGCCCCCTCTCATACATCACCTGCTTTTTGTACTCCTTCTGCCAGCTCCAACAGTCCCTTCACCTGAATGGTAGCAGGTTCCTCCCTCTCCTTAGGGTCCACACCCCCAGCCCAGTAAGCCACTCGAGATGTTATCGACTGGTTACCCACTGGTCTATCACTTAAAACCACTCCGGGACCCCAGAAACCTCCCACTTCATCATCACTCAACAGAATTCGATCCCCCCCCATTAAAGAAACTCTCCACAAATACTCAGTTTCAGTTTCATCTGGTTTACGCTCTCAAATAAACCACCAACCACCAAAAATTAAAAATTTATTATTAACACAATTAACTAGCTCTCCATAAATTACAGGTTCGAATGTCTGTGAGAGGAGAACAGAACATCTTCCTAGGGTTTAACGACAACCCAAAACACTTTGTCACTCACCTGACAAGTGAGGGCTCTCAACCTCGAGGACCTGCTCAGGGCAGCGTCCCGACCCAAGGCACCTCAAGGAGTTTCCTTGGGCAGCGTTCTGACCCAAGGGGAGAGTCCTCGACCACAGCATGCTGCTCCAGGGGACGAGCTCCAAATGGCTCCCCCAGGGGACTCCATTTATACCCAGGCCGAATCTGACCTGTAGTGAATAGTGGCTGCCATTGGCCAAAGGCCCCAATTACCGTGAAGCCCCGAGAGCAAAGGCAGTCAGGAGCTGCTACACTTCAGCAGCCAAGAAGCTCTGCTTTCATTGGACAGATGCACCTGCCACATGCAATTGGAGACAAAAATAAAAAATTGATAAAGTTACTAGGAAGCTGTGAAGAGGAAAACTGGAGCTGAAAGGACAAGATAAGAAAAAGCAGAAAAACCTCATGTCAAAGTTTGGCAATAAAAAAGTCGGCAGATGATAATAAAGCATAAGGAAAAAAGAGATCAGGATAAAAAATCTCACTGCAAATTGAACATGTTCATGTAAACTAAACAGAGCCAAGGCAGACTTCAGCGTTGCTCCACATTTTTTCATCCAGTTTAATTTTTATCACACTTCCTGACACAGGATTACTTCCTGTTGTGGTTTGAGTTCAGAGGGCAACTGACCACCATGCAGCTGCTCACTCACCCCTTCCTTCTCAGTGCTGGGAAGCAGAAAATAAAGCAAAAGGCCCAGGAATTGAGATAAGTACAAGAAGGGATGACTCACCCATTATGTTCATGGGCAAAAGACAGACTTGTTAGGGGAAAAAAAGAACATAAATTCAGACACTAACAACAACACTCAACAGACAGAGTAGGACAGTAAGAAGCATTACCACATCTTGCAAACACCTTCCCCACCCCTCCCTTCTTGCTGGTCTCAGCTTTGCTCCTGATTTCTCTACCTCCTCCTCCTCAGCAGTGCAGGGGACAGGGAATCGGGGGTGCAGTAAGTCCCATCACTTCTTCCTCCTCAAGGGTGTGTGTTGGGGGGACTCCTTGCATTCTTCCCCTGCTCCAGCATGGTGTCCTTTGTCTCTCTTACAAGAGACAGTCCTCCACAAACTTTCTCCAACATGAGTCCTTCCCATGGGCCACAGCATTTCCCTAGCTGCTCCAACGTGGGTTACTCCTATATATTACAATCCTTCCAGTGCCAAACTACAACAGTGGGGGCTTCTCCCTGAAGTCCTGACCTTCTTTGGGCACAGTCACCTGCTCTGGTGTGGAGTCCTCCACAGGCTGCAGGTGGGCATCTCCTCCACTGGTGACCTCCATGGGCTGCAGGGGGACAGCCTGCCCTCTCACCACGGGCTGCAAGCAGGTGTCTGCACCAGCTCACCACTCCCACACCCCTTCCTCATCCTTTCTTCCACTGACCTTGGTGTTTCTGTAGGTGTCCTCCTCATAACTCCCACTCCTCTTCTCAGGTTCTCCTTGTTAAATACATTATCACAGAGGTGCAACCAGAGTCGCTAATTGGCTTGGCCTTGGCACAGAAGTGGGTCCGACTTGGAGCTGGGGGAGCTCTGAGAAATTTCTTACATGGGCCCCTGCTGTAGCCCCCTCCCCCTCTACCGAAAAACCCCTGCCACACACAGAAACCCAGAACACTTCCTATGCTCCTAGACAGGTTTGGGGAAATAGTATAAAAGTTTGATTGCTTGCAACAAGCAGGATGGACAAAACCACCATGTCTATCTGCAACAGAGTTTAACTGTACATACACAGTATGTAGCATGCCACTCACCCTGAACACCAGAAGATGGATTTCTCTCTGTCTGTAGTCATAGGGACTGACTAGTTGAGAATAATACAACTAGGACAAGGTACAGAAAAAAATGGGAAGAAAATTACAGAGAAAAATATTTGAGACAAAAGCCCTGTTAGAACAGATGGATGGTGGGACTGTAAGGGTTTAAAAAGACATTGAAGCATATATTTGTCTGTAGGACTCAACTTCATTTCTTACAGACATTTCAATGTGAGCTTGAATGAGGCAGAAACGGTCAAAAACAGAAAGTAGGACCTAACATTTACTGTGGTGAAAGGTTACCCGTGGGATTAAAGTCAGTGTCCGTATTTCCCCATCAAATCATATCTGGTATCAATAAAGCTGCTTAATGGAAACTTTTTGTATCTGACTTTATACTTTAGATTCTGACCACTGCAAGTGTTGAGCACTCAAGAGATGCATCTGAAATCAGTGAAAGATGTGCTTTGAATATATAAAGTGCTTATATAAATCTAGCTCCTGTAAGAATCAGGTCCTACATTTCCCTATTTGGGCACACAAATTCCATGGGGACTTGAGACAAGAATCTTACTGTGCATTTATTGTCTAACTCTAAAAGTGTGCTTTAGTGTTAAATACATTACTATTTTTGAAACACTCGGTTGTTATACAGATAAGTAACAAGAAAAAATAAAAATGCGAGCAAATTAATAATTCTGTTTTCAGAGTAGGTCTTATACTCTGCTCTAAGTATGTGATAGTAAAAATATAAACCACTGTACTGCTATTCAGTAAGTGAGCATTGTTCATCCCATACATTGATCACAGGTCCCACAGAAAAATATATTGCTGTGCAATGAAAATCTGTTTCTTAAACATATGGACAGTGGACTTAGTTAAACTAAGGTTGCAAAAGCATCCTTATCCCTGGCATTTCCTGAACCCTGAGCTTTCGACTTCTAAAGCTTAAAATAATAATCATAACATGCATATACGCACATACTCCCTCTCTCACACACATATATTTGCATGCATATATAACAAGGAAACAAATATCACCATTAGAATGAGACATGAAACTAATCTTCTTTTTCCAGATTTAATTTTTAAAAAATAAAATTATATGATCAGATAATTGTGCATTATACTTCATCTATTAGTTTCTCTCTCCTGGTATTTCAGAAAACCTAGCTCAGAAGGCCAGTCTCTGCTAGAGTGGATTGAATATACTGTACTGCAGAAATTTCCCACAGCCAGAATAGAAGTCAAAGAGAAAAATTTTCATGCCCAGAAGGTCACTAAACAGATGAAGTTTTAAATAAAACATCTATCCATGAAGTATCAACCTTAAAGTTTTTAGGTCTCTAAACAGTAGAGAATCTGAGTTTAGATAGGAAGAGAATATTTGGTATTCCTGAGGTGTTACAAACGTTGTTGGAAGTCAAAGAACTACTTAGATCCAAAAAAAATTGTTTTCTGGAATTACAGACATAGATATACCATTCTGTAAATCTAGTTAGAGATGTAGCATCTTCTTGAGCACCAAGAACCTTTTGAATGTACCTGATTAGGAGAACCAAAGTGCAGCTAGAGCTCAACATGGCTACAGCTGTTAAAGATAATAAAAAATGTTTCTATAAATTCATTAACAACAAAAGGAGGATTAGGGAAAATCTCCCTCCTTTACTGGATGCAGATGGAAACATAGTAACAAAGGATGAGGAAAAGGCTGAGGTGCTCAACGCCTACTTTGCCTCAGTCTTTAGCAGTGGAACTGGCTGTTCCCTGGACACCCAGCCTCATGAGCTGGGAGATGGGGAGGGGAAGCAGAATGAGGTCATCACAATTAAAGAGGAAGTGGTCAGAGACCTGCTACACCACTTGGATGCACACAAGTCTGTGGGACCGGATGGGTTACACCCAACGGTGCTGAAAGAGTTGGCAGATGTGCTCGCTAAGCTGCTTTCCATGATTTAGCTGAAGTCATGGCTAACTGGGGAGGACACATTGGACTGGAGGGTAGCAAATGTGACACCCATCTACAACAGAGGCAAAAAGGAGGATCCAGAAAACTATAGACCTGTTAGTCTGACCTTGGTGCCAGGGAAGGTCATGGAGCAGATCATCTTGAGTGCCATTAAAAGTCATATAATGGACAACCAGGGGATCAGGCCCAGTCAGCATGGGTTTATGAAAGGCAGGTCCTGCCTGACAAACCTGATCTCCTTCTATGACAAGATGACCCGACTATTGGATGAGGGAAAAGCTGTCGATATTGTCTACCTGGATTTTCAAAAAGCGTTCAACACAGTTCCCCATAGAATTCTCATAGAAAAACTGGCAGCTCATGGCCTGGATGAGTGTATGGTCTGCTGGATCAAGCAGTGGCTGGATGGACGGTCCCAGAGAGTGGTGGTCAATGGAGCTAAATCCAGCTGGCGGCCGGTCACAAGTGGTGTTCCTCAGGGCTCGGTGTTGGGACCGTTTCTGTTCAACATCTTTATTGATGATCTTGATAAGGACATAGAGTGTATCATCAGTAAGTTTGCAGATGACACCAAGTTAAGCGGGAGCGTCAATCTGCATGAAGACAGGGAGGCACTACAGAGAGACTTGGATAGATTGGATCAGTGGGCCAACGTTAACGGGATGAGCTTCAACAAGGCCAAGTGCCAGGTCCTGCACTTGTGCCACAAGAACCCCATGCATGGCTACAGGCTTGGGGAGGTGTGGCTGGAGAGCTGTGTGGAAGAGAAGGATCTGGGGGTTCTAATTGACAAGCAGCTGAACATGAGCCAGCAGTGTGCCCAGATGGCCAAGAAAGCCAACGACATCCTGGCTTGTATTAGAAATAGTGTGACCAGCAGAAGTAGGGAGGTGATAGTCCCCCTGTACTCTGCACTGGTGAGGCCACACCTGGAGTATTGTGTCCAGTTTTGGGCACCTCAATACGAGAGAGATATCTTGGTGCTGGAGCGAGTGCAGAGGAGGGCAACGAAGCTGATGAAGGGCCTGGAGAATAAATCTTATGAGGAGCGATTGAAGGAACTGGGACTGTTTAGTTTGAGGAAGAGAAGGCTGAGGGGAGACCTCATCACTCTCTACAACTACCTGAAAGGACATTGTAGAGAGGTTGGTGCTAGTCTCTTCTCACAGGTGATTAGTGACAGAACAAGGGGGAATGGCTTTAAACTCCAACAGGGGAGGTTCAGACTGGAGATTAGGAAAGAATTGTTCCCAGAAAGAGTGGTCAGAGAGTGGAATAGGCTGCCCAGGGAGGTGGTGGAGTCACCATCCCTGGATGTGTTTAAGGGTCATTTAGATGAGATGCTGGGGGATATGGTGTAGGGGAGAACTTTGTAGAGTAGGGCTGATGGTTGGACTCGATGATCCCAAGGGTCTCTTCCAACCTGAATGATTCTGTGATTCTGTGATCACTGCGTCTCTGAACATCATGGAGCTGAACATTAAACTCATTAATTAAAGTAATCTTTAGAGAACATGCTATGTTGTAATTTTTTTTCAACCTAACAGAGACAGAATAAACCAATAATGCAAATCAAAATTAGCTACAACAGTAAGGCATGACTTTGCTGCAGTAAAGTGCCTGAGTTAACAACTGAGTTATAACAGAGTGATCACATTATTACAGTGGTTAGTCACCATACGGTGAGTTTTAGTGGTAATAGGTAGTGCATTGTAATACTTCATGATGTGAATCCAAGAGGTAAACAGTGCTTTGGAGAAAACCATTCTTGCCCAAATATACCCTTTAGTAAAATGACTAATATTACTTGCAGTTGTTTGAGAAATAATGGCTGAGTGTATACAGAGCAGCAGACAAAACATGCTTTGCATCTGATGAACTGCATTGCTAAAATACAGCAAGAATCATAAAAATCTTATAGTAATATTATGGATATAGCAGGAGGCAGATAATAAACTGAAGAAACTGGAAAACAGAGACAGGAACAAGTACTAACTTATTCCTCATGTGCATGAACTTGTGAAGGTTGTATTCTGATTTTCTTTAAGAAAGATCCAAGAATCTATGAATTTGGGACTGCTGTCTGAGTTCATGTTTTTAATATTTCATGTAATTCCTCATGCAATTTTCAAGTTTTTCCTCTGCTGAATCATGTTCCTGCAGCTACCATTCAAAAAGAACAAAGTATTCCTAAGGCTCATGTAGCTGCTGATGCCTAATGTTTGTTGAGATTGTGTACTGTGGGATATCAATGTGGTTTGAACTTTCCTCCACTAAATGAAGTGCTTCAGAACCTCTATGACAACAAGAAAGTTAAAAGGAGACTCTTTACACTGTCTTTTTTGGTTTCCCTGTCTTCTATTGTTTATCACATATATCTCCTGTGAGTTGGTGGAAGTTTGCATCTGGTTTTAATTTCTCTCTTTCTCATTTACACTTACATCTGTTATGTTAACCCCCAGCAGCGCTACAGGCTTGGGGAGGAGTGGCTGGAGAGCTGCCAGTCAGAGAGGGACCTGGGGGTGTTGATTGACAGCCGGCTGAACATGAGCCAGCAGTGTGCCCAGGTGGCCAAGAAGGCCAATAGCCTCCTGGCTTGTATTAGAAATAGCATGGCCAGCAGGGACAGGGAAGGGATCTTACCCCTGTACTGGGCACTGGGCACTGGCCACACCTCGATTACTGTGTTCAGTTTTGGGCCCCTCACTACAAAAAGGACATTGAATTACTCGAGTGTGTCCAAAGAAGGGCAACGAAGCTGGTGAAGGGTCTGGAGCACATGTTGTACGAGGAGCGGCTGAGGGAACTGGGGTTGTTTAGTCTGGAGAAGAGGAGGCTGAGGGGAGACCTCATCGTCCTCTACAACTGCCTGAAAGGAGGTTGCAGAGAGCTGGGGATGAGTCTCTTTAATGAAGTAACAAACGATAGGACAAGAGGGAATAGTCTTAAGTTGCGCCAGGGAAGGTTTAGACTGGATTTTAGGAAGCATTTCTTTACAGAACGGGTTGTTAGGCATTGGAATGGGCTGCCCAGGGCAGTGGTGGAGTCCCCATCCCTGAAGGTGTTTAAGAGTTGGGTTGACATAGCGCTGAGGGGTATGGTGTAATTGGGAACTGTCAATGTTAGGTTAATGGTTGGATTAGATGATCTTCAAGGTCTTTTCCAACCTAGATAATTCTGTGATACTGTGAAGTTCATGCAATTTCCTTTTTTTCATTGTTGAACTCCTCCATGCTTTTTCTGAAATAATTAAACCCCATGTTTTCAATGTTTGATTATTTCCAAATAATAAAATCTGCTTCAGAAATTTTAAAGGTCTTCTTCAATTACGATAATCAGAACAAACCTAAAAAGCTGTTCATTTAATAGCTTATTTAATTTTATTTAGTCTTAAATACAAGCAAAATTAAACTAAATCAAATCTTTGACCTCGGAAGTGTGTAAACCAGTAAGACAGTACTCAATTTTATACTATTAATATGCTAGCAGTAAAATCATTGCTTATAATAATCTAATGTTTTAGCCATTAAAAATAATTATTTTAATCCATTATTCAGATATATGATACTACTAGTCTTTACAGAGTAATAAATGGAGTAGAAGTAGACCTTTTTTCCTTCAAAAATAATATTGTAGGTTTTGCAGCACATTATTATAACTTTATTATCCTTTTATCATAGAGAACCAACCCAAACCCCAGGATTTTTCAGATTTTTAGTTGTCCTTTTTTGCTTGCTTTTTAATATTTCTAATGGTTCCATCCTTGATTTTAAAATAAATTTACTACTAAGAAGCAATCCTCTTCACTAGACGTTATTACGAAATCTTTACATGTGTAGAATACTATCTGGTTTGATAAGTGCTTTGCCTAAAGCATTTTTCAATGACAGCAGTCAGTGTTCTTGAAAGAAATATTTACTGTCACTGTGCAACTGATACTACTATGAACATCAACAATTTTTGCAAACTAAGAAAAACTCTGTTTTTCATTATCTTTAAGCACCAACTGAAGTTGTGAAATAAATTTATGTATACTTTAAATTGAATATTGTTTCTTTGCAGCAAACCTTTTTAAACATAAATTTGTGATGTACAACTATTTCTAGTTTTTCTATTTCTAGCCTTTTGAGTTTTTCAGTAAGATATTTTAAAATTGTATGAGCTTCTCCATTCATTAACATAACAAAAATGCATAACCCTGACAAGTGAAACCTATCAAAACCATGGAGTCAGAAAATAGAAGAGTGAATGTGTATTGACTGTGGAATAGCAAAAATGATGCTGTTAAAATTCTGCAAGTCCCTGCAGAAATATAAAGGCATAGTCTGACTCCACTTACCCCCACCCCAGTCTTCTGTAGAAACCAACACAAAATGCAAACAGCTATGAAAGTTATCCATCTCATTTTTTTAAAAATATCAGTACACCTTGGTTATTTTTAGCTATATTGTTACTTATTTCTGTACATGCAATTTAAAAAGTGAAACAATACCGAGGTCATCTGGGCTACTAGTATTTTGAAAAGAAATGCTGTAATTGCTGGTTAATTCACCATTCTTTTTATAAAAGTATTCAAAAGATAAATTAATCCAATTGCACACTGTTTTTCAACTGACTCCACTTTGATTTCAAGTATGCATGTAAATTAGCAATGGATAATGGAGTAAGATATGCGCTGCTGAGATTCAGAACAGCTTCTATTGAAAGCCCTTCCTATGCTTGGGCTAAGCCACTGATCCAAAGACTGATGAAGTAATGAAAGAACAGCTTGAGATATCATTGAACTTTGGGTCAGTCACTACAGAGGCTAAGCGAACAATAGTGGATTTTCCATAAAATCTAGAATAAGAACTTTGAAAATTATTTACATAGTTGTATTCTAAATATAGTCACAAATTATTGGGCTGGATTTTCAGAAATGGAGAATAGCAGAAACATTTTGATAAACAATCTTATCACATCTGTCATATACATTTTCAGCTAATATTATTCATAGAAATTATTATTTGAAATATTTTGTACAATTCTTTGAATGAATTATGGACAAATACACACAAAAGTTATTTGACCATCAGCATAAAATGAGTGAATCACAGACATATGTGTTTGTCAAACATTTCAAGAGAAGAATACATAGTAAATTATTCAGAAAATATGACTGAACTTGATTCAAGTCCAAACTGCTACTCTCCAGAAAGTGTGAACATGCAAACAGAAAGAAACGTGATTTATAAAATGTTGGAAATTTTAATTCCACAATTATATTTTGCTTATTCTAGGTATTTGAAACCCTTATTCAAAGGCAAAAGAAATACATGTAATTTGTAGCATATAGGGCTATCTGTGTATCAATACAGCCATAATAGTCATCCCTTTGTTCTGCCTGTGAGATGTCAGCCATGAGTCAGATCTAGCCCAGAGTCATATGGCTACATTGTTGTGTTTGAGCTACTTTTTCAGACTCCTAAGACAACCAATGCAGAGGAAATGAAGCAGTCTGATAACAACAATAATGTTTCACATTGGTTTTGTTGAATTGATCATATAGATGCTTCAATCCTCCCTAATTGATCCACAGTTAAAAATTCTTCTTGGGAATGATAGTTCAGACACCTATTAACCCATTACTTTCTGTTAGGACTGATGCACAAGTTAAGATGCTTATCAGAGACAATATTACCCGCTATCCACTATCTCATTGTCCAACATGAGCTGTTCAGGGAGCCCAGTTCATTGATGAGGATGAAAGCCTGAATCAGAATTCTGATAAATCAAAGTGACATCACAAGAAAATAAGTTTATTTTTAAGAAAAGCTGAAATTACATTAATTCTGGAAGTAGTATTCATCTCCCTTCAAAGTTTATCATGCAAATGTTGTAAAAAACAAATTGACACAATTATTATTCTTAGCAATGATTACAAGAAGATGAAGAACTTTTCTGTATTGAATGTGTGAGTAGTAGTATAGCTATTTCAGCTTGCTTTATTACTGTGTTGAATAACTGAATAAAAAGCAGGGTGGTTAAACAAATAATTGCACTCAATACTTACTAAAAACATATAATTAAAAAAATATAATCGGCTTTCTGGTTGATTGAAAAAACTTTACTACTTTATTGAGAAGCCATAGAGATAGTGACAGGAATTATACTGTACTGGTACTTTCTTATTGAAAAATGTAAATTTCATTTTACACCTAAAGAGACTGAACAAATATATATGGAGCTTCTTAATTGACAATGCCAATATTGGATTAAATCATAAAATTTCTCCATTGTAAAGCTAAAATTATAGAACTCAACTTTGAATTATTTTTGAAGTACACTGTCTCACCTTCAGAACAATCTTTATTTGCTACCAGCTTTGCCAGAAGGACAAGAAAATTTCAGACTCTTGTGAATAATTTGTTATAAATACAAATGATACTAAGGATACATTTAAAGTGTTCCTGTTGTATACCTAGACCAATCAGTTAAGCACCTTTTTCTTTTTTTGCCCTGGAAAAAAATGTCCACAAAAAGAACGAAGCAGCTACACAATATGGACATCTCAAGAGTTTTCTAGCAGTGTAATGATAAGATGAAATATTTTCAATTGTCTCAGTATTTCCTTGTGAATTTTGGAGTTGGCTGCTACATGCACCAGGTTCTTTCACCACAAAGGTAATCAAAATGATCAGTGTTGTATATCATTACATTACCAGTTGACATCCTATCTTGTTACCAAAAATTAAGATTCATTCTACCAGTACATAAGCAACATTTCTGGCCCCATTCCAAAATGCATTGCCATCTGAAATCTATGTGGGAAAACCAGTTATGATTGTCAAGTATTATACGTTGCATTTAGCTGCCAGATCAGATGCCAAATCCAGGAGAGCAGTAATCCAATCTTTATTCAGCTGGTGCAGCTGGTATTCTCACTTCCACCATCCTCAGGGGATACCTGGCACCAATAGTATCTTCTAAATTTTAAAGTTTGCTTCTAGGTTGAAACATAACATGTTCCTGAAAAATTCTTATTTGGCTTGTTTTTGTTGTTTAACTAACAGTCTGATAGCAGTATGTGGAGACACATACTCATCTCCTTTTCTTGCCGAGTCTCTTATTTGTGCCTTAATTTTATGTTGTTATATCAGATTTGTCACTGTTGGTGGTTCATTAGCTATCACCAATGAACACTGCAATCTTGAAAGCATTTTTGGATGACCCACTTACTTTCTCTGTTTTTTTCTGAAATTCTAGAGACAGGGAGTTTGAGAAAACTAGAGAAGGACTAAGGGCACAGTACAGCCCAGGGTAAGTGTGACATCATACACAATGTTATTCAAAAAAGTTTATGACTTCAACAAGAAGAGAAGCATACAAGAGGACTAGGGAATCACACAGACGATGGTATTTTGACAAACTATGGTATGATAGGATAAAGAACCGCTCTTTTTATTCAATTTCCTCGGTGTCTGAGGTTTTGTGAGTATGTGTAAGTATGAATCTATGTATTTAAATAAGCAAAAAAGTGCACTGAAAGCAAATCATAGCAGTAATTGTAAAGCCCTGTTAGCGTTCTTGCCATGCTCTCAATGGACAGAACATTTTCATTTAAATTCTCATTTACAAAATCACGAAGTCAGCTGGTTTTACAAAGTTAATGTGAAAAAACAACTTCTTAAAATTACTTTTTAATGTTCTGTATTGGCATGGGCTAGTCATATGGGGCAATTGGGTACTGTTTGTCACTTGCTTCATTTCCATTGCAACACAGTGACAGCCAATCCGTGTATCTTGCAGTTAATAAATAAGATGTCTTTTTTTTCTTCATAATGACTAGGTATGTTTATTAAGTTTTCATTTTCCTGCATCATCATAAGCTTCCTAAATACATAGCTAAGATAGAGGTTCCTTAACAACCTTGTCATTTAGATTTTTCACACATTTTCGTTGTGTGTGCCTTCTATCAGTGAAGTTTCCACTCATTAGCTGACTGCCGTAAGCTATTAGTGTGTAACATTGCTCAGTCTTTAAAAAAAATATAAAACAGAACCAAAAAAAAAAAATGAAAAATGAAAAAGCACAAAAGAAAAATTGCCTACAGCCACTTTCAGACTCAGTTGTCTACAAGTTCTGTTGGTTCATTAACCCAATGTACATTAAAAAGGAACAACCCGATCACAAAAGAAAACCAACTGAAAAAAACATTCATGTAGAGTCTATTTTCAGAGTGCAAATCAAAGGTATCACTAAAAACCACAAAAGACACTATTCATCTCCTCATTACTCTTCACAAAGTCAAGGAAAATACTTTTATATATGCACCATATACTTCCTATGCATTTTGGTAGCATGAAACTATCCTTAATCTAGTTATATCTGAAAGACAGTGTATACTAATTGGTTTGGCTTCAGTTAACAATATTAAATCCACAAATTGCTAAGGAGTGTGAACAGTATTAATTTCATAATCACCTCCTACTGTAAAGATTAATTTAGGGAAAGTAGTGTATTACCAAAAATGTTTACTGTGAATGACCTCATTATATTCATTGCCTTTCACAACCTTTTACCTTTGTAGGTTTTTTGTGTTTGTTTGGTGGTTTTTAAATAATAGTTATTATACCATTAATAATAGCAACACCTCAAAGGATAGAGAAGCTTGGTTTGCTACCTCGTCACAAATTCCCTCAGTGCATACATGCTACTTTGCTCTCAGGCTGCAGTCTGGAATGATGCCAATAGGTCTCTGAGCCAGAAAACCTGTACTCAGAAGGAAAGATAATAATCTCGAGTCTGCACCCTGCAGACAGTATAAGCATGGACTGTGACAGATTTCACTTCCTCTGCACAAAGCAGTCTTGACATGAAGCACACATGACATAATTTCCTTGCTGTTTGGGCTTGCTACCAAAATATGAGCTAAGCTGAGGGATGCTTATTCCTGGAAAATATCCACTTTCAGCTCCAGAACCAGGAATTACCCAATAGTTAATGTCATGTGCATATGCTTTCGTTCTCCAGGTGCACCTATTAGGATAGTGTCCTGAAAGAGACGCCATCTCAAGCTAGCAAATTACTCTTCTCACACAGAAGGAAAAAAATGTAAGCTGACATCTCACTCTCAAAGAGTGTGGCTGTGCCAGGCCAAGCAGGCACACTGTACGTTGTTTTTTACGAAGCTGGCTTCTCTTTCATGTTTGGATCAGAATGACTGATCTTGTAATTCATGCCCAAGTTGGTTTGTATTTGATTTTCCATCTGGGAAACCATTTAATCATTGTGAATAGCTGATACTAACTTTTTAATTTGAGGTTGTGTGGAATTGCGGATCCCTTTGTACTTCTTTTTCTTCCCCAAATTAAATATTGCCAGTGCTCGCTTCTGCTAGAGAGAGAAAAAATGTCTGGGCTGCAGCAGGCACACAGGTTGGGGGGGAAGAACATACAAATGCTCAGAGTATGTTTGACCAGAGGAAACTGTGTCTGAAGGTGACCTTTCTGAGAGAGCTAAAGAGGAGTGTGAGAATAAAATATGTTTCCCCAAAACACTCTCCCAGCCTGAGCAATTCGCAAACCAAATTTCTGGGATTTTCTAAGCCATGTTTGTTGTCTTTGCATTTACTATTGCTTCAGTGATTTTTCTTCCATGAAATTATCCTGTTTCTTTTGAAAGCAATCAGGCCCTATTCATCTATCCTTGCCACTCAGAATCCAAGTATCTTCCCTCAGAAAAGTCTTTTCCAGATTGAAATGCCCTTTGCTATTTAGTCATGCCTTATATAGAATCCATTCCATACCTTTTGATCTTCCTAGCTGCCCTTCTCTGAATTTTATGCCCTACCATACTCAACTAACATAGGATGTTATATCCCCTTCTGTATTTTTTGTTGCTGTCATCTGTTTGAAATGCAAGCTCTGTCAGTATCACTTCTTCCTATATGACTGTACAGTGTATGATATTTCCTCTTGTTTCCAGATGCCACTGTAAGAACAAGTCAGAGGCTACTTGAGGTGCTGTGTAAGGGAAAAAAAGATCTGTGTTTTAGAGATCAAAATAATTTTTAACTATAAAAAGTTACAATCACAGGTGGTGCTAGGCATTCAAATTCATCCAATACTGAAGTACATGTAAGATATGGAAAATAATTAGCCTTCTCAAGGTCATCTGTGTCTCTCCACTGAAAGTATGAGAACTCCAGATTATATTACAATCTAACTTTTAGATGGCAAAATTGAGATGAAATAGCTGTAATATATTTGCCAACTTGGATTCCAGCCAACATTTATTTTGCCATGAAGCCTGAGACTATACACTGCATTTTCAAGGTCTGTAGAGAATACTTCAAAGCTCTGCATTTAGAGATGCTGTTGATAGAGTCCTCTTTCTTCTGAAAAGATAATGTAAATACTTACCTTGAAGTGCAGACCTTCCTGTGCCAGAGTAATGGACAGGACTGACAAAGAAAGAGGATTTATATCAATCAGATTAGCGAAAAAAGAATGAGAAAGTGATTTTGTGTTGCCTCCTTCTCTGCCATCACTGAGACATGAAGCAAAAATGACAATGTGTGCATACATTTATTTAATATTTATAATGGAAAAGTACCTAGGGACTCATTTTGACCACCCACGTTAAATCCTAGTGAATTAGGTGTTCCACAAAAATATATGTGGAGATGGCACTTGTCTTTCAGTGTTGAAAGCTTACAAAAAAAAGACCATAGGAATTCAGAAAGGGAAGGATCTATGCTATGCATGGGTATAGTACATAAGTACAGTTATATAAAATATTATATAACTTGTTCCCTCATATTCCTGCCATTGGATTTTTTATACTTTTTTCAAGATTCTAATGTTTCAGGTTAAAGAACCTTAACATGATTTCAAGACCTATAAAAGACAATAATAAATGATGGAAGAAAAAAAATATTTTATTTACAATTTTCCTTTCTTTGTTATTTAGTGAAATTTAGTGAAATATACAGCACAGATCAGTGATACAACTCTAGATTGTTAAGAAGAACCACTGTATGTCTTTAAGTAGACCACAAATTGTGGAATAAAATGTGCTTAGTGAAGAGTTCTATTCCTATATCAGTTTCTGGCAACTTTACTTACGATTTGCACTAAGTACAGTGAAAACCATAGCTGTAAAATCCCATGCTGAAATTAGAGCAGTGCTTTTCAAACTTTTATTGTATTTTATTTTTGAACACTAAAACATTTTGAAGTACACTAGTCTGGAACATAATAAATTAAATCTGTTTTTCTTATTTACATTACATAGACCACTTAGAAACAGTTCTGTGTCCAGAGACAGGCATAGACTAAAGTTTGAATGTCAATGAGTTAAAATGTATACTGTTCGCATAATTGTGCCTTGAAAGAGGAAATGTAGAGATCATGGCAAGATGCTGCAAAGTAAAAATTGTGGGTTTCTTGTGTATGATACCTTATTTACAAGACCTTGCCAATACAGGGAGACTTTTCTTTCACAAAAGATGACGTCAAGAATGAATAAAATTTCTCATAGCAGAATAATAAATTAAAAATAACTCTACTCAGAAAACTGTTAATTCATATATTATCCATTAATTCATATAACAGATGCAAAAGAACAGATGTTCAATTATGGTGCATGCTACTAATATAGTGTATGTTGTCGGGCCTGGCTTTTTCCAAAACCTGACAGATAAAGGTGTCTAGCTTGACAAATCTTTCTCTATATATCCAACTACTGAAATGTAGAAATCTGTCACTTTAGGATTAAGTGGAAGTACAGCTTGAATAAGTACATTCATGTGAAAGATTCATTCCTCTTATAGCTTTTGTCAGCAACCTAGCCAGACTCCTATCTCGTATTTGTTTGAAGATTATTAATGGATGCATATTAATGAATATTAATTAGTTAATTGAATAAATTCAGGCTTAGACGGAATATATATTTTCACGATAGCCTGTTGCAGAAGTGAATAGCTTTTGCTACTAAACAGGAGAAGGGAATAGTGAAAGCTCTGCATAAAGAATATTGCTGTGTTTGCCATTTTTTATTTAAAAGTTTATAATAAAAAAAAGATATTAGAAAACAGACAAGGACACATCCACTATTTTTTCCATGGTTTAGGCACACATTTTTAAAACCTGGGAACATTTCCAAATGTTTGTTAAACTAAAGTAACTGAATGCACCTAACTTCTAACTTAGAGATAGGTTGTAAAATGAATGAGGGTTTGACAACTATAAATAAACTTGTAAGCCATACCATGCAATGTTTCCTTTTTAAAAAGTATTTTGCATGAAGTATGAATTCAATTCTATATTTGAGTATAATGAGAACCCAGCTTTATTGCAAATTGGATAGTGCAGCTGAAGGCACCAAAGAGGTGGAATTGCAAAGCTATTTCAGATTTCACTCATGACAGTATTGCAGCATAGGCACAGTTCTGCTGTCCTGAGCGCAGAAGGAGCACACTCCAGGAGGTTTCATTTTTTCCACAACCTGATTTCCAGTCTTTCTCAAGACCACACTTATCAATCCTTGTCTTTTGCCTTTTGGACCACTGTCACTCAAGTTTCTTATTTTTGCTTGGCTTTCTGTATCTTTTTGCCTCTTTCTGTTATCTTTCAGGTTCTGCTATTTGCAGACATACAGTACCACAAATCAGTAACTCCACTCTCTGCACCACTCCTGACAAACCCTGCTTATTTTCCCTGGCATATTTCTGTTCCAGTCTTTCCCAGTACCTTAGAAAGTAGACTCTGCTATTTCACTATTTTTAAACAAAGATATTTTAATTGCTTTCTCCTCTAAAAGGAGTGAAAGTTGTCTAAGAAACCCCCCTGATTCAGTGACCTTGGTGATTGTCTGCAAATTGATGTCATGCCTGCTGACAGCTCAACAGAACCTTCACATAATAAAACCGATTGTCCATGTATTCAGTACAATATAAGCTGCCTTCTCACTTTTACTGACATTGTGTTTGTACCTCTCTCTTTCTTCCAGCATTTGTTTTTTCCCTTTGGACTTCTTAATTGTTAAAGACAAATACTCTGTAAGAGAAAATTAATATAATTGCACTCTGCTTTGCTCAATATTTGGCTGCATGAATTCTCACCTATGAAAGTAGGACAGCACTGTCATGCCAGGAGTCAGGTTATAAAAAAAACATGGGATCATCAGATCATAGGAGGACTTAGTTGGAAGGGATCTCTGGAGTCTATCTGGTTCAACTCCCACTTCAGTCAAAAAATACTTTGGGCCAAAATCTGCTTTCACTTATGAAGACAATTAAGGATATTTGGGCTTCAGAGTCTTTTTCTAAGACTCAGAATAATCACAGAATGGATACAAAAAACTTAAATCACGTATCTCTCCTCCTTATCCTAAAGCATCACTGTTGCTCAAAGACTATCTCCAAATGTCAGGCCTTTAAGAGCCATGCTAATATGTGACACCCCTCACACTGGTTTTAATTGTTTCTAGTTATTTTATCAGAGGTGTTGCTCTCAACACACCTAGAAACATGCAGCTGCTTCTCTTCTTTACACGATCTTCCTTCAAAGTCTGTTAGCCAAATGTGAGACTTGCAGCCCATAAGGATCTGTACACCTCATTCTCACATATTTATGAGCTCTTCCTCCGTGTTTATTAGCTTATCTTGTGCTATATACTTAAGACTTCTTTTCGTTATGACTTCCAACACAGATTTCTTATTAACCACCACTTAAGATTACAGCAATATTTTATAGCTCCTCTACTACTCCTAGGGAAGTTTTGCCTCTAAAAGACTGACATGGTTGAACTTGAAATCACTGGCCATTAGTGAGCAATGCTATTTTGAAATACAGAAAAAAATCTGCTTCATAACATTTATGTTGTCTTTGTTATGTTTTAGAAATGCACAGATGTTGGATTTACCAGCATTTGAATGATTCATACTGAGATTAACAGAATTTATAAAAAATTCTTTTCAGACTTAGCTTGTTTTTACCCATCTGTTGTCACTGTAAGCTACTGGTAGCATGCAGAACTAGGTAGCTTGCTTTCATTAATTTTCAAATATATCCTGGTAATAGCATGACAGAACAGCTTTACACATGGAAGTAAATTGAAATATAGATACTGCAGATTTTACCCTGAGTTACTGACTTAGTAAAAAATGCAGTAAAAATCTTCAGTGATAATGCTGTATATATGCCAGCTTTACAGCAACATAGTACTATTTTCTCTCCTTAAAGATTTTATAACATATTGAGTCATAGATTGCTCACTCTTCCATTCACTCATTCACTCTCATTTTTCTAAAGTTTGCAAATAAATATTTGTTTCTCTTTTAGAGAAATGAATTCATCTTACAAGCACATGTGTGAAATTATTTATTTAGGAACTGTATTTGTTCAGGAAATTGTGTCTCTCTTACATGGACAAGAGTTAAGTATGCAGTTTAAAGAACTACTCATTTGAATAAGTGTTTTCTAATTTCTACATATTTTATATATTCTGCTCCTGTTCAGTGTCTTTTATAGAATTCAGAGCTATTAGTATGATTTTAGTATGATATGATTAGTATGATATTAGGAAATGGCATAGAAATTACAGCAGGGAAATTTGCACAAGTTTCATATTGATAAGAATATCCTAATCAACACTGACCATTCAATCTGATGTATATGATCTTTTTTTAAACGTTTCATGCTTTTTATATTAATCTATGTTTATAGTTTTTAAAATAATTAAAATATAAGATTAATATATTTACTATTTTAATCTTTTCACAGAAATAATTTGTTGCCCATCTTTATTTGCCATAACAATTATCATCACCATCAGAATGAACTGCTGTATCTCAGACATTTTGAACTTTCCAAGTCTCTATTATCCACCCAAAGATAGTGTCGTATGCAAATAATTATTACAAGATTTTGGTTATGTTCCTGATATTTCTTTTTCACATGGTTACCATAACACTGTAAAACTATAACTTTCATAATTAATATTATTACTTGGCTAAAATGAGAAAGTGAGGGATAAAATCAACAGTGACTTTCTGCTCTGACAAGGCCATAGTTTCTCTATAGCTTTCCTTTCCTCAGACGATGCAGTGGGAGCTCTCCCTTGTGCCACAACATGCTGGACCTAATACAGGTCCTATTAAGAGTTAAGACTCCTACAGCATTCTTTCATCTGACTTTCAAATAGGAATTGTGTTGGTCTGTCTGGGGCTTGTATTTGTTGTTGAAGTTTGCTAGTGGAATGTCCGAGTTGCAATGTTTACTGAAAGAATAAACTGTTTTAATGATAAGATAATGAGAGAGTTAAAAAATCTTCATGAGTTCCTTGTTTCTAAATAACTCTCTGTATTTAATGGATAATGAGAAAAGTTAAAATAGCATTAAAGTCTGACAAAGGTGGATGCAGAATGAGACAAAAAAAATCCCAATTTTACATCTGTTTCACAAGTGTTCTACAGTGTTTTGGGGATAAGATTTTCAGAGTAGCCTAATAGATCTGGAGTAACATTGAAATTAGCAGCATGGAATATTAAAATTACACAGGCACTTTGAAAATTTCAGAGTAGCTCCTGTTAGAAATCACAAGTATATGGACAGTTGACATCAGCAATATAATTTGTCTTTCTCACTACAGCTAGGCAGCAAGATCAGGGACTGCATGCTGTGCTATGAACTTCTAAGCATTGTATGTTCAGTGTGTATCTGTAACAGTTTTCCTTACAATTAGGAGAGAACTGTGATGCAGGCAGTGTTTTTTACTAACTTATATTATACAAATATTACTTGTACTAAAATGAGGTCTGAATAGCCATTAGTAATATTGGCATCAATAATGCTGACAACTGTAATATACATCATGAAAATATTGATAATAGATAGTAATTGACTGTATTACTTCACAGATGGTGTACAGAAATAAATAACTTTGGCACATCTAGCATAATCAATCAAAATTTGGCAAAATCAGATTCTTTAATATGAAGGGACTATGCTATCTTCAATCTCTGAATAATTTCTACAGAAAATACTAATACCTATTTACAAAAATTAAGGGTATATTATCAAAGGGATGTGAAATGTAAGCTTTTCCATTGTTTAACAGTGATATAAAGCCAGTTCACTGTTGTTTTAGGGGCAGAGAGTTGAGTAATCCAGGTTCTTAAAATACATTGAATGAACATTGAATATGTGTTTTCTAACAAACAAAATTTTCCAGGGGCCATTGTTTTTTCTTGAGTGCAAGTAGCAAAACAGGATTTGTACGCACGTAGCTAAGATCTCTTTGTGCTCTCTCCTCCTCCTTCCAGAAGCCAAGAGGATTGCCCTTCTGCAGGACTGGCAGGAGATGTCCCCAGCATCACCCCAAAGTCAGTCTGCTCTGGCCAAAGCCAAAACTATTGCAGAGACTCTGCAATAGATTTGTTAGTATAAATGCTCACATTCAAGTGTTTGTCTTGACACTGTTTAGTTTACTATCTAGACAAAGCCTCAGGAATTAATTCTGGAGTGTGTTTTAATTCTAGAGTGTGGTACACTTGTCACATTTAATTAGAGCCCATGAACATGAACTTCTGTTATGCTTTTCCCCTCTTCCTTTTTTTCTTTTTCCTGTTGTTTAGTGCAGATTTTCTAAATTCAATTTTCATTTTGCCTACTCTCCTCTAGATTCTTTGCATTTTTGCTTTCTGTTTGTTTCCTCTTTTTTCAGCCTTTCCCCAGTGAGCTTGAACACAAGTTTCACATTTCATCTGAACATTTAAACCCACAATGTTCCAGTAAGTAGAAAATAGCCACTTGAGTTGTGGGCTACATGGCTTTCCCTGCTGGCTTGCTCTTCTCAAAATGTGAGTTACAAATCACATGGAGGTGGTTTGTAAAAGGGAGTATATTTACTTAATGCTTTTTTTGCTCTCATCTTTGTGCTCCTACACTATATAGAAGCTTATTTTATTTGCTTTTTTAATGTGAATATTGTCTGGTGATCATAGAACTGTTATTTAATTGCTATTCGCATCTTGTCCAAGCAGTTATGAGAAGAAAGGTGCTTTTTTCTAGCCGGGTACCACAGTAGAGAGCATTTAAATCTGACTACCAAAGACATAAAGAGAAAGGAATAGCTGCACGTTAACTTCAGAATGAAACAAGGTTCATATTTTAACACTAACAACTGAAGTTTAAAGAACTAAAAAGCCATAATGTGCTGTTTATGGATAGGAATCAGGCAGCATCTTTTTCTTGTTGTACTTCAAGAACATCCAGTATTGATACAGTATTAGAATCTCTACAGAATGTGGTCAAAGAAATGACAGTGAAATTCAATTTATTTCACATCTATTTTTCAGCAATAAACTATAAACTGTCATGATTGCTAACCAGAAATAAAACAGCCAATCCCAGGAAAAGTAGAAAATTTCCAAAGCATGAGAAACTCCTACTACCTGAAAATATGAGTTTGGTTTATTCTCATGTCTGTTATAGCCTCACAATTTTCACTCACCCTTATGTCCCTTGGCATGTTTTTAACTTATTACTGAATTTCTAGGCTGAAAGGGGAAAACAGTTTTTTAACAAAGCTGTATGTACTCTGTGGTCTATATCTTTTTGTTAGTGTTAATGCATATCTAGTTCCAAATGTACAGAATACACGTAGATATAAGTTTATACAAATCATGCACTAGATTTGATCTCTCTAACTCAAATATTCTGTATATTGTGAAGTTTTAGTATGCATCTTATAAATGGGAGGAATAACTTTATAACATCGAAAGAAATATCTTAATGAAAATATAGAAAGGATTGTTACAGTTAACAGGAATATGTGCAGTATTTAATTTTAATTTTGAATAGTAGAGCACATAATTTCTCACGCAGAGTAAATATGAAATAAGAAAACTTTCACATATATGTTTACCTAACAACTGCAATGATGCCATGACTCACGTGATCAAAACCAATGCAAAGCAAGTTCATAAAATAAACGCTACAGCATATTTTTTCTGAAAGTTCTTAACTGAGGGACAAAAAACATGCTCACTTCTATTCTCCATACATTTTATTCCTCTTGGTAGTATAGGTATCTCTTTCATCCGTTCTTCTGCTTTGAAGATGTTTTTATGAAATCCCTCTTACTTTACCTGTGCTTACTTTTACCTGTCACAAAATTGCAAATCTTACAATATTTGTAAACTTTAAAATGCATTTTATTGGAGATGAGAAAGAATATAAAAATTATGTTGCTCTAAAACAATTTTCTCCTTCCATTTTACTGCTAAGAGATTAGAACTCTGAGGAGTAAGAGCAGGGTAGTGTAAATGAACAGAAATACCTTCAGCTGTTGAATTTTGGAACTGGTGGTCCTAGAAAGGATCTAAAACACACGTTGCTAAACTTCCCTTGCAAACACCACAGTTAGCTGCCAACCTGATAGAATAATATTGTTAAATAATAATCTTTAAAGTTGGGTCTTAGGTTGAGAAAATAACTATTTAAACAAGGTGTTTGCTGGTAATCCTTGACTGCAGGACCATGTACATATAGTCCAGTGCAGAGAAGTTTCTTGTCACTCGGGACTATATGCAAACACTCTAATTTTTACTCTCTTTCAGTTGAGCTTGGAAAGAAAGGGAGCTGAGTAGAGCCTAAGCCTGGGTGCTGCACTGAGTTCACTCCCTACTCTGTCACACAGACCCTGTGAGACTGTGAGTCTCTGATGGGCTGAAGTGCAGAACACTGCTTCAGCACTTAAACTGGTAGAAATTTATCAAAGCTCTGGAAAGTAACCCAGTCTTAAAAGTGCTCAGAGTGCACTTCACATCTCAACCCTACCAAAACCAGAACACCACACTTGTTTTTCTAAAATTCATCTCAGAGTCTTACTGAGCTGAGCCTAGTGAGAGGTTTGAAGAGGAAACCTAGCCTTCTCTGTACAACACTGACCCTCCCTCTGCCTTTCTCTTTCCCTCTCTCCCTCCTTCCCTCTCTTTTTGCTTTCTTACTTCCTTACTTGCTCCCTTCCTCTATTTCTTAAGGAATATTAAAAAAAAAAAAAAGAAGTATAAATACTTAATCAGGAGCAATTTTAAAATCAGGATTAGATTCTTTCTAAACATGTTCTTGTCAAAAAATACAGTGCTGAATATCCTTTTGTTTTCAGAGTGTATCGTTCACTTCAAAACATTCCAAGAAGAAAGATTTGATTTTTTTCTTTTTTTTTTAGTTTTATGCTGTCATGGTTATATCTCTAGAAGAGATAACTTGTCTAACCTACAGAGGTTTGACAGCAGGATTGACCAATTCTAGAATTAACAGAAAATTTTGAATTAGAAAGCATTCACCTTTTCTCTACAGGGAGAAAAAATGGCAGTTTCCAGAAAAACTGCAAAAAAGAAGGGAATGATTTGACCATGATCATTCTTTGCAATGGTCTCTCGCTTAACTTTTTTGAGTATACTTCCTCTTATTTAAAAAAAAAAAAAAAAAAAAAAAAAGAAAAAAAAAAAGAAAAAAAGAAATAAAGAAAAACAGAAAAGAAAAAGCCTAGCAATAAACCCAGCAATAAACTCACTCACCCCACTCGGGTGCTGGGGCGGGGGTGTCTTCCTGATAACACTAGAAAAGTTTGTGGAATATTTGAAAGTGTGACAAATGTAATTTGTAATTGAAGCTGAAATTTTCAAGGTGATAAACTTTCAAAGGTTAAACCTAGTCTTTGATCCAAGAACTTTTCAATGCCTTTGATCTCCAAATTAGAGAGCTAAAATTAGATAGACTTCTGTATCCTAACTGTGCTAAATACAGTGAAGACTTCAAATCCATGTCAGGAATTATGTGGAACGTCTTGATTTTGGAGATAGAAGTTATTCCAAATCTTGCAGTTCTTGTGTCAAAATTTTTAGCCTTTGGAAGGAATTCTTAGTGATTTCATTCAGAAGTTATTAGATTTTATGTATTCTAACCTTCATTCCATGGAAAACACTACTGAGAATTTAACTGAAAATAGTAAGAAAGTAATGCTGATAATAGAACAGTTAATTGTAATTAATTACTTTATATAGTGAAAACACAGACATTTGCAGTTTAATCAGATATGATTAAATTGAATGAGCAATGGCAGAAAATTCTTGGTCTCCTAGATCACTGGGTTTCAACGTTCTCTGATTTGAAAACACTTAAAACATTTCCTATAAAGATGCAGATGTCTGTATAGAAAATTTGCAATAGGTTTTCTTTTGTTCTCTACTACTTTAATATGCATATGTACTGCTTTTGGCTGGGTGTGGCAGGTGCACCTCCCCAGTGAAAATAGGGCTTCTTGGCTGCTGAAGTGTAGCAGCTCCTGACAGCCTTTGCTCTCGGGGCTTCGCGGTAATTGGGGCCTTTGGCCAATGGGAGCCGCTATTGACTACAGGTCCGATTCGGCCTGGGTATCAATGGAGTCCCCTGGGGGGGCCATTTGGAGCTCGTCCCCTGGAGCAGCACACTGCGGTCGAGGACTCTCCCCTTGGGTCAGGACGCTGCCCAAGGAAACTCCTCGAGGTGCCTTGGGTCAGGACGCTGCCCTGAGCAGGTCCTCGAGGTTGAGAGCCCTCACTTGTCAGGTGAGTGATAGAGCATTTTGGGTTGCCATTTAAACCCTAGGGAGTGGGGCTTTGTTCTGTGTTTTGGGTTGTCGTTAAACCCTAGGAAGACGTTCTGTTCTCTCACAGACATTCAAACCTGTAATTTGTGGTGGGCTAGTTAATTGTGTTGACAATAAATTTTTAAATTTTGGTGGTTGCTTGTTTATTTGAGAGCCTCCATAACACTGGGATAGAATTAATTTACTTCATAGTAGCTTCTTTGGTGCTACATTTTGAATTTGTGACTAAAACAGTGTTGATAACACAGGGAAAGTTTAGTTATTTTTGAACAGTGCTTACACAACATCAGGGCCTTTTCTGTTTCTCACACCACCCCACCAGCAAATGGGCTGGGGGTGTACAAGAAATTGGGAGAGGACACAGCTGGGACAGCTGACCCCACCTGACCAAAGTGATATCCCACACCATATGATGTCATGCTCAGCAATAAAAAATGGGTGAAGAAGGAGGAAGGGGGGGCATTTGGAATGATGTTTTTTTGTCTTCCCAAGCAAAAGTTAGCATGATGGAGCCCTGCTTTCCTGGAGATTGCTGAACACCTGCCTGCTGATGGGAAGTGGTGAATGTGAGTCAGTAATAGCAGTGTTGCAAAACACTCCTGATCTATTGAAGATTACGTAGATTTGAGCATTTTGAGGGCTTGCATCAAAATCAGCTTCAGAGTTGGCTATTTGTTCCATTCTGGCAGCTAAGAACACGCTGGAACATTAAATAGCTACTTTGAATAGGGCCACTAAAAAAATTGCAAAAATAAACACCAAAAAAGATAGAGAGATGGTATTCAGAGAAACAATAAATGGAGCACAGTCTAGTTTAAAATAAAATGGATTTAATGCCCTTATTTTTAAACAAAGGATTACAACACACCTTCTCTGTTAAATATCAGGCCTCTAATTGTAGCTTATTCACAGAAGCTAATAAGTATTAACTGATGTTGCTATGCAAATGTATCCCACACCCTTTCTTCTCTTTGGGCCAATTTTGCTGATGTACTCTGGTTAAAAAATATGTTTTTAATACATCCTTTCAAATGCCCTTAGGAGTTCTTAGAATTAATTTTATATATTAATTACTTCGATCCCGTGTAACAAATTTTTTCCCATCAGCTTCCATTTAAATATCTATTTAGTCAACATCATTCATCAATATCAAAATCCATGTAAATATTTATATATTATTAACATGTCAGGTCTTATGTATAAATATATTAATTAATTTCTTACTAGTATATTAAAATAACTCTGAAAAATATTATCTCAATAAAATATATTAAACCTTGTAGTTCTGTGAAATCTTTTATGAAATCCTAAACTATATAAAACTGTAAACTATATAAATCACTGCCAATGTGAAGTAATTCAGTCTGTAAAGGAAATTCCATTATGTATCCTGATGACAAGGTAACTTTCAGGAGACTAAACTGTATGAAGTTTTCATATATTTTACATAGATGTACTCAAAAATTCAACTGAAATTTTTGCATCGCTCAATCATAGTTACTAGGAGGAACTGTGACGGTGTGCTCCATCTGCCCCACTCAACCCTCATCTGACCTTTATTTCTCATACCCCTGCTCAAGTGATAACCACCAGTGGAGGTCATAATGGATGCATCTGCTCATGATGATTGCATCTGTCTCAAAGTGGATTCAGGGGAGACAGGTAACAGCACAATAGCCACGGGCTAATAGAGTATGTGCCAACTGAAATACGGCTGGTATGCAACTATGACTCTAAGTCAATCATCTTACTCCATAAATAGTGGACAGCCCAAGGCCCATTGAGCAATCCTGCATGGCAGCGGACTGCATGCCAAGATCTCCCCTTGAGAGACGCTTCTCAAAGTTACTCCTCAAGGTTGAGAGAATTCTTATCGTGCCAGATACCTGGTAAGTGAATTGGGAATAAGCACACTGAAACTTTGAAATCTTAGCTAAGTGATATAAAGGTTTGATTGTGCATATATAATCCTTTAGACATAAGCCCTTGACCAAGTCTGGGATTAGGACTGGATCCAGATGCACCTAGACTCCTCTCTGAGAAGGAGTTTAGAAAGCAAGGGGGTCTTTTCTGAACCTCATGACTCAATGGGAGGGTCTCCCTGACAGTTTTGTCTGACCCTGTCCTCTCCGCAGTAAATATCAAGTGAACCTTGCCATTGAATACTGTTAAACCACTGTCGCATTTACTATCAAACTTTGCTAAACTGCTGTTTTATATCAATAAACATAGTGCTACTTCTGTTTTACGAGTGAAGTGCATCATTCCATCCATGACAGGAATTTTTATAGAGACACTGATTTTTTCCTTTTTTTTAACAACTGAAAGTTGAAATCTTAAATCCTTCCCTCTTGTATAAACTTAATTGATACAAGCGATAAAACATTCACTATATGAATTAATATATGATCTAACTTCTGCTAATTAGTCAAAGAAAACATAATTACATCTGCATTGGAAGAGAAGGAAAGGATAGGCAGTGCTATTTTCATCTCAGGCTCTAGTCAACACTAATTAATTGAACTATGTTTCTATTCGGGGTACCTTTTTTCACAAGGTATTACTGGTATTCCTGTAATGATAAGGAGTTTGCAAACACAAGTTTCATAATACCAAAGAAAGAGAAACTTTTCTTGAAGAAGATCTGAGGTACACCACCACAAGCTCAGTCAATAATACAAAAGTTAGGTGGCTGAAAGAATAACATATAAACACCATTTGACCATATAGGAAAGATCTGAACTAAAGGTGACACAGAAAAGTTCTGTGTTCGTCTTCCAGAACACTTTCTGAATTTTATCTAGTGACTCTTGAATGTAAATTGCATGAAGGATGCATGGAAGAAGAAACAAAACAGCGTAGTTTACACTGGTAAAAACTGAACACAAAAGCAAATTTTAAAGAAATGGCAGGACTTTGAAATGAGCCAAACAAAACCAGACAAAAACTTTTCAATCTTCAATATACACTGAGTAAGCAATTTAGGCAGTTAATGAAACTGCTGTTCTAAACAGAAAAGACAGACCTATTACTGTGAAAACAGGATATTTTCTTTTTTATTCTTCTACATTTTTTTCCTGTAAAATCTGAATATGGACAAGGTTGTTGTCCAGAAAAAACCCAGAATATTAAAGCACCAAGATACTTTTAAAAGTTTGACAAACTTTTTGGGAAAAAAAATGTACATTAGAGTCTGTATAGCTGAATTTTAGATACATTTAACATCACACAAAAAATATACTGACATTTAGCACAGTAAAAGAAAAATTATTTTGCTATTATTCAATGACTTTAACAAACAATTATAAAGTAAACAGAGAACTGAATTATTCAATAATAGATTTGAGAATTAGGTATCACTGTTAATTAATATATGGGCAATAAAATAATTATTACAAATATATTAAAAAACAAATTATATGTTGCATAAAACCAGAATTAATACAAAGGCAGTTAGTAGAGATAATAAATTTCCTTAGGCTTGCATATTTTAATTGCTGATGTATGACAGAGTTTAAAGGACACTTCTGTTAGGAAGGGACTGAAAGTCTTAAAAGTCTAAAAAAAAAAAAAAAACCACAAAATTGGTAGTACTGAAAACTAATAAATTAGGTGATGCTACTACAAAAACTCAAAGTTTCAGTTTCTACTTTCCACACCTTCTGGAAGCATTCATTTTACGTAAAAAGTAGTCTACATGCTATTATGCTTAACTGGCAGAATATAGGATTGACTACATGTGAAAATGAAGGAGTAAAGAAAGAATTCATTGTGGGAGCTGCAATATTGACATTTCTTGGCTTATAAAACCAAACAAATTAGTGTAAAATCAGCAATAATATAGGGAGACAATATCAGTGAAGAATTCACAACAGTTCCCTATTTTCTTTGTCCAATCAAGTGCAAACATTTTTTTTGGTTTGTTCAAAAGATGTCCAGATTTTCTTGCATTCTTTTGCCCCTATCAAAAATGTCTAATTACATAGAAACCTTTTTCAAGTTCATTTATTGATTCATGTGAAAAATTTCAGTCATCAGAATACAACATATCTCTCTCTTCTTTGTTTAAGGGTTTAAATCTTGGTTAATTCTACATGTTAGCAGTTATATCAGACTGAATTTGGAAATGAAGGGAGAAGAAGAAATGAGCTATAGATGTTTTTGATGTGGGTAGCAGATATTTTTTTTTAACCAAACTCTATTGATTTGAATGAAAGTTGAATGAAATACTGCAAATATTAACTATAAAAATAAATTCCAAACATTTTTCAAACTAAGAACTTTAAAAAGAGTTACTAAAATGTACAACTTCAGTAAAAATAAAATAAAATTTAGGGTCAAATCTTCTTGATCTGATTTTATAGCTAATGTTCAAAAGTTCCTTGTTTACAAAACAAGGATTTCAATTTGCTATTTGCTATTTGCTATTTGAACTACTCACGCTGTTGTCTTTGATATGACCCAGGCATAATTTGTTTTGTCTTTATTTTGATTTCTAGTTTGGTCAGCTGACCTTGGTTAGCCGCCATACCCCCATCCACCTTCTCTCTCACTCCCCCTCTGCAACAGGACAGAGAGGAGAAAATACGATGGAAATGCTCCTGAGTCAAGATAAAGACAGGGAGATCACTTATCAATTACTGTCACAAGCAAAACAGACTTGATTTAGGGAAAGATTAATTTACAGAATCACAGAATCATCTAGGCTGGAAAAGACCTTGAAGATCACGTAGTCCAACTATAAACCTAACACTGACCATTCTCAACTACAGTCTATCCCTAAGCACTATGTCAACCCAACATTTAATTTATTGTCAACTAAAAATGGAGTAGAATGATAAGAAACAAAGACAAAAATTAAAACATCTTCCTTCCTTCTTCCCAGGCTTAACTTCATTCCTTCATTCCTGACTCTTCTACCTTCTCACCCTGCACTTGGGCAGCACAGGGTGAGTGGGGAATGAGGGTTGCAATTTCCCCTGCTCCTAGTGGGTCCTTCCCATGAGCCACAGTTCCTGCCAAAAAACCTGTTCCTGTGAGGACTCTCTATGGGTGAGATCTCCCTTCAGGGCATATCCACCTGCTCCAGCATGGGTCCTCTACAGGCTGCGAGGGGAAAACCTTCTCCATCATGGTCTTCTCCACAGGCTGCAGGGGAATCTCTGGTCTGGTGCCTGGAGCATCTTCTCACCCTCCTTCTTGTCTGACCTTGGCATTATCATGATTTTTCTCACACTATTTTCACTCCTCTCCCTCACAACTGACACACAACAGTGTTTACCCATTCTTAAATACATTTTCCCAGAGATGTTACCATCTTGGCTGCTGGGGCTAGCTTTGGCCAGCAGTGGTTCCATTTTGGACCAGCTGAAACTGTCTGTGTCTGGCATGAGGCAGCCCCTGGCCTCTTATCACAGAGGTCTGTCCTGCAGCCCCCCCACTGACAAAACCTTGCCATCTACACCTGGTATAAATAGTGTCCAGAAACATGTTGATTTTATTTCTTGTTCAGCAACAGTGATTCTTGACATATTAGGGGTAGAAAGCTTGTACTAGAGGCCAGCCTTGTGGTGTGATACTGATCCTACATAATCCCAACATCTATTCATCTCATACCCAACAGCAGTGGACTGGTATTCTTTGAGGTAAATGGAACTGAGAATTACAGAAAATTTCTGTTAACAAACTACAACAACAACAAAGTGTATAATATCAAGAAGATCTGAAAAGAAACCTAGGAAAACACTGCCAGCTGAGAAGAATAGAGCAAAACCATCTTACTCGGTAAAATAAACTGGGGACTGTACTACAGTTTCATTATGTGAATCTTCAGCTGACATGTGTAGTTGTTCCGTAGTAAAGACATAGTCAGTGTAAGCAGAGGTATTCAACAGTGCCTACAGGAACTTCGCAAGAACAGGGAACTGTTGCCTCTGCAGAAACAGCTGACCAAGGAGAAGCAGTGACTGAGTAGGTGTACCTTCCCTGTATGAGGATCCTTTGATCACAGTTTTCACTGAACAAGAGAAACCAAAGTTTGAATGAAGTAGCAAGCTTGGCACCTTGGTCCTGTGAAAGGCAATAGATCTGAGGTTCCCCTGGGTTTTGAACTTAGTAGGAATTAGGAAGCCACAGCATCATAAAGAGACCACAAGATAAGTGATAAGCTGAATGGCAGCATGTTATTTCTCAAATTAGCATCTCCCTTTTCTTTGAAGATCATGGTGAAAGCTTACTAAAGAGGCATTGCTTTTAACAGAAGCAAAATACTCTCAGGAAATCAGTATTCAGCAAATGGAGGAACTTCTGCCTTCACATCATATCATCAATTAGTTGATGGATGTATTGCCTCTATTTTGGGCAGTTGCTTCTAGTTCCCATTGTATTCAGAATGATACTAGGCTACTTTTTTTTTTTTTTTTTTTTTAATCAGCACAACTAATATGAATGAAATACATTGTGTAATTTTTAGACATTTAGATGCACATACACATACATTTATAAGAAACAGATAAGAAGTGTGAGTGTGTGTTTGTGAGTATGTGTTCCCATGCAAAGTACCACTGTAGCCACACATAAACACATCCCCCTCAGCATATCAAACAGCATGTAGAGAACTGAAGTAGGAATAGTTTGTGGTCTTGTTAGAATTTATTTTTTTTCACTTGAACACACCCTACTATTTGCTCGCTTTGCGCAAAAAAAAAAAAAAAAAAAAAAAAAAGATGAGATATGTCCATCATGGAGACTATCTATCTGTCCCACATAGTGTTTAGTCTGCTGTGGGTGCTGCAAAAATACGATTTGCTGGTTCATTGACAGTGTATTCAGACTGAACCATGATGAAATATCAATCAAAACTGATGAAAACCAGTGCTTTCAAACCAAACCAGCACTTCATAACCAGAATTGTCATTTCTGAGATTTCAATGTACAGAAGACCCTCCACTGAAATCTGCAGAAGATGAGCACTCTATTAGACAAATGTGCAAATGAATTCATGCCAGAAATGATAAGCTGCCACTGCCACCTCTACAAAAGATAAGACTGAAATGATGTCTGCAGAAATAAATAACATGACTGAGGGAATAGAATTGGAACAGTCCACACAGGCTATATAAAGGATAGGACCTGTGTTTCTGAATTAAAAAAAAAGAAAAAAAAATGCTCTCCTAATGTGTAGATTGAAAACTACTATATGTTCTTGTCAGAGACCCAAAGGCATGCCTTGTAAAATAGTATTGAGAAGTGTTGGCACTCTTTGAAAACAGATATTATAATATCTTTGAACATTTTCAAACCATTGGATGAATAAATGAAATGAGAAAAACAATGACAATTAATTCATACAAGTTTGCGCAACACAAATATTTTATAAAAGGGAAAGAGAGAAGCCAATATAGAGAATGGGCCATCCCAAAGCACACTCAATAGTGCTAGCTAGCCCTGCAGTACGGTATATAAAAATGAGTCCATTTATCAATGTCACCCCCTGCATTTATGTCATATTTTGGGTTTCTGCAGTACTATATTTCATATCACTAAATGTTCATTCTCACCAGGGGAAGGAGGACTGAAAATTAAACTAACCCTTGAGACAGACTTACAGAAGATCAGAAATGTGACTTCATAAGTAAGATTGTTTTTCCTAAATCCCTAAGAGGATTAAACACCCAGATATTTTAATATGGACCAATTTGAAAATCAAAGTTTAAATCCTAAGAGAAATACAACTGTTTTGTTTAAGCACATATATTTCCTAGGTTTTGACTCTGTGCATAAGGTTAGACTAATAAGAGAACACACAGTTCCAGCTGTTCCTTAATGTATTTGGTTTTATTTATATAAAATATTACTAGCTAAAATATGACAAATATTTATTATAATGATATTTTTCTGATTAGCTATTGAAGAGACACGAAAAACTGTAGTTAAGATAGTATTTCTGCTTAAGTAAATGTCATTAATTTAGTATAACAATGTTTTGCATTAATATTTCTATCCTATGACATGATGTCAAAGAACAGTGGGCCAAAAATTACCACCCTATGGAATACTGCGTTGTAAGGAAAATAAAACTAAAATCCATACAAAGTTCTAATTCTGTTCGCTTATTATCCTCATGATTTTTGTTGTGACAACACATGGAAGCCCCATCAAACATGATGTCCTGATATATGATATCTTTAAGAAAGAAAATTAACTTCGAGAAATATCAGTAGATAACACAACTTTAACACACCATTGGCTTTATATTTAACATGGGTGAAGCCTTCCTCCATAGATCCAATTCATGTCATCGTTGACTTCCATTGCTTCACCAGGAATTACACATCCTCAGTTCTCACTCTTAACCCCACCCATGACTCATAAGAATATTACTTCTCCATAATGCAGTAGGAAACTCCTGCTTACATACAAATGTTTCTTATTCATAGCTGAAATGCTTCATAAGCATGCAAAAAATGCTAAGTGTTTGGAATTTTTAAAACATTAGTGTATTCTATTTACACAACTACTGCTTTCCACTGGGTATGGAAAAGGTGGACATTTGTCACCTTCCTTTTCCAACTCCTTTCAGTAAGTTTGTAACTATTCTCAGCACAAGTCTTGTTCATATGTGTACAAGATAGAGCCACACTTTCATTTGGCAGGTGGCAGTCTTGCCCTTTATATTCAGGGTGATAGCTTTTGTTATATAAAACCTCTGACACATCCACTATGTATTCAGAAGTTTTGCTCAATATATTATTGAAATGGTAATAAAAAGATACATTCATTTAGTCATTGTACTACTGTCAGCAAAATCCATCACCACTTTCTTTTGTAGAGTGTGATGCTTTAATTTACATATAATAACCAGTTTGAAATAGAATTAATAATCGTAAATAACATTCAGGCATAAAGTCAATGCCCTGATGAACTTTTACAAGCTGAATGGGACATTTAACTGAAGAACTTTTAAGTAGGTGCAGGGAGGGAAAGATTGCTTAGGTCTCTCTATCCTTTCTCTTCTGTCCTTCCTTCCTTGCCCCTCCAATCTTGGAGGGGATATCATACGTCTTCATGGTAGTTCCTTAAAGTATCAGGCAAAGTGGGAATCTGGAATGGGCAAGTTTTCTCAGTGACACTAAAGGTGAGATTTTCGGAAGCACTCAACCTTGATTAATCTCTGCTCTCATGGATGTCAGTGGTAAAACGAGGTCAGTGGAGTAATTATTTCACAGCTGAATGCTCATAGTAGATGAGAGTTGTCTCTTTTTTTTAACTTCAGGCTCTCTAGAATTCCTACAGTTTGAAATCTGTCCATTTTTATGCCTCTGAACCATACAGCCCCAGAGGGGCAGTTGTATATAAAATGTGCAAGGTCATCCACACAGAGATTCTTCTACATTCTGCATGGGGTTTTTTTGTGTGTGGGTGTCTCTGAGGAAAAAGATGATATAAGCCAGTGTAATTCACAGTGCTGTTCACAAAGCAACGCTGAAAGACAAAGGAGAAACCAAAGAATTGTAACCTTGAAACTACATGTCACATTTCAAACAAGAAATGTACCTCTTCTGTGCATAAAATGTTAACAGATGCAGAGAAAAAATCAAACACATTTTTCACCTAAATGCACACATTTGACAAAAGAAAAATTAAACACATGCAGTGCATCATAGCAGAAAGGAAAGGTGAAGGTCAAAGGGCAACTGGCTTGAATGGTAACCTTGCTTGCTGAATTTCACTTTCCAGACCAACAGATAAATCACAGATCATGATCAAACAAATCAAAATGAACAACCTCATAAAATGAATGCTTTAAGAGGAAAATAGCTCGAATGGCATGAACTACAGTACTGATCCACTCAATATGTTTAACCTTCACAAGATCTAGTATCCTTTCCACTGCCATAAAGTCCAATAATTTTCATTAACATATAATAAGCTAATAATGCTTGTCACCACAGTAACAACAGAAATATTTAAGAACTAAAGAAAAGGAACTATAATATGCTGTTTGTTAATTTCTTGTTCATATTGGTTTTAATATTTTATACTGGAGTAAATAATGGGAGAATACTCCCTCCATAGAATTGTCCAAAGTAGGGTTTTATATGAGTCACTACATTAGGAATCCAGAAGTTCTTCTCCCACTGAGCTCTCATTTATGAATTGATGTAAGTTATTTCAGCTTGTTTGTTCCTTTTTTTTCCTCTATATAATTAGAATAATAACAGCCACACATAAAAAAGATTGCACTATGGTATCAAGACTGAATTGTTAATAGTGAATGCCTACTGTGGAGAGATGTAGCTCCATGAGACTCAAATAAGTATCATAAAGTTATACTGTGTATATTTCCTGGTCTGTAGTGATGATTATTTAGTTCTAAGGCTTTCAGTTAATTAATTCTCTAATTATTGTCTTTAAAAATTAAAATCAGTGAAAAATTGAACACTTTATTTCTTTTTTCAGAGGGGGCATGCCTACCTCATGAAGAACAGAAACTTGTTAGTGAGGTAAAATGTTAAACTATCAATCTGATAAAATTGTAATTTTTTTTTTTTTTTAAACTAAGGTTGCAGCTACATCATTGGAACACTCCTTCTTGGTGCAAGGGGTCTAGTGTTCATGCTATCTTGGAACCTGTGTTCCTTTCTGAATTAACTCTATCATATCCCTTGACAGCTCTATCTAAGCACTTACAGAAGAATTTGTGCCAGTGTCCGCCCTGCCATTCACAAAGGAACAGCACTCCAGATTCAGTTCTGTTGTTCAGGTCACTGAGGTTATCCCAGTAGGCCCTGAAACCTTGCAAGCTCCTTCAAATTTCTTCACTGAAATGGTTGTCAAGCATTAGAACAGGCTGCCCAGGGAAGTGGTTGAGCCACCATTACTGGAGGTATTTAAAAGGCATGGCACTTTGGAACATGGTTTAGCAGTGGACTTGGTCATGTTAGGTTAACAGTTGAACCCAGTGATCTTAAGGATCTTTTCTAACCTAAATGAGTCTATGATTCTATGATTTATGCTTTTGTCCCATGTTCAGTCATTCACATGTCCCACTTCTAACATTATTTGACAAAAATGTACCTATGGCAAGTATCAAGCAATCTTCTCATTAGTATTTTAAACTGAGAAGAGATGAAATAGGCACAAAGGGATGCAGCTCAAATCTGAGAGGCAACGTGTGTTGACTGGACAGTCAGTATATGTCGTGATCATGCGCTCATGGCTGGTTCTCTTTGCCACCACCAGGATGCATTCCTCCCCTCCTGAAAAACATGATAAATATACATTTAGTCCATCCCACAGAAAGGACAGGGCAAATCTCTCTCTTGCCAGCTTCTACTAAACCTTCCTTCGCTTACAGTCCAGGTTACCAGGTGTAGATAAAGAGCTTTCATTGTAAGTAATTTCATGCTTTCCTAGGTTCATGAGTACTTACGAACAATTGATATATTCATATCTATTCATATTACCAACAAATGTTGGAACACGATCTACTAAGGAATGGGTCAGATCTAGGCATCTATATACATAGCTGTAAATTATAGACTTAGAATACAAGAATGCCCAGAGTCTGCGTCCATACTTCCGAGTGTAATTTCAGACTCCAGCAATGACCGCTAAGTGACATCCTTGCCTTTATGAAAACCTTGAATGCGAAAGTTCTGTTCTTAGGCTGTTCCAGTGTAAGTCCCAGAACCTTGCAAGCTCCAGAAGGCTTGATGATTATATAAGCTGGCTGAGTGACACCTGGGAGTCTTTTCTGTTTAAGATTCAGCCTGACTGAAAATACGTAACAGAAAAGCAGTATTTCCTGGTCCAGCTAAAGAAGTTTCCATGAGCAAAGCCCCTAATACTCTAAAATCTGTGCTTACAAACCCTCTGTGAAGCCTAAGTCTTTCCTCTCCAACATCCTCAGGCTGAGACTTTGTGGAAGTTAACCTCATTGCAATTCCATTGAA
Organism: Strix uralensis; assembly: GCF_047716275.1. Lineage (NCBI taxonomy): Eukaryota > Metazoa > Chordata > Aves > Strigiformes > Strigidae > Strix > Strix uralensis. Next base: position 24,391,006 of record NC_133974.1, read on the forward strand.
TTGTTATGATGTGTAGCAGCATAAGGGAAAGAGGTAAGTGTGTACATAGGTCTGCTTATGTGATTAATGCCTTTTGTAAATTTTTGTAAGAGATAAAACTTATTTTAAGTATTTTGAGAGTTTTTGTTTAAAAAATGAAAGACATAAATATGTAGAGATTTCTGAAGCCCTTGACACTTCATGTCTATAGTTTACCCAGCTCCAGGAAGGACAGTGTGCAGAAAATGTAGATATCATCAAGAGAGCACCTCTGGAGAGAAAGAGGTCATGTGAGATATCCACAAGTTAGAATTAATATTTTCTTAAAAGGGTAGATTTAAGAGAGGTCTTTTTGTAAGTATGTCAAACCCCAAGACATGGGACACAATACTTTCTTGCTGGAATCTGCCTCATAGGAGCTAGATACAGGTGGAAAGAGGAAGAATTAAATATTGTGTCACAAGAATGGAAAGGGGTTATATTCACTGCTGACTGACATGAAGAATCAGTGTTTATAGTTGTGTAGGGTGGATGTTAAAAGTGCATGTAAGCAGGTGATTTTCTGAACCTCTATCCCATCCTGTGAGTCAGGGCTACTGCCCATGCAGAAGGGGCCACATCCACAGACATCCTGTATGAAAAACCTCTTCCCAAACAACCCCTCCCTTCTTGTGGGATACTGATATTGAATCAGATACATTTGATCTTACAGTGAGACAACCAGAATACTTGACTATGTCAGGGCAGGAAAACAGAAGCCAGATGAAATTCCAGGAATCCTATATATCCATGGATAGGGAAGGACTGGCAGTATAGGCACAATTAGTCACAGTGTAAATGTACAGTTTATCACAGTATTTTTGCCTAGGAGAAAGAGGAGGCTGTTTTACCTCATGAAAGACAGTCTGATTAAAAATACAACCATCATGGAACTGGTTGTTGTCCAAAGGTCTGTCTTAGAAGTTAAATAAGCATAGATAGACTCTGTCTCTTAGCTGGATCTTAAACTGGCACTGAAGAGTCCAAACAGTGTATTTTTAAAACTTCAGAAATAACAATAAGAATATAGATGATCTGAATAATGAGGCTGAATGTGTGATTGCAACCTAAATTAACTTATTCCCACTGGATGATTCCTATTTGACCAGCTAGGAGTGGCAGCCCTCCATAGCACAGTCATGACTGTCTTGTCTACAAGCATGAGGGTCCTGAAGGTGTTTTACTGGCGCCACGGAATATGCCCTGGTAACTGGGCCTTCTCCCAGCTCTGAAGAACAATACCAATGAACAAGCTGGTGTCTCAGCAGAGCCTGTTAGCATGGTTACAAGGCAGACAGGGCTGAAAATGGATCTCATCTCATTACTACAATCCACCTAATATATTCTCAACAACCATGAAGTATTAACCAGAATGAGTACTTCTTTTTATACATTTTGAGTGGAAAAATAAAGTACAAGCTCAAAGGACAGAGCATTATGGTAGTATAAAAAATAAATAGAGAAGATTTAAACAGCGGTTTATTTTATGTCTGAAACAGGTATGTGCCACAGAAAAGTAAAACTCAGCAGACAATATTATCTCTCACAATAGCTAGCCCTGAAAGACTTGATGTGTTTAATAGTTTCCAGTCAACTCAAGCAGATGAAGCTAAATTGCAAAAGCATGTTACAGAAATTAGAACATTACTGCACTCCATTAGAAAATGGAATGCAAGCAAGAGAAACATTTTTTATCAGAGAATACAGAAGGAAGGTTATATCAAAGTGTTTGTGACTGATCTAAAGCTGAAGGGTAACAAGGGAATGAGGAGAGGGAAAGAGAGAGGAAAGGAGACAGCTTGAATATCTGATAAGAGATGGAATCACATCAAAGATGAGAGAAGGGAATGAAACTCAAGAGAAACTAAAAATTGACAGTGAAAGATACTCAAAGCTGACAATCTGCTAGATCTTATTAGACAAGGAAATCATCATGTCCAAGATGAAGTTTTGCTATTTACAATAAATGCTTGAAAAATATTAAAGAATATAAGGTTTTTGCAGCTTTTAAAGATTTTTTTAACAAAGATATTGGGCAGCATAAACGAATGATGACAGCATTCAATATGAATTTATTTACTCCCTTTTTCATTTCCTAAAATGAGACTTTTTTTTTTTTTTTAATTTAAATATTTTTCTATGGTTGTTCAGAAATGTAAGTGAGGATATTTACTTTTTCTTATTTTGGAGTAAAACTTATTTTCCTTAGAGCAAAAATGGACAATCAGAAACAATATTATTATGAAAACAAGCATCGAAGAAGTAGTTCTATATTAATCATTGTTTTTATTTAATTAAAATAATATCGTCCTATGTAAGGGAAGAGTTAGCATTTCTTACTCTCATTAAAAATCAGTGAGAACTCATTTCTTACATGAAATTAGGGCAGATTTCAAAACCTACTCTTGCATCAAAAGAAACATTTTTTGGACTTTTCAAGAAGTCATTTCCATCCAATTCTCGTTATGTTAATGGCAGTTAACTATTTAGATAATTTGGAATAACACACAAGGCAAAAATGTGTGTAACTTGTTACTTAAATATAGTTAGGAAGCTGATCCAAAGACTTTTGAAAATATGACATAGAAAATTCCACACTGCTGTACTTGACTCAAGAAAGGAAACTCAGATATTTTTGAAACCTCATATTACAGTACAAACTAATAAGAACCTGGGAAAATAACTGATACATATGGTATTTCATAAATGTTTACAAGAAGTCAGTCAATGTTCCTCTGTTAAATAGCTTGGCTGAGACATCCATGGATGTGTAGTAGTTCCCTGAGAACTTTTACAGAGCATAATTTCAGATTCTTACCAGAGGTCTGTAATTAGTTAAGATGCTCTCTTTTTTTATATTGTTTTATTTTTTCACATAAAATTATTACTGAATTTTGCATTTTAAAAAATTCTCAGAAAGGCAACCTCCATCTAAGAGGAAACCTATATCTACTGGGTAAAAGCAGCATTCTCTGTATCATGATCTGAACACATTTATTCACTTGGATACCACAGCTGAGATGAATGAGTAAATGAATATTTTGTGAACTCCAAACAATCTCAGATGTGAGGTAGGTACTTACCTAACTTGATTTCACAGCATTTAATTTTTTGTGCATATGGCCAAAAGAGGGAAGCTAGACACTTCAGTACTTAACTGGTAAAAACCTAATTGTCATAAGACTTCTACATCTTCAGGGTAATTTATGGACTTCTGAATGACATAGATACCTGACACCTGACAGGATTTAGATACGTAAGTTTACCTGTGAAAACTACAGGTTAGTCAGTCTCACCTCAGTGCCCGACAAGATCATGGAGCAGATCCTTCTGGAAAATATCCTAGGGCACATGGAAAATAAGGAGCTGATTGGTGATAGCCATTGTGGCTTCACTAAGGCTAAATTATTCCTGACAAATTTGGTGGCCTTCTATGACAGGGTTGCAACATTGGTGGGTAAGGGAAGAACAACTGATGACATCTACCTGGAATTGTGCAAAAACATTTGACACTGTCCCACATGACATCTTTGTCTCTAAATTGGAGAGACATGGATTTAAGAGGTGGACCACTTGGTGGATAAGGAACTGGCTCAAAGGTTGTACTCAAAGAGTTACGGTTAATGGCTCAGTCTCCAAGGGGAGACCAGTGACCAGTGGAGTTCCACGGCAGTCAGTGCTGGGACCAATGCTGATTAACATTTTTGTTGGTGACAGGGGCAGTGGGGTTGAGTTTGCCTCAGCAAGTTTGCCAACAACACCAAGCTGTGTGGTTCAGTCAAAATGCTAGAGGGAAGGGACGCCATCCAGAGGGACCTTGACAGGCTTGCAAGGTTGGACCACGTAAAACCTCACGAAGTTCAACAAGGCCAAGTGCAAGGTCCTGCATGTGGGTCAAGGCAATCCCAAACACAAATACAGGCTGGGTGAGGAGTGGATTGAGAGCAGCCCTGCGGAGAAGGACTTGGGGGTATTAGTGGATGGAAAAGTGACTATGAGCCAGCAATGTGCGCTCACAGCCCAGAAAGCAAATCTCATCCTGGGTTGCATCAAAAGAAGCATGACCAGCAGGTTGAGGGAGGTGATGGTCCCCCTCTACTCCGCTCTCATGAGACCCCACTTGGAGTACTGTGTTCAGCTCTGAGGCCCCCAGCATAAGAAAGACATGGACCTGCTTGAGTGGGTCCAGAGAAGGTCAGAAGATGATCAGGGGGCTGGAGCACCTCTTTATGAGAACAGGCTGAGAAAGTTGGGGTTTTTCAGCCTGGAGAAGAGAAGGCTCTGGGGAGAGCTTATAGCAGCCTTCCAGTACTTAAAGGAAGCTTACAATAAAGATGGGGAGGGACTCTTTTATCAGGGAGTGTAGTGTTAGGACAACAGGTAACAGTGTTAAACTGAAATAGGGTAGATTTAGACTAGATATAAGGAAGAAATTTACTGTGAGGGTGATGAGACACTGGAACAGGTTGTTCAGAGAAGTGGTGGATGCCCCCTCCCTGGAAGTGTTCAAGGCCAGGTTGGACGGGGCTTTGAGCAACCTGATCTAGTGGAAGGTGTCCCTGCCCATGGCAGGGAGGTTGGAACTAGATGATCTTTAATGTCCCTTCCAACCCAAACCATTCTATGATTCTAAGAGTCTATTTCGATGACAGTGTAAAGAAAATAATCAGTCAGAGAGTAAAATGGGAAAGAAACAGTTACTAATTTTGTTTTTTTCAGCATCACCAGGACCTATTAATCTTCTGATTGTTGCTACACAACTGCTCATCTAATTGTGTTCTTACATAGGCATTAGTTCTTAAACAGTGTCAGACATACAGTCACATAGCCATGTATCAAAAGTGTCTACCCCAAACTACATTCTGGGTCCTAGACCATGAAGCAAACCTTCAAGATGCAAAACAGGGATACAGATCAGCAATGTCCTATGCCTGCAACAAGTTAACCCTCACTTGTGTGCATTTTCACTCTTGACTGAGCCTTTAAACTCATGCAGTGTTAATGGAGGTGATGTGATTGGCTCTGAGACTGGAAGTTTGAGTTGGAGATATGCAATACAAATATTGAAATGCTAAATTTAGAAGCCACTTTAATGTGCCAGGCTATAGGATAAGAAGGGAATAGGGGATGTGATTTGATGAGGGAAGGTAGACCACAAAACAAAATGATAAATACTGTCTGTGAAGATAAAAGATCTGTTGAATACACTGTTGAATATCCTGTAGCTTCTGTATTTTCTGAGAGTCATTATATTAGAGCCAGTGCATACTCATTGCATGGATTTCTCTTGGCTATTATGACTATGAACTACAAGTGCTATTTTCCAGTAAAATGTTGATGATAAAGTTATTTCTCAGAAATAAACTAAAAAGGTGTAAAAGTATATGGTGACAGGAAGGGACTAGTATAGTTCAGTAAATAATTTGTATATAAGAATTTTTTTATGACACTCAGGAATTCTTTTTACCTCATTTACATTTAGTTTCAAGATTGATTCAGTCACAAAGCACAGTGGAACAGTTATATAATTCATGTACAATAGCAGGAAAGGATATACCATTTGCAGGAGCAGAAGAAACAGGTGTATTGTAGAGGAAAATCAATTTGATCATGCAAAGGTGTAGGCTTTTTTTCTCCATTTAAATTACAAATCTTTTTTTATATATAGTTATGTGTGTCAGATTTCTTTGCCACACAAACGGTGAATGTCTTAACATAGTTCTATGTCCTCAAAAGAACATAAAGGAAAAAAAAGGCAGCAGATTCTTGTTTTGTTGATTAAGGATAACAATTAAACTCAGACACCAGAGTGAAAAGAGTAGGCATATTTTACTAGTGATAACCAAATAATGTAACAGAGTAATACAGAAAACATGCTGTAAGAAAAGGCACAATAGTGCACCTAAAGCAACAAATAGGAAAATACAGGGTAATGCATCAAATCATTACCACCAGAGAGAGAGAATAGTGATTAAGAAAGATATATCACCAGTTGCATATGTTACCATCATCCAGATCTGCAGTCGCTGGGGAGTCCCGGTTACAGCGAGGATTTGGAGAGCCTGTCCCGGCAAGTGGGAAATCCCACGTGATGTGTCCATCTGTAGGTGAGGCATCCAAAGTCGCTGCAAGCGGGTCCAGCCTTATGTACTAGAGATCGACAAGCCAGAATAGCTGGCACCTTTGTTTTGAGTGGAAAATTTCTGGTTTCATTCTCCTGTTGGATTCCACCCAAAGCCTGGCCAGGGCTCGGGGGGGAGACCAAGGGAGTTTCTAACAAGGCCAAATACTTGGGTTCTCAGCCTTGAACAAGGCTTAACAAGGGAAGTTGAATACATTCTCTCAGCATTTCATCCTCACTACTGATTATATTCGGTCTAAGCTGCATCTTTCACTAGTGAGCTTACATACTTTGTTAATGATTACATACTGAGTTAGCAGCTTCAGCTCTGGGCCTGTTGTTCAGGCTTCAGCACTTCAGCACTTTAGCACTTTTTACATCAGCATAAGTGGGTTGTTATAACTTAGTACAATACCTACTAGCACAATGGCTATCAGTTATAAAATATACAAGATTCATCTATAGGTCAACTCTGGCTTGGGCCTGTTGTCCAAGCCTTAGCACTTCAATTCTCCAGTTGTTTCAGAAAAATCTATTCCTCTTACTGTAAGTGCTGTTATTCTGACTGCATTTCTTTCATCTGAGAATAGGCCAAACAGCTAGCTGTGACAGTTTTAAATACCCACCAAAGCAAGAAATGCAATCAAAACAATGTGGCTAATAGAAAAGTAAACAAAAAAACATTTGAAATGAATTTTAAATACAAAAAATGTATTTAAATACAGAGAAACCTTATCAAAGAATACCCATTCAGAAATGTCACCAACACTGACATCATCATGTAGCTTAAACTTCACACTGTGACAGTACCTTAACAGACTGTATGACTAGAATGCACATTCTCTAAAAAACATACTCAGTGTAAGGTTTACAGAGGAGGAAAGTCTTATCTTTAGTTCTGCATAAACCTACATTTAGATCTGTTAGATCTGTTACAAAATGACTTAGTACATGTTGCTGAAAGATGCAATGAAAATCATTTTAAAGAATCTCACACTGCATTAAAAATGTTCATATATTCTAAAAATGTCTTGACAAGTAAACTTCATATTATCAAACTTTGTGCTGAGTAAGATACTGCCTGTTGTCCTTCACAGTAAATGCCATCCTGCATTTCATGTAAGTGGGCAGAAGAATAATGAAGAGAGAACTTTAAGTATCACACTGGTCTTCCTATAGACAGTCCCCACTGCTCTGGCCAGCATTTATTATCATAAACAACAGAATATTTGGTAGGATTCAAGGCACAAAATAAATTTGCCTGGGGAGTAACAAACCTTTTCTTCCTGCATGACAAGAAGAGGTATTCTCCGAGGCTGTAGATTAATGCAATTTTCTTCAGATTGAATTTATCAGCAAAGTACATCTGAAATATCTCACATCATAAGCAGATTTGTTTTCATTTTCTCATTTGCTAATTGTGTTCCAATGAGCCTAAACGTATGGAAAGAATATAATTATATCTCCACTGTAACTTGAAGTAGCTATCTAATATGCATAATAACAATCACAAGGGTCAATATACAGTTTTGTTAGTCATGCATTTGTGAATATCTCATAGTTTTAAAGACAATAAAAGCCAATAAGAAAGAAAAATTCATTTAGTTTGTATATCAGAACAAATTTAATTTGAATTTGGTTGTAGAAACATTAAGACTTTATCATGTATCTTATACTGACCAGAACTTTTTATAGTTTAGGAAGGAGATTCCAGACAATGCTGTTTGAGAAACATTTGAATCTGATGGTAGATATGCCTGTATAATATATGTACATTATTATCAGGTCCCAATTCTTCAGGACGAGGACTCAGATTCACCGATTCCTGGGTAAGGATTAAGGTGGAAAAACACCAGGGATTCTTCAGTTCACAAAACTATTTTTATTTGCTCACAACAGATATCGGTACGAAACTTTGTCAGTAAACCTTGCAACCTTTGCAACAAGCAGCATTAATAACATACACCAACAAACCTTACAACATACACCGACTAACATCAGATCATACAACATGCCCTGACAAGCCTTAAACATGCCCCTGATTTGCGGAAAACAGACTCTACAACTCAAATAGAGTTATAAAACAGATATGCTTACTCCGGCGCCGGGGTGCAAGGGGACTTCTCCACAAAGCTTGCACACCAACAGCACTTTTTACCAAAAACTTATAGAGTGTGGATAGACATATTCATTGGATTACATAACACAAACATACATATGCATGAGTAAGGCTGGATTAGTTCGAAAGGCTGGTGTCAGCACCTGCGCATTGCCTCCTGGGGGGCGTCTTCGGGAGGAAGGCTCGTAGTCTTTCTCACCTTGTTTTTCCCTCGGAGCATGCGCAGATTCTCTTAGTCAATTTCTTAAACAACAAAAATATTTTTCAGCTGGTTGACTCATTCTATCTTATTTAATGGAAACTACTACAATCTGTATATGGCTATCTTTACTCATTACTGAGGCCCAACTAGTTAGACTACACCTGTTCTTCAAGGACAAAAACATGATATTTTGCTGAACACTGTTCTTGGTAGATTTTCACAGTAAACTGCTTTGTTTTGATGGACACAGTAGTCCTTGGTAAAATTCCACAGAACAGTCTGGGCAAGCAGGATTCTTAATAATATTAAAAAATACTATAAGTAATACTATAACTTGCTATAAGTAAGGAAATAAGTTGCTAAGCAGTTTTCTATAAGTAAATAAGTAAATAAGCCTTAAAACAAGTAATAATTTCTCTGTATCACCCTGACAAACCTTGCCTTATATGCAGGGATATGGGGATAGATAATGGGAGGAAAAAGGAGAGAAAGTGAGAAAAAGAGAGTGAGAAAGACAACCAAAAAGAAAGATTTCACCAGTCCTGGTTCCAGCATTGGTCCAGCTAGACTAGAGATACAATTCCAGAGGGGTGCTGCCACCCTGGGTTTTGACTTGTGTCCTTTTATAATTTCTTGTCCCTCCTCTGGGTGGGCACACAGACTCATTAGGCTAATTAAGCATCACGCACAGTCTATGCTTCTCGAATTCTCTTTGCTTTGGTGCATGAGTAGTTTATACCTTTAGATTCTTCTACAAATGGGTCAGTGAGTCTGTGGGTCATTGGGGAGTTACTCCCCTCTCCCTGTAGTTACGACTGGTGTCTGAGATTTCTTCTTGGTGCATGCATTGTGAAAACAACTTCTCTAGTGGCTCTTTACGGAGTTGCTCAAGATGGGGAAGTTCAACCCCAGAAAAGTGTGGTCCCACATCCATGGGACTCCCTCCTCTCACCATGTCTTCCTGCTGTTGCCTGCACAACACCAGTGTGTTCACAGAAACCGTCTCCTTTACCGAAGCTCTTTATTGCGTGTTTGAGACATTAACTATGGCCCTCCTCTGGACCCACTCCAACAGGTCCATGTCTTCCTTGTACTGAGGACTAAGAATTCCACTTATTCAATCATAGCTGTTATCATCTTAATCACTAACACTATTTTTTTAAAAGATGTAATTTTAAAGGATAGGTATGGGTATGGGAGGGTGTCTTTTGTTTGAATTATTCATAATTACCAATCAAAACAAAAAGATAATCAAGAGCACAGCAGAAACTTTAAAGAATTATATGAGAATAAGCCCCTTCTGAAGCACGATGATTTCCAACAATAAAAGAAGATGCACTTTTTAGAAAGTTACTGGAACAATCACTTACTGAAACTGTTACAGGAACAATCAATGCAGGTGTGTGTGCGTGCTCAGAGATGTACCATGAGCTAAAGCTTATACTCAAAGCATGTGACCAAAAAGATGACTCAGAAGGTATGTTCTGCTAACAATAAAATGCTGAGATCTAATTCTTACATAGCTGCTATTAATTATTGTCATCTTTCCAAATGCCCTGCTGTAACATTGGTAGAACCAGTCTTTATATTACTCTTTTGGACTTTTTAGAAAACACAGAAAAAGGCTAATTTAAACTAGGAAAATGAACTCTGGAAAAAGAACACATAAATGAAATACTGTAGACAAATTAAAATCAATGCAGACAAAACCATTCTAAGTCCTCTGTGTAGGGGAATCAGAATATATGAGACTTAGAGGCAACATAAGAATCTAAGTGGATAATAAATATGAAACGAAGCAAATGGGTTTGCCAAAGCAAGTTATCAGTTAGCAGTCTGTTTGTGTACCTTTGTATATGAGAGGCAGATAGGCACCAAGAAAATTGACCAGCATATTTATAAAGTTCCATCTACTGATCTATGACAACATGAGAAGGAATTGTGTATTAGGAACATCCTTCTCTTTGTAGTTCCCATGTATTTTAGCAAGATACATGATTCTAGAAGACTTTAGGAGGATAGGGAGTAAGATGTAGAAAGGCTTTATATCTCTTTAAATACATCCTCCCATCCCATATATTAGTTGAGGATGTGCTTGGTTGGGAGCATAGCACAACAAATACAGATGTTCTAAATAACTCTGAGCTGTGTAACAGTCTGTAACCAGCACAAGGAAGAACATCATAAAAGAAAGCAGATCGCAGTGCCTCAAACTGAGATGTACCAATACCCACAAAAATCTGTAGTCCTGTGGTGAAATTGTGGCTTAAAATTACCGTTTCCTTCCATACCAAAGGCCTCTTCCTTCATGTGTCGTTTGTACCTCTGAGAGTCATGGTGAATAAATGCAGTGTAAGTCTACAGTATTGTTCATAAGGCTTTATGATCAATTACAATGTTGCCACTGCAACTGTAAAATGTCCAGCTGTCTAAGCTGCTGTTGCAAGCTAATGTCTGAGATTGCTTTTTATTTTAGACCTAGTGAAACATCTTTTTTTTTTCCTGAGGTTTTTAATTCTTTACCAGAAGATCTAGTTTAATCAAAGACACAATAATATATTCTTTAAAAAAAAGTTGTTGCAGATGTTTCTCTCTTCGCAGGTTATGCAAAGCAAGAGCACTTGGTTTATCTGTAAAACTGTTTATGTAGCTATTTTTTTAAATATCTCAAGTTTAAAGTCAAACTGGAAGTGGATGTAAGCACTAATGATATACCTGAACTCATTTAGTATGTAATGATAGTAACAAAGAAAAGTCAAGGCTGCATCTAAATTATGGAGAACAATGAAGTAAAGTTAGGGTATAAATGTAAATTGTTCTGGCACTAGAAAAGTATGGAAGATTGATCTGTTGATTAAGCTGAGGAAACCATTCAAGCAGCAATTCTTCCATTATAGAGAATAGAAAGGAATAATATATGCTTCATTGAACAGTCTAGACCCTGGTTAAACTTCAAAGTCATTTGCTGCTTCTCAAAACCAGACAAGTGTTCACCCTGCCAAGAACATTACTTAGATGAAAAGTACTCAAGGACTTGTGAATCATCCTTTTCTCACCAGTGTTGTTAACATCTCTCAAAAGTTAAGACACTTTTCTGTAGGCTTACCCTCTATAACAGCTTGTGTTCTTCAGATTGATTATAAATATTTAATCAAGCATAAATATGGAGCAGCATCAGAACATGAATGAAAAACTTTATTCATACATCAAATAATGTTTTAATTGATGCAATCAATTGATAAATTAATAATTGTTAATGATATACATGATATAATCATTGCTAAATAGAAACTCATAATATACTCAGTTCTATTCAATACGGTATACTGTGATCCTTAAACCAGCTCTTTAAATGTAAAATAATTATTTCATTTCATTTTTTTCTGGAACTGATACAAGACAATAAATTCACATTAATAAACATTAATTTAAAAACATTGAGCTGGTTACTGAAAAGAACTGGTCTGCACGATACTCTGAAAGGCAAAATATATTCATTTCAAACACATTCAAAATAGTGTAAAGATAGACAAGCTTATTTGCATTTCTGGATATCCACTCTTATTCTGAAGAAAAGATGTCTTTAATAGCTACTACAAATACAATAGTAAGGAACTTAGCATTTGTAAATATCCAGACACAGTAGTGTATAGAAAATAACATAATATTTGGCAGGAAAAAACTACTAGAAAAGTAGGTTAAAACCCCTCCATACTTTTTTTCTGATCCAATATCAAATTTCATTGCAGTTTCTGATAACACCTACATGACATAATTGCTGTTTACATCAATTTACAATTTTATAATTTTGTTTATATAGTACTTTATTTTCCTTTATTTTACTTTGTGTCTTTTTGTTAGCATACCTAATGTTTCTCTTTATATAAAAATAAACAATTACAGCCTATACTACAAAAAGCCATGCTGGGTAGATAAACAGAGCGATAATAAAGAGTAGCAGGAGGTAAATTTCATTATGCTATTACAAAAATGGAACTACTATGAAAACGAGTAAAAGAGGAAGAATATTGGGAACATGCTGAGGCAATACTACACATGTTTTATCTGGGACTCCTGGTAAATAACAGCAGCCCAAATTAAGGAACTAGGTTATGTTTTCTCTAATCTTCTCTTCATCAATACAAAGAGATGCTAACAAGACATTATACTTGCTAACAAGAAACTGGAATTATCAGATAATCCAATCACTTAAAGAGTGAAAGAGAGGGGAATGGAGAAAGAGGAAGAAGAGTAAGGAGAACAAGGGAGAAATGGGAAAAGGAAGGAAGATTAAAACAGTCTACAGAAGCTTTCTTCCAGTTTAAAGAGATTTAAGGTCCATGTGTTACTGCAGATGCAACATGAAATTCTTTTATTAAATGAAATACAAAATTGAATGACCCCAAGTTCTGAGTGCACAAGGAATGAAAAAGTGACCTGGATGTTTTTTTTAAAACTTCTTACTTTGAGGATTTATATCAATTAGGGACAAGGAAACTTCACAAGAGCAGGAGTATCAGTTCAGATAGGGATTAAAAAAAAAAAAAAAGAAAAAGACTGATCTTATGATCAGCTGAGCCATTGGGTTTACAAAGTTAGGCAGGAAATTTCTTAACAAGAGATTTTCCTGAAAGATTTTGCTACTTGTTTTTACCATCCTGGAGAGAAATATGAAGAAAACAGCGTTTTCTGAAACTGAGCTAGTGATGTTTCTAGTAGAGATAAAAAGTAACACAGACACTTATTTCTGTCAAAACTTCTGTAACAATCCTCTTTAACTTGTTAAACGAGAAACAGATATTTGATAGTAAGTAGTTTCCCTAATCTTATGTACTCCTTATTTTAGTGTCAATAGGAAAGAAAAATGTGTATTTTTATATGATATATTCCAAACTTATTTTTGTATATACTTCATAGCAGAATTCAAATAACCAGCAAGTAGAACAAGATGCTTGTGAGCCAAGTGCTGGGGAGACCATATGCCTGGGCTGGATAATAGAGAGAACAACAGTCTGAGAGTTGCCTACTGGAGGATCAGAGTCCGAGAGAATTGCTGAAGAGACCGTGGGGTCTGGAGGTCAGCTGCTGATAAGATCATAAGTGTGGACCAGCTACCAGAGACACCAAGTTGCATGTGTGTGTTTGGAGGCAACTGGAGATCCAAGGAACATCTACTGGGCACACTGACTGTCCAGGGCCAGTTACTGAAGGGGATCCATGGTTTGTATGTAGGTCTGAGCACCAGCAAGAAAAATGGGGCTGTGGCCTTGGTGTCTGGTATGCCTAAGTACCAGCAACTGGGGAGACTCAGTGTCTGAGCCCACCTGCTGAAGGGATCCACATTGTACATCTTTTTGATTAATGGGCTTTCATCCTGATCAGACAGAAACAGGATGAGGTTGTTGGTGGTTTTCACATCTGTGTCAGTGATGAGTCTTCTGCCACTGTTCATCTGCATGGCTGACCACATTTAGATGTATATCTGTATCATGTTCATGCTCATCCTCGCTACTGTCTATCCTTGAAACACAGTGCTGTGGTAGCATCATGGCTACTGAGCTATCAGATTCAGCTACTCCCAGTATACTCTTTTATTTCAAATTAATAAAATAGACCTCTTTTCCAAGGTGCTATAGTCACTGCCTATAGCATGATCTGTTTGCAGACTGCATAAATTCTTGCCTGTTCTATGTTGTTATATTTAGTTTTTAATATATAGATCTAAATTTTGGAATGAGAGATATCTTTTTGTTGTTAGTGTCTTTCTTTTTAGAACTCAAACCAGTACAAATAAAGAATCTTATCCAAGGTCTAATTATTAATCAGCTAATACAGATTTTATGCTCCTATCCCTTAATAACCTTAATATATTAGAACAGTATTTCCATGTACCAAGATAATATGGGAAGTTGTCATTTATTAAGCTCATAAATATATTCCCTGGAAAAGTGGTTCAGGTTTGTCTTGGTAGTTAGGAGTCTATGTGCAATATTCCTTTGCAAAGGCGATCATTACCTGACAAACTTCAGCTGTTGTCCAGCTGCACAATGAAACTATTCGCACCTCATCTCAATTTACTTTTCTTTTGAGTGTCTGATATGATGGACAGAATTTATCATTCTTTCCACGCATTTGAATTTCCTGGAGATCAGAACATTGACTCTAGAATGGGCAGAGTAAGACATGCTTGATCTATGCATTTTCTGGTCTTTTTTAAAATAGTATAATTAATCAGTATGCCAGTAAACACCACATAATCAATACACCAATAAACATTGGTTGACAAGCAGCTCAACATGACCCCACAATGTGCACTTGCAGCCCATCTTTATTGATGATCTTAGACGAGGGGATCGAGTGCACCCTCAGTAAGTTTGCAGATGACACCAAGTTGGGTGGGAGTGTTGATCTGCTTGAGGGTAGGGAGGCTCTGCAGAGAGACCTGGACAGGCTGGAGCGATGGGCTAAGGCCAACTGTAGGAGTTTCAATAAGGCCAAATGCCAGGTTCTGCACTTTAGCCACAACAACTCCCAGCAGCACTACAGGCTTGGGGAGGAGTGGCTGGAGAGCTGCCAGTCAGAGAGGGACCTGGGGGTGTTGATTGACAGCTGGCTGAACATGAGCCAGCAGTGTGCCCAGGTGGCCAAGAAGGCCAATGGCATCCTGGCTTGCATCAGAAATAGCGTGGCCAGCAGGGACAGGGAAGTGATCTTACCCCTGTACTTGGCACTGGTGAGGCCGCACCTCGATTACTGTGTTCAGTTTTGGGCCCCTCACTACAAAAAGGACATTGAATTACTCGAGCGTGTCCAAAGAAGGGCAACGAAGCTGGTGAAGGGTCTGGAGCACGTCATATGAGGAGCGGCTGAGGGAACTGGGGTTGTTTAGTCTGGAGAAGAGGAGACTGAGGGGAGACCTCATCGCCCTCTACAACTACCTGAAAGGAGGTTGCAGAGAGCTGGGGATGAGTCTCTTTAATGAAGTAACGAGCAATAGGACAAGAGGTAATGGCCTCAAGCTGCGCCAGGGAAGGTTTAGACTGGATATTAGGAAGTATTTCTTTACCGAATGGGTTGTTAGGCGTTGGAATGGGCTGCCCGGGGCAGTGGTGGAGTCCCCATCCCTGGAGGGGTTTAAGAGTAGGGACAACATAGCACTTAGGGATATGGTGTAGTTGAGAACGGTCAGTGTTAGGTTAGTGGTTGGACTAGATGATCTTCAAGGACTTTTCCAACCTAGGTGATTCTGTGATTCTTTTCATGTATTCCTGTTGATGTTTAAAGCAGTTTCTGCTGTATTTCTGCAGTCAGGTATATAGGACAAAGACGCAGTATTGTAATGGCTGACCTCAAAAGTACTTCTTATAAAAAACATTGGGTCTTTGCTGCTTTGTTGCATACATTCTGACAAACTCTAATCAATCTGTTTTAATATCAAAGGAAACTTCCTTCCAGGTATGCTCGTTTAAGTACGAATGTCAGAACCTTTGACCTTTTCTTACCTCACACTGGTGCTTCTTCTTTGTCATTTTGCCCTTGTTGGCTTTGCTTTCTTTAGGAACTGTCGGTGTTTCCAGTATGCTTTTACCTCTCCCTAAAACCCTGAATGTTCTTTTCCAGAGATTTATACTGTAACTGTCTATCTTTATTTGCTCTTCCTCTAAATTTATTCTGAGTCAAGTTCTCTTTTTGTACAAGGCTGTCAGGTTAGTGGAAAAAAAAAATTGTTTTCTGTTCATTTCAAAAACCTGACTTGAATGATGTTTTCCCTAATTTGGTAGGCAGTGCCAAAATAAAGATCATTAGCTTTGTTTTCTCCTATTAAAAATGTACATGTGTCATTTTGTTCACACAGGCATTTCCAACAAACATAAGACTTTCAGAGCATCTGCAGTAGACTTAGCATAGAGAAATTTATTTTGCATCAATCTTCCTTTAGAATTCACACATGAAGAGTTCACACATAGGAGCAAATTCCTCCTGCTCTAGTTCTGCTCCTACAAATATATCTTTCCTGGCCTGATGATATACAGCGAGAGTCAGAGGGCTCACTAGAAAAAAGTCAGTCCCAAATGTGATCTGGTACTACATAACCTTCCTCAATATTTCTGTCTCAAATCTCAGATCACCACTAAAAGTCTGCAACAATGGCCTGTCAGAAGTATCAAGCTAACTGTGCCAGGATAATAAAACATCTTCCAGCTCACATGTTGATATCTTTTCATCATGATTATCATATGGACAGCTGTTTACATTAAGGTAACTAGTCATCATTGCTTATGATCAGCCAGGAGAATGAGCAATGTGATTACAGTTCTTTTCACTGTATACTTTAGAAATATATCCTAAATTTTTCTTTGTTTAATATCTGCTAAAGTAATAGAAGACAGTGATATGGACATGTGTGAATAGTGCAAGCAATTAATAGAAACTCAGGCATATGACTTGTATAAGGCCTTCCCAGAGAGTGACTAGGAAAACTAGAGTCAATGGGTCTGCTGTAAATACTTAGGTGTGTGTAAACAAAGAAAAAAAAAAGATTGAAACCCCATCTTTTAGTGGAAAGAGTGAGATCAGTGTGATGAAACTCTAACTAGGAAGAAATTTTCAAATGACAAAACTATTCCCAGTTGCACTGCACTTAAAGTCCTCTAGTTTGATCTGTATGTGTATCTTTGTATGTAACTGGGTTCCCATTAATGAAATACATATTTTGCTGTATGCATATAAACATTAGATAAAAAATAATAAGCAAGATAAGGAGCTCAGGGGAAACTGATCCTGCATTAATGAGGGTATTTGCTCTGAGGTCACTAAATTAGTACTAATTAATAGCAGAGTTAAAGTTGGAGCTAAAAATGCATAGCTAAATGCTTCATTTGATTGATTAATATCTCACTTAAACCAAGATCTTTTAGATCAGGTAGAATGGTGTTCATTTCTATGTATTGAGGAATGAATTATTTTGGTGGTACTTTCTTTAAAATTAAGGAAGATAAAAGAGAAGGAAAAATAGTTGAGAAAGAAAAAAGGAAGGGAAAGGAAAAAGGAAAGTAAAAGAAAAAAGAAGGGGAACAAATTCTCCAATATCTGTGCTGTTTTCAGTACAGGATAAAAGCCAGTATTGCTGAAGTTTTCTATGGGGGTTTTAAGCTCTAACTTTGAAATACTTTAGAGGTTATTCACAAATGTTGACATTTTATTGCTGTTATCTGAATCTTCCTGTTCTGCAAATATATTTTGCGAGAATGCATCACATGCTTCAAAAGATTATTTAATGTCTTCATGCATTTTGAATGTTTTATTTTCATTACAACTCTATCTGCCTATTTCTCCCTTAATTGGTAGCTGGGAGTCATCTGCTTTCTTACCATATTCAGATTTATGTTTTTCTTAACATATCTGAAATGTTTAATTCTCCTTCTTTCTAAAGTAGAAATTCATTTCTTGGGGACCTGTAATTTACACTTGTGCAATTCTTCTGATATTATTGATGTTATTCCTGGTCAACAATGTTAAATTTACATTCATAAGTCAAATGAGTCTCTCATGCTTCTGTACACTTTTTTCTGTTTTCTAATTCACTTATTTTTTGGTACTCCTTTTTCTTATTTTTGTCCAAAATAACTTTTTCTTATCACCAATTTTTAAAAAGTAATTTTTATCACATGAATACTGCTACTGATTTAGGATTCATCCGGGTTTTAATGTTCAGAAGTGTTTTGTTCTTTTTTTTTCTAAAAAAGACACTATCAATATAACAATACTTACCTTGTAGTACAAATCTTAAATATTAATCAAGACTAACAGATACTGAGATTTTTATCTCAAAAAAGTTGAAAAAAATATTCAAATTATACAATTCCAAAAGGAAAACCAAGTGAAAACCACTTGACATTGAAAACACTTAGCTAGTTAATTGGTCTAATTTTATGTTTATAAAACGTTTATATTTTATGTCTTATTTCTATGGACTATTATCTTGACTGTCAGGGCCCTGAGAGCAATGTCCCCCGACCCTGCCCATGGCCCAGGACCCCATTTCAGCCCCTGGGGCTGTCAGCCCCTACGCCAGTGACTCCATAGCAGGGCCGGTCTCCAGGTCCCCACAGTCCTGCCCTGCCTGACCATGGGCCCTGCCAAGCTGGGCCCACCCACAGGCCCACGTCCCAGCTTGGCCTCAAGTTGTCCCCATCCCCACGGCCCTGCCCAGCTTTCCCAGGAGTGGACCGTGGTTACTCTTACCAGGCCTGATCCTGATCCCACCTGCAGGCTGACATCCCAGCCCACTCTCTGCTCTTCCTCCTCCTCCTCATTGGTATTGTCTGGCAGTCTGGGCTCTGAACTAAGCCTGGCTTGCAACCCCGGGCCTGGACCCTCTGCTGGCTCAGGTACCTGCTCTGTCTGGCCCTGTCCTCTGGTCTGGTCTGGCCTGGCCATGGAGGTGACATCCTTAGTTCCTTGTCCCTTAAGGAGCAGCCAGCCCTCACTGCTCCTTGACATTGGCTATGAATAAAAGGCAGAAGGCTAATTAGTAACAACTCCATTGCTTTATTGATGAAGAATTAGATGACTGTAATCAGGCAAGAACATTAAGACACGGTGTGCCAATGTCTTGCTTTCTAAACTGTTGTGTTCTGTCCCTCCACCTCCCCCCAGTATGGGGGCTAGGTCAGTACGTTGTTTTACTCAGAGGTGCTGTAGTTGATTCAACCAGTTTGTGATATACAGTTTTATAGAGTTACCTTATCTCCACCTGCTCTCAAGAAAAGCCCAAAAGCAAAATAAACAACATTCTGAAAATACAGACCAAACTTTGGCTTTATTGGTGTGGGGTTTTAAAGGGTATATAAAGAAGTGAAATGCCTACAAATCTTTAGGCTGCAACAGAAGAGGAATCTCCTTCTCAACTGGTTTAGTAGATGAAAGATTTGACAAGGTACTAAAACATGTAAAAGTTGAGATGAAAAGAAAAAATCAGGATAATGGGATTTAAGTTCACAGCTCCTCACCTCAAAAATATATATGTAACAGCCAAAATAATACCATATGTCAACTAGCAGATTAAAAATTTTAAACTTAACTGGATTAGTAAGTATAATATTAACAAATTTTTTGATCTACTGACTAAAACACAAAAAAAATACAAAACTTTTGGATGCCTGCTTACTCTTTCATCAAAAAATTGCAGACAATATTAAATTTTATGCAAACTATTTTCCTGTCCATTTTAAGCTATCCACAGTCAACCTCAGAGCAACAGCAAAGAGGAAAATGCTTGATTTCTTGTTTTTCTTTTGTGGCATCTTTCCCATAGCTATGACAGTATTGGTTCTAGGTCAAAAGTAGCTCAGTAAGTCTGCACCACCTGAAGCAGTAGTTGCATTTTGATAGCATGATAGCCATGAGTCAGAGAGATTTTCAAAGGAAAGCTTTTGCAATAGTGGGATACAGTCTAAAATTGCTGTTAAATTGCAAATGAAAAGATGACACTATAGGTCAGTGTCTCATATGTGCAGGAGCAATTTGTGTAAGATGAAATGTCATAGGAGATGTTATCTCGATAAAAATGGTGATTTAAAACCTTTCTTTTCATACAAGAGAAATGACAGAGCTACGGCCAGGACACAGCACAAGGACTTGCATAGGTAGGCTAGCTTAGTGAAATTAGCTTACTACTTCAGTCATAGTTGGACTATCATAACAGCTCATTACTTCCTGTACTATCTGTTCTATGGAAAAGATAGGGGACATTGTTTCCCGTATATCTGGCAAGAAAGTAATGATTACAATATCTGGAAAATACCACATGCTAGATACTGCAATGTCATGCAACATTTCTGTGCACTATGTTTTCTATTTTCAATTTAATATTTATCTCTGATGTTAGTAAATAAACTCTTTGTCTTTTAACTATATTATAGGGTGTTTTTTTCTTTCATATTAAGCAAATGTAGCTAATAAAAGAGTCAGAATAGCTTTACCTTATATATTTTGTTTAACTATGCTGTCTGTAGCTATGCCACATTTTATCACAATAAACTAAAAATGCCATGGAATTTCCTAGAGCACTGGAACCAATAATGTAACTTGTTATACTGTTAGGATGGTCTGGATTTGGTGTTGGCCGGATAGCACTCACCCAAAGAATTACAAGGCAAAGTCAGGGTAGCATGACTCAGAGACTACTCTTAATATGCAAATTGATACAGCTTTGATTCAGATGAGAGGAATTTAGTAGCATGCACATGGACCTTTCCATATCTTTTTGACCTCAGTGCCAGAGAATGGTGGTGCTGCGTACATTCTATTTGTTACTATAAGTATTCTGAGCTGTGCAAGCAAGAAGACATAATATGTTTGTGAAGCTATAAGATGAATTAGATATTACATTGATGAGAATCAGAACAAACTGCTCTCTGCAGATGAAGCTACATGACAGTAAGAAGTCACAGGGTGGTAGTACGTTAGAGCTGAAGTCACTGTACTGTGACATGGATCAGGAATCAGGTCTATTAAATTTGAAAAAGAATGCGTGCAGCACAGCAAAGCAAGACTGCAACATGAGGCTACTCAAGTGCACAGAGACCCAGGGTTAGGCTTCAGCAAAGCCTAAAGGATTACAAAGCATTACATTTTTATTACGGTTCTTCATTTGTGGCTCTTGGTTTGAACAGTCTTCTGAATTTGTTCACTACATTTTTTTCTTTCTTTATCCCTTGGAACACAACAGAAAATATTCACTCAAAGTTTTCTTCTGGTATTTTCTGTGCTGCACAAGAATTCTGTAAGTTCTGAATGCAGTGTGCATTATGACTAGATGATAAAATATTTTACTTCCAAAGACATGGATTACATTTTTATTTGGGCAATAAAGGAGTTAATGTTTATTGGGCAGAAAATGTTCTATCAGATATCCAAAGGAAATGTGAGGATGTCATGGAGTAACTGCCAACAGAGCAAAATGTAAACATTCACCTTGATATCACAAAGGCAAGAATAAATATGGATCCATATTTTTTCTCATTAAATTATTATGGTCCCAGTTAACTTGTGTGTATGTGTGTGAATATACCATGTGGATATCTACTATGTTCTGATGAACAGTTTCTTCTTAGAGCTTTAGAGTGACATGCTCAGTTGTGCTTTGCAGCTGAGAAAAATAAGCAGGATGCATATATATGATAACTTTGGAAAAACACTTTTCTTGAGGTTTGAGGGTTTTTTTTGGAGACAAAAGACAGCTAATTTCTAATTAAAGTGCTATCCATTCCTAAAAGTTATTTCCCTTTAATTTTCTTAGTTGGGGGGTTTTCTGGATTTTGGTTGGGGTATTTTATGTGGTTTTTTGGCTTTTTACTTTCCTAATTTGTGGCGCTTGAGTATACTAAAGAATTTTGTCAAATAAAAAAAGGCTCTTCTGTGTGTTTTGTTTCCAGACTTATGTAGTTAATTTACTTTATGCACTGAAGATTTTTTAGTTAACAGCTTAAAGTTTAGCTATAATTTTTATTACATTATAATTTATTTTTAGATTTTCTTAGCTCTAGTCAGAAATTTTCTTTCAAATTTCTTCCAAACAAAACAATGAACATGTAGGAAATATTAGCACAGCACTGACTAAAAATTGTTAAGCAAAAATGAACTTACAGTAACAATTATTAACTGTATGCAATGTTCAATCTTCAGATAAACCATTGTGACAAATACTAGGTGAGCTTATGTGGTTCAATGTGTCTTTTGAACTGGAGAGTTTTACCATGCTGAATTTCAGCTTTTTTTATCTGAAGTATACTTCTACCCTGAAAAGAGCAATTATGCAAAAGCCATCCCTTGATACCCTGAAGTTTTAGTTCTGTATGATTGATCAGAAGCATGGCAACTCATTATTTTAGTCATAAAACTGTTCATTTTTGCAACCCCTCCCTTTTTGTTGGTAAGCCCTTCAGAGTAAGGAATATGATTGGTTTTGTGCTGATAGAATCAGGCCCATCCCAGTCATGCTTTGCATGTGCTGCTGAGATATTAAAATAGAAAAAAATAGATAGAAACAATTATCTCAAGCATTTAAAATTGCTATCTAAATGCCAATTACAAGACCAAACTCTTCACAGTTATACATGTACAGTCCACAGTGTCTGCTTTTATTCACAACTGGGAAACCACGTTGAATAAAATAAGCAAACTTTCACTCAGGGTTTTACTGAAGGTAATAAGCCAGATACCTGAGTCAGAAGGAAATACATTTTGATTTTCTAACAACAAATGAATGTTCAGGTATATAAAACAGGCATATGTATAAAAATTTTCAAGGAACCTCCATAGGAATCCCCATTAAAAAAAAAAAAAATTAAACCCAAAATGGTCCAAATTAACTTGGATACTATTTTTTTCCTTGCCTTTATCACATGCGTTTGTGAAAATTAATTTAATTTGTTTGTAATCATTGGGGTGGATTTTTTTGTTCTGTATTTTACTCATGCTATTTTGGCCAGATTTATTATCAAAGGTTAATCAAGGTAAAGACATACAGGGTAACACTCTGGAAGTTCAACTGTAAGGTGTTTATGAATGAAATTAGTAATCACATGTCTAAGTACGATCTCTTTTAGTGACAGTACCTTTTCACATAGTTCATGCAATTCCATTAACTTCAGAGTTCTTTCATAAGAACAAAGGACAAGATGAGTGCTACTCTTACTTCTGAGTTAAATATCAATCTAGATCACAGGTAAATTTATCTTAGACCTTGTCAGTGCCCAAGATGTGAAATATGCATGATTGCATCTTTTTGTTCCTTCAGTCTCTCTGGTAGCAGTTGCTCTCTAACATTCAGCTATTGACCTCTACAATATCTAGTGTCAGAGAACTATGGCTGCAAACTGCTTCCTCAGTGGAGCTCTGTAGAAATTAATTTAGTGGAAATTTACCCCCACAAAGTTACCCAAAATTAATTTAATAGCTTTCAGATAGATTTTGCATTGTTGAAAATGTCTGAGGAGAAGCTAGTGACTAAAAATAGGATTTGAAAAAGCAAATAAATTAATAATAGAAAGAATCTGCCTCAGCTGTTGGAAAATGCTGAATACCATCTCAAACTTAATGCCTCCTGTCATTAGTGCTGAGTTTTGATGGAATTATTGTTTATCCATTTCTTCTGTGTAAGGATTCTCCTCAGTTTTTAGCTACGTTCAGTGTTTGTATGGGCAAAGAAAACTTTGGTTTTCTCTTTTGCCTGAGAGGTCTTGAACCTATCCCCAGTTTCTCCTTTTATTTCTGCTATAGCTGAACTTCAGTGCTTGTGTTCTATCCAGCCTCCTTCTATACCTGATGGCTGCAGATGTGACAGCTTTAGATTAAAGCTCCTCAGGATGAAGAGTATTTAAATCTTTTCTTCTCCTAGTTCTGAGCATGCTGTCTACGACTAGGACTTAACTCGTATGCACATAAGTGTATATACAAGTACAGATGACCAACTTCCATTTTTTATGCACTATCTGTTCTTAACCATGTATGTCTACAAACTAGTTTGGAGCAAGAAATAAAGGTTTCATATAGGTACTTTTGAAGAAGTAGAATTTCAGAGAAACTTTATTCACTATGTTTTATCCCACGGTTTAAGTAATCCCTTCTTCAGACTTTCCTTCACTGTGAAGTTAGGTACTAAACTCAAACCATCAATACAATTTGTCAGTTCAAGCACATAAAATATAGGAATAATAGATTCAATTGTTATTGATTTTGGCAGATAAACACTTCCAGAAGAGTTGGATTTCAGTGGTACATTTAGAACAGATTTCCACTATTAAAAAAATACTTAAACCATAGAGCTTAATTGGAGTAGGCATGCTACAGAAGAGTTCTACTGCTTTTTCTGCCTAAGAAGACTTTCTGCCAGTAATGCACCTTCATTGTGGTTTATACTGACCCATTTTTAACATTTAATGTGATTTTTGCTGACAACTTCCTTCGAATCACATTCCAAAGTTACTGTCTGTTTATAGACAGAAAGGAACAGCATATTATTGTTCCTTCTGTAACTCCAAGCATTATGTTAGTTTGATCTCTTTTTTAGCACACCATATTTTCAGTTTCTATTCATAACGAATGCTTACTCATATTTGTATCGACTGTATCTGTTTTTCATAATAGTCTTCTAAAAGTAAAAAAATCTATGAAACACTGATCAATCTGAAAAGGTGTACTGATGACCAGCACAGAAAATATTATCTGAGATATAGTCAGAACTTAATGCATCGCTACTTCTGCTTTTTGTAATTTATTTTGCATTTCTTGAACAATGTAACTCAGTGTCTCTTAAGTTTGACTTGGTGCAGCGGCAAGTTGAGATGAAGACTTTGTGATTTCTTCACCACTGCACACAAATTTTCTCAAGGACAGATGCTGTAGTATCTTTTCATTTAGCAGTCAATCACCCTTCAATTTGTTTTACAGTCTTGCGATTCATTATTCTGCAGTTTTGCGTATTAAAAGAACATTTCTCATTTCCTCAAGCTCTTTAAAGATATGTCTTCCCTGTGTTTACTGGTCCCTTATTTTTATATAATTTACAAACTAAGAAATGTTATTTTCAGTATTGTTGGCTAAGTAATAGATATAAAAAAAGTTGCATAATCTGAAAACCTGATCCCTCTAAGTACACCTCTAAAATCTAGGACTCCGTAGATTCTTAATGATACAAATTGTTTCACTAATCTTTAAGTGACTGTTAATGTGATTGAGAATCAGAACCTGCAACTTTTAAAGACCTGGGAGACAATGAGATGTTTTATATTTCAGCAATTTTCATGGACAGTACTGTCAGTGTGTGTTTAAAGTTCAATTTATTTGGTGCCTTTATTGATCTGGCTAGTGTAGCTGTTCTTCTTTAGGATTAAAGAATTGTAAAGACTGTTACAGCAGAACACAAGTGAGAAGCAATACAGAATAACAACACTGGCCAAAATCCAGGCAAGAAGTGAATGCCTATATGTACAATTTATAGTAAGATTAGGAATATAAAACAAAAAACAGACACTGAAAGATCACCCTCAGCTTCCACCTAATCTTCTGGTCTTTAAGTAACTCAGTTTCTGGGGTTTTTTGGCTTCCTAAAGCTCTCTGTTTGTGTGTATTCAGGAACAGCTCAGTCTTGGTTGCAGCACTTGTAGCTTTCCTTTAGCTGTGACCTTGGAAGGCACTGCACGTGTAATTTTCTTCAGAAGATACCTATTACTGTCCATTTCTTTAATGATATTTTGGTCGAGTAGAGCATGACCTAGAATATATCAGTGGATTTTTAAAGTACAGTCCTATGAGTTACATGTGTATATGCATGTGCATTTGCAGGAAATGTTCAGGAAAGAGCACTAACCCCACTAAAGGTACAGAAGACATGAGTTAACTAGTGGATTTCTCACTCTGGGAAAGTTCTAAAGCTATAAATATCACAAGTGTAATAAATAATCTACCCTTAGCATAGAAGACTAGAATTAAATCTCTCGATAATGGCAAAGTCAGTTGCTAGGATGAGAGCCTTTCCTTTTAGATAACTTATTCTGCTTTCTAGTTGTCAAACAGAATCTTTAGATTCCATTGTGACATATAAAATTATTCTGAGAGAACACAGAAAACTAGTATAAGAAATGTCCAATACATAGAATACAGGAACCTGAACTTTAGAAGTGCGGTGCTATTAAAAAGCCGAAAGCCAGTTTTGAAAATTATTCATGTTAATCATCTTTTTATAGGCAAAGAACTTCTCTCTAGGACTTCATTTTCAAGGCTGAGTCAAAAATCAAGCACCTGCTACCAGAAAATAACAGCTGATTATTTAGGCATGGTTTTGCTAGAAGTGGGTGGCATATGAGGAGACTCAGCTAATGCCTATTTCTCACTTTTAATGACTAAAATATAATTTTCTTTTAAAACATTTTATAAACCTGATATCATCCTAATATATTACCCTTTACCATTAACCTGATAATTGTAAATTGCTGTCTGAAAATCCAATAATTCTGGTTTTCATTTAGTTAGTTAATACAATGGGGGTTTTTGTCCTTAATTGTAATATCAGATAAACTCATTTATCAGTGACAATAATCTGTTCATCATCATATGTAGAAATGGGTTAATAATTTCTAGAGCAATAAAATTTTAATTTAAAAATTCAATCAAATAGATATTGAGTTAAATAAGTTCTCAAATTTCTTACTGAATATAAAAAAAAACATGATGAATGATTTTCTTTCTATAAAAGAAAATATTTCACACTTCAGCATGCCAATTACAGTTATTCCAGAAAGGAACTGTCTTTTAAAAAACATTTTAAACTGAAATGCTTAAATAGATCATTTCATTCATGAAGTCTGTTTCACCTAAAAAATCATTCCAACTACACACAGTCAATAAAAAAAAAAAAAAAAAATTCTTTTTCTTTTTACCTCACTTTACTTTTTCCTGGAAAAAGATGTGTCAAGAAAAAGAAATGAAAAGGTAAGTATAAGATTTACTTAAAAAAAATAATCTCACTGGTGCCTCTCAAGCCCCTCTGAACAAAACATATACCTAAGTAAAGGAAAAAGTGGTGTCCCTCAGAGCTGAATACAAAAAAGCCAGTACAAGAGGAGAAGAATCACATATATATACTAATAGAAAATGAATAGAAACTGCTGGGGATTGGGGTAGCTTTTTGTGGGAGAATGGAAGACTTGACTTCACTTAGGAGTTTAAGCCCACAGTTGTCTCTATTAAAGCATAAGAACTTTTTTTTTTTTTTTTTTTTTTTTTTTTAAAAAAAATGTATAACAGAAGTTAGTCCCTGCTCCCAGAAGTTTAAGATCTAAAAATAAAATTTCTCAGGCCAAACCAGATAGCAAGTTGTTTCTGAAGTCTAACTTGGACTCCTCTTTCTTTGCAGCAAAATCAAGTCCCCACCTGCTTCCCCCCAAATGAAAGGTTTTCTAAGAGAAGTAAAGTGAAAGAGCAAATCTCTGTTAGCGTTCTTTATTCTGGAACTCATTCGCTTTTTAACTTGGTTCACCAAAGGCTGGGTATGTTAACCTCTGTAAATGCTATTTTCTTATTTTCTGCCTATTCTACTGAGGAAACAAAGTGATGGTTGGATTTACTAGCTGTCTAAATATTTGGGTAATGCATATTTTTTTGCATTTTAGTTTTGGGGCTAGGGTTCAAAAAATTACATAGTCTGTAAATATAGAATACAATACATCATCATTAAGTGTAATCGCATTTCGTGTCATACTTGGTATTTTGGATATACTGTAGTTATCATAATTTTAAACTTGCAAGAGAGGAAAATGTGAGAAAAATATAATTGGACTTTTTTCCTAATGATGAACATGTAATTTACACATATCTGTGATGAGTTTACTATCTTGTCTTTTTCCTGCTTCTACATAAAGTGCATAAGATAAAAGAAGTCATAACTGTCTGTTGTGGAAATCAAACTGTTCTATTGAAAATGTATGTCTTATCAAAGAGAGGTAATAGTTATAATTTGAAAAATTACTCCTTAAAATATTTATATTATTGTATAAAATTAGACTACATTTCCTTTAGAGGTGTATATCACTACAAATGAGTGGATTAAATATTTATTTTTAACTTTTTTCACTTGTACAGTCCCTACATGTCAAGTCATTATATTTGAGGATACCCTGCATTTTCATTACAGGGTAACAGTTCTGGAAATTCCTAATTTAAAAATGAGCTAAGTGTAAGTGACAGAACAAGATGTAAAGGAAAACCAGATATTGGCAGTATCCAAAGTCTCTCAGGTGAAATCTCTAGATGTGACCTTTCTGTTTTGTTAAATCATGACAAAAATCATGACAGAACCTAATGCCCAGTTACCTAATTTTTTTCCATACAGTTTACCCTATACATTCCTTGCTAAGTTGTATTTTTTTCTGTGCTCAAAATGAAAAAAAAAAAAAAATGCTGAATGTTGATTATGTTTGTTTATGCACCAGTTCATTTATATGTTAAATGGGGACTTAGACATTGACTTAGGGTGTATACAATCATAGAATCATAAAATGGTTTGGATTGGAAGGGACCTTTATAGTTCATCTAATTCCATCCCCTTGACATGGTCAGGGACATCTTTCACTAGATCAGGTTGCTGATCTAGTTTTCATGCATAGTTTAAACAACTTGGCAAACTTTTTTATCCTCTACTTTATACTAACAGTGTGGCAAAAGATTTGGTTTCTGTAAGCTTGAATTGATGGTGCATGCCAAAGGACCCTCATTTTAAGTGAGGAGTAGTATATAAATCTTATGGTGATTTTAACTATTACCCATCAGCTTGCTGTGAACAGGAATACATATTGCAAAAGAATGGAAACCCAGAAGCAGTAGAGCTAAAAAAGCCCGCATTTCAACAGTGTTGTCATTTAAATGCATGAACTGTGTATAGTGGTTCATTAAAATAACACAACTGGGCAAAAGGAAAGATAACTGCCAAATATGTCATTTAGGTTAAGTTAAATGAAAGTGTCAGAAGGAAGTCAAAGACTTCCTCAAGAGCAGTGGAATATGTGTAATCCAGAGAAACATCCGATGCTGGGCAGAAGGAAATAGACAAACAAGCAAGGAGTCGGTAGCATGAGTGAACACTGTGAGACTTCTCCAAGAGTTTTCAGCAATGACCAGACCCAGAACATTCTTGGACTGGAGTGTAGCACTAAAACAGGGAACCACAATCAGCAAGACACTGGCCAGCAGACTTGTTCTCAGATCTCTGCTTATAGTTACTGTGTTCCACTTTATAATTTTGTATTTTAAAAAACCCAAAGCCACAGCTTTAGAGATAGGAATACTTTAAAATATATTTAGCATACAAGTAAACCAGTTGTATCTCAAGTGTCTGACCCAGCTTTCTATAACACCTTCCTACTGTGATAACTTGAGCTCTGTTGCATGTTCCTAAAAGCCCCTGACACTAAAATACCATTGGCTTGTCTTGCCCTTCCTTGCTTTGGCTTCTTCTTCCTTCGAATTCCCCAATTCTTTTTCCCTCTATCCCACTGCAATTCTTCAGCAAAAAGATTATGCAATTTGGCTATTTGGGATATTGCTGACTAACAAGTGATATGTTTTCAACAGGGAAAAAGAGGGGCTTAGTTCTCATAATAATAAGATTACTTACAGTGTCTTTCCCCTCACCCAGCACCAGCTACTAATAGTCACAAAATTTGAAGAAATTTAACAATTTTAAGATCTACCTCCTTGCCAGATCAGATTGAGAATGATGGAAAAGGGGAAGACAGACACTGACACACTGATGTAAACTTTTAGGTCAAGACCTGTTTCCTTAGGAAAAGGATCTAGATTAGGTATTGTTCATGAATGAATGAATGAAAAAAACCCAATAATTATTTTTTTCTCTTTTTGCTTTTAAATGATAGTTTTTGATTCCTATGAGCTAATATTTAAATATCTTACTATATGTGTTAGTAATAAAGTAACAAGAAAAATTTTAAATAATAGAAAAGCTTAGGAGATACTCAGAACTGTATTACAAGGAGAATAAAATGTTTAATTAATGGACACCTGTCATTAAAATCATTCTAATTGGTTAATAAAATATGATGTCTTATAAGCCAATTATATTTGTGATGTACAAAACTACATTATGCTAGGAAACACAAGATAATGCATCTCATTTATTACCCTAGGAAATGCATTACAACATAATAGAGATCCCATAAATCATTCAGTGAAATAATGCATGTGCTATAGTACATTATGAATCAGACAGATTATACTAATATCACAAATGCAGCTCATTAACTGTATTATACAATGACTAAGCAGTCACCTGGCTGTACAGCCTTGATATCCCTATTACCATCAGAACAAAATGAAGGAAAAGCTATCACGGTCATTTATCATACAGTCATGTGACTAACATTTTATCTTGTTTTCTGTTAATGAGATAAGTGCCCTTGTACTCTGTTTTGTGCAGTTCTGAGAGTTTTGCAGATCCTGGATATAAACTTTGTCTAGAAAGTCTGTTACATGTCCTTTGTATGTGACACATCGTAATCAGAGGTGCCACAGCCTATCACGAAAGCACAAAAGTAAGAATTACAGTGCTGCCTTTCAAATAATAACGGCAAGAACCCTTGTAAACTCAATGCCTTGACAAAGTATCAGGACAAAAATATAATGAATATAAAATGATACCATCAGTATTTATTATGTTCACAAGCATAATATTCAAACTATTTTTTTTTCTTTTTTATGTGGAAACTATTTTTAAAATAGGTTACCTTTGGATAGATAATTATGTATAGTCAAGGAAAATAATGGCATGTTATCTTCAGGCTTGTGTAATAATCTGTTACTTTTATCCAGGTATTACTTAAGGCAGACATAGACCCAATAATACTGTCTGCCTTTCATAGGTATAACTAAGGTTCAGATCCTCAAATACACATAGGTGCCTATTTGTCTCTTTAGGGATGTGTGCCCATAATTTAGGAAACATTAACACTACTGAAGTCATTGCTCAGTTCCTATCTAGTTCTGGGGGAATTTGAGTCCTCTCAAAACTATATAAATACTGATGCCATTCTCCAGTCATAAAGTTGGTCAAGGAACCAGCTCACATCAAATATAAATAAAATGTAGCTTTCTGGGGTAGCTCCTTACACCAGCAAAACAAGACAAGGTTCAGTCACAGTATAAAGTGTAGTATGCACAGAGTATCAAAGTGAAACTTCTTGCCTGCCAGATGGGATTGTGGTGTGTCTCAATGTTAAATTCATCCTTGTATAATATAGTTCAGTGACAAATTGAGTAAAAGTCGATGCTTTGAAGTACAAATCTAAAACTCTCTAATACCATTTAATGGATCTTTAATAAATGTTCATAAATTAATAAATACAGAACGGGTTGTTAGACATTGGAATGGGCTGCCCAGGGAGGTGGTGGATCCCCATCCCTGGAGGTGTTTAAGAGTAGAGTCGAAATAACACTGAGGGATATGGTGTAGTTGGGAACTGTCAGTGCTAGGTTAACAGTTGGACTAGATGATCTTCAAGGTCCTTTCCAACCTAGATGATTCTGTGATTCTGTGAAATGAGGCAGGCTTTTATTTGAGGCTGTAGCTATGTATAAGTGAAAGACATGATGGAGCAAGGTCTGTTTCTAAGAAACTGTGTAAATCCAGCCTAAATCTTCTGGAACTGTGAAGCTGGAGAGGTGACTGCCTAATTTACATACTAGAAGATATACAGGTAGGTGAAAAATAAAATGAAAAAGGCTCTCGTTATATTGTACAGAATAACAGCAGAGGCTAACCCAACAGAAAAACATAATGGTATTAAATATACTAGCTATATTAAGTACATATATTAATTAATATTAGTCAAAGAGGATCTTTATCAACATTCTTTTGCCCTGGGTTCTCTGAAGTCAGGGAGAAAAACAGGAGGAAAAGGGTTTCCATTTCACAGTGCAGCTCTGCAAGCAAAGTATGTTCTTCAATGAGGCAGAAGAGCTTGGTAACCAACATTCAAATTGTAAGGTGAAAACTTTTAAAACTACATACCAAACAAGCAATTTATATTTTACATAAGCATCCAAATTTATGTTCTTCTTCATAGCTCAGAGGAAAGATTTATGTGCATATATATATTCATAGACACTAGTGAGGGGAGACCACATGAAATAGCTGTGCTTCACACTCATTCTGGTCTCACTGATCTTTTGAAAGAGAAGTAACACATCTGAGCTCCAACCTCTCTGATGTTTCTTTACATTACATTCACAGACCTTGCACTGTTGACTGTAGATTTTATTTTTTTGTGGAGGTATATGGGAAGATAAAAACAATCTCAGAAGAACTTTGAATAATATGACAAAAATGCAGGACTCTGTAAAACTGTAGGCTAACATAAGCATTTATATTTTACAAATATTGGGGAATTCAGTGTGATAAAAAAGGGGGATTTTATTTCATAGATTTCTAAGGTAAATTGTAAGAAAACACTCTAATATTGTAAATGAGTTAAATTAATATATAATTCCTTGTATTTTATATCATGGAAATGTGTTTTAGAAACACACTAAAGGTGTTCAGGTGTTACAGAATAATGATCCACCTACTATGTGTACAGGCTTTCATTGCTATGATTTACAGTCTTACTAGGCATGTTATTATCACACAATAACACTTTGTTCGATGACTGTATAGAGATTTCATTAATGTTAATGTAGAAAATTGACCCCTAATATTTTGTAATTAGTGGTCTGACAGTGACAGTCTTGTGCAATAAGTTTCTGTGAATGTGTTTATCGATGATAAATAGAAGTGTGACTGGAAACTTATTTTCTGTTTGATGATATGGTAAGCCTTGAACTTCAGTACTGACTGAATACTAAAGAAAACATGAAGTCACAACTTTGGTCTCTAGAAAACTTCAATGTTTTCCTCTTTTTATTTATAATTTTTAAAGTATGTCTCTATTTTTTAAATCAATATCTGTAGTACAAGTTTCTAAAGGTAACCTTTCCTCTAGTACCATGTATTTCAAAGCACTCTTTAAACTGAGTAGCCTGTCTCTATAAATCTTATTTATCATTCTTGTAAGCTAGAACTGAGATAGGCAGTAGTAAAATCTATGCTAGGATAATTCTTTCTTTCTATGTGAGTAAAATACTGGTTATAACCATGTTGATAGATTTTTTTTTTTTTTTTTTCCTCTGGAGGAATATTAGATAAGGTGAATTGAACACATCTTAAAGAAGTAACTAAGAGAGTGGCATTTTCATGTTTTCTCTTCTTTGTCAAACATTCTCCAAAGAAAACAAACTTCACGGTTTTATTGGTAAAGGTCAGTTACAGAATTTGTTCCTATTTTCTTTGTTGTTAAAGAAAATATAAGTGAAAAAATTCTACAATAAAATCTTTTTCCCATTCCCTGTTTTGCTAACTCAAAATACAAGTATGTTAATCTGTGTATTAGTAATGATAAGCATGTTTTCTTTTTAATGTAGTAAGATATATATATTATTTGTATATATTCATTGTTCTTTATACCACCTTTATACTGTCTTCTGAAACAGAAATAATAATGAAAGTTAGTAGATAATACTTGGGAAAAGACTGGAGACCTACAAGGATAAGAAATTTTGAAAATTCATAATTTGCCTATTGACAACACATTCAGTCACTGGGGACATTCCTTGTAATCCTAAATAAAATAAAAGTTAATGATATCATGGAAAACTCTTCCATAAACATAGAACATCAGTTCATTACTGCTTTCTGTAACTGTCTGAACTTCAAAAACTAACACTCCCGCCCACCCCCAAAAAAAAGAGAATACAAGTGTCATTCTGTAGTATACTAGTACAGAAATGCTGATATTCACCCCCTGACAGAACACTAAATCTCTTTCATTTCTCTACCTAACATAATAAATAGCCACATACTGGCTGTTAAAACAAACAAACAAAAAAGAAATCCCAAAAGATGATGCACTTTATAAGGGAGATATATCCTCATTTGCCTATATATGCAGTGAGGATTTGGATACTAAGCATAATGCTTCTCTATCTTGTGATTAAGTGCTAAAAAAAACATTCTCCATTCAGACATATTCGGTAGCAAAAATCACTTCAAGTTTTCCTATATCTTTACTTAAGGAATGCTAACACCACCAGTGGACAAACTGGCAGTCATGTTACAAGAAACGGGACTGTATATGCATACAGTACCAAGAGCATTAACATGGACTTGGTTGGCCCCTATCTCAAATGAGTTTGATTAGTAGATGGGCAATAGATGTCTTCTTCCCACTCTTGCACTTGCAAGTATATATGAGTACAGGCTTAATTTACTGGAAATGTCTCCCAAATAAAAAGGTAGAATAGAAAAAAAAAGAAAATGTGTGTAATTTCCTTTTCTTGCGATAAAAGCGAGCATGCTTTGCAGATCACAGTTGGGAAGGAATCATAGCTTGAAACTGTTTGAGATTATGCAAATAAATGTATTACTTGCTCAGATAAATAGACTGAGAGTTGATATATCAAGTTTAGGACTGTTTTAATTTTTCAATTTGAGTATGATGTAGTTAATGCATAGAAGATTTTAAGTTTAAAAATATGTTAATATAAGCTGTATGAGAGGCATAAGATGCAATAGCAATTTATTCTTTTAACATTATCTTTAATGACATTCTTCCCTACACCTGTGAGTTAATTGTTAATTGATATATATAGCAGTTGTGGTGGTTTGACCTTGGCTAAATGCCAGGTACCCACCAAGTCGCTCTATCGCTTCCCCCCCTTCCCCCTTTTTTCTCAACAGGGCAAAAAAGGGAAAGAAAATAAGGTAGGAAAAAAAACAACTCTTGTGGGTAAAACAAAAGCAGTTTTAATGTAGGCAAAGTGAAGCAAAGGTCCACACATGGAAGCAAAAAGAAAGCAGATTTATTCTCTACTTCCCATTAACAGGCGATGTCGGGCCTTCTCAGGAAGCAGGGCTCCGATACGCGTAGTGGTTGCCTCGGAGGACCAAGGGTGACCCTACCCCCTTCCTCCTTTCTCCCAGCTTTATACTGAGCAGACATCATATGGTATGGAATATCCCTTTGGTCAGTTCGGGTCAGCTGTCCTGGTTGTGCCCCCTCCCAAGATCTTGCCCACCCCGTCTCACTGGGGGGGGGGGGGGGGCGGAATGTTGAAAAGAGCCTTGGTGCTGTGTAAGCACTACTCAGCAGTAGCCACAACACCAGTGTGCTATCAACACCCTGCCAGCTCCCAACATAAAACACAGCACCATGAGGGCTGCTACAGGGGAAAACCAATTCCGGCTCAGCCAGACCCTGTACAACAGTATTAACCAGTATAAAGCCTTTAATTTAATGAAAGAAGTCATATCTGCTGTAATTTTCTCTAAACTTCATTTTGCTGTTTATCCAAAATAAATTATAAAAAGCATCTGTGATAATACCTATAATAGCGGGGAGTAGGGAGATAAACAAACCTCAGAATTACATGGAAATCACATACGTAAATGTAATTGATCATACAATAAATGTCATGAAAAAGTACATTATTTCCAGGTAAACTAGATAGAGCAAAGACATAAGTATATTTTTAAGCATATCAACAAATGAAAATGCAATCATGTTTCTTCTAAATTATCAATCTAGGGATTTAAAAAATCCTCAAATACTCATTTACTGTAAACAGGCATTTCTCCATTACATTAAATTGCATAGTCCTGTTTTATTCTAATGGAAAATTAGGGCTGAAGAACTTCTATGAGTTATTGCCAAATGGATATGATCCTTTGACTCTATCTGCATAAAATTGTCATTGTTTTCTGTTTCTCTACATTATAAGAACTTGGGATGATTTTGGGGAAAAGCTGCAAATAAATCAAGAAACATAAATTTAGTTCCTCCTAATATCTCTCCCTCGGGTTCCTGAATTCCAGTCAACGTTTTCTGTTTGGTTCCTATCTGCCAGGAGATGGAGACAGAGTATTTGAATCTTCCATCACTTATTTGAGAAAAGACAAGAAAAAACTATTGGAAAGATAAAATATAAATAAGACATAAATTCCACTGAACTTGCTAAATTGTTTCAAATGGAAAATTTTGTAAGTAATTTTTTCTTGGTCTTTTATTGCCCTTGTTAAACATATTTGCTATTGCCAATTGCTGTTCTACAAACAAATAGAAGACAACAAAAGGAATTAGGTGAGTTTTTGTTAAAATTATGGTTTCTTTGAGTTTGCTTCAAAGTGTACACCACTTGAAGAGAATGTATTGATATTGTTCCCAGTTAATTTTTCATCTTGACCACTGTTATTCCACCTCAGATAAAAGTCTGAAGAGTTCAAAGAGGTGTGAACAGGGTGGAAGTATCATCATATGGGTCTCTGAACATATGGTGTTAGAAGTCACTGACTAATTTAAATAATATAACTATTCAGACCTACAGACCTAAAACTATGGTGTCTAAAAAAAAAAAAAAGACATTGTTAAAAATCAATATGGGAAAATCAGATTGCTTTAATTCCTGAATACTTTAGGATCTTAACTTTTGTTTTGAGTTTATATAAACTGATTTTTCTTTTAACTTTATTAACTTTAAGTTTATGGGCATCCCATTGTCCTTGAAGAAACATGATGATTACTGTATTTGTGCCATGTCATATTAAGTTATTTTACTTTTGAAATAGATGTATAAATTATTAATTATTGGCTTGTTCCAGATAGGATTTTAATTTAAGTATTTCTTCGAAAACCTACAAAAAACATCGGTCTCCTTCAAAAGGATTAATGTGTTCTACTTGAGGAGCTGGACTACTGGCAACAACTAGAAATGGTTACTCTGACAAAATTCTGGACAAAACTGACCAAATAAATTTTTTCTTCACTTTCAAATCCAGCTATATCAACATATATATTTTAATAGTTCTTAGAGACTACAATTTTTTCCTCATATCAGTATATAATAAACATTTCAATTAAAAAAAGCTTTCCTTTGTGGCTACTTTTTTTTTCTGAAACAAAGATAGAATTTTAACATATCTGAATAGTTACAACTGTACTTTTCATGTACATTACAGCTTTTCATGAGGGTGTAGATAAAACACCTCAGTCAATTGCAGTACCTGGAGATATTAGTATTCAATCCCTTCAATAACATATTTTCTTTATGCTAGAGTAAAACGTATTCTGTCAGTGAATATTGGGCAGGCTGGCTTCCCTATATAGCCAGAAGACAAAGATTCTGATTATGAATGCATACAAATCAGTGAAAGTCCTGTAAAACTGCTGCCAGGAACATTGAAGACAAATGAAAAGCATGTGCAGTTTCTGCAGAGGTCCTGCAAATCTGGCAAGGCAGAACTAGCCCAAAGGAAGGCAGAGAAGGATAATGAATGCTTCTTTTATTCCCTGCTGGATTTCAGACCTTTCAGAGTCCCTTAGGAAATCACATTTTTCGTTCTCTTTACTGTTTGTGGGCTTTTCTTCATTCAGCTTTATTCTTTTTTTCTAACAAGGCCAAGTAAAGAAAAGGAAAGCATCTCGGTCCTTTGACTAGCAAAAGCAATGTTTCCTAAAACATTATAAGAGTTAGTGAATTCCTCAGTCATTAAGTACTGAAGTGAGATAAAAATATGGGTAACATGGAAGAGGCAAAATTTTCCTTAACAAAACTTTTGGATTGTATTTCCAATGATAGGTATAAGATCAAAGGAAAAAGTAAAATACTAATTCTTTTCAAAATCACTAGCTCATATGTTTTTGCTAGGGAGATGGAAAATCCTATTTACATTTATTAAAATAAGACACTAGAATTTATTTGACTATGTTCATGATCACTGTGACTTCCAGTCTCCTTGAAATCAAGTGGGGGACTGATAATTATAGTACCAAAGCAGTGGCACTGCTACAAAACTGCAACCTATGCTTGGACTTGTACCAGCACAGCCTGACCCAGGACAGATATCTACATAAGAGGACTTCTGAAGGAAACAAATCTATAGGAGCTACATAAATGAAACATCAGCTTGTGTAAATACATTATGAAGACATTTTCTCACTACTGCGCAATGCAGAAGGAGGTAGAGGCTCCTTTTCTCCCTTTTACACTCTGTAGTGCAATAGGTCATGGACAAGGCCCTAACAGGCACTTGCAAAGATCCAGACAAAAATGCAGGAAAGGATTTAAATCTTTACAGTGGAACAAAGGAACATGCAATAAAGGTCTGCATCCTCAAAATTTTTTAGTACCGTGAATAATCAAATACTTGTAGGAACATTTGGTTTATCCATGATCATTCTGTATGCTTGAAAAATTCTGTTTGCCCCAAACTTTTCATCTCTTGGAAGCACTATATTCATTAGCAGTTAACTCAAACACCCACTAAAGATATTCAGGTTACTCATTAGCTTCCTGCCTTCCCAGAGGAGACTCCCAATGTGTCTTCAGCACAAGTCTGCTCTGATAGGGTTCAGCTCCACAAACATAAGAGCTATTTAAATATATACCTGGAGGAAATTTATACCTTCTACGATAGCTCAGTGCTTAATGGAGTCTTCCAGGACATAAGAGAACTGACTTTCAAATGTTGTTCCTTTTCTCTGAGAGGCCCATTAGTATCAGGTTATGTAGAATCTGGGTAGGCAGAAAAGGCAGAACCATGCTGGTTTAACTCATGCCATTTTGTGTGGCAAATGAATTCAAAATACAGCACAGCATGATCTGTAGCTCAGTAATTTCTATAACTTCTGTGAAGAGTTTTGTATTTTCTTGAGCTGAAAACTTCTACTTAAAGTGGGATGCCTGCTTCTCAGTTTTCCAGTTACAGAAGAGTTAATATGCTTATAGGGTATTTTCTCTGCACTGTTCACTTGTGAGATCCTGAAATTTATTTATAGCAAAGTTGTAATAAGACATTTTGAAGACTGATCAGAGAATAGGAGAAACTATATCAGTTTAGAGCCCTTACAAAGACAATATTTTGCCAGAGGCAACGATCAAATGGGAAGAAATAAGTGACAGAGGCAGTGGCTACCAGCTCCTGCTTCAGAAAAGCAAAGTACCCCACAAAGAAATGCGAACCTGTCTTTGAGTTTCCTATCTCATTCCACTGATTATAGCAGGGACATAAGGCACATATATCTCAGCTTAGATATTTTTGTTAGTTCCCACATATCAACCAAAATGAATAAACCTTCACCTGAATACTGAAATTACTGTGTAATTTGCTAATATTTACCAGCTGTGACAGGTGGGAAGACATTTAATGATTGCAAGCAAGTAGAAGAATAATGTTAGTACTTGCATCCAATGAACTTTATCTCAGGTATAAGTGAAACTCAGAGTAACAAATACTGTAGTCAAGAAAAAGAGGGATTAGGGATTTGTATAATGTTTATGTAAACTAATCTTAGGTATGCTTGTGTTTAAATATAATGAGTTTGGTGAACTATTCATGTGCGCAAAGTCAAAGCACATATTTAACATTACTTTGCATGTATTGTTCCATTAGGAGCAAATATTTCACTAGTTCTATACAAATAACTATGTTCCAAAACCAAATTAAGATATCATGTAAAAAAATAGTGTTAAAATTATAGTATAGAATTAATTAAAATATTTAGAAAAGTGACATATTAAAAAAGTGACAAAACTGTAAATTGTATAGATTTTTCAGTGTTTTTCTCTTTTTCTAGTCATTTACAATGGTAACCTAATTTCAAAACATAACAGTCCTGGTCTTCACCTGCTGCAGATTGATGCTGTCCCTTCAATTTACTACTCCTGCACTGCTAATATACCAGTTCTTATATCTTCGCTTTGCAAATCTCTGTGGGAGGTGAAAGCACTGGTGATTATGTCTCAGCCAGTCACGAAACATGATTGTTTACATTTCTGATTTAAGTATAACATTATAGAAGTCTTTTATCAAAGACAGCAGCATTGTAAGAACCACATATATATGTTATTAGAGAGCCACTAGCTAAGAGCTGAAGCCTGTGTAAATCACTCAGAAAACTAAGAAATATCAATGGTTATTCATGGACAATATCATGGATTAATGCAAAAAGATATAGAAATATAAAAAAAATCATAGAGTAAATGATCCCTCAGTGTTTGGCCCTATTTCCAATAGATAAGTATCAGGCTTTGACCAGAGTCCAATGTTTCCACTTTAAATTGAGAATAATCACATTTCATATTTCTGTGTGTGGTGCCTCCTCAGGGATTTGTGAGGCTAACAAAATAAGAAATACATGTTTATAATCCTGATCTGACAAAATATACCTTCACACACTCTCAGTCACACACTGGCACACTCATGCAGCCCAACACTAAACTTCAAGCTGTCATGGTTCAAGCCGTTGTGCCACAGATACAGCAGCCTTTCAAGAGCCAGGGCTTCCAACATCAGTAATGCCACTAACCATCCCAATTCAGTCTTATGTTTGGGAGCCAGATGAAGCCGAAGTAAAAATTACTTTCTGAATTAAAAATACATAACAACTCAAAGGACAGATTTCTTAGCATTTACTTTGGTGAGAATAAAAGTTTAGAGATTTGAGGTAGCAATTTATTTAGCAGTTTTCTGTTTGCTGCAGAAAGATTTCTTGCAGATTTGTTTCTAGTCCACAATTACTCAACCATGGTTTTATCTTTCCCTAAGAATTCAAATCTCAAATTCTCAATTCATTTGCATGACTATTAACCATTGTTTCTTCAGCTTTTCTAAAGATAAGAGGATCATAAATCATTTGTGTTTAATCTTGTCATATACACTTTCAGAGTGAAGACATGAGAGATAAATCAATAGAACTAAGGGTAGCTTAGATCTTCCTTTTCCAGATTTTTTTTTTTTTTCATTTCAAAGAATTTGAGTTTTAAAAGTCAAATACATTCCTTCTTAGTTCAGGAAAGAAACATATAGACTATAGGTAAACCTAAAAAAATAAAATAAGCAACTCATCATTTTCCTCTATAAGACGAATTTTAGTAATTTTTTTTTTCCCCGAGTCTCCTTGTTAGGTGATAATCTCAGAAGTCAATACTCTCCTTACTTTATTAGATACAAATCTGGTTTTGATTAAAACAAGTCAGTTTTGTTTGTGTCCACATTTTTAAATTCATAAATTTCATAGGAAATTTTCTTTTTTTTATTAGTCTTCTTATAATCAATATTTCATACTGGTTGTTTAGGTAATATTCATTGTTCTATCCAGTCCAAACAAGAGATTTTCTATATCTACACAAATTTCTGTTATGGATGACATAGTCCTATGTCATTTTATCCTTGATTAATTTACTACTTCAGTTTGAGGACACTGACAAAAGGACTTTTGCTATGTGAGCTTAATTTGAATATATTGACTACATTGCTTTTTAAAAAAAATTATACATACTTAGTCTTAGAAAGGAATAAATTCCCTTTTCTGGTCTGCTGTCCAGATCCAATGTCAGGGAAAGTTTTGATATGATCCCAAGAGTGAGATTAAGACACAAATGAGGTCAAATGTCATACACCCAAAACAGATTTTATTATTAAAAGTGAAGAGTGGTAGCAATAGGATAGAATGAAAGGAAGACAGAAATCAAGCAAGAATCCAGAATAGAGTCACAAGAATAGTCACCACCATGGATCCAGCAATGTCCTATTGGTCCTCGGTCTTCAGTTCTTCAGTGGTGGGTGCACACACAGCAAAGTTCTCTGTTGCCTTTTAAGCTCATTTTATCAGCTGGTCTGCATACTAGACAAAGAGAGGCAGGTATTCCACAACTCATTTCCATGAGAGATGAGGAAAAAGGTGAAGCATGGATTCTACACATATATTGAAGGGGAATGGGGTGCACCACCCATTCTCCAATGGAGTTAGTGATTGTGCTTGCCCTGCCCACCTTTGTTTTTGCCTCAGTTCCCACAGATCTGCTGACTTCATGCTTCTTGAGCAATCATCTAGCTTCTGGGACAAAAATGATCACCTCTTATCAGTTCTTATCATCTCCTCACTGGTGAAGTCACAAAGTAATTTACAAGGCACCCATGGCATCTGGTGGTCACAATAGAGCCACAAAGTATTGGGCTTATACAACGAAGTCAGTGATCAGCGGTCCTTGTGCTTGATGAGAAACACCTGATTTCACTCAGGCCACGTTTCCCCCTCTTTGAGGCTTATCTAAGGAGTTTGTCAATACAACTGCAAGGGAGTGGGAGGGTGCATCCTTCAATACACTCCTGCTTCCTTGGGTGACATTCCTTAGACTAATTATAAAGGCCACAGCTGGTCCTTGATGAATGTTTGAGGCACTACTTACACCACCCTGTGACTCAAAGCACACACACAAGAAAGCTTTGAGACAATCATTTGATATTTCAGTCTCTCACATCTGCCCAGCTGGATTGTTCACTGTGATGTGAAATTTCCAGCAGGGTAGGATTTTCTGAGAGATATAGGGTTCACAAGCAATATAGTGGGTTTTGTTAAAATATAAGAATATTTTTGAGCAAAGTCAGAACTGTTACATAATGTACTATGAACATTCAAGCAGAGGAGGCATAATAACTCCACTCCATCTGCACTTGATATAAACACCCCAAAAGTTAGTCAAGCAGGAAATTATGTGAAAATTTGAAATATTTTAATCTCAAATATATTGATGATGATGAAAAGAAACTGAAATTTATTATTTCAAGAAATAAAAAAAATCAGAATTATTGATTGAATGTTCTTCATAGATAAAAAA
This sequence comes from Strix uralensis, assembly GCF_047716275.1. NCBI lineage: Eukaryota > Metazoa > Chordata > Aves > Strigiformes > Strigidae > Strix > Strix uralensis. The sequence goes on from NC_133974.1 coordinate 24,433,747, forward strand.
ATATATTTTTCATTTCTCATAAATCCATATAATGACAATGAAAATAACTATGCTCAAATAATTTAGAACAGCACCATCAATAATTTATGTGAAATGTTTTTATTAATCTAAATCTAAATATTAGAAAGTATCTTAATGCTCCATCTCTGGATCACTTTTTTTGCATTACTACAACTATCGGGAAAGAGACAATAAACAAAGTGTATATACACAATTTAATTGTACAGAGCAATTAATTATTAGCTAATGCACACAACTGACAGCTTGGGCTAATGCATTAGTGTAATATTAATATGCTCCCAACCGCTGATGGAAGATTCAATGAACCTCTGATGTTCAGGCAGTCCTCAATCAAGTGAAGATGATCCAGGCTCTATGAGGTCTCTTTAGGCCAGACAAATCCTCAAGGTTGCTGAGTTGGCATCTTCTAGTGCCCTGGGGTTTTATTCTTAGGGTTTTGTATCCTTGTTACTATTCCTCCCAAATACTTGAGCTACTAACTATTCTGTTTTCAATAATTACACTTATGTCTCTAACTTTCCTGTTCTTGCTTGTTTTTATCTCACACACTTTCTCACATCTTAACAGTTAGAGAGACCAGGGAGAAGGATTTGGGGCAGGGCACAGCAGGGGCTAGTGGCTCCTGGGAGCATCAGGGGCTCACTGGGGCAGCAGGGCAGGGCCTGGCAGCCAGAGCCTGTCCCACCTCCCCAGACCAGACCAGGGCAGCCGGGGGCACTGGGGCAGTCCCAGCTCCAGGCATCAGGCACCTCCCTGGGGAAGGGCCTAGGCTGGTCTAGGACTTGGGGTCACAGGTGACAGTCAGGACCAGGCTCGGTGAGGGTAGCTTTTGATCAGAGATAGCTGAGCATCTGGGCTGTACATTAAAGCACTGGTGAAATTAAATTGGATTTGTTTAAACCAGAGACGTATTCAGCAAAAATGCCTAATGTTTTCTCTTTTCTTTATTTGTGTTCTAGCCCCTTCAGGATGATTATGCAACAAAGCAAAATAAAATGACTTTTTTAAAAAAAGTTAGTTTTGAATTACAAAGCTGGTATTTTTGGTGAGACAAAAAATAGTTTTGAAGATAAGTACAGATGATGAGAAATCTCAATTCAGTGAGTAAAAAATCTAGACAATGTTTTCCAATATCTTGTGTTCAACATTATGTACAAAAACCCCACACACCCAGAAAACCTCTACAAACACAAGCCAAAAGATAACTTCCTTACAGTTTCAATCTGTATGTTTCATATGTTTTAAAATACATTTTTCCCTCTCTTTTCCTTACCTGTGTCTTCACTTTTGAACTCTCTTCATGCCCTGTTTAGGTTTCCCTCCACCATTAACAATATCCATCATCACTGCTTTGACTTTTTCTACCATTTCTCACTTCAAAAGTATGTCACAACATCACTGAAGATTGAAATTTCCAAACAATTTCAGTCAATCAGTGAACACCTTCTTCTTTTCTTGGGAGAAAAATTTCTAATTAAAATAAGAGAAGTACAGAGTAACATTTAGAAAATAGCTATTTGCAATGCACTGAAAAATAATTTTATAAAATAAGATGTTCTGATAAACCACAATAATTGTATCTGTATCTGTGTCATCTAATTCAAAATGTTACATATGGTAGCAACCATTGTTAAATTATCCATAACTAATTGGCATTGTAATTGTCTTTAATCTGAAATAGACAATTAAACATGTTCTGGACTGTTAACTGGTTCATATTTTAGGTATCGAGCTAATTAGACATTTCCTAAACTATTCATTTTGCATGTGAATAATTTGTGCACTAAAATCATACTATAATACAATGTTTTCAGTTTTTCTGATCACTTCACACTACTGAAAAATTCCCCCAAGAAAGGAGAGATGCCTCATTCATATATAGTAATTAAATTGTCACTATGTATATAAGAAAAGATAAATAAAATTAATAACATTTTCTGCTGTGAATAGTCTTAAATGGAATTGAATTTCCTCTGCTTTCGTTTATATGAGTGTCTTCAGACTTTGAAGGCTTGACAAAAAGAATATATTTTGGAGCACAGAATTTTATTTTTTTTGTAAAAAGCTCTACCATCAGAACTTTTGAGACAGAATAAGAACAAAAATACTAAAAGCATTATTTGATCATTTGTACACGTGGGTTTGGGGATTTCCTTCCTTCCTTCCTTCCTTCCTTCCTTCCTTCCTTCCTTCCTTCCTTCCTTCCTTCCTTCCTTCCTTCCTTCCTTCCTTCCTTCCTTCCTTCCTTCCTTCCTTCCTTCCTTCCTTCCTTCCTTCCTTCCTTCCTTCCTTCCTTCCTTCCTTCCTTCCTTCCTTCCTTCCTTCCTTCCTTCCATTTTTCTTCCTTTCATTTTTATTTTCCCATCTTCATTATAAACTGTATAAGTAGATAGTGTTATACAAGTTATACAAGAATTTAGGGCTGAAATCATGTTGAAAAATGTATATGTATTTTTGTGAGAGAATAAACATGTCAAATCTGGCCAAGTCTCAGTGAAAACACAATTGAGATAATGCAACAAAGCAATAATAAATGTTTTATAAATGAAGCAAAACTGTGCACACAGGCAAGTGAAAATAAGGAATTCATTCACTACATAACCACAGGCAGATGTTTAGCCATTTTGTGGAAAGCAGGGCTTCATCACTGGTAATGGTTACATGGGAAGACAAACATCATAACTCTGAATGACTCTTTGTCCCAAGCTCTTATTACTTGACTTCATACGGTATCGGATATCCCTTGGGTTTGTTTGGGTCAGCTGTCCCAGCTGTGTCCCCTCCCAGCCTCTTGTGCAGCCCCAGCCTACTTGCTGGGGTGGGTAGTATGAGAAAAAAAGTATGCAAGCACTGTTCAACAATAAATAAAACATCCCTGTGTTACCAACACCGTTTTCATCACGAATCCAAAACATGGCACCATACAAGCTACTATCAAGAAAATTAACTCTATACCATCCAAAACCAGTCCATAACTTAACCAGACAATATTTTTACATCCTTTTCGGAATTACCTCTAATATTCTGAGTACATATTTTTCAAAGTGTTCAAGGAATTTAGGAGTCCCAATTCCACTAACATTTGTTACAGTGAATTTTCTGTTGCCATAGAAACTCACAACCAGAATGTAAAACTGAATAAACATTACATCTTGACATCTATACAGTGCGAATACTATTCATGAGGTTTCTCATAACATATTTTAACATGCAGATGCTGTTGCATTTAAGGTCCATTCACTAAGGAACTGTGATTGTATCAGTTTGCCTCCATTAGGTACCACTGATCATTTTTCTCCTAATTTGACTACCTCATCCCTCCTTCACTTGCTACTGCGTTGTCATCCCTAAGCGACTTGTGAATTGAACCACTTAATATGGACCATTTGCTAAGCAGTTCAGCTAATGATTACATTTCCTTAGGTTTTGCAGATAATCATGTTGATTGCTTTCATTCCTGAAGAGATACATTACAACAAGAAAAAAATCTCATGCCTTATTATAGAACTTTGTGGATGGTCTGCATCCTTCAGGGAATTATGTTCAGGGTACAAGGTTAACTAATCTGCTCTTATTTTCACTTTCTCCTTTTCTGGTTGTTTTAGATAGAATTGGAAAGAAATCAGTCTTCTCTGGAAGGGTCAGTAGCCCAGACATTGAATTATAAACTCACATTCTCAAGTCAGTGAAATTCCACTTACTAATACATGAAAATCGTCACCACTATGACCCCACCTGTGTCGTGGTTTTGACCAGGATGGAGTTAACTTTTATTGGAGTATTTCATACCATGTGATGTCATGCCCAGGGATATATAGGGGAAGGGGTCTCTCGGGTGGGCTCTCGCTTAAGCTTGGGCTCGCGCCATTTGCTCGTCAGGTCGTATTGTTGCTGGGGGGGGGGGGGGGATGGGGGGGGGGGGCATTTGCCGCACTCGGTAAGCCACTGTTGCATTTTACCTGTTTCTTTTTGGACTCGCTATTGTTACATTTGTGACAGGTGCATCTGCCCAGTGAAAGCAGAGCTTCTTGGCTGCTGAAGTGTAGCAGCTCCTGACGGCCTTTGTTCTCAGGCCCTCACGGTAGTTGGGGCCTTTGGCCAATGGGAGCCGCTATTGACTACAGGTCAGATTCGGCCTGGGTATCAATGGTGTCCCCTGGGGGAGCCATTTGGAGCTCGTCCCCTGGAGCAGCACGCTGCGGTCGAGGACTCTCCCCTTGGGTCAGGACGCTGCCCAAGGAAACTCCTCGAGGTGCCTTGGGTCAGGACGCTGCCCTGAGCAGGTCCTCGAGGTTGAGAGCCCTCACTTGTCAGATGAGTGATAGAGCGTTTTGGGTTGTCGTTAAACCCTAGGGAGTGGGGCTTTGTTCTGTGTTTTGGGTTGCCGTTAAACCCCATAGAGTTCTTTGTTATGCGTTTTGGGTTGCCGTTAAACCCTAAAAAGTTGTTCTGTTCTCCTCTCACAGACATTCAAACCTGTAATTTATGGAGAGCTAGTTAACTGTGTTAATAATTAATTTTCTATTTTTGGTGGTTGGTTGTTTATTTGAGAGCATCCGTACCACTGTTGTTCTCTTGTTATATTTAGTAAATTCTTTCTTTTTGTTCAACCTACGAATTCTCTTCTTTTTGTCCCTCCCCTATTTCACCAGGGAGGGAGAAGGTCAATGGCCAGCCACGTGGCGTCTGGCTGCCAGCTGAGTTCAAACCTCAACAACCTGTTATACTCAGGGTTGGTTTTATTCTTTTAACACAAGATTAGTAAGCTTTGGACATACATTTGAATAATACCTTGCACAGAAATATCCCTTCTCAGTACTACAGTTTAGCCTTTGATTTTCTTACTGCGTCAATTGTGTATTAAGTTTGACTATTGTAAAACTCTTTCTGCCAGAATCACTGATAATACCAGCTTCAAACTGCACTACTTCATCAGTGCCACTGCTACAGGACACAGTAGCATATACACCCTCCCCCCTAAAAAAAATGTGATTCATGCCGGTCTAAACTGTGCAATTCTAAAACCCCCATGCTGTCTGCTCTCAGCTATGGTGCAGTACTGTCATGGTAGCTGGGTATAGGATGAGCACAGGTATCCGATGGGCCTTTCCAGCTGCCCACCATTCTTAAGGATTGAGATTTCTGACCACCACTGTCACAGACCTCAGTGGTAACAGCATTGGATGTAAAGTGGGAGATTTAAAGAAAACAGTCAGATGCAACTAAAGACCCCTCAGTTTTCCAGACAAAATTAAATCCCACTATCTGAAAAGTAGGAAGAAAATACTTGAATATAGCAGGTTATCAATTTGACTGTCCTCTCCTTTTTCCTCCTGAACCAGGTAATGCCCTTATTCCTCTTCTGAAGACAGAAAAGCCACTGATAAACACAGTGTGCCCCCTGGCAGTGGCTTCTCTATTTCTTTGGGAAACAGCATACTATGCAGTGCTGTTGCATTCACTGCAGTGTAAGCTATTTCTATCTTTGTTGCATTCACACATCCTAGGAATTAGTAAGCGCTGAATGACGAGGAAATAAGAAAAAGAGACAAGAGATACGTGTCAACAGAAATCCTTTCCTGACACCAGATGTCCTAATCAACTTCCAGGATACGTCTAATGAAACACTGAGAAGACCTAAAGCACTAACACTTAGAAATCTTCATGAGCATGTTGTGAATGGTGAAAACCCAGACTAAAATCAGCCAATTACTTATCTGAGTGTTGACTGCAGGATCAGTCCACTGTTTAATCTTTTTGAACTTCACATAGGATGCAGCAGGAAGGTCCTATTAATAGCTTCACTGTGGCACAGATATTAAAAACAAACAAACAAACAGAAACAAAAACATAAAAAAGAATGAAAAAAACTTCCTCTGAAGAGCAACAGGAGGTGGAGTAATCAGGAGGCTTTTACTATGGTATTCTCTCCAGACACAAGTTCATTTTTCACATACAATGTTTATATACAACTAAAACAGATTACAAATCAAACTGAGAAATGATGAATGAACATGTCTGTGTTCTCTCACAGCTTTGCTTACTACCACTTCATAAGAGTTTTACCATAAAGTGTTGCACCTTCAAACTATAGCAGGCCTACCAAAATTAGGAAGGAGATGGAAATGGAAGATGATGCATCTTGCTTGAATGGTTTCTAACTAGTCAGAAAATTTATTCTTCTTAATTGGCACTGAGGTTTTTAAATCTTCAGCACAGTGAACAGAATCAAAGTACAATTTTTAACAAATTATGGGATAGTGTAAAAAATATATTTTGGTTACAGTTTATTTAATTCAGCACAAAATTCTGTGGACTTCAGTCGGGGCAAGGTCTAACTCATTGCCTTCTGAGCATTCGATTTATTTAAAGCCTTAGAAATTGAGGACACGAATTTTGCCATTGTTTTTACAATGCTAAGACATACCCCTATCTTTTGAAAATAGATGAATGTAATTTCTTGTTTCAAACTTTAAGATTAAGAAGAATCATCAGAAAATTTTAGTATCTAGTGTAGACAATGAAAAATTATTAACTATTCATGTGTTTATTGTATAAACAAAGACTTTAACTCTGAAACTGTCAAGGATTTTATCTGCTACTCATTATTCAACATATTCCTTAGGTTACTGTAGCTGTAAACTTTTTCATTACATTTTTAAATTGTGATCAACTTGTTCTGATGCTTTAAAAGGACTGTTTCATGGAAATAAATCATGTGAAAAGAGATCTCTGAGGAGAAATTGGCCATAAAAAACAAAGAGAAAAAAAGATGAGTAAGATGTCAGCTTCAACAAATGAAATCTTTAAATTGTCTTTCATTAAGTATCATATTTTATCAAAAATGCAATTTTATAGCTTTTAGATACAGTCTTTGCAGCAAACATATACATGCATTCAATTGCTTCTATCCCATAAGAATCAAAAGGATTTGTATAAACATAAGAGTTGTGTAACATATGTACTTGTCAGTCCAGTAGTCAGTTTGTCCAATTTTTGTAAAAATGCAAAAGACTGAAAGAAAAAAACCAAAGGACCACCCTTCTGTCTCATACAATGTGGAAGTTCAAAGATGCTAATGTTTTCAGCATTTGGGGATATCACTCCTCCTCCAGTTGAGGTTGTCACTTAATAGATCTTGTCCCATTACTTAGTAGGCAGGATTGGGGTGTTTTGACAGAACAGTGTCTGCAATCTTGTACTATCAATTCTGAGAACAAAGGAATAAATTCATTCCTAAAATATCAGTCTAGACAGTTTCATAATAATGCATAGTCATCAAGCAATCTAAACCCAGAAAAGAAATATTGCATTATTTTTTTCTATTTTACTGAGACTATAGCTGTAACTGTAACCCTGTGAGAGACAACTTGTAACTCCCCAAAACAGGGACTGAGAAACAGGCCTATGAGAAACAAAGACTGAGAAAACCAGCCTGAGATAAAGGGTAGAGGGGGAGCAGACAAACCCAAACCTTCAAATTAAAAATCTCTTTTTCAGTTAAGAATTTTTTTTTCCCCTCTGTCAAGTATAAAAGTCCTAATTAACCTAGGGCACACGATGAAAATGTAATGGTCCTTTGATACCTACCACAGATTGAAGTGTGAAGGTCTTCTATCTCCAATATCAGATTGAAAGTAAAGTATCCAGCTTCCCTGGTAAATATTTTAAATAGGAATAGTTCTGCTGTCAGATGATCAGAGAACACTGATTATTTCTGTGCTTAAGTTTATTTGTCTTCATTCAGATAGAAAAATAAAGGCATTCAGAATGACAAGTTGATGGCTTCAGCATTCACCTTGGTAAAAATTCTCAAGTCACTTAACGAGATGACTGTCACAGATTGCTTTAGTTTCAAAGAGGGCATCTGGCCACAGGCTTTATTTGGTGTTTTGTTCAGGTAAGTTTGTGGGTTTTTTTCAGGCTATGGACCATTTCTCTGTTATGAAGCCTAGCCTTCTCCAGTCTTCATATCAGGATGGTGTCTCTAAAACACAGTATGTCATGACACACAAGAGTCATGCAAGACATATGCCATTTTTACTAGCTGTGAAAACCAGTAGGTTGTTGTTTCATCCCAGGTAGCTAATAAAAATTCAGCCTGTGTTACAGGAATAGCCACCTCCTTATCAGGTGTTGATCAAAAGCGCTTTTTATAAGACTTTTATTGCCAACTAATTGTCAACACTTCTTGCTTTCATTCTCTTGTTCAAGATGAACATTTATAATAGTCTAACCTCTCTCATTTATAATAGTCTAACCTCTCTCATTTATAATAGTCTAACCTCTCTCATTCTTTTTTTTTTTTTTTTTTTGACAGTGATTTCAGCCTTGTTTGTTTGTCATTGGGCCAGTGTTTCCTTCTACATTTATTTCCCATGAGATATATTTATAAAAGCTTGCCATATTTTCCATCACTTCTTTGACTAATATATATTCATTCTGCTTTTTGTTTCCCTTTTGCTGGCAAAAGTAAAGGCTGATAAAAAAATGAGAATAATATTGTATGTCAAGGAGCCTGTGGTACACTTTTTCCTTTAGTGTAACAATAAGCGCTGGTTTTGTCTGAATGTTTTTGCAAAAGCTGTTGCATACATGGAATGAATGCTTGAGGTTTCCGTGTATTTTTTTTCTTTCATTGATCATTCTTGGGCCTTAATTTTTTTTTTTTTTTCATTTCCACACCTGTGACCAATATTGTCGTGGAAGAGAGATGTCCTATGGCAGGGAGGCAATGTCATTTGCCAAGGTTGCAGGATTTGAGGATTCAACATTGCTTAGCCTGTGGAGGAAGTAGGAAAATCTAAGTTTCTGAGCAAATATTGTAAGCACTAAGCTAATCACTAGAGAGTAAGCTGCTCATGGAAGATATTGATTCCTGTGTTTCCGTGACTGCAACAGATTTTTACACAAAGATTGCCTGATAGGGAATGCACATATAATATAAAAAAGTTTTGTCCTGCCCAGAGAGGAATAATGTTTATACCTTGGTCAGTGTCCTGGTTCCAGCTTTGACCAGAAGGGGTTGATGGGCCCCACTTTCTTCTCATCATGTCTTACCGCATGATGAAACAATGTTAATTTATTATTGAAAGATGTAATTTTAATATTCATAATATAAAAATTAAGGGAAACCAAAACAGTAACTAAAAAGTGTACCACATCATCATTTTCATCTGCAGATAATAAAAAACCACAAAGAAATATATTGAAAAACTTACCAGCTTTAAAATATATCTATTTAATCTCACACTCATGCAACAGAGCCACTTTGTTTAGATCTATAAACATAAGCATTCAGCTGTGAAAGTTTAGATATACTGTGCATATGTGTGCACTTGTACACATCTTCATTTTTGACATTCATAAGCAGGCATTTGTATACAACACCACTTTGAAAATGAGCAACTACATGATAATTTTCCCATTAATTTCAACAGGATCAAGTTAAAGTGCCTAAGGAAGATTCATGTCTAAATTACACAGAGAAGCTTCACTTAGTAAGAGACTATTCCAAGATAACAAAAATGAAATTGGGTTCAGCATGTGAACAGAGGTCCAGGCTGCTCTTCACTTCTTTGGTGACTATCAGGAAAGAGGAATCTACAAAAGAAGAAAAGTCAGTGACTGTTATTAGTCAACACTGATTGACAGGGATCTGCTGACCTAACAAGATGAAGTGGACACTAACAAGATCTGTATATTTTTGCAGTAAGAAATAGTTTATCTTTGTAGGTCTGGCAAGAATATACAAATATGAAGGAAAAGGATTTGGTATTTGACCAGAGCAAGGTCATTATCAGTGAAGTAGCTTAGGTCAAAATGGTTGTTAAAAAGGCAGTTATCATGGCTAAAAGAGTGGAGGGAAGCACTACTAATAAGAAATAACAGAAAGATGGTGGAATAGCACTTGCACAGATGATGAAAGTCAACAATCAGAACTAAGGAAAAAACAAAGGAATAGCTACTTTGTACAGCCAAATGATGACATAAGTACATTAGTATGACATCAAATAGTAGAAGGAGAATGATAGCTGGCAAAAATCGTTATCGAGATATGTCCCCAAAGGGAACAGACTTCTGAAAACTACCTGATGGGACAGAAAAGTAAACATTTACCTATGAACAGATAGAGTGTCTTGTCTTGAATTTTGAGTTGAACCACCAAGGACTGTAATTTATTCTGTACTTTAAGCAGGAAGGCTTACTTTAACAACATGTATAGACGATAGTGTTGCCAACCTACAAATAATTCACAGCTTTTTGTGAAGTTCTAGAGGATAAAATTTTGAAAGAAGAAGAAACCAGTAGCTTGGAGGGGAAGTATCTTCCAATATAGCTTCATCATTTACAAAAGAAAACCTGCTCTTCTTCATACTGAGTAGAAGTAAACTGAAGAACACAAAGGTAAATATGATTTCTTTGCCCTCTAACTGTTCTTTAAATTAGCAAAGGTAATGGGAAGAAAGGAGAAGGAGCAACTTTACTGGACTGTGAAGCTGATGGAAAGCCTGCATGGTCTTATTACTAAACACCAGAAGTTTGGAACTTATAACAAACCACAAGATTCCTATGTGTAGGACAGTAGACTTTTTCAGTCCCAATACACACAAAGCCACCTGATTGAATAAGTCCCAGTTTATAGCACCAGCAGTCCATGTAAAATACCAAATAAGAATCAGAAAAAGCATGTTTGTAGGTAGCATGTCAGGATATTTACAATAAATTCTTTGAGGTCTTTTGCCTCTTTTTGTTTCCCTTTTTGTTATGGGTTGAGTTCTGAGGTACTTGTTAATGAAAGACAAATGCCATGTAAGCAACATGTAAAAGTAAACAGGGTAATAGCAAAAAAAAGTCACTCAGAGATTCAATGGTAGAGGAGAAAAGCCTTAACAGTATTGTCTGATTGGTATTCTTGCCACCCACAGGCAAAGAAGGTGTACCTAAGCTAAAAGAAGATTTAATTGTTTTCTTTTGGACAAATGCTTATTAAGATCAGTGATAAACCAAAACAGTTGTCCAGAAATCATTGCTGGGGTGTGCCTCCATTACAAATCAAACTGTCCATTTTGATATATATTGACCTGTGAGAAAGTACTTGAACTTTATTTTACATGTGGCATAGCTAGAGTTCAGAGTTGTGTATGGTAGGTGTCTTTATGTGTATAAGGGACTTAATTTATTTGGCTAAACTTAGTTCTAAATCTCTATCATTTGAGATGTCCTGTGGTGTCCAAGGCATCTGCACAGGGTTGTCAGATAGAATAACAGGCTTATGGGAGACTTCCATTCTTCTGGAGCAGCAACTAGGTGTCTGAAGTTGCAGTCAAAACAACTAAATCCCTTCTTTAATGTCTAAGTTCCCTTTTTATACAAAGTGGATACAGTCAGCAAAGTTAATGGAACCCAGGAACTGATCCAACTGGCAAGCCTCTGGGGGCAGCATTCGGTTGTCTCAATGTAGATGTAGAGTATCATTTAAGACATTCTATTATACCTCGACATCCACATGAGGTTTTCAGACATCACCCAAGATTTGCAGTCAAACTATTGGAACCACAGATGGAAGCCAGCTGGGATAACCTTGGTTATCTCAAATAATGCTAGACTTCTCTGTGTGGGCAACTCAGTGAAGACCTGATCAGCAGAACTGATCTCTAGGTTCTGCTCATGTATTCATTACATATTCGTTGACTATAGTGGAAAATTTGGTACTGCCTGACTTGTAGACTCTTATATGTAGGTACAAAAATTCAGATCTTTGTCACAAATTGTATCGTAAATCAAAATTACGATAGAGGAATCTCATCACGCAGAGATGACCTTTTTAACATGAGCCCAAAAAATCATGAGAAACTTACCTGAAATAGATTGATATAATATGGACAATGCTGTCTTTAGGGATAAGTCAGTTGTAAGAAAGTATATTTGCTAGATGAGACCTTTCTGTATGTATTATCAACTAATTAATATAATTTAATAATATTAACTTACAGTCTTCACATACAAATATTGAAGTTAACTCTGAAGAGTGCAAAGGTAGATCAGGATTATTCAGCATTCTTCAGGTAAGGGATAATGTGGAGGAAACACTAATTTGTTTTTGTTTTTTTTTAATGAACATATCTTAGAATGAGTTTTGAAGGATGAGGAGGTAATGAAGGAGAAGTGGAAGCCTGTTCTGTAAATAAGTTGTTTACTTGACAATTGATACAGAGGTGTAAAGAGAAGAAGGAGGAATTAGATACATTAGACAACTGGTCATCTAAAACTGATTCTTACTTATTCCTTACTGGAAGAACTTTAACTCAACTCACTATGGCAAGGAGAAATAGGCTTAATTCCATTAAAGCTTCAATGCCAGACACAGGTTTTGAATTCCCTTTTGTGAGTATTTTCTTCTTTCCCTTGGTGAGGAAAGAAAACAAATTCTTCTGTAGCCTTTGTGCTTCAAACATTGTAGGGAATGCCCTGGACTGTTAACAATAACTCTCATCAAGAAATCAGATGTTCTGTTCTCTTCCTTGACCTCCTGAGGTGACCAGTCTTTTAGGCATGATTAGAAAAATACAGGAAACGAAATACTGTCTTTTACTTCCTCCTGTACACATGCGAGAAACATTAAGTGATATTTTCTTGTCAAATGTAGCAGAAAGGGCCTGACTACATAATAGCCTTGTGGGAAGACAATTTATGCAAATTCAGAAGATTCCTTTTGTGATGAGGTTCAGGAACCCATCTACCACCTAAAAGAGTTAACTGATGGGCTGTGTATGAGCCACTTCTCTTTTCAAGTCTGCAACCATCTAGCTGAAAGATACAATATTTATTATTCCATATAACCAGGGTAGGGCAATGGGGTAAGGGGGGAGAAGGCCTTGTAGAAAGTTTTGACACTGTATCTTATGGGTGGTTGAGGTATTTAACTGAATAAAGGGAGCCTAAGATCTGAGCCACTGCTCCTAAGAAATTACACTTTTGACTTAGAAATAATTGGCTCAAGAACAGAATGTGTATCAAGGAAGATGACTTCAAAGATGCTAAAGTTTGAGATGATGACAGCAGGAGTACAGAGAAGTGCTAAATGCAGAGGAAGAGGAGGATCACCTCACACATTTCTGAAGAGAAAGTATTCTGAAAATATAGTGATCATGGGAGAAACCCTCTCATTTATCATCAGTTGTGAGCTAATACTGTTGTTATCTGTTTCAGGAATAATGAACAAATTTGTACTGTTAGAACAAGAAGTGCTAATTGTAAAAGTTATATGGAAGACATTATTCTGGGAAAATTTAAATATTTTACTTTAAATTTTACTATTTTACCAAAAAATTTTACTATTTAATGCTGATTTGCTGTGTGAATTCACTCACGGAAGTGTAGATGATCTTTTTTACAAAAGTTTTACAAATTAAACATTTTTACAAATATTTACTTGCCTGCATCTAGCAGCTAACTTCCAATTATTCAGAACCTCATTACTGTCTAACAAAGTCTTCCCCAGACTTGTAGACACTCTTCAGTGATAACTGGTTGCATACAACTGAGTCTGAGGCCAGTTGTTTCGGTTTATTGTCATGTCAAATGCTGAGGCCTTCCTTCTTTTCAGTCAAGAAAATGAACTGTTTTTCCTCTGGATGTATCCTATTTGAGTAAAGATATGTTTAAACTAAAGAGAAAACAATGGAAGATGAAGTGAACTAATTTCAATTTAAAAGTTCTTTTTACATAGTACTGCTGATATTGCATCTACTTTACTGCATTTCAGTTGCTCTAACCCACGCTTTTAATGTTACTAATCTCTGTGCTTACATACGATGTTTATGCATAAACCCTGAAGGAAAGTGTGATGCTACATGAAGCACAAAGAAGGCCCCAGCTACAAAGGTAAATTAGAGTTGTGATAAGTCTAGGTCACATATCCTTATATGCAGAAACTGTATCCCAAAAGAGAGAAAATACCTCTACCCATTTTTCTGGGATTTTCAAACATTCGGAGTTCCAGCTTTGAACAGCTGTTATAAACATGCAGTTAGAAGTCCAAAAGCCCTAGTTAAACAGCCCTCACACAGAGCAACTACAAATAAAGTGCCTAGTAAGCCTGCTTTTGCCAGAATACATCAGGCTGGCTGTCACATGTACCTGAACCTGTCAGACTTCTGTAGGTACTTGCAACATCCAAAATATTTCTGTTTACAAAATCATACCAAAAATGTGAGACACATTCTGATATTGGATATTTTGACATGTCAAATATCAATGTCACTTTTAAAGAGCCATTTTTTACAGTGGTATATAAATAAGTGAGCATCCATTCAAACTGATATATTATGGTTAGGCCTGGATTCCTCTCACTTAACTGTGGTTGTATGAAAACTTGTCATCTAGTCTGGGTTAGCTGCTCTATATAAATTACCTGAGTATAGGCACTTTCAGCAGGCATTGTCATCCTACCTTTCTCTGTCACATGTCTTCTGGTGGAACAAATTGTTTTCTGTTGCACCACTGATTTTTCGGAGGCCATAGAAAATAAGTTTGGACTAGATACCTAATTTTTAGGAGAATAAAATTAGATTAGTTGAATCTGGGCTTTAAAGTCTAACTAAGGATCAGATTGTATGCTGGTCAGGGTATAGACATTTGAGAGATGGTATGTAGCATGCAAATCTATTCAATCTCATGTGTTCGCTTACCTGTCTAAAACGCAGTAGTCAAAACCAGATGGTTGCATTAGTGAAGGGACTAAGAAATTAATTTACTTGTTAGAACACTGTTGCTGTGACTTCCGCGGCTTAAATTTATTTTGATCTGACCTTTAAAAGCACCTTGGACCTTCTCATACCCATATCAGTAAATACATTTTGACTGCTGGAAGGAATAAAAGTGCCTCATATCCCAATATATATACATTTTCAGAAATAAGTAAGCACCTTAGAGTGTTTACTGAAATAACAACTGACTTAGAAACAAAAATAATTGTTAATATTTTAAACAACTTTTCTTCAAAATATATTTAAATGCAATGAAGTTTGTCTTTGCTTAACAGCTATTTACCATAGTTCATTATGTTGTTTCAGGAATTTTAATTTCCTTGGTTCAAAAATGTCATTCCTGTTTCAGGAATTTGCAGCCCCTGTTTTGGGGGATTCTTTGTGGGGTTTTTTTGTTCTGGGTTTTTTTTTTTTTTTTTTTTTTAATTTCTCCTGTTTGAAATTCAAGATTTACGTGATGCTGAGAAAAAAATGAAAACAAAACCAGCTCATGTTAGAAAAATTAAAATCACACATGTGAAAATTTGCTAAGAAATTAGTTTCTATAATTATTTTTGAATGAATACTGTTCATTCTGCTTTTTCTAGTAAAGTTGTATCCAATGTATTTCTTGCAATAGTTTTGTATCCTTTTAGAAACACACTTTGAAGCAATTAAGTGTGAATATTCATGATGCTATGCCACCTGCATAGTTTCAAATTCTCAGCTGAATATGTGGCAATTTAAAAAAAACAACAACAAAAAAAAAAAAAAGCAAGGAAAAACAAGGTAGAACAGTTACACCTGACTTAAATTTGGCTTTGTAAAGAGCAGTTTGTAATTTAGGCTCAATTTACATAAAAATTCTTGGTGATGAGATAGAATTTGCTTAAAATGTTTAGATCACATCAAAATTATGTTATTTGCATTGGGTTTGGTTTGTTTTGTACAGAAATACACAAACCAGAAATGTTCATTTGTGTGGGATTCAAAGGCAGAAAAGCTATATTAGGTACACCTCACACCTAAAGGTATTAGATCGCAAAGCACTGAAGTCCAAGGGTTTGGACTGCTTGTATTTCAAAGTTATGAGCTTGAATACTATGTGTGAGTCAGAATGATGAGATTTAGAGGTAATGTTCACCCACCTGTAACCACAAGTTCAAATTGTACTCCCACAGCACAAGGAAAGTAAGGCATAACTGCTTCTGAAGCTGACATATTGACAGATAAAGCAACAGTAAGCAAGTTTGGTATTTCTATTAGGTCTTAAATTACACATTCAGTAATGAAAATGTGTCAGCACTTTTAAATGTTCACAAAGACATGCACCATTACTGCTTTCCCTAACACAATTGTTTCAAAAACTTCAAATCTTACACACACCCTCTCAGGAAAACAAGACTCTTGCCTTCAAAACAATTTGAGCAATGTTATCTAATGAACAACCCCAAAATAAGTCTAAGAAGTAATTATTTTTGAGGATGCATACAACAGTGATGTTGTCTTCTCTGTTACAGGTGGCAACAGCATTCCTAAATTTTTAGGAGGTTAAAATTTTGTTTGAAAAACTGTGAAATCATACATACAGCTGTCCCAAGTTTCTGAGATAATTACACACAAAGTAACCATTGCTGTTTCACATAAATTTCTGGCCCTTATTATGCCACAACTAGAACAAGTTATGCTTCCTAACATTAGACTAGAATAAGCTTCCCAGACCAACTCTGTGATGAAATGAAGTTAAACACAAATAAACTTTTAATAGGGTTTAATTCTGCTTCTATAACCACATGGCATGCAAGAATCACAGAGATGACTATAACATATGAGAAAGAGAAAATTCTCCACATTTTAAAAATCTTCTTCTAAACTCAATAGGAAACTAAAAACAAGGAGAAAAAAAAACACTATGTAATGTTCATAAGTTCATGAATCCTTAAATTTAAATTAAGATAATAGTTTATAAATATTGCAAATGAATTCTTTCATTTAAACATAACAATATTTACTCATGTATCAGCTATCTATAAAATAAAGGAAGAAGTTTGATGGAAAATATTACAGTCACTGGACATCAAAATAATCTCAACTAAAGATCCAGTCCTGCAAAAAAAAAATATACTGCAAATAACTGGTCCCATTTAAAAACCTGAGGCTTGGTTCTTCTTTGCCCTCTATTTTAGGAAAGCATATATTTTGCACAAAACAGGTGCAAATATATGATTGAGGATGCTGTGCATTTTATATGTATTGTAGACAAGTACAATGGATTTTAGCTTTTGGTTAATGGTGATGAGAACTGCTAATGCCACCTGAAATCTGCCAAGGTGCATATTTCATGTTAATAGATTTTGACAAAATGTATGAGATGCAAAAATTCTATTATTTTTCCTACATAGCAATTTTTAAGAATTACATTAAAATCCAAGTAGGGCCTTGACATGTCTCTAGAAGAAAAAGTATTTACTTTTTTTAAAAAATAAGTTCTGGCCTCTTTGTCTTAGTAGGCCAAGTCTCAAAACCAGAGTAGTTAAGTTTTGCAAAGACGAAAAGTAGGTGGGACTAACACTTATAGGAAATCATTGTTAGTTAAGCATATTAATTTCAAAATCTGTTCTGGATGAGTTTTGTGTAAATTTAGTTTTATCTCTCCTGACAAGTTTCTATGATATTTTCAAAACAACACTTCAAAATGTAAAGTTTTTCCAGTTCCAATATATTACTTTCATAGACAGATTGGTAAGTTTTTGAAGATGAAAAACAGCTTGTGGCACTTTCCTATGACACTGGCATATAAATCTTAGGAATACTGTAGGGAAAAAAAAAAATTCTTGCTTTAGTCATAAACTACATAGAAGGCCTGTCAGCAGTAAATCAAGTTGTCTGATATTGTTCCACTACAAGACATGTCTCAAAATGCAACATAAAATTAAAGGAATGTGTATTCCCAGAAAAATAAGAAGGATTAACTTTAGATAAATATAGTTAAAAAGTCCTCAAAATTAATTGCTTGAAGTGGCTGGGAAGCTGACAGTATAATAGTCATGGAGGCTTTCTTGTGACTTCTCAGAGATGCCTGTTTTGGCTTTAGGATGTCAGCTAGATGCAAAGCTGTTGCCAGTAACAGAAAATAATCTGTTTGATGGAAAAGCTTAACACAAAGTAAACTGTCTTGTGATAACAAAAATTTAGTATTCCTACAGAAACTTAGTATTCTTAAAAGTAAGTGTAAGATCCCTACATATATGGCTTAGCTACTTCAACCTAATTGAAAAACAGAAAGGTGTAAATATTAAATAATTTACAGTAACCTCTTTCTTTTAAAACTTCCCCAAAATGGAGTGAATATTTATTCCTTATTACTGAAAAAGAGATAGAATAAATCTGAAGGTGAAATATTTCTGCTACCAAATTTAGTAACTTTATATAGAGTCTATATAAAAAAGCAGACAGCACATGAAGGACTGAAAGAACCAGAAATTGAAACTTATGGAGTGTGAGTAAAAATAATTAAAAGTAAAGAGACCATAAAGAGAACCGTGCTCTAAGGTTTTCTACAGTTGAAAGGATTTTCTGTATTGTCTGTGGTGATTAGTATAATGTTGTAAAATTTGTACAGTATGTACAGTAGCTCCTCTCCTTCATCAGCTGCAATATTTTATGAAAATGTCATTCTGTGCAATACCAGTTTGTTAGTGTAGGTGGTTATGGAAAACCTGAAAGCAAACACAGCAGGTGTACAAAATATTAGATATTTCTGGATTTGTGCTGATTAATG
The DNA here is from genome assembly GCF_047716275.1 of Strix uralensis. NCBI lineage: Eukaryota > Metazoa > Chordata > Aves > Strigiformes > Strigidae > Strix > Strix uralensis. The sequence goes on from NC_133974.1 coordinate 24,452,299, forward strand.
GTTCAGTTTAACATGACCTTTAAAATCATCTTTGCTTGTGAGTATAAAAATAGTACTTGCAAGAGATCTGTGAGAAACGAAGCAATGGATTCAATTGGCCATCATTTAATGCACCTGGAAAAAAAAAGAAAAGCGCTATAACTAAAGACCTGAAAAGTTTTTAAACAAGGAATAGTCTTTTAAAGTTTTATTACTTCTGAATGTCCCCTAGTTTACGAGTGGGTTTGTGTTAGTACTAAATTAGCTTCATATTTTTGAAAGGAATTCTTAAGACCCTGCTATAAATCTGTCTTTTCCCCTCTTAGACTCAGATTTGAATTTTCTTATCTAAGTCTCCTCATCCTTTAGACTTCAAAGAAACTAGAAATAAGGAAGACAAAGCTTAAATCCTTGAGAGGTCAAAAGAAAGGTTACTAATACATTTTTTTCTGTTAAGACAGCATTAAAACAGAATGATGGAACAACTAGATGGGTGGAACAATTAATAGATGGAACAACTAATCCCAGAAAACATTCCCAGGCACGTGAAAGACAGGAAAGTGATTAGGAGTAGTCAGTATAGAGTCACAATGGGGAAGTCATAATCGATCAACCTGATAAGTTTCTATCATTAAATCACTGGCTTGACAGAAGATGGGAGAGCAGTGGACACTGTCTACCTTGAATTCAGTAAGATTTTCTAGACTGTCTCCCATCAGATGCCCTAGAGAAGCTATAGAGAAGCTATAGACAGGACAAGAGGCAATGAGCACAAACTGAAACAGGAGGCACCATCTGAACATCAGGAAAGGCTGGTTTACTTTGAGGGTGACTGAGCACTCAAACAGGTTGCCTGGAGAGGTTGTGGATTCTCCACAGTGGGCGTGTTGCCAGCAGGTTGAGGAAGGTGACTCCTCCCCTCTATTCAGTGCTGGTGAGGCCACACCTCGAGTACTGTGTCCATTTAATGGTTTCCAAAACACAAGAGAGACATAGCTATATCGGAGAGAATCTAGTGAAGGGCCACAAAGATGATGAAGGGACTGGAGCACCTCTCCTGTGAGGAAAGGCTGAGAGCTGGGACTGTTTAGCTTAGAGAAAAGAAGGCTCAAAGGGGATCTCATCAATGTGTGGGAGGGTGAAAAAGCAGCGAAACCAGGCTCTTTTCAGTGGTGCTCAGTGGCAGGACAAGGGGAAATGGGCACAAACTGAAACACAGGAAGTCTGTCTGAACATTAGGACATTTTTTTTCACTGAGGGTGACCAAGCACTGGAACAGGCTGCCCAGAGTGGTTGTGGAGTCTCCATCCTTGGAGATATTCAAAAGTCATCTGGACATTGTCCTGGGTAACTGGCTTCAGGTGACCCTGCTTGAGCAGAGGTATTGGACCGGACACCCTCCAGAGCTCCCTTCCAATCTCAACTATTCTGTGACTCTATGATATGACATCTCATCTTTCCTATGCATTGCACTGCATGTCATCATGATATAAAATAAGTTTTGTGCTTCATGTTCTTCAAATGTCAGTCTCTGTTGCATTGTTATGCTATCAGTGGTACAACTCAGGCATGTGAAGCCTATCTTTTTTCCACTTCTGTGTATGTCAGACAGCTTTTAATGTCTTCTCTCTGATACCTTCTAGTGACTACTATGAATTGTTCTTGTCCTTAAAGATGGGCAGATCAGCAGAGCCACCACTTGCTACCACACTGCACTGCAGATTATGGAAGTCAGACAGGAAGTACAGGAAGAGAAAAAGACCTCTGTCAGGCACTATATCCTGAGTCAACAACATTAGCTGCTGCAATCCTTGTGCTTTAGCAAAATGTAACTTGTTGGTTGTCCTGGTTTTAGCTGAGATAGAGTTAATTTTCTTGAGCTGGGGGGGGCAGGGGGCACACAGCTGGATCGCCCAACCTGGATTTTGTCTAGGATAGAGTTAACTTTTCTTGAGCTGGGAGGGGTCACAGAGGGAGTGCCAGGCCCGGATTGGTCATTGGAGTATTCCATACCATGTGATGTTATGCTCGGTATATAAAGGAGGAGGGTTGTCTCTCGGTTTCGGTCTGTGACAACGGGATGGGATTGCTGGCTGGGAATGGGCTAGGTATCGGTAGGCATGTGGTGAGCAAGCACATTGTGCATTACCCATTTGTACTTCCTATTATTGTTATTGTTTTGTTAACATCACTAAACTTTTTATCTCAACCTACAAGGTTTTTTTTCCTTTTTTGTCTCTCCCCTATTTCCCGGCGGCGGGGCTGAGGGGTGAGCAACTGGCTGCATGGTGTTTGGCTGCCAGCAGAGTTCAAACCACGACACTGGTACTGACAGTAACAACAGTTACTGTGGAACTTTTGTTTTTGAAGACACACTGCACTGTTCTCTAAGGGAGGTTGTGCAGGTCATCCATTTTCAGAGTACTATAGGCAAGCAACCAGGTGAAGAAGAGACTTGCAATCATATTCTGTACCTCTGACAGTGACTGGTCACTGTGCAAGCACATAGGGAATAGCAATCAGAATAGCAATGAGGGTGCAGAAATCATCAATCACCTTGTTGCTCCATATCCCTTGCAAGGCTGTGGGTGCTGTGCAACTACCCAGACTGTGTAGGGCCTGGGATGGAGGAGGTATGGCAGGTGGGAAAGCTGTTTAAGAGGATTCACTCTGTCATAGACTGGAATTCCTCTGTTTGTTGACCCCCCTGCAGGACTCCTGTCAATATTTACACTGTGAGGACTAAGTTTCTCTCATTTCACAGGCCTTTTTGTAGCACTGGGGAAGACTCATAGACAAGATATCCTGCTATACTGACCACAGACATTGTGTAAGAGTCTTTAAGTGGTTCATTCCACACACAAAAAAGACCAGGGGAGCATCCTTTTCCCTACCAGAGAGAGCACTTGGGAACTCCCTCCACCAAGGGCAGTCTCCAGCATGGTAGATGCTGCTTATCCTCTCCACTCTCATTATACAGCTAGTTCAGTCACAACCCTCACAAGCATGATAGCTGCAGTCCACCAAGCCTGCTACATTACAGTAGTAGTTAAAAACAACAAATCAACCCCCTAAACAGATGAAACTCTTCATCTTCCCTTTATTTTCCTCATACACACAGCCTTTGTCAAACTACTTGACCCCATCCTTTCGCTTGTTTTTCAGCCTTGCCTAACCACATCAAGCTCTGAAACCCCCCTCCCAACCACTCAGATATGTATCATACCTTTACCAGACTTTGCTATTCCCTGAAATGAAAAGTCACAAGCAAAATCTTTATGAATTATATTTTTTATTTATAAAGTCATAGCAAACTGGGGGGGTGAGTTACAGGGAAAAGAGGGGGGGGGAAATTAAAAAAGAAGGGGATCAAGAAGGTGTGTATGGATAACAAGGAAGTCTAATACTCAAAAACAAACAAAAGCCCGATTTCATGCACCATAAAAGGATAGCTGTGGTGGGGAGAAGGGGAAGTGAACTCCTATTTGTCCATTTCATTTTCTCACCAATGTCAAGATGAGCAGCATAAACCTGGCAGTTTTGAGGGTTCCCAAACTGTTTCTCAGTGATTCAGGAGCTCCTGGTGTTTCTTCTTCTATCCCTCCCAAACCAAAGGGTTCCTGAAGAATCTTGATGTTCTCATGCTTCTTGGTTTACTCCTCCACCTTGGCTTCCATATGACTCATCAACAAAGATCATCAGGACTGACAGCTGATCCCTTGCCACCTCTCCTCAGTATTGTTCCACTTCCACAGAGCTCTAAACAGGTCCTAATCCTTCCGTCTCCTCACAGGCCTTTTTAGTTTTATGACCAGTGGCTGACAACGCAACCTGTCTCTGCATAGCTCCTCAGGTCAACCTCTTCTTGTGTCCAAGACCTCCTCTTCAGATGTCTCTGTGAAAGAAGCATATCAGACAGAACATGTTAATCCTTGTTAGTGTCTTTTCTTTGTTATTGCAAGTCACTTTGTAAGAGCAGGGATTCATCATTTTATGTTACATCAAGTGCACCTGGGAAAGAGGTGAATACCCTTCAGGTAAGTGGAGGGAGCTCTGCATCAAGTTGCCATACTACTCCCATGCTGTTGCCTATGAATAAGTCAGCCAGGTCTGCTGACTCTGAATTACCTGCATTGGTATGCTCACATATGGATTAGTGCTGTAGAAGTTTAACTACATGGGGTACAGCCTGAAGTCCATAAGCACTGTGTCCCAGTAAAAGTGTCCTGTGGAAGACCTACGATAAATAATAGAAGACTCTTCCTCCATGCATACCTCTTCTGATTCACATTTTCTTGCTTCCTCCCCTGAACCTATTTTCCCTACCTAATAACCTAGATCAACACCAAGATCCCTCTGGAATGCCAGATAGAGTACACACTCTTCTTCACCAGTTTGCTAAAGCACATCTAGATTGAGCCTAGGGGACAATGACAGGGAACCTTCCCAACAGACTGCTAGATATGTTTAGCTTTTTGGGAGGGTGGGAAATTTAACCAAATGGATACAAGATGCAAATTACACTGTACCACTTTTCCTTCAGGCTAGATTCCTGAACTGTTTAACTTAATTACGTGCATATTAGAGGGATCATCAGAATGTACAGAGGGAAAGTGCTACTAAAGGTCTTCTGCAGAACTGTGCTAAATCGAAGATTGTCTCCCCACTGCCCCAACATCTACTCAGATACCACATATATGAAGACAGAGACTTACTACATCTTCCTTCAACACTCCCTTAGAGTGCCTCAGCTGGCCATGTTTGGGTTTTGGATTTACCTAGTGCCGTATGAGCAGCTTCTCACCTAACTTATACCTGAGCTTGATTAGCTTTCTAAAATGAGTGCATGATCTGATAAATATTTAAAAAAATACAGTCTGTTGGACACATTATCCCATGATTATTACGCATGGAAAGAAAGAGTTCCTCATCGAATGTGCAGCATCTATTTTATTTTAATTACAGTTGCCAAATAAGGTGGTTATTAGCCTTTATAACAGGGTAATAGTAAAGCTCCTTTTGATGAGCATTCTTGATGAACAGTACAGCATTTAGAGCCTCTCAAATCTGCAAGACTGTATTTATACTAGAAAATAGTGCAGCAGCGGGAGAAAATGTTCCTGAGCGTGGGGTTTTGTTTGTTTATGCTGTAAAACAGTGAGAATAGTCTCCAGTATGTTTTGGCCTAGGTTAACTAGTACTCTCCAAAATATTTCACAGATATAAGCCAGTGATCCTTTCCAGTTGATAGTGTTAATATGGTCAGATTGTTTTGGAATCTAAAAGAGATCTGTAGTGTGGACATGGACTAATCTGTGATAATTGCTCTCAATGACAAGGTGTTTAATTTGCTGGTATTGATGTAACTCAAGAGAGTGAGGTGGCAGATGCATTATTTAGATTCTTGGAATGAGGCTTCTAAGAGCCAGATTAAATATCTTATATTTTATAGATCCCAGGTTGAGTTAATATTTCTTTTGCTTATTTATTTATTTATTTATTTTTATTCAGAGAGCTGAAACATGAAAGAACTGTAATGTAGAACTAATGTCTATCTTACATGAAAACATCTAGGGTTAAGCTGATGGAATGACGAGGTAGCAAACATAATGTCTTCTGGTAAATTAATTCACAGGTTTATTTTCTTCACTCATAAATGTGTGTGCCTAATTTTCCCTTTTAATTTGTCTGGCTACAATTTCAAGTCTACTAAGGTCTCTGTCACACCTTTTTTCATTAAATGAAAGGACAGTTTAATAATCCCATGAATGTAGTGTAATACCCTGTTGATCTTTTTGATTAAACAGATTTAAATTTCTTGCTGATGGTATTTCTTCTAGCTCTTAAATCACATTTCTGTGTTGTTGTACACCCTCTCAAATTTTTTTCTGACATCCTATTTCCAAAGTGAACTGCAGAAATATATACAGAATCTAATACAGCTTCATATTCAGTGAGACTAAAAATCACTTGTCTGTTCCTGTTCAGTACTCCTGTTTTATATCCAGTGATTCAATACCTCATATTTTGCCACAGCATCATAGTTAACATGCTTGTAAATCTTTTTCAGAGATACTACTTTTTAAGATCTAATGTCCATTTTATAAAGATGGCCTCAATGTCCTTACTTCTTATTTTCAACTAGTCTTGAGGTCACATTAAAAACACTTTGCTTAAATAGACTTGTCAACCAAACTAAATTGCCAACAAAACTAAACTTTTTTATTATCATTTATCATCCTGCAATCGCTTGTTTTATCTATATTTTTTTCACCAAGTGTTATCCTTATTTACTGATCACTGTTGAGCAGCATCAGGCCTAGCAGCAGACCCGTGGACTTTTTCCAACATTGCCTTTCTCAGTGATAATTCCCTATTGTCTGCTTGAGAATTATTTCTTAATCAACTTCTCATGTAATTACTAATGCTCTCTATTTCTATTTGTTAATTATTGTGCTACTAAATCAGTTGTCTCTTTTTTAATTTAATACATAAGTAGTTATCAATCAGGCTTTCAAGAATTAAATGAGATTCGGGTGACAAGAACTGTTCTCTCTAAAATCTGTTGACAAGATTTTAACTCTATCCTGTCATTTTATTTTCTGTCAAATGATCTCAGCCAGATTTCCTTTTTTTCCCCTCAACTTTTAGTATTAAGATAAATGGTCATTTGTTTGGTCTTTTTTTTTTTAAAAAAAAATAACACAATAATAAAACTTCTTCAGGCTTCTGGCATTTCCTTTATTTTCCAAGACAGACATAAAATTGTTTCATGGACAAGAGCAACTCAGATAATTTCTGCAGAACTACCAGATACAAGTTCTGTGTTGTTTCTGATTTTTTAAAATGTTTATGTCTATCAGTTGTTTCTTAAATCCTTCCTATTTACAAATAGTATATAATCTCTAAGTGAAGTAAATATCTAACTTTACCTCTTTCCAATTACAAAATCCAAAGTGAAAAATTCTAATAAGTATCAAATACTTCATTATTCCTATTTGTTAATTCTTTCTCCATTCAGTGCACTTATTTCCTTACTCAAATTTATTTCGTTCCTCACATTCTTAAAAAAATTCCCTTACCATTCCAAGAACCAGCAGCTATGGAATTTTTTTTTCTATATCTTTAGTTTCTTTTAACAAATTTCTGTCTATAACCTTATTTTTCTTTTTACCTATGACCATTTTTTCAGCTGATACTTATATTTTTCCAATCTTGAATTACATAGAATGTACTTCTAATGTTATTTACAATATCATTTCATTGCTAAGACAGTCTGGTGTCCAAACTGTTGATTAAAGGGGTCCTTAAGAGTTTTTATGCTTTAGAAAATATTAAATAATTCTTAACAAAATTTGATTCAGGCATTTTTTGTTTGTTTCCATTTCTGTCTAATCCTTTTCTTTGAGAAAATTTTACTTGTATTCTTTCACAGCATGGATAAACTCAAAGTCTTGGTACATCAAGATATAAAGAAGTCTTTGGTTTCTATTTGACATTCATTTCCCAAGTTCAAAATTTATATTGTCCAAACCCTCCTCCAGCTGCTGTTTGATGTTCAACCTAATTAAAGTACCAGTGTTTCTTCCTGTCAAGACCACCAGGTACATAAGTTTCTTCTGTTGTGGCAAGTTACCTACCCCATGGTTTAAAGGATTCTCAAACTAGGAATGCTCCCTACATATTTTGTCTGCAAGGCATAACCCAAAAGGAATTATTGGAAATTCTTACTGGGTCAAATACTGCACCGCAAGGAGAAAGAAGTAATGATAATTTCCCAGCACCTGCTTTCAACAGCTGAGTGCTTGTAGCAATAGCTTCTTTACGACCAAAAACCTGGTGTTTCTCCTTAGGCTAAAGAAGCTATCTGAACTCTGGTCTTCCATGTCCAGTTTGACAACTATAACCAGTATGTACACTATTGGGTGTAAGAGGGAAAAGAAGCACTAACTATCCATTGTGTTCCTGACAAAAAAAAAAAAAGAGCTGATATGAATAATCTGGTCAACTTTGACATTCTGTTATGAATCCTAGTAGAACGTGAGACTCTTAAGCATTCCTCTTGCCTTGGTATTTCTTACTGATTAGTATATCTGGCTCAACTCAGCCTGTTGGCCTCTGTGGATCTTACATGCAAATTCTTACCTCTCCAATCACTTCCTCCTGGACTGTAGGTGCACAACTTGATGCTGAAGCTTCTACCAAGTAACAAACACACCTGAAAATTAAACACTGCAAAACTGAGCCCAAGTTCCCCTTTGGATTAGGTTCCAAGCATATTCACATTTCTATATATTTACTACAGATGTCTGTAATTTAAAATAATTATAATTTCCTATGAACAAATATATGTATAACTGCTTAGGCATATCTTCTACTTCCTTACATCATACATAATCATAAGTATATTCATGTAAGTTCTATCATTGTTTGATTTTTTTTTATCTGCCATAGCGAGGTCCAGACTACAATCCTGTGCTCTTTGGTGGAAAGCATTTTGTGTTAGAATACTACCATTGACAAGGTTTTGAAACCGTAATACTGCTTTTCTGCTGACTCTAAAAAACCAAAAAAAAAACCAAAAAAAAAAGACTCTGGAATGGATCCCTAAACATTACTTTCTTTATTACTTTCTTTTTTATTTTTAAGCATTACAGACAAATGCTTAAAAATAATTTATTCTACTTGTTTAAAGGCAGCATTCTGCAAAGAACTCTTCTTCCACCTTCTAACTTCCATTCTCTCAAGCATTGAGCCTTATGCATTCAAGCTCCTGTGGTTTTGAGTTACTAATCATGCTACAGCAGGTAGCAGTGTATTTAATGTAGTTTATTGGAGTTTGAAATTAAAGGCAGCTTTAAAAAAACGTATTGTCCATTTTGAGTAAGACATACCAATAAGTATGTTCTCCCTTTGATACCGTTTATGACCTTACTGCTGCTACAGAGCTAGTAGATGCCAGCTGAAAACCAAATATTTTTGTTCTTTACAGATTCAACTGAAAGTGGCTCTTACATAATGGTATCCTCAACACACAGAAAATGTATATTTTCTATAAATGGTTTGTCTAGAATCCGAAATTAAATATACCACTTCACGCTTTTCAATAGATCATATGGGGAAATAATTTTCAAAAGCTGGCATTGCAGTTTGACAATAGTGAAAAGAACAATAGTTCACTTGTTTAGTGTATGTTAGACTATTGTTTGTGATAAGAAGTAAAAGTCATGACTCCTTGTCAGATAATGTCTCAATATCTGCATTGATAGTGTTATTGATTATAGCTTATAGCTTAGTGTCAGAAGGAAAGTCAAGATCATTCTGAGACATGAAAACTTTTAACAACTCTCTATAAGCTATCATATTACCAGAGAGACAGACTGTGAAGATGAGAAAGGAAGCGAGGACATGCACATACCTTTTTTCTAGAAGTGAACCACAGTCATATACTACCACTGATTCCCAAAGGAATAATGGATAGAATATTCTTTAAGCCTGACTCATTCTTTCTTAAGTTGTCAACAAATAAATCAAATACATAAATCTTTTACATGAATACAGAGTAAAATAAATTGTTTTAAAAATATTTAAAATTTCAGATCTTGGTGCTGAAAAACCTAATATATGTGACTATGTATGTAAGCATTTTCATTTCAGTAGAAGTATGTACATCTAAATGACTGCAGAACTAGCTCTCAGATGTTAGAATTGGAAATATCTCTGGCTCCATGTGATCTGTCACTTCCACAAGTAGGATTCAGGCTTGTGGAAGAATAAACAGGTTATTTTTTATAAAACAACTGAATGATTTGGGAGCCTAAGTCCCATTTTAAAATCTGAATGATAACTGTAGGATAACAGAAGGTAGATTCCACCTCACTAGACAGCACCTGAAAATTTCTGCTAATGCTTGGGAACTTAAAATGACAAGATTAAGATTCTACTGAAAAATCACATGTAATAAAAAATCAGTATCTGAGATTTAAAAGCATAAAAGAAAATAGGAAAAAAGTTGATAAGAATAGGTCACACAAAAGCTGAAAATCTAAAATTAAATATTTAATTAGAACTCTGATTTTTCTTTCAAGGTAGGTGGCATTGCACAGGCTATATTACAATCTTTTATAGTATTTATTTTTTTGCCAAAGAGAATACTTTTTATTTTTAACAGGCCACTTTAATATTAATACATGTGTAATAGGATCAGAACTGAAAATCAGCTAAAGATGGTAAATTTTACATTATTGGGAAAATTACAATTTTTTGTATTGTAAAAACATTTATTTTTAACAATTTACCTACATTAATCAAAAAAGTACAGCATATTTAATAATTTTACAAATTCTTCATAAAAAATATATCTCTGTACAAAAAGTTCTTTTGCACCTACTTCATGTCACAGCAGCATGTAGTGAAATGGCAGAATGAAATACTGGGAATGAAAATTAGATTGACTTGATCATAATGCCGGTGTTCTTTCCCACCCCCCCCACCCTCACCCTCCCATATTTTTTTTTTTTTTTTTAATAACAGCTTTCCTTTGTTTACAAAATATTTTACACAAGAAAAAAAATTATTGCAGCTAGCCTGGAGAAAGGCAAGATGTGTGATACAAGCAGCAGTTTTTAACAGCTTTGAAGCACATAACCTGTTTTTTTAAAAAAAATACATAGCATGTATTATTAGCCCATCATAATGATCTGGTCAACACTGGGGGAAAAGTCTTCTGCATACATTTCAGAAAGCAGATTTCCTGGCTGCCATTACCTGGCCACTGCACAACATTTTAAGAGTCTTATTCTGATGAAGCACCATATGTAAGTGCATGCATACACAGCCCTCTGTAAAATAACTTCAGGAGAAAGAGAGCCAACCTAAACAGAAGACTCAAACATAGCAGAGAAGGAGAGGCAGTTGAAGGATGTGGATAGAACTGATAACACTATAAGAGCTTTCTTTTACTTGGGTTCCAGTCTGAACCTCCAGTTCAGTCAATACTCCAAACAAACATCTTAGGATAATTTGTCAGTGTGCCCCAATTTTGAGTGTCCCTGATCAAAGACACTCATTCAGGTCAAATACTCCTTAAATAACCTCCCCAAAAATGAACCACTAAATAAAGGATTCACAGGATCTGGGCTCTCTAAGACAAAAGATCAAATAATTTAGCTATTTTTTCTGGGACCTTTCCTCCAACACATTCCTTGGTGGTCATAGTGCGACAGGTCACTGAAGAATACACTGTAAGAGCAGGAGTTGAAAACATCAATAATAGCTACTTAGCTTGTTTTCAGTACTCCAATTTTTTTCTGCCATTGCCACTACAGAAAGACTTCCACAGCATTAATGTCAATTTTGAACACCTGTCAAAAACTTTAGTCACACAACAACTTCCTTCCCTGGCCTGTTGTTCCTATGGAAGCTCTTCATTTGCAGACTGACTTCCTCTATGTGGGGGAGGATCAGGACAACAACTTTGATCTGATGACTTTGTTCTTTCTTAGGAAATGTGAAGGGCTCTGAGATGTGACAGATAAACAAAACTTACTGCACAAAAACCTCAGAAACAAACAAAAAAGAAAGCAAAAAACTACTAACAAAATGAACAAGGAACTGACTGGAAAGGATTATTTATTAAATTTTCTTCGGAGTTTCTTGCTCATATGAAGAACATAACAGCTAGAGGCCCTACAATACTGTATTATATCGCTGGTATTTTTTATCTGATAGATGTAGAATTGTTAAGCTGACCAAGGGTTACCTTTGAAATTTTCTTTGCGTTCTGCAACATTAGCTGAAAAACCTGTTATTGGGCTTACATTACCTTTTTGTTTTGTATATAACAGCCAGACCTACACACATATGGAGTTCAGAAACACTTTTCTACAATTTTTGATACCAACTGGACATTAGGACAGTTTGAAATTCAGAAAACTAGAACAAAACAACAACAAAAACCAACCCTGAATTTAAAGAAAAGCAAAGCAATTTTCCTGGTGTCTGAGCTCAACTTCTATGACTAAAATCAGATTTTGCTTCATTATTTCCTGTAATTTCCTAATTTTAAAACTCAATTAATCTGCCCAATGGCATCTTTTTTTTTTTTTGTTCATTTGTTTTCATTCAATAAAACCTCTAATTCTAAGCAAATGTTAATGATTTACTCAACCATTCATATTTACAAATGTCAAACTTTCTCTGTCAAACTGTGTAAGTACAAAAGCAGTAAGCAGTGTGTTTAAAAAAATCTGAAAAGACACAGAAAGCAAAGATAGTCGAGTATTTCTCTTTGTTCAAAGTAGAAACTGAATGACAGCTTGTTATAGACAATTTGCACTGGGTTTACATATGCTACTGTAATATATTTTAGTTCCATGTAACATCAGAAAATGATGTCATATTACAGGAAAAAATGGAAAAAAATGCAAAAGGGAAGACTGTATTATGAGCACAGGCTCACAGGCTTTATGAGCTATCTAAAATAAATTACTATTCACATTTGTACATGGCAAGCAGCAATAGCTGCTAACCCCCCTGCTGTTAAATAGTATGATACTGACAATGGTGACTGATGACTGATTTGAGAAAAAAACAATACTGGCAATGAAAATTTCTTTGAAATGGGCTCTTGTTCAGGCTGAAAGTCTCCAGTAACTTGTAATCATGTTTACAAAGAAATTTAGTCTAAAATTGACAAAAGAAATATTGTCCTCTATCGCACAGGATTTTAACTGATGCTAAGCATGGGGCTCTTAATTTAATATTCCAAGTAAATTTATTGTGGAATGTTTTGCTTGGCAAAGAGTGAGCAAATGTCTATATACAATGGACAGTGTGTAGAAACCCTGTATATTTTTACCAGTATCTTACTCAGTCATCCATAACACTCTAGTGCAAAAAAATTGTGCATTAACATTTTGCAATATAACGGCTGATTGGGAAAGTGGCAAACTGCCCTATGTATGAGATACACTGTAAGTTTCTTTAATTTTAGAAAGATTTCAATGGTAAAGCATTTGCAGGTGTATGCAACCTCAAGGAAGGTTGTCTTCTCCTTCAAGAGAGCTTCATTTCTTCAGAATATTCCCGGGGATAATCTGTGGTGCTATCATTTGTCAAAGTACTCAAAGGATTTATCCAAGTGCCCAGAAGAATGCATTGAAAGGCATCCAGCCACATACAAATATGAAAGTCTGAGGCATTAAATATGACAAATTGGTATGACTTGGCAGTCTTCCTTAAAGTGTGCCTTGATTTGAAGCAGATGCAGCCAGGCATTTTGATCCAACTTTAAGATGAAAAAATATTCTTTGTCTGATCCCCAGAAGACTGACACGTTTTTAGCAGAAAATTTAGCTGCATGTAGGCCAACAGAAGATGTTAAAGATTACAGCAGCAAAGCCAAGAGAAGAAGGGAAACTGGTATATGGCACCAAAGGAATTACTGCTTGTCCATCAGAGGTATGGCTATGAATCAGTCATATTGGGCACTGAAGGCTATACCACTGTACAAACTGTGTTCAGAGTCGTATCAAACCTCACAGCCTTTGCCTCTGTGGGTTTTAAGTTTGTATCATACATGGGATTTTCAAATGAAGCCTGTCCATTACTGTTTTCATGTCCAGCATACCCATTGTACTGTACTTTTGGTCTTGTTCTGGGAAAAAAGAGACAGGAAATTATCATTAGTAACCCTTAAAAAGAAATATTCTACAATTATTGCAAGTTTTATCTATAACATTTCCAGCCTGTCTAGACAAGTTGCACGACTGTCTAAAAGTGATAAAAGGAGACCCATGAAGGATGTCTCAGGGACTTAAAAAGTAAAGAGAAATCTGTCTGGAAGTTATTTTTCATAGCGTGAAGCGAAGAAAACAAATTCCTAATGGGCAAACTGATGCTACAAAGCACAGAGACTATGCAGGCAAAATATAGGTATGCATTTTCTATTATAAAAATGTCAAAAGAATGACAATTTCATAGTTTGTTGTTAGTGCCAAATTGGCAGTCAAAAGTAAATCAATATAGAACAAAATTACAAACAAAAGTAAAGTTAGAACTGATAACTTTTATACTATTTTCTGTCAGAAGTAACAATTATGATAGTTTCCGATTACATTTTCAGTTTTAGATTGCTACTGACCATAAAAGAAGCCTTACACAGAGTGGAAAAACTTATTCCATCTTTACTAAATTAACACCTTACCAATTTCCTATATATCTTTGTCTTTCTAAAGTGTTGATATTATGTCAAAAATACAGTAGCATCTTTAATTGGTGAATTTAATTTGATCACCATCAAGCATATTCTCATTGACTTTCCTGGAGATTTGGGATTTTACCTACAGTAATTTTTACAGTACACCTAGGAAGGCAACTGGACCATCTGTGGAAATGTTCTGATGAAGATCAATATAAATTGTCAATTTAAAAGATTTGAATGGAGTAGATGACTAGGTGTACATAGAAAGATAAGAGTGAGTGGCTCCTAATTCATCCTTTTGATACCATCTGGTGTTTTAGATGAGATAAACACCCACAGACATTATTGACTTAGATGTTTTCGAGAATAGGTAGAGGGAACAGTTTAGTAATTTGCTGCTATCAGCTGTTTATTACCATTCCAGAGCAGGAAGTTAGCGCTGCACTATTGAAGGTGCTGTAACAAGTCTCCTGGGTACCACTAAATCTAAGTCAGTGCAAAGTCAGCCAGCATCGCTTCAACACGGCAACTCTTGCACTGACATTGCAAGGGTCCAGAATATGTTGCACTGCTAGTGGTAGTAACCTTCAGAAAAGGGTCAGTAATTTCAATTATTCCAGATAGATCTGTCATAGCATGCCTGCTTACCTCCATAAATACTTCCAGCAATAAACACTACTAAATAGCTTGACAGAAATTTTGTATGTCCAAACATATGTAAACACATTGATAAAATCCTAATATGCACATAAATTTTGACATTTAAATATCAAAGGATACAAAGAATTATCTTTCATTAACCACTCTTGTATTTTGAATAGTGTTTTACCACCATGAAGATGTCAAGACTTCAAGGATGCTCACATTTTTATGCAAAGTTCTGTTAGAACATATTAAGCCAATAATTAAATTAAAAATAAAACAGAATTGTGCAGACTTTCTGACATTATCCAGTAAAATGATATCTTATTATATTTTACTACTTTAACCTTAAATCTCTTAGCATCTAAAATATATAAAGGAGGATCAGTATATAATTTTATACATGTAATGGAAATCAGGCAAGAAAGTCAATGAAGGAGTGCAAAATGTACCTGCTTGGTGCTTAATAAATGTAAAATAATTTAGAAAATAGTCTTATGATAAAACATCAGAAAAGGGTTCTTGAAAATCAAACTCTTTTTTAGAAAATTATTCTGGTTTGGATAGCAGATAGGGAAAACTATCACTGGAAAGATGTCAGTAATGGAAATTGACAGCCTACAAATAATTCTGTTGCTCATAAATATGTTTTTTTCTCCATACTTTCATTTTAGAAGTAACAAAACATACTTAGGAATCTTAACTAGGAGTTTTCCTAAGTGTAAGTAATTAAATATATTTTAATGTTGTTCAGAAAGACTGAGATGCTCTTTATTCCTGAAGCAATCCCTGTCTGTCAAATAAAAGGTACAGAAACTGTGTAAAAAAGGTTTAACAACCCTGGTTTAATTAGATGATATTAATCTGACATAGGCACAGCAGAAACATCCACAAAATCATCCCCTATGAAGACCTTCAAATTCTCTGATATAGAGAGCCTCTAGGGGTATAACTATTATCACATCATTGTGAAAATTTCATGTTGTTATTCTGGTCGTTAAGGTAATTTCAAGAAAGTCCCTTCAAAACTCACAGATTCTGTTATCTTCTGTTCTCTTTCCTTTGAAATATTCTTTGTTTTGAGGGGAATAAAGGTGACCTAAAGTTTCTTTACATCAGTAATCAACTTGTTAATTTTCTGATGAAAATATGACACTCATAACCACTCTAAAAAATGTGGTTTAATGGAAGAAATTGTTTGAAAATATAAAAAAGAAAGAATATTCTTTGAAAGATTAAGTTATGAGTAACATCTCCTTTTTCAAGTATCTAATGCATTTAAATTAGATTAAGGTAGGCAGAACTGCAATGCTGCACCAACAGTACCATAAATATTGGGATTACAGCTGCTCATCTGAAGACTGTTTTATCTGTCTTAAATAATATTTCTACTAAATAGAATCTCCACTGCTCATGTAGGACATAACAAACATCACAGAATAAACCATAAAATATACCTATGTCACAATACAGTTTTAATAATTTTTTCTTAGAGTATGCCTCCTCTTTCTAAGAGCAAAGTGACAGCAATGGTCCCTTTACATTCCATCTCTTTGCCCAATCTGAATGCCTGTGCTTTCACACCGCTCTTTAGGTTTCCCCCATTGCAGACCAGGAGCTATCTGAGAATGCAGATCTGTAGGCATCAGAAAGGCATCTTACAATAACACGTTCTGAGACAGAATTCACAGCTCTTCTTGAGCAGTTTTTTCAACAAAAGGCTCTATTACATTTCAGGACATGTATAATTTTAACAGCAGTTCACAAGTTCAAGCCTTACTGCAATTTCTTTTCCCCAGTTCATCTGATGCTGAGGTAGGTAGACAGTCCAGTCCATCATAGGACAATGGTGGACTTCAGTTTCTCTATGTGATTTATTACAATCACGAAATACTCATTATTATAGAACAACAGTTTAAAAAACATATATTAAAAAAACCAGCGTTTCTGGTAAATAGCATTTTGCAAACTGCAAATAACACAAGGAGATCAGAGAGTTTTGTAGCTCAATACAAAAACATAAAAATTGTTCCAGAAACTTCTAGACAAATAATGCCCAGAATGAACAAATGTTCAAAAGATACATAGGTATCAATTTTTAAACCAAATTTCAGATAAGATGATTGGATTTATTGATTATCTAATGACATATAAAAGTTTCATTTGAGCTGAAGTGATGCCAATTCTAATAGTACCTAATAGCTTATTCAGCATGTACTGTAAGTATCTCATTATGGGCTGTTCCCTCATGGGATTTATGGATTTTTCAGCTTTTATAATTAATACTCATAAGTGTTTTGAAAGAAGCAGCATACATTCAATTTAATAAAGCATTAAAATGACAAAATAAAACACATAACCTGAGATTTCAATCTGATTCAGTCTAACAAACCAAGAAGGTTGATAAGTCTTTGTTCCTTAACACTATGACTCATTTTTCTAATTGTCCACCATTAGAACTGCCCTGCACTGAACCCCTTCATGGGAATACTTAGAAATATTTGTCTTTCTAGAATAAAGATATTCTTGAAAACATTGTGTTCTCTGGTTACACTTGCCTATCAAAATTAAAACAAAGAGCTTATTAAGTTAGTGAATAAATGACATTTACAATACCTGTGTTTGTAGAGGTAAAATGCAAACCCTGATAATATTAGAGCAAAGAATGGTACCAGGATGGCAGCTGCAACAGAACTGCTGTTTGTACCATAATAGTGATTTGAAAGGTCTGTGTCTGCACTTAAAGGACCTGAAATGAAAGAAAAAGGGTAGAAATAAAATTTCAAGGTTTTTTATCTCACAGTTCTTTTTTTATTCAAGAATGAAAGCAAATGGTGTCTTAATAAAACATGAAATAGCATGCAGTATCATAGTAAAAATCTTGTTAATACCACTTAATAATTTATCAAAAACTATCAGAGTGATTTAAAAACAGTATTCAAGAAGTAAAATAATTATGAACTACACCTCTCATAAGTCACTAATTTAATAAATTAAGCCACATACCTTCTGCAAAAAGTATTCTTTGCCTGCCATTTTAATATTCAGCTTAGAAACAACAAGCAATGTAAGACCAAACATGAAAAAGGAAGAGAAAACTGAGGTAACTGCAATAAACCACAAGGGTTCTGATTGGCTCAATATCACTCCCAAGTCCGTGCACCTGTGTGCATGTCCTGTCTGCTTCACAAATCCTTTTAGGGATGAGACACGAACATGTTTCAAAGCCTCTGGCAGCTGTGTTTGCACTGGGATAAAGCTGAGATGCAGAGAATGCAAAGGCAGTCAGTCACCTGTGGCATGGCCTTGCTGGGTTCATGTTGTGGACAAGCAGATAACCCGGAATGTAAGGCATTTTGCAGAACACATTTTCCATCAGTATAAAGAAATACATTGTTAAATTGCTTAAATAGGTGTCCAATTCCAATTGTGAAGGATGAAAAATAATTTTATAGTGAAAAATGTAGAAAATTCTTAGGGGAAAAAACACATATTTTGAGTGCCAACTCCATGTTGCCAGTTTGAACTCACAGCTCTTCAGAGACCAATATATAAATTCTATCCAAGGAGGAGAGACTAGAATAGAGGGAAAGTACAGTGAGGATGGGGCTGGGACAGATAGCTAGGCTTGCTATTCTGGGATATTTTTGCTGAAGCTAGTAGAGAAGAATAAGAGATACTGGTGTCTACCACTGAGAAATGCTCCAACACACCAATATACACTGTCTCAAATACCGCTGCTCCCTCACTGATACCAATAGCATTAATCAGACTTTTTAGAACTCTAGCACAGACCAGTTGTATAGCAGAGACACAGCCATTGCACTGCTTTCAGCAGTCTACTAAAATATCTAAATATGTTGCAAAACTGAGAAAGAAGCAAACAATTCTTCTATGATTTCTTGCAGTTCAAGATCAATGCAAAAGAGGAATGAGGTAAGTTTTTGTTCAATTAGATATTTTTAAAACTTAAACATTTAAATTAATAATATTAAAATACATTTTGTGCAATTCATTTTACAAAACATATTAAATTCTAGGAAGTAATTAAGTTGCCCTTAAAATTAAGACAGCCCCACTAGGAATTTCAGAATTACCAGATTTGATCACTAAACATGACAAAATACTGTACTTCAATGTTTTTCACTGCCTTAATCATCTGTCACATTTCAGACTTGTGTATGTTTCCCTGCAGAACTGGTGAAGGCAAACATTTTCAAATTAATAAACCTACTACTGTGGTAGTTAGGATCATGTTATGAGGCTTATTACACTACTGTGGAGAATCTTAATTAACACTGAAGTGGTTTAGAGTAGAACCAGTGTATTAGAAAAATCTTTGGACTTTCATAATCCAATATTTGTCCCAACCAGGCCTATTGGCATAATTTTATGTATTTGTACTGTATTGCACATGTAATGGACATTCTCCAACAACTCTAAATTAAAGACAGATTAGAATCAAGTAGTTACCACAGTTAAGAAAAGTTAAGAAATGTTAGTTTAAATGCACCTTTGAATTTTTTACTGGTTAGAAATGACGGAAATTTTAAAAACTGCATGCAGTTATCACTGTCTTCATCCTTTACTATCACAATCCCCAGCTGTTTTTCCAATTATTTGGAGTAATTAATAAAAAATATGGTAATGATAAAATTCATTGTAGTCACATCAGAAAAAACCTGGAATTAATAGTCCAACTCTTATTTAAAATTCTAAGTACCTAAATAAACAGAAATATGTATGATCAACGAACTCTTAATTTATATCTCAAAGCTATTTTCATGGCACATATGACAGATACATTTTAATGTATAAGTAGCAGAAAAATTATAAAATATCTAATCAGATTTCATCTAAAAGAAAAGAGGAGTTTGAAATTCATAGTAAGAAATTAATGGTATGAAGTTTGGTATGGAATTTTTTAAAGATTAAAAGACTTTTTTGTGTGTAAATGAACATTTAGAACTAGGCACAAACTTACATTTAGATAATTTCTTTTTAAGTTGTCTCTGTCTGATAACTGACTCACATTTAATACTTAGTACTCAAAACTCCTATAGGAGGTAACTGAATATTCTATATCGCCATAGTTTTTAAAGTACCACATTTAGGCTAACCACGATTGAAATTTTTAACTGAAGTTTACAACCTTTAATTGGCATTGGAGAAGTGTTGGCCAGGTTCAGACTGTGCATTGGGTGTGCTTTTCATTATGGAAGAGAAACTTTGCTGAAGTGCTGGATAATTTGAATTTTATTCATGTATGAGACTCAATATAACTTCAACACAGACTGGTCTACTTATTACAATCATTTTCAGAGCTCTTTGTGATTAAACATATCCTGATGTGAACTTTTTATCTCTTCTGACAGCGTTGTCATGATGAGAAGTGAGCCTACTCTACTGCTCTAATTTAGGTATTGATTGCTACCACAACTAAAACCATAAAAGTGGAAATATCTGCCTGCTAATAGACACACACACACACACAAAAAAAAAAAAAAAAAAAGAGAGAAAAAAAAAGAAAAACATCAAAAGACAGTTTGGTTTACTTTTCATTGAAAAAGCCATACTTCGTCACCAGAAAACATGTTATTTAACAGAGGGATATTCAGTAGATTATGTTTTTTAAACATTTCACAGAATAACAGGGGTTTCTTTAGCCTCCTAAAAATAGCAGCAGTCAGGTGAAGTTCAAATTCTGATGATACACGGTGAAGTCATAATTGCGCAAGCCGTGTACTTCTACTGTGTAGATGGTTAAGGAGTTTTCTCCTTCATACATACTAGAAAAAAAAAACTTTTTGTAAGAAAATAGTCATTAAGAGCATTTCCTTATCATTGTTTGGAGCTTCAAATGCATTTTCCCTATAACTCCTAGCCAAGGGTTTCAACTGTCTGACATCAGTACAGCATGGCTCAGTTTTACTAAGAGAAGTGCTGTTGAAGTGGGAGAAAGTGTGACAGCCATGCAAGATAAGAAAAGTAGAATTACAGGTAGAAGACTAATTTCTGAAACAAGGATGGTTAGCAGCTCAAGGATTTAAGAGGAAAAATACTGACATGGAAAGCAAGTCAGCAGCTTCCAAGGAACAGCAGAGACTGGACCTTCTTCACCTGACTGATAACTGCTGGACAGCAAAGACTCTTTTGGTACCTCATTGAGTGTGAGGATTGTATTAATATATAGCCTCATAGCTCATTAGTGCTAGCTGTCTGTGCTTTAGCTAACTCAGAACCATTTTGTACTCTGAAGCTGTGAGTATTGTGTTTAGATGTAGAGTTTCTTTGTGTATGACAAAAGCTGTGTGAAATGATCTGGAGAGGAAGATGACACCGCTATAGAGTGAAATTTAAAATTCACATGTCTCATGATGGTCAATGCTTTTAAGAGTTGATAAATTTCAAGAAATAAACATGTATTTCACAGGCATTTATCTAATATATCACAGATGCAAATTAATTATTCATATTTCATATTTCTTGTCAATATTTGTTATCTCAATCTAGACAAGCTAAAAAAGTACTTTGGAAAAAAAAAAAAAAAAAAAAAAGAAAGAGAAGCAGGTCATTGTATTTCCCCAGAGGAAGTAAATATAGGAAAATAATAATAATTTGGTGAAGTAAGTTTCTCTTCTCAGAAAGCCACCTTTTCATAAAATTTTAAAGGACAGTTCAGACTGGAATGAACAAGGCCAAGATTTTAGAACAAACATCTTCTAGAAGAGTAGTGGTGAGGCACAGGCACTCAGCTATTACAGAAACTGAACCTAGCTCCAGACTTGCAGCCTTTAAAGACTAAGTTATTAAAACATAACAAAACATACAAAAAGCCCCCAGCAATGACTGATTACTTGGCAAAATAGGTTAAATAATTTGGTGTCACAATTTGGGCCCCTTAAGAAGGCTCAGATACAGTTCTTATTCTTTTAGCAGACTGAGAACAGAGATCTCTGCCCTTTGGGTTATTTTCTACGGCTACAAACAAACAGAATTGCTTCTGAAAGAGGATAAACACTACTTCGAAACAAAGTTCTTTTTGATTTCTTGTCATTAAGATCCAAGACTGAGCATATCCACTGAGCCTGGTCTTTCTCTAGTATTGTGTGATAGGGAATTCTTCATCAAATAGTCTTTCATACTTAGCCAAGTATTTCTCTCTAAATGCTGTTTTTTGAAGTATGCTTGCAGGTGAAGAATTTCATATTACATTATGTATGCACCAGTGCATGCATAGTTTATGCATACTTCTGGCTTAGTGTAAAGGCAGCAAATAATTTAACTTCCTGAAGAAATAGAAATACGTTAAGTCTTCAGCTGGAGGACATATGAGATCTTTACCTCAGCAAAATATTCATGAACAGGATAGATTTATAAAACAAAGCAACTTATCCTTGAATATGAGAGGGCATGGACAAATATTATGACCTGTGTTGGCTAGAAATTTGCTGTTTCTTTTTAGCTGTAGGTTCTTCAATAAAGAACAAGCACCCTATAGAAAATCAGTGCTTATTTATCAAACACATAAAGAAATCTTCTAAAAGAGACAGTATCTACATTTGTAGCAAGCTCTCTGCTGAGATGTCAAAGCTGAAGATGAAAGTTCTCAGCCTAGGAATGCATGTGCAACTTGGACACTTCAGCTCCTTACTAGTCTTGGGAATATACAAACTGAGCTCTCATATTGCAACTCTAAATGGTGATACGGACAATATTTTCCACTACTGTAGAATACATCCACTGGAGAATGCTGTAACTGAAGAACAAGCAGAATGACAATTCAACAGTTACCCCCATGAGATAGTCTTTTCACTGGTAAAACACATGGATCCAAACTTTTATTAGATAGCTGGAAAATCATGGATATATTTTTTGGCCTGGTTTAAGAAAAAAAAAAAAACAAAACACTACACAAAACAACCACCCCCCCAAGCAAAACCAACAAACCTTACTCTTCACTGTTTTGAGATATCAAAGACTGCTAAACAAGACATGTTTGAACAAGTCTTGATGCTTTACATTTGCAGTTTGCTTGTTAAAATCAGAAAGAAAAAGCATATTAGATACTACAGTGACAAGGATTACATGAAAATACAGGTAGACAAATAATTTGTCCTGCACAAGAGTTTAATATGAAGACTGAAATTGTATTTGTCTTTAGTAATTGGCAGTTCTTAGGCTGAGACTCTGAAGAGTAAGGTTTTCACCCCTTGTGACTAAACATATATAGCAATTTGAGAGGTAGCCAAGATGAGCAAATCCATAGTATAACTGCTATTTTAGCAGTTAATGTAGCAAAGAAATACAAAGGAGATTTGGCAGAACTTTAAAGGGCATTGGGTGCCCCACCAATGAAGTTAATGGAACCAAGGCAATTTATAAAATGTAGATACAGTCTGCTATAGTTATATTGGGTAGGCTGTCTCCTCCTCCTAGCTCAGTACTTTGCTGTATCTATACTGTGCTTTGACCACTCTGCAGTAGTTCCAGGATCAGGAAATGCAGATGTCTACACTTAATATTTGCAAAACAATTTTATGAGTAAATATTTCATGAGTAAATGCTTTATCAGTTTTTCTGAAAAAATTATTTTGTAAAATAACTAGTTTTTCAGCAGCTGCTGGAGCACTTGAGTCCATAGCTGTAACACATTCTTCAGTCACTCAATTCATATTTTCAACAGCAAAGTAAAATTCTATCTAAATGCATATACATTCTGAAAACATCCACCAGCAACAAGCACTCTCCAAGTGACACTATTAAAATCAGTGTTCATTCTGTCCTTTAATTTCCTATATGATTCTGACTGCAATTGATACATTTGAGCAGAAAACATCTTTGCATTGCATGACATGCTTGTTACTTTCAGAAAGACATTCACAAAAAGCAAGCATTTGCAATGGCATTCTCTTTATGAGCATCTTGTAGTCATCTTATTAGGTCGCTATACTAAAAACCATGAGATAGTAACATGTTAAGCAGAGTTAAATTGGGATTTGAACTGTATATTTCAAATATGCATATTTCACTATATTTTTTATAATAACAATGGCATGAAATAAACATGCCTACTTCAGATAGATAACTGAGTCATTTGTTGAATTCACTCTTGTAAAGCACCAAAAGATTATACACATTAAAGCTCTATGAATCTATTTACCTTGTCTTTGGAGCATAAATTTTCCAAAGTCTTTTCCATGTATATCACCTTGATAGGTAAAAACACCTCTTTCGAGTCCCGAGGATACCTAGAATATGTTGAAACAGAAAAAAAAGTTTTCTGAAACAAATAGATAAGAATGCTTAGCCATTTGGTTTTCTGACTCAGAGCAGATATATGGAGCCCAGATTTTCACTTTTATCCTTTAAAATATTAGTGAACTCTCTATACTTATGCAATATTTATCATTTTAAGTTAGCAACATTATTAAACAAAGTTTCAAAATAACACCTGGAATGATTATAGAATATCTGATGTATGCTGCTGGGTTTTAAAATTCTTCAACTGTCATACACATAATGGAATTAGCATATGGATACAGAAGTCCACTGAATTGTCAAATTATTTTACATAGAAAGCATCATGAGGCATAAAGGAGAACTGCAAAGAGTAAAATAACTCTCTTTTTCTTCAAGATTAAATGTAATTTTATTATAGTGAATTGTTCACCAAGCCAAAAAAGAACAATATTTCTAAAGGTAAAATTCCCATTGTCATCTAAGAAAAAAAGGCAAAAACATGGCAAAATATGATGATTCACTCCACTTTCCCCTTAGTAAACTAAAAATTCTAATGGGAGTGTCAGATAGAAGTTTGCATACATATTTTTTAAAAGAAAAAAAATGTGATTTCTATACTGACATCTAGAGTACTGTATTCCATAGTTGTAATACAAAAAGTTGGATGGAGTTATATAGGAAATCACAAATTGCTTCAAACTTTAAATTCGGCAAGCTTTACCCATAGCAGTCTGGTTACTTACATAACCATCTAGTGCCCAGTTGTCATTTTCAAACTTGCTCACAAAAATATCACTAGGTCCTTTAATCTGAAAAACTTTCAAGAGCAAATGGGCTTCTTCTTTCTTGTAAACACCTATTAACATAAAGAAGGTAACACATGCTTTTTAAACAATTTTTCAATCAGTTTGTTCAAATATCCTTTTAAAACGAAGTATATTGCTTTAGAACTAAAATATTTTGTAAAAAACATTCTGTAATAACAGAATTTTATAACCTGGAAAAAATAAGATTCAAAGTGTTGTAATAGAAGGATCTTATTTTACTGATCTTTTACCCACATCATATTTGATAACAGGATGCAAAGATTGTTTTGTACTGTTATACATAAATGGGCAAGAATATTTGTCCTTTCACACAGTATTTCAATACTTTTGAATACAGATAGAATTCCTTGCCTGGAATTTCCTTGAACTGTAAAAAATTGGATGTTGCTCACATCACAACAATATATTGCTATAGTAAATATCAACAGTGCAGTGGAAGAAAATTTGCTATTTGGCAGCCAACTACTGAAATTGTCTCTGAACTCAACCTTAAAAGGTACTGATAGCTGATAATGCTCTTTTCAAACACAGCTGTGATCAGAGGCTGAATCAGAACTTCACAGTCACATTTGCAGAAAGGAATGCACGATGTTGATTAAAAGGTATGCATAATTTACTAAGTTATTTAACTATCTGTGCCTATTTTATGTTATGCCATTATCTAGACCATATTCTTTTAGGGCAGATATTAATCACCATTGAATAATGGAGCTTTTCAATGATACAGTTCTTAAAATGCCTATATACACTTCATCTTCTGCTTCAATATTACCTTTGAGTTCAACACATCAGTAATATCCAACAGTCCAAGATGAAAAAAACCCACCTCAATATTGATTTGAAATGTAAGGGGAAAAATAGATGGGTGACAGCATATAAATTGACTAAAATCTGTGCAGACCATTACATTAGGACCTTTCCTTTTGCAAAATAAGCAGAAAAAGATTTTTAGTGAAAACATAAAGTTTTTGTTTCATTTTGTGTTTGGCAGAAAATATAATAAAACTGAACAGATGAAAAAAATTAAAAGAACAGCTTTTTTAACACCAAATTCTGAACCTACCTGATAATTTGAGTTGTATGTTGGATGCCTCAATGAATGTGGCATTCACTTTGCTGCTTGTAGTATTGAACCAATCAACAGTAAGAGTAGCAGGCTGTCTTTTTCCTAAATATTCATAAAACCCTTTCCACAGTGAATTTATAAAAAACACATCTGAGGGAACTAAATAAAAGTGGGCAAAAAAGAAAGAAAGGAGTAAACTACAACAAAGTAGCAATCTTTCAATCCATACTTATGTTCATTTTTTCTGTTACAGCATTGATCCACTGTTCTAACAAGGTATTATAGAAAAATTTTACAACAGTAAAGACACTATATATTACGACCTTTCCACACAATTGCTTATAATATACTACACCTGTTCATTACAATATATGTTCTTAAATAACCTCACACTTTATAGCTTGTGTGCTTCAGTAAATATCCTCAAGACTATGGAAAATAATGGTGTTTTCTCCTAAAGTGCTGTACGTTTAAGATATGATGAAAAAAAGGAGAGTAACATTCTGAAGCCAGGGATTCCTGGAAAGAGATACTGTCTCAGGCTATCTTTTTTGTTTCATGAATCTATTAAAGCAGCACTGTGTGTGATTTTCAACTGAATATCAACTAATTATTCAACTGAATTAACTGAATTCCAGGTACAGTTTAGCACAAGTGGTTTTTTCAGTCATTTTTAGACTCTACATCTTTCCTCCATACAATATTACTGCACTTGTGAACAGTGAAGTTGCCAGAGCAGGGTACTTCTTAAAATAATGTTCTGATGCTTAGAAAGTGAAGTTTGAATAATCTGAAGTAAAGAACCTATAAAATGAAGCATGAATTATAGGCAGAAGTTTATGTATTTGGGTAATTTATTTGAAGTTACTGGTATTTTTCCTTTATACAGAAAAAATAAATTAATTACAGGTCATTAAATGTTGTATTTTAAATATTTGGCTAAATCACCAACAGAGTAGAAAAAGTCTCTCATTCAACAGTATCTGCAATATTAACATTAATTAAAAAAGAAACAGAGAAGAGAAAAAAATTATTAGGAGAAGATGTTATGTCAGATACATTTACAGGGTGTTACATGTCTTTAACATTCATTTCTGCCCTACACATTGCTATATTTCTCCCATACACTTTGCTGTTATAAAATTTGGAGAGGACATCCTTCAAACATGATGGTTAAGTTAAAGAAACAGTTAAGTTGGCCAAGAGAGAGCAACCCTCTGCCTGGCTAGGTAGCACCTGGTGTCCGCTGGCAGCTTCTGGCAAGTGAAAATAGACATTTTTCCACTTAGTTCTAAACTTTTTCTAGCATTACAATTTGAAAAGTAAAGTTTTAAGGTTCAAAATAAAACTTCATAAAAAAACCTGTTTAACCAATCACATGAGTTCTTGACAAAATGACAACCCTAGCAGTTATTAAAATTCACTCTTACTATCCATGATCACTACAAATGATACTTGCTAAATAGCTAAAGACTGATATTAGAAGTGTTTCATACTCTTCTAACTAAACTCTTGAAATAAATTATTGGATATTTTACATTTTATTAAACTCTGAGCACATGTAAAGGCAGCTGTCTGCGTTAAAGGAAATTTATCAGTGTAGGTATCCTGTGTATTCATTCTGAATAAATTCCCTGGATATTTCCCCCTCCACCTAATCACTGACTGTAAAAATTAATCAAAAAGAAACCCAGGTCAATAATACCTCATATTTCCAACAAAACACTGACAGGCAGTGTATCTGAAAATCTGATGACTGATTAACCGCTGTCTCTTAATAATATTATTATGCTTCCTAGTACGCATTTCAAAAAGAGGAAGGAAAATAACTTCTTCAGTGCCTTTTGCCTTCAAATTGTGCAAAAGCCACAAGCAAATGTTTTCTGCAAATATATGAATTCTGTAAAGGGTCTTTCAGACTCTTTTTCCTTCATATTTCTCATTGCTTTACTATAGTAGTGGCATACACTAAATTTGAAACCTGAAATTTAAAAATATATTAAAATTATTTTCATTTGCCTTTGTTTTTAATGAAAACTGTGTGTCTGAAGTTATTCTCATGAAGGTGAACATCTAGTATTACTGGTATGAACCTGACAGGTAGTATGTAAGACTTTTATAAAGGAGCAGACACCATATTTCTTTTGCCACATTCAACGTCTTCAGTATCTAATATCTCTAACCACTCTAATTGTCAATAATATCTGTTAGTCTTTGCAAAATAGCACCATTGACTCGGTATTTACAAAATTAGCACTTGCTGCAGATGAACAGAATCAGTAGGGGAAGAAAATACATTTCTGCTTCCCCAGTCATGTTTTTGTAAAAGGTTAAAATGCAAGTGCTGCAGTGTCATGGATGCTGCTGAGGAATCAGAGTGCCTCTGACCCAATTATGCCAAGACCTTACAATGTCCCTGTGTTTCCCACCCACTGTGGGCAAATGCAGAATGAGAAAAACAAACTGAGTATTATTATAGTAATACTGCACCAGCTGTGGATTCTCCTCAGAACATGACAAATGGGGAAATCTATGGCTGCTCATTAAAATAGCTTCCTAACTATTTTTGCAAAGACTATACAAAGCAGTGAGAACCATAGGAACCAAGTGGAGTATTGTAGTTCTTAGACTTCACATGGGTATTGTGAGGATTCTTTAGTTACAACTTATACTCAATTACAATTTACAGTATTGTAAAAATGATAGTTACTATTGCTTACGAAAACATTAACTCTGACAAAAAAATAGCAATTCAATGAACAATAGTGAACATAATTTGTATTCAGATATCCAAAGGTGGGAAATCAGAACATGAATCTATTCTGTTACAAAACCTCTAGTCTAGCAGTATTAGTTTAATTCTATTTAAAATACAGATAGCAACAAATGGAATTCTACCAAAAGCCAAGATAACAAGGTAAAGAAAATGCTCCAAAATACATAGTGTTCTATACTAAATAGAATTCACAATCTAAAAGAGACAATAATAATGCAGACTTGGTTTTTAAAAACAAGTTAAAACTTTTCCTTGCTAATTACTGTCATTTTTTACAGTTTCAGTTCTCTGCTTACTCTTATTGGCATTTTCAATCATAACATTTCATTTTTTTTAAAAATGTCTTTCAAATAGTACTTATAAAAACTAGTTCTAAGTGACATGATGTGGTGTGAATTGATACTGATTGTCTGCATAGTGAATATCTTTGGAGACTTGGTCTATATTTTAATTTGGTATTGATAATTCAAAACCTGTGTGGTAGCAGACTAATGCATACCTTAGGTGTTCGGTGAGCTGAATCCTGCAATAAATGAAGACTGTATACTAATTATAATGAATGCACATTATATCCTGCTTTATTGTGATTCTGTAGAAGTAATGCATTTGAGAAGAACTCATTTATGGTTTCACCTGACACTCACTAATAAACTCAACGGGAAGGTTAATTATTAGCAGAAACACCTTTTTATCCCATCTACTCTACAGAGTCCTTCTGTGAACTGCCATGAGTGTGAACCATGAATCTTATTTTCCCTGCAGCTTGCTAAAATTCAGAATTGCAAGCTCATTTATTTGGTGAAAACTCTCTCATTGTTAAATAAGTCAGTAAAAAAAAAAAAATAGGCCTCTCATTTTCTGAAAATGAACCTAAAAGATCTACATTAGTGATTTCTCAGATGTATTTGTCTATTTTGTCACTGGCAGGAAGAAAAGATTAACTGCACACATGTTCATGAGGAGGCATAGAAAAGCAGCAGTAATGTTTGCCTTCTGTTGGTGGTCCACACAGTTTAGGAAACCCTACCTTAGAATACCTTAAGAATTTTCATGATATGAAGGCCATCAAAATTTCCAAAACTGGTTTTTGTTTTTTTGTGGGTGGTTTTATTTTTTTGGTCGTTTCTTACACTTGCAACGTCAAGGACAGAACTTTCACCTAACCCACTCTCTGCAATTATAGTCTACTCTCATTATAAGGCTCTCCATTATAGCAATCTCTCTGATATAAAACTACATCAAATATGGGGTTTGTGTATATATGCTTTATCTTTTTAGCCTTGACTTTTTTGTGCAATTCAGAAAATTGGTACTGTAGAAGTTAAAAAATGTTGCTTGGTAATTTCACAGATTAGGTTTTACATGGCACCTGTTTTTATGAAAGACCTCAACATTTATATTCCTCTGAAATGAGTAATAAATACTTAAATTAAATATTGGAAATAGTTTTATTATGCATAGCAATCTAGGGTGTAAATCAATTTAATTTATTTAGATCTAAAACTCTTCTTGTATACAAACCTGGAGTTTTAGTTATTGTTTCATTAACTTCTCTCACTCCTTTACCTACAAGTAAAAAGACAAATTATCATTTTCATGAACATTTTTTTTTTAAATAGAATGTTAAAACAATGCCTCATGGATGCAATCATCGCTTATCCAGTAGAGCCATATTTAAAACAGAAATAACTGTCCTTGAACGTTTTACATGTTCAAACCTATACACTTACACAAAACTATCAGAAAATAATTAGGTAAACAACATTTTTACTGTGAAAAGTTGTCTGGCTAGTCAAGTATTTCATACATTTAGGCCTAAAATTTTTATATCAGTCCCAGTGCTATAAAAGAGAGCCTTATAGAGGGGACAAATACTATATCTAATTATGAATAATAGTATATTAAATATAGTAAAAATTGAATTAATAAAGATTGATACATTTATGACACAAACCAGCAAAAGCTAGATAGCTGGATTAAGATGGCAGGATCAGATATCATGGGAAAGGATCATGACCAGTATCATTTGCTATATTTCTGGTACACTCAGCAGAGTTATGTCCATTGAGCCCAGATCAAGTTCTGGCCTCGTATCATTAGCCACTTTAAAAAGGCTAATGTCCCATAGGAAGATTTGGTCTTGCACATTTTTTTTCTTTAGGAGCAGAAACTCACTGATTAGACTGGTCAAATGTTAAGTGTGGGGCCAAAAAAAAAAAAAAAAAAAAAGAATTCTTGCTTATAGAAATCTTTTCTGTAACTAATTTTTAATTTAAAAAAATTAACAAAAAGCATACAAGATTGTTTATCTCAAATATATTAATTATATAGTACCGATGAAGAATCACCCTTTAGGGAACTAGAATAAGAAGATACATTTTTATGTAGATGACATGTCTTGACAATGTTGAAACAAAGAAGTCTACCCATACATTAATGAAAAATCTAATATTGTTCAAACATCAAATCTATTTAGTGTTCCTTGACATATTAGAATTAAAAATTATGTTGCAAACATCTTTCCCATGGCATCTGACTATGTTTCCTCTATTCATATTCTAAATATAATTTTGTTTTATTTTTCTGAATTGGGAACTCATAGCCATGTTTATTCACATGTGAAGAACAAATCTAGCCCTTATAAATATATACTTGGACTTATCTACCAAAACTATATGAAATTTACATTGATATAAATAAAAGTGGAATCTGGTGCAAAGTTGTATTTATTTTTTTATTTGATTGTTCATTTTTATTTTAGAACATTTTCTTAGACAAAAAGCATACCTGAATGAATCTAAAAGCCAAGCTATGAAATAACTTTTTTGTTCCTAATAGAGAATCATACATTAATCACTGAATAGATTGAAATACTCTTTAAAACTGTGACATAAAGATAAATACAGTTAAAAGAAATATATTTTCTAAGTTTTGTTTGCTGTTGTTAGGGGTAAACTTATGTATGCATGCCTGTGCATTTACACACATATATGCCCATGTTTTCCTCCATGAGTTCTAGACGCTATGCTCACTTTTATTTCATTACTGTTTCTTTCATAAAGCAAAAGCTGTTGTGTCATATGTGTCTTTAAATACCAAGTGGAAAAAATTAATCCTACTCTATAAAATAAAAATTTCAGGGAAAATGAAATCCAACCAAGTAGGGCCCAACATATCACTTGAGTAATGACTTACTTTTACAAATAGGTGATTTTCCTGTCCATTTCATATCTGGTTTACATGTCCGATGCTCTGATCCACCAGCAAGAAAAAATCCTGGCTGACAGGTATACACCAAAGTATACCCTAAAGTAGGAAGATCTATTGCTTTCACATCTACATGTGCCGGTGTCTCTGGCTGCCTGCAAGCATGAGCTGCAAAGGGTTTTTTAGAGTTAGAAAAAGTGGTGGTAAACAGTTTCTATAGGATTAGAGTATGCAATTTGAAATAAATGCATGGCAACTTACTTCCTTTCATTATGTAAACTTTGTACACATTTTAGAAATGTGAAGTAGCTATTACCTGTAAAATTAAAGCTCTGATGTATAGGTTTATTATTGTGGGAAGATGGAAATGATACTATCACATATTTTTAAATAATACACCAAAATTAAATCGTGATAGGAAACAAAAAAGAGTTAAAATGAAGGGAAGCACATGCCATTGTACATGGTGCAGTGATTGGTCCCGTGAATTATTGTACTGTCACATCTTCAAGCATCACTTCCACTCAATGTTTTGAAAATTACAGAGTGCTTATTGTGCTAAATAAATCCATTAAAAATTTCAATTGAAATAAAGGTTCCATAGGAAGACTTTGTCATAGTACATTGATTATAACAGATATGGTTGCACATTGTGCTTCTTTCTCTGTGCTCCATGGTGTTGATATATAACAACTCAAAGGCTTGAAATAGGATAAGAATCTAAGGTCATTCTAATGAATCACTATTAGCTTAGTTCAGTGTATTTTAATACAATAGTTATTTGATGTCTTCAAACCCATACAGAGTTATAAATACATTAATCATTTGCATAACCATGCATAGCCCAGAAAAGCTGAATTTTGCTGAGTTCTAGTTTATGATTCACAAACACTAGCCAACAAAGTAGCCCCATGCATATTTCAGGCCACTTTCTGTTCTCTATTAATTCAACACATGGAGAAAATCTAGTTTAATTTAAAGCAGTTAATGCAGTGGGTTAATGAGGACAGACTTTTGAGTAAAACTGATAGAATTATTGTGAACTTCATTAAAAAAAATCAGAAAAATCTTACTTCAAATTAATATCCCAAATACATCTTTGGTCTTAGAATAGGAAACAAAAAACATTTGAAAATACTTTTTTAAATAAAGTTTGCTTTTTGGTAGCATATAATTTATTATGAATCTCCATATGCATCACTTTGTAACTCTTAAAATTGCACAATATTCTAACTCATTAGATAAGTAACCAGACTTACGAATGCATTCAGACTGTATGC
The DNA here is from genome assembly GCF_047716275.1 of Strix uralensis. Classification (NCBI taxonomy): domain Eukaryota; kingdom Metazoa; phylum Chordata; class Aves; order Strigiformes; family Strigidae; genus Strix; species Strix uralensis. The sequence continues at coordinate 24,485,522 of NC_133974.1, forward strand.
CACTCCAAGTTAAGTTAGCAAGGCAAGAACGGGTTGTAGACCCCTGAATATGATAACCTTTTCTGCATCTGAAAAAGACTGTGCTCCCAACCTAAGGATCAAAACAGAATATTAGATAAAAGAGGTATCTATCATGTGTAGTCAGATATCAAGACACTGATAAGCTATTAGAGAGATATTTTTTAAAAAAAAAAAAAAAGTCCTCTTTTTACAGTTTCTAGAGTTAAACTTTTTTTTTTTTAATGTGCTGAAAAGTTTGAGCAATTGGTATTTTGTAACCTTATTTAAAAGCCATAAGTGGAAAAACATTGACAAGGCTGTGCACATGGAAAAGAACAACAGTCATACATTTCAGCTTATCAGTTTGTCAGTCTGACAGAAGCAAATTAAATGACTGGGATGTCTCTCTTTCCTGTACATCACTGCATATATTTCAGTAGAACTTGACCATGAAGTCTGTTTCAGAGGTTTCTCATCATGTGACTTGACTAAAAATGTTTTTTAAGTGAAAAAAGAAAAAACTATTAAGAATTGTTCCATCTACAGATAACTTCACTAGAGAAAACTCCAGGCCACAATTCCTTGCACCGCATTTGTTACTATAAACTATCTAAGTCTTACCTGAAGTGTTCAACTAGCAGAGTGATGTTATGGAAAGCTTTCTTATGGTCAACTGTGATATGACCTTCCTCAGAAGAAAAGGTAAAGTAACTGAGAAAACTCTCTTTGGACTTCCACTGAGAGTAGAAATGCATGAAAAAACTACATGTGATGAAGAATTTGCATGTGATGAAAACTGCATGTGATGAAGAGTTTTCCTAACATATGAGACAAAGATTGTGTGGAAAATTCTAGTAAAATGGATTTATTTATGGTATTGACAAAAGTAATCAGAATATAACTCCAGGCCAAGATATTTAAGGATGAAGGGCTGAGCATTGCTTTCATTTTGGATAAAACATCTTGGCAATAAATATGATCAGATTAAATTAAAAAAACCCACAAAAAATAATATTACTTGAAATTATATGACATTAATAAAGTAACATATCACATGGACAAATGTAAGTTGCAAATGAGTGGTCAATGCATATTAATAAAATAGCTTGCAGGTATGTAAATGTAGATCGCTCTACACTGCAAATATCATAGAAGGACTTCAGTAGACATTAAAAATGGGCGGTTATCTTCAGAAGTGGATACCTGTTAACTATATACTCAGTTACATAAAAACAGGTTATCCTGATTGATGTTCAGCAAACGCAACACCAATTCTTCCCAAAGTGGCTTGGGAAATTCACTGGTATTTTTAAAGGTCAAATTGCTGATATGGCTTTGTAGACTTATCTCTCTATAACTATTTTTAAACATATTCACTTCTCTATCTTGCCAAGGACACACAGCACGTCTGTAGTAGAGACTACAACAGTGTGGCTGGTCTTGACTAAGTAATCTTGTTTCTTGTGAAATTGCCAATTCTGGTATCAGTAAGTAATGATGAGCTGCAAATCTTTCCTCACTGATCCAAAAGACAAAGCAAAAAAAATAATGTCTAGGTTCAAGGTAGTTAGAGTTGTATGTGTTTCTCATTTTACAGGTAAAAGTAAAAATAAAAGCAGTGCGCTCTTCGTATAACATTTGGATGAAAAACTTTGGAGGCATTTAAGAGTCACAATGCAGTGAATCACAAAATGCACAAAATGAATGGGGCAAGACAGGATGCTGGTAGATAGGGGAAAACCCTTCAAAGGTCTGCTGCCTGTCATTACACCTTTCTGTAATGAGGAAAGACTTAAAAGCTGGTTTACAGAAGCTTGTCTAAGTCATACAAACAGGAAGCCCCACTAATCACATATGCGCCCCCCCCCCCCCCCCCCATCTACTTCACTAGTAATTGGAGAGAAGTCTACATCTTGTTGTACCAGATAGTGATCTGAGAATGAAAGTACATATGTGAGAAGACTAAATACAGAACACATGAAAACCTATTATTGCCTCTAGAGGTGAATGAGAAGAGAAAATTAGCTTTCATGTTCAACAGACATTAGAACAGTGAATTGGCCAGTACAATTCGGTATTAAAGACAACTTATGAGGCAGGTAAAAGGAGGAGAGAAAAAAAAAAAAAACAAACCCCAAACAGAATACAGAAAAACCAACAAACCCCTGATCAAATTAGGTGTAAAGATTAGAGTTGGTTTTGAAGTGATGATGGGACAGTTACAAGGTCTAGATGAGACAACATACAGAAAGGCAACTGCACTTGTTACTGGAAGAGACTACCTGTTACTAGAGGTGTTACCTCACCTTAGGGGTGAGGCCACAAGATGTGGCTAGGGGAGAAATGCCTTGGCATCTGTAAGCCAGGTAGGAGCAGAAGGTGAAGAGCTGACAGCAACAGCAATGACAGACAGCACAATTGCAGGAGAGGGAGGGTACCAATAACCAGAGGAACTTACAGAAGGGATTTTCTGAAAAACAGTTCTACCGACTTGATTATAATACCATGTGTCACACTGCCCTAAGTTCAGAAATGAGCAGGTAACTCAAACAGAACATATTTTAGATTCCAATTACAAATATTTACACCTGAAGAATCTATCCACATGAGGTCAATCAATCTATATAATGACTGTGGATTGGTCATTGTTGCATCTACTTTTATTTCCTCAGTCACTTTCCTGACTGTCACTTAGTAAACTAATAACCTGTGAGGAATTTGGAAATTATAGAAAAGACATTCATCACAGAGAACCTGGATCCAACACACAGAATAATTTTATCATCTCTGACTGAATAAAAAGTAACATGAATTGTTAATTCAGTAAAGCCATTTGCTGACTTTTTTGTCAAGGACTACATGGCCTTTGCATCAGACAGGTCTTTGCTTGTTAGGTATTTACTGACTATTCATCAATGTATGAAAGAATTATGATCATAAAGAAAAGTAATTATATCATGTCATATCACATTAGGTAATCAATTTATAAATAGTCCTCCCTACTGAAGTCTCCTAAAGGATTGAACACATGACATATTACAAGGTTAGAAGTTCTTTCTTTAAGCTGTATTTTAAAAAAGAACGGTTGGAATGAAGCATGAGTTTTTATTAAAAAGGAGTGCAAATTTCCTCCGCTTTACATCAGACACTTAAGTCTACAGATAATTTAATATATTTGTAATTATTAAATGCATCTTAATTTTAGAAAGCTAATAAATAAAAGAAAGAATTACCTCATAACCTCTGGAACTGTTTTGTATTCCAAAATGTGGAGTACCAGGGTCTGTACATGTATTGTGAGCTGGATCTAATGTAAATGTGAAACACAACAGATATTATTATGGTATAGAAAGAATACTCTAAAACTGTTTGGAAAGATTAAGTCATTTCATCAATGTCTAATGACAACAAGAATTGAATTTTTAATAGAAGGTATGTATTTATATATATATTACATGTGTGTATTTATATATATTACATTTGTATTTCCAAGAGAGATCATAATACTTTTTTTCAGTACATTGCCATTATTTAAGAGTATTTTTTTGCAGGCATCTTTGGCAGTGTAGACTTTAGCATTAGGATTGCATTAAGTTATGCTAAGCTTATCCTTTTAAGCCTTTTTGAATACCTAGTATATCCCACTATTTACAATGCAGATGGAACATACAGGGAAATCTTTTCCTTCTCTTCTTTCCCAATTAACAGATTAATGATTAAGTTACATTTCTTAAAAAAACCCTAAAAACCAAACCCAAAACCAGCCTGATTTCTTATAGCAAGTAAAATACTTAATTTTTTGATAGAATTATTTTCTATGTCACCAAGAAAACAAGAGTTTCAAATCGACTACAGCTTTGTTGCTGGAGAATGAAAAGACAGTCTCCCTGCAAAAAAAGGCATGCCAAGAGAGTATAACTGATTATCTGATGATCAGTTTCATGAATAGAATTTAAAGCAGCCTGAAACTATTTTCAATTCAGCAATGTCCACTTCACATTCTGATGTTGTATTTGCTTTGAGGTTGCCCAGTCACACCCACTAGGTAGGCAGCACAGGAGTTGATCTAATGGATCTTTCTGTACTATGTACCTCTTCTTGGCAAGTAAGTCTGCTTTTGTGCTGACACTGTATTATGAAGAACACAGCTTGGGACTATATTTCATCTGTAACCATTTTTATTTTTCTGTAGAGGGAAACTGAAGTTATCATGTACAATAATGTGATATAACATTTCAGTCTTGGTCAACTTCCATTTCCAATGTTGACCATCAGTAGAGCATAACAATTCAACTAGACTGATATTTACCAAAGGCTTCAAAAGTTAGGTGTATGTTGGCCTAATGTGCGAGAACAAAACCAAAGTATATTCTGGACCTTGAGCTGTTTGAACAGCTCAAGAACTTTTTACAGATTATCATCAGCTGGAATGCCATTGCTAATAATAGACAGATGAAGCTGAACTGGCTTTTTAAGAGATGTCTCATCTGAAGAAACAGTAGGGAAAAAAGGAAGAATTCTCAAAGTATTTTAAGGAAATTATCAATATCCAGAAATAGAAAAGCTTGCTATCATTTGCCATCATATGGCACTTCTAGGCATAGATCTAGGTATTGTTCACTGACCTTATTTTTCAAATTGCTTAACAATAGTATCCGTAAATATTTTAGATGGTCTAATATTTTCCTTTTACAATTACACAAAAACAATGATGTAAAAGAAATGCTTATGTCTTTGATGTAGTATTTTCCATGTGCTTCTATATTATGCTCTATAAAACATAAATAGAAATGTCATTATGACATTTTGATTCTTCACAATAGACCTGAGATTTAGGTTTTGTAAACATTGTTGCCTCTGTTACAATATATAGATATAAGATGGATTGCCCAGTTTATAAAAACCAAGGACAGAAGGAGTTTTGAATTCATATCAAAGAATTGTATTGAGTGTTAATGTCTTAATTTGCAAATACAGGTTTCTTTCAATAATCATGCTTACCCCCTTTTTCCAGAGTACTCACCCCAGCTCTTCCACATAGCCAATATTTCAGCCACAGCAAAATATACAAATGGGCTACAGTCTATATCTGAATGTGTTTGTTTAGAAACATCAAAGATGATTGATTCTGATGTCAGTGGGAATTACAGGTGTCCAGCATTTTTCTGTTAGTCTGATTATGTAATATGCCAAAAGCCTGTCAGTTACACATCAGTCAGTGAGAAACTGATAGTACTTGTCAGTTTATCGGTATTTCAAAAGATCAGACCCAACATGCTTCATGCTTTTGAGCTGTACAAGCCACTATCACAAAATCCAAGAACCTTTTTGATTTATGATTGTTTCTGAAAAATGCCTATAACTCTCCAATGACAGAATCAGATCTTTAATCTGTCAAAGTCTTCTGTGTATCTAAGAGCCTAAAAATAGATGGAACAAATGTATGCGCTTCCACTTATTAACATTCTACATTTCCAGCAGACAAGCAATCATGTAAATTTACAAATTACTTCATATGTGATTGTGTTTATCCTAAAATTTTTATACTCAAAATATAACCTTATTTAACTAGTTCTTTTTATATTACGCAGACATTTTCTATATCTGGAAAGATAATTGCTAGATTTATGATAGTGTAATAGTTTATCAAGAATATTCTCAGTAGAAACAGCATAAGCAGTGGGAGTTGTTACCAATGCATGTTGGCTGAATTCCACTCCAAGTACCATCTGCTTGACAGAATCTTCTTGAAGAGCCTATCAGAATAAAAGGAGGTCTGCACTGAAAGCTAACTTCAGATCTGTAGGTGAAACTTTTTCCACTGAGACGTCCTTCTGCTGGAGTACCAGGATCACCACAAAACACAGCTAATACATAAAAAAGGAAAGAAAAAAAAGGTTATTAAAAACTGCACACACTTCAACTGAAGTATTCTACATTGTTTTATGTGCAATTCAGGCATACTGAATGTGAGTGCAAATTCTATGTTCATTTATCTGTGTAGGATTGTAGCTCAGATTAATTCTTGATGGCAATTTAAAATTAATTGTCACTGTTATAGTTACTATAAGCATAAAACTTAACCTGGAAAAATAGACCTTTTAATTGAGACACTTAAATGCTGATTAGATTTGAATGACAAAGTAATCTGAAAGTAGATGCTATACTGTAATGCTTCAAAACGTATCCAGTTTTCACATCAGTCACCCTCAGATGAGTAGGCTGGAAATTTTTTCCCTGATTAAGTAAAAGGAAAAATGTTTGTCAGAGTCCTGACAAGATTTCAAGCACAAAGAGATGAGTTGACAGATTTAGAAGAAGCTGAAAACCAAATACAAACAAGATATGAGGGTATGTACTCATCTTCAGGAAAGAAAAAATAATTTAAAAAGGAAAGCAAGGCTATGAGCTTAAAGGTAAGGATTCTTGTTTTCATCTGTTAATGGAAATGGAAATAGGGAAGAAAAAAGGAAAAGTGCAAGGGAAAATTTTATTCATGCTCACCACAAGTCAAATTGAGAACATTCACAAAGATTATCAGTAAGGCATATGGTGATGGGTCCAATTAGGAAATAAGAGATGAAAGTAACTTTTGGGGAAAGGAAGAAGACCATGACCTTAAATGGGCACAATCCCTCAATTTCATAACAAGGTATACTTTTTGGATGAGGGAGAGAGAATCCTGCAGTTGTCCATATACTGATGGATCTAGCTGAGTCCTTTTTAAACTGTGAGAAACTGACTGGAGCACACACAACTGACTGTAGCTTTGGTGAAGCCCAACACAACTGTACCCTGAAAACTTACGCAAACATTGTGGGATGTCTCCCCGCCAAATTCCTTGACCCTCACAGGAGAGAATAGCTGTGTTAGATAGCTGATAGCCTTCTGCACAGCTGTAACTCACACTGGCACCCCAGCGATAATCAGATCCTTCCACTTTCCCATAGAGTACTGGTGGAGGGGGGCCACAGGTAATAGCTGTGTCACAAAAAGAAAAGTTGTAATTTCAGGACTTTATAAGGTTTAAGAGAATGCAACATAATATCTACTCATACTTTTGAAACAAAAAAATATTTAATGCTGTGCAGTACAAGGCATTCCTGTGTTGAAAGCAACTGTAATAGACAGAAAACCAATTTAAATACAAAAATACCACCTCTAGGTTCAGGAAGTCCCTCAGCTCTAGGTTGCTGGAAGCCAGAGAGTATATAGCTTACCTAGTTCTGACTCTCCTCCCTGTACATTCATTACTGATCATTGTTGGAAACGGGCTACTGAGCTAGGCAAATTTTTCAATAAATATGATTTATTTCAATAAATATGTTTCTATGATTCTATGATTCTAAATATTTGCATTTTATTTTAAACTAGTTTTCCAACACTATTTAAAGCCCTTAATATGACTTTGTTCATTCACCTGCTCATTTTCTAAGGCTTTCAGCACACAATGGACATTGACTTTATTGGTAATTAGTGGCTAAGACTCTTTAAAAATATTCTGATGTTTTCCAGCTTCAGAAAGAGTGCCCAAAATTATGAAACCTGGAATGACCAAGTTTACATTTACACATCAGTTCTTTCAGTGATTTTTACAACAGAAGATGAAGTCAGTTGAATACATCTGCCAAAATTTAATTACTAGGCTAGACTTAGACATCACTTTAAAGGAGTGCTAGATGAGTTGGCAGTCTAGGCCTTTTATAAGCAAAAGATGCCCTAGGCTATTAAATTTAGTCCCTGAGCTCCTGTGGTAGTGCTAACAATTTTCACCAGGCTGCCTTATTTGCCTTTCAGCCTCATCCCCACTATGACCTTTATGTTATTATTTGTAATTAGCTATTTGTGAATAATTTTTTTTGTCTATTTATGATGACTACGCTACTGCAACAAGGGAATCTTTTATAGAAACTTTGGTTTGCAGGATCCCTTTACAGAATTTTGGCCATCTAATCCAAGATAAAAGGGCCCAAAAAGGAAAACGGGTACTTCATTCCTAGCATTTTAAATTGAGCACTCTGATAATCTTCATTGCAGAGTGATTTGATTCTACTGTAGTCATTAATGTTGCTATTCTGACTGGTATTATACCACAGCATATGTGCAAAATAGATACAAATTTTACACAGATACTTATCTAAATGTTTTAGCTGCTTTTGGATGTTAATTGTCCCAGAGACCATTTTGACAATTTTTTATACATAAAGACACTGATTAGTGATTTTCACATATAGCATCAAAACAGTATTTATAAATTATTTAAGTTCAAAAGCACACCTTTGCAAATTGGTTTACTCTGGTTCCAAGTGCTGTCTTTTATACAACGCATGGTGGATGAACTGGCAGGCTCCATCAAGTATCCTGGATTGCACTGATAGCTGACTGTCTTATTAAAGGTAAAATCATTTCCGAACTGAATGCCATTTGCTAATGCACCTGGATCTCCACAGCTGATCACTAGTGAGGAAAAGAAAAAAAGAGATTTTTTTTTTTCCAATGAACATGTAATTAAACATTGAACTATATAATAGCTAATGTCCTTTTTTTTTAGTGTACAAAACAAGAAAAAAATTGATTAATATATTTTACGCAAAATCAAAAGCATAATGTCTAATTTTGAACTAAAAGTCATATTTATGAGGCATTGCAATATCATGGGTCAAATATTATGTTCCTTAAATACACTAGCTTAAGCTGCAATATTCTACTGCTACTGCAGACTGTTATGTTAGTGGTAGTTTTGACGGGACTTTTCCTTCCTTCATACTGGAATCTTTGTCATATTATGCCTAATGTTGATGGTGCAATGTAATTCCAGCAGAGTTATGAAATTCCTCTTTTTTTTTTTTTTTTTAATCCCTGTACTGATGTACTGTGGGTCTGGCCTTGTCAGTGAGGCCACTGGCCCTGCTTGCTTTGCAGCACCCCTCTGCTCCCTGCTTGCTTTTCCTCATGGAGTAGCCCAATCTCGCTGCTCCCTGTTTCTTGGTCCTTAGAAGAATGGTTTTCAGTCAGATCTGACTTATCTGGCTCACAATAAAAAATGGCACAGTAATGTATCCAATTAGGTAAAATCTGATTTAGAACTACCAGAACTTCATCCTTTGTACTTAAGTCAAAAAAAAAAAAACAAAAACCCAAAACAAAACAAACCAAACAACAACAACAACAAAAAAAAAAAAACTAAAGGAAACTCTAGAGGAACGCCTGTTCTTAGGAATAATGTTATATTTTCAATGTTGGCATTCATGAGGTAAACAAATACAGACGAGTTACCTATGTATCCATTTTCCCATCTATCTGGAAACATCTAGCATGTATTAAAAGGGCATGTACCTTTAGATACATAAAATATTAATGTATTACAAGACAGATGAATGGGGAAAAAATGTGTTATTTTAGCTAACAAAATAATAATTTCCAGTAGGAAGGCTGGTTAAAGCCTTAGAAGAAGAAAGTTTATTTCTGACCTGTGCAGTCTGGAGCAGTTCCAGTCCATGTCCCATTAGCAGTACAGTGTCTAGTAGTTAGCCCTGAAGTTTTGTAACCTTCCCAGCAGGCATAAATGACTGAGCTGGAGAACAATATTCCATCAGTGTATATTATCATACCATTGGCTGGGGTGCCAGGGTTCCCACAAGATACAGCTGTGAAGAAAAGGTTAAAAAAATCAATAGTTCCATGAAAGATGACTAAATGGGGGTAAAACAACAACAACAAAAAAGTAGGTCAATAATAAAAAAAAAAAAAGCTATAGCAAGTTTTACTAAGAAAATGCTTAATATGTACATTCTTGAATTAATATGTCATTTTTCTCTGTTAATATGATCACTTTACTGGCATTTGGGTTTTTCTGGTTTTCCAATTGCTGATTCAGATACTTTGCACGGTTTGTTCCACTCCATGTAATACAGTCACTAGAGAGAATAAAGCTCATTCAGGAATTTCTGACAGACCTGTGCCTCTGTTTTGCCTTTGGGCACATTTTTCTACTCTCTTCCTGTCTTCTGGTATCTCCTCTTTCAATTATAAAAATGCATAAATAGTAAATTATGATCTTCCTGTCCATTTCTTTTTTGAATCAAGAAAAGAACATACATTCTGTATTAGCCTCCATATCACATTCTGTATTTGCCTCCATATATTTTTGGCATCTGTAGCTACACATTATGGCAATGATTATGTTTCAGCTTCATACATCTGAGATTTGTCAGTGGTTTACTTTGATTATATTTTGGTTTTTTGGGGAGGGTTTAGTGTTTTGTTTATTTTTTTTCCCCAATGCACCAGCCAATCATTACAAGAATTTGTTTGTTTGTTTTGAATTTTTCTAACAACTTTCCTCTAAAGCATCTTTATTTGACCATCCCAGCAGACAACACACTGGCAAAAGTATGGGAACATTCCACTTTTGGACAGACACTACTCCTTTTCATAAGAATAAAATAAAACTATCATGAGGTTAAGTGATTAACAGAGTTAATCAAGAATTAGTAAGACATGAACATCTAAATCAAACTGCTTCTTTCAGTCTTCCATGGAGCATGAAGAGGTTTGTGAGACTGGGGACATACTTCAGATATCTCTTGCACATCTTTCAAGAGCTGGCAACTCTTTCTACTCTTCCTACAGCACAAATAAGTGTGGTCTCTTGAGAAGTGAAATATAATGTCTAATACAATGATATAATCAAATATAAATATGATTAAATTTAATGGCTTGGAATATTGCAGTGGATTAGCCTTGGTTAACAGCAAAATGCCCACCCAGCTGCTCACTCACTGCCCCCTTCTCAGCAGGATGACAAAGCTCATAGGTTGAGATAAAGACAGGGGAACTGCTTACCAATTACCATTGTGGGCAAAACAGACTCAACTTGCTGACAGTTCCTTTAATTCATTGCCAATTAATATAGATTTGGATAAGGACAAAAAGACAAACATTAAAACAACACCTTCCCTCCCCTCTTTCCCAGGGTTAACTTCATTCCTTCACTTCAGGCTCCTCTAGCAGCCCCATGAGTGGTACAAAGGGCACAGAGGATGGGGAGTTACAGTCACTACACAGCAGTTTGTCTCTGCTGCTCCTTCCTCCTTACAGAACTGGAGGAATTCCAGTCATAATCATACCCTGGGCTGCATCAAAAGAAACGTGACCAGCAGGTCAAGGGAGGTGATTCTCCCCCTTTAGTCCACTCTCATGAGATTCCCATCTGGAGTATTGTGTTCAGCTTGGAGTGCCTAGCACAAGAAAGGCATGGACCTGTTCGAGTGGGTCCAGAGGAGGGCCACAAAAATGAAGGAAGGCTGAGAGAGTGGAGTTGTTCAGCCTGGAGAAGAAAAGGCTTCAGGGAGACCTTATTGTGGCCTTTCAATACTTAAAGGTGGCTTATAAGAAAGATGGAAAGAGACTTTTTATCAAGGCCTGTAGAGACAGAACAAGGGGTAATGGTTTTAAACTCAAAGTGGGTAGACTTAGATTGGACATAAAGAAGAAATTATTTAGTATACAGGTGGTGAGACACTGGAACAGATTACTCAGTGAAGCTGTGGATGCCCCATCCCTGAAAGTGTTCAAGGTCAGACTGGGTGGGACTTGGAGCAACCTGATCTAGTGGAAGGTGTCCCTGCCCATGGCACAGGGCTTGGACTAGATGATCTTTAAGGTCCCTTCCAACCCAAACCATTCTATGATGCTATGGTAATACTAATAAAACAAATTAAAGACCATGTGGAGATACTGGCCAAGGTACCACACTAGGCTGCATTAGGAAAGCTTGGATGCATTCATTAAGGCTAAATGTATTTATGGAATTTATGTGAAGACAAGAAGTCTGCAGATGCTTAACATTTCACAACATGATAATTTGACAGTAAGTGACTATAAAATAATCTTTACACTACTTATAATATTTATTTATTGCATTTCCTTACATTTGCTTAATCCAATTTATCACATCTTCCTATTTATGTGAATTAGATAAAGTAACTTTCGAACATTCTTGGAAAACAAGAAGTCATTTTAAAACTGAATCTAAAGTATTCCACTACTGCTTTCCAGTTCTGACAGTGCATAAAAAGTGTAAAAATCCTTTATTATATTTTTTTATCTTATTTTAATATGCGACTTCCAGAAATACATCTCTGTTGCATTTCTTCTGAAAGAGCTTGTATAAAAATAGTATATCTCATAACAAATTAGTCTAACTTATGTGGAGAAATATACATTAATTTATACTTAGTTAAGAATACCACATTATTTTATGATCTGTTCAGCTCTTGATGCATAGACAATACACAGAGAGAACATGAAAATATCATAGTTAGAAGATGGATGACAGGTTTCTTTACCACTCCATTTTCATATCTTTAATCAGATGCATTTGTTTAATTTCACATTTAACTCAGGTATCTATTCTCTATTTTCAGGGTCAATATCTGTATAACTAGAATAATTTTCTCACAATCTTATAAGTAGATACTCAAAAAGTTTATCAGTTTGGATTTACGTTTTTGAGCAAAACATGAACTGCTTGCAAACTCTTTCATATCAAATTTCTGCAAAGCAGTATGAAAGCATACTTCTGGCATAGAATTTCTTTTTAATTAAAGAATAAAATGTCATTAGTAAATGTAATTGAATGGTGTCATAAATGCCAATGGTATCAATACCTACCTTCACACACAGGCTGTATACCTGACCAGGAACCATTAAGCAGGCATGTTCGTTCTGCAGATCCTCTCAGCTGATAACCCATTTCACATGAGAAACGTAGCAGACTTTTTATTTTGAATTCATCCCCTAGTCTAGACCCATGAGCTGGTACTCCTGGATCATCACAAAAGCCAGGATTATTTCCTGTAAAACATAACAGAGCAGAATTATTGGCAGAGATGTTATGTGCAAATGTAGTGGTAGTGAAGATACTCTCTTGCAAACAGTAGTACTATCTGTATTGTTTCTGTTATAATTAATCGGGTTTCTTCCAGAGTGAGGGCATGAAACCAAAGACAAAGATGAAAATAACATGTCTTTTTAGCCTGCTTCTTCTCTCAGACCTATACAGACTTAAACATAAAAGTGATATAAATAAAAGATAAAAGATAATTGTGAACACAGGAAGCACCTCTGTGCTTTTTTGTCTGTTCAACAAATTTCTTATCTTTTGGACGTAAATAATGTTTTCTACACATTGTACTTTATTGTTCAATTTATCTGTTAGTAATAACTTCTAATAACAAAACAGCAAGAGTGAAGAGAACCATATTCAAGTTTCTTAAGAAATATATTTGAAATACATATATCCACAGAAAAGACTAAATGGTACCTGGCCCTCTGTGCCTGTCAATTTTCCTCATAATTTTCCTTATCCTTTAAATTCCTATGCAAGTATTAGTTACAATTTTAGAATAGAAAGAAGGTGCTGCAAAAGACATCTCTCAAACATGTCCTCATATGTCTGATGAACCAGTCAGCTGCTTTATCAGATAAAGTGTCTGCTACAGGAAATGCTATCTAAGATGGTCAAGGAAATATGGTCTCAGTATCAACAATTTATTATAAAGTTGACATAAAATTGTATCTCTTATAAATTCCTCTGTGTCTAAATTGGGGTTCATAGCAACATTATCCTTAGTTCTCCACTTTTAAGTTACACATCTAGACTGAATTTCTATTAAAACTATGGTTTGGGGTTTTTTTTCAAAGTATGTGTAAATAATTCCATAGGTTGAAGTCTGTATCTTTGTATATAGGTTTTTCATCATAGGCACACCCCTCAGCTGAAGGAGAAAATCTTGAACAAAGAAATAACAATAGCAAAACATTGAGAAAACTCAGATTTTTATTTCAAAAATGAAATTTTTCTAATGTCGGAAAGTATGTGTGTGGCATAAGGTTTTCAGTATAGAAAGTTTGAGACAGACACTTCGGATACAATCATGCTTCCTCATAAAAGGAGATCAAGACACAGTTCCTGAATTCAGGGCTAACTTGTGGGCTTTGGTTGTGTCCACTTTGCTTAGTACTAAATTCTTGTAGAATATATTGTCCTTGTCATCTGCCCTACAGCATTTGGATCTAGATTTCCTTGTCTAAATATATGCTTGTAAACAGTGTGAGTGTCTTGAAGCCAGCTGGTATATTCTTTCCATATCTAGACTGTTAAACTCACTCTCCAAAACAGGGTCGCTACATCCAAAGTGGCTGTTGAGAGTGATCTCAAGCACACACTAACTTATGAAGTATTTACGCATTGTTTGATGGAGTGCTAGTTGGGATGGGTGAAAACCACTCTGGGGACAATTCTAAGAGTATAATGGTCTCAGTGATCAAGTAGGTCATCAATGACCTATGCCCTGGCACTGTTTATTCAGCAATCCAGATGTGGCCTCTTGGATGCCATCTGCTTCCCCTTACTTCAAGACATTACTATTTCACAGACATTTTTTTCTGCTTAATTTGTGTGAAATAACATGAGGGCTGTGATTCAGGCTACCACTGTGGCATGTTTACAGCATGAAACAGATACGTTGCACATACTTTGGCTTGTGAATGCAAAGACTGCAGGAATTGTTCAGGGCAGAAGGATCTATGATTCTAAAATTCTGATGATGTCTCACTTCGCTTTGGGACTTTGTTGAGGAATTTAATCCAGATGGATGACCAGATTTTTTTTCTTGGACACACCTAGTTTTGTCTTGGAGAAAGCTTAAACTGGAGCCATGCAAGTTTATAGTCAAAGGGTATAGACAAAGGCACTTACACTATTATGAAGGTCTAGACCCTTTTTTATTTAGCAGTGTAGAAGACTACATATCCATTACTGAAAAATGAGTGTGAATCATCTTAAACAATCCCAACTTATAAGATACAAGTGTCCATCACTGCAGCATGTCCCAGGTGACAACAAACCCTGAGATCATATTTATAGCATCATTCATTCAAACATATACATAATAAAGAAATAAACCCCTTGCAGAAACAGAATACAGGTTTCAAGTGTTATATTGGGACTGTTTTTCATATCCCGTAAGTATAAAACCAATTAGCTGTCTCAGTTGTCCTGGGCACAATCATTCTTTCACTGACATTATGAATACAAGTTATTAATATTGTTTTTTTAGTGGAGTAATATCCTGAATACCTAACATAGAAAGTGTAGTTATTGTATAATTCTAAATATCTTAGAGGAATAAGACACCTTTTTAGGTTTCTTTTGGCTGTTTGGGAGTTTTGGTTTGTTTTTTTAATTGACTTAAGAGAAATAAATTTGTCATTTTCCTAGGGAATCACCTTGCTCTCAAGATGGTGTCACATCATGTTCAAACTTAGAAAATTAAGTTCTGCATCAGTAACAATGTTTTAGTTACACTAGACATAGTTTCTCCATTATAGGAGATGACTACATTGGTCTTTACTGTTTAAAAATCTATGAGTCTATAAAAATGCAATCATATTCATGACTGATATCTGAGGAGTCTCAATTATTAGACATTAAAATTTCTTTCCATCAACATGATAATTTCCTTTGTGATGGGAAATGTTGGGTAACAGCACTAGAGGGCTCTGACCTTAAAAATTTTAAAGTCTTGGTGCAATCTCAGATCTGGCATTTTATACTGGATAAAAAGGTGAAAGTAACATAAATCTCGGCTTAAGATAAGCAAGAAAAGGCCATTTCTGTGTGGAAACTATCCATATGATTGTCCTGCAGAGATTCCTTTCAGGTCTAGGCATAGAGACCATGATGGCAGTGAGATCTAGCGGTGTGAGAAGACTCTAAGTAAACTCTTTCCTCCTTGAGCAGCAGAGAACAGAAAAGAAACATTAGTGATTTAAATTCACTTCCTTTCCTCAGTGTTTCAGATTCTGCTCAGCATCCTTGCAGAATCAGCTTATGAATGGACCATTTTCAATGAACACTTATTTAGAGCTTTTGCAAAGTACAGAATTTAAATAACTTACACCTATTAAATTACATCAAATGTGTAATTATGGTACAAGTTTCTCTTAAGGAAATTTTCTTATTAAACATGGCATTTGTTTTCTTATATACCAAAGTGTGGTGGTTTGACCTTGGCTAAATGCCAGGTACCCACCAAGTCGCTCTATCACTTCCCTCCCTTTCCCCTTTTTTTCTCAATAGGGCAAAGAAGGGAAAGAAAATAAGATAGGAAAACAAAACAACCCTTGTGGGTAAAACAACAGCAGTTTTAATATAAGCAAAGTGAAGCAAAGGTCCGCGTGCGGAAGCAAAAAAAAAGAAAACAGATTTATTCTCTACTTCCCATTAACAGGCGATGTCGGGCCTTCTCAGGAAGCAGGGCTCCGATACGTGTAGTGGTTGCCTCGGAGGACCAAGGGTGACCCTACCCCCTTCCTCCTTTCTCCCAGCTTTATACTGAGCAGACGTCATATGGTATGGAATATCCCTTTGGTCAGTTCGGGTCAGCTGTCCTGGTTGTGTCCCCTCCCAAGATCTTGCCCACCCCGTCCCACTGGGGGGGGGGGGGAAATGTCAGAAAGAGCCTTGGTGCTGTGTAAGCACTACTCAGCAGTAGCCACAACACCAGTGTGCTATCAACACCCTGCCAGCTCCCAACATAAAACACAGCACCATGAGGGCTGCTACAGGGGAAAACCAATTCCGGCTCAGCCAGACCCGGTACACAAAGTGTGTAGATTGTTTCCCTTACAAAACTGACTAATACACTGTGGATGTCCTTATAGCCAATCCTTGTCTGAGCCCTTCACTTCAACAAAACTGTGTAATGTAAAACATAAAATGGTTTCTTCTAAATTTGTATAGTTAGTCTAGGGGAGAATAATCTGTTCCTGTACTTCCTGGCAGCACCAAGAACATTGCAGAGGTTTATGGTATTTGCACATTGTGGTATTAATAAAGAATATTTCTGGAAATGAAAGAACAAAATGTATGAAGTTTACCATCTAGTACCTTTGCTGTGGTGTTTTTAAATTAACATTTTCCTATGTGACAACCTTTGTTTACACAAGAGAGTTCATAAAAATAAAATTTAATACATGCATCCTTTTTAAGCAGAGCTCTACCAGGTTTAAAAGTGTTTTGTATATACTGCAGTATACAACTATAAAGGAGTGAAGTTACAAAGTAATGTCAAAGAGAATGAGACAATATATGAGAATATTTCAATAAGTGGTTATAATTCAGCTGAGCAGCTATTGGTGAAATTAAAATATACTTGGAAAACAAATATTAACTACTGTCTGTAGTTAAAAATTGCTTAAGAATGGCTTTGTTCCTGCAATTACAAGATGACATTCAGATGATGGTTTCTACAAGTACCTGAACAGTGAGGGAGAGTCCCACTCCAGTGGCTATCTTCTTGGCACTCTCTAGTAGAATTTCCTATGAGCATTCGACCCGCTGTGCAAGAATAGTGAATTATGGAGCCATATGTAAATTTGTCCCCTGAAAGAACTGCATTAGCAGGTACCCCAGGATGTCCACAAGAAATGGCTAACAGAGGAAAGAGAACAACATTATAAGATGTTTTAATGGCACAGGAAAAAACTATTATAACTTTTAAATTTGAGGCTGGTTCCACACAACATAAACTCCATCTGGATTTCAGCTCCTTTATATCTTCATTTTTGTTCTTGCTATAGTCATTTGTAGCCTTAAACATAAAACTACATGTAAAACTAACCCATCCAGTTTAGCCTTTCCCTGAAAATATACAGAGCTCTCTTTCATCATTCATTTCCCTTCACTGTCCTGCCCTACAAATAATACACCTTATTTCTGTTAAGATTGGGAAAGAATAAACCAAATAAGGTTAATGTTGCAATGTGCTTATATATTACAGATATGATAATGGTAAGGAGCTTTATCATATCTGTAAAATAACTAGACTCAGTTTAGGCAGTATAGAGAAATAAAAAAACTTAATCTATGGTATTATTATAGCAATGTGTTGCACTAGAGTGAACAAGGGGAAAATGGATTACTGATAATCATATTAATGCTTAAGTTAATATGTACATTTTGTTTGAGAAAAAAATCAGATAACCCATTTTGGTACAGAATAACTTGCAAAAAAGTAGTTGAGAGCTGTTATATAAGGAAACACAAGTCATCTTAAGTTTAACTAGAAATCAAATTCTGAATGCTTTTTTGTGTACAACTTAGGTCATCTAGTAGAGAAAGAAAAACCAAAGAACATAAATTTTACATAACTTTAGTGAACAGTCATACAACTTAAACAGGCAACTGAACTGAACTGAACAAGCAATTGAACTTGAGCAGATTTATGAGTTACTTGAATGAATGATCTATGGTTCAAATATATTTTTGGGGAAAAAAAAAAAAAAGACTGTTATTTTGATGACTATTACTCCTGACAGACATCAAAATTATTTCTGTTATATTGGGTCCCATGATAATGTCAAACTGACTGCACAATGGATTTCTGCCAAAAGGCATTGTCCTGACCATCACTCTTTCACTGCTGTGTGTTTCTCTTGCTTTCCTTGGGCTCGCTTAAGCATTCATGTAGCAAATAGTAAACCAAATCAGGACACTGATCTGGCTGAACAGTAGTCCCACCAAAAAAAGTGTTTAGTGAAAACTGAAAAGGCAGCTCAGCTATCCCAATAAACTTGCTTCACTACCATGCAAATGCTAGTCCTGCCACAATTCTGGAAGGAGCTGCCATAAGTGATCAGAGTTTTTTGAGGAAAATCATATGTAGGTCACCTTAATGTGGCTATATAATGATTTGTAGTGAGTAGCGTGACATTTTCCCAATTTATGAAGAAGAAAGTATCCATTTTAAGCAATGACACTCATAGATATTGCCTTGCATATATAACAGCAGTGTGTTTCTATTTTTTTATTCTTGAAGTAGAACTGTTCATGGTAAGAATTGTGTCCACTTTGCGTTCAAAATTTGTCTCACCTGCCTCTCCAAGCACTTTGCCATATCATCAAAAGCAATCTTATGTTTGAAAAAAAAGAGATTATCACTGATAAACTTTGAAAATTACATCTCTCTCATAGTACTTGAAGAGACTCTGAGACTTAATCTGTGAATATATAAACAGATCTTTCTCATAGACAGAGCCTTATTCATTTTACTGAGTTTTTCTTAGGGGAAAGAATGTTAAATTTTTCCTGGTGATATTTGGGATTCAGATAGTGTTTCAAACCACCAGCAGCAAATTAGCATCAGCTAATCCAGTAGATGACTGAGGAATGTAGGCACCTCCTAGTCTTATTTGGAAGTTCCCACAGCCTCAATCAATAGTCCCCAGAGCAAGATCAGGAACTCCTGTTCTGAGGAGATGGACACCTACGACTTTCCTCGAGTTCTGCCTAAAAACAGAAAAGCATGTAAATGCTATCAAACTTCCAAAACACTTGATGTGGAAAAATGGGAAGCTACAAGTGATCTAGATTCCCCATTCTTTTCTGCCCCTTGCATAAGGAGTGTTCCTTCACACTGAAACCCCAGTCCTGGAAAGAGGAAGCGATCACCGACAGAATTGGGCCACAGACTTTCATAATGTTTTTCTGAGATACAAAAAGTGAGGCACATGCCTGTATCAGTAAAATATTCTTGCCAAGTAAACAATTTTATGCAGCTATTCTGTATTTAAAATATTGTATTTTGTTTAATAATTTTATTATTGAAATGTGAATAAACCCAGTTTTCAGATTATAGCTCTTATTGACAGATATTGAAAGTGTAGATTGTTGTAAAAATCAAAACAAAACTACTTGGGTCCTCTGGATATTAGATACATAGTAGAAGGAAGAAAGCAAGCATAAAAAAGAAACAAATTCACTAACCTAGTTACATTTATTGATCTGATTGGTATATAAGTATAAATTCATAAAATAAAGCATTTAAGTAAACAATTAATTCTGTAAAGCAAAAACTTTAAAATCACCTTTTTGTAAATTAAAGTATAATTTAATTTATTTTTCCTATAATCACATTGTAATTCAGAAATCTAGTATCAGAAAATTAATAGTGGTCAGAGAAGAAAAATATCTCGATGGAAAATGAAAGTCAGCCAAACTGACTGATCTGAAGGTCACTGAATTGATTATAGGAAACACCAGATTTCCTCCATCTCTGAGGAAAAAGTGATGGAGGAAGTATGAAGTGATGTTACGAAAAGACCCTCTTGAGCAAAATTTTCCTACACATTTCATAGATCCGTTCTCACATACAGACTTCAATACATCTGAAAAAAAAAAATCTGAGATAGCCATTAATGGTCTTAGACTATCAATCTAAATGATAACAATAAATAATAATTTTATCTTTCCCTAGCTGTTTTCACATATCTTGACAATATACCAAAAGGGGAAACTAATCTTAACTTTCTGGCATTTGAAATAATAGCTCCACAGTTCACTCTAAACCCATTTTTAATAATGACAAGTTACATGACATCTTGTCTTAATGTTTTCTTACTGAGTTGTACAATTTGCAATACGTTGATCCTAGAGTCCAGTTTTGTTCCTACTACACTTTTTTTGTCTATTATGACTAAAAATCATGCACCACTCTTTAATGTTAATCCAACTTAATGAATACTTACACAAACACTTTGGTAGTGATCTATCCCATAAGCCATTAGCTTTACACGTCAAAGCAGATGAGCCCAACAAATAAAAGCCCTTCTTGCAATGGTATGCTACACTTGTTCCATATTTGAAACTTTCAGGATAATTCTGCTGTCCATGCCGAATTGCATTTTCCACAAAGCCAGGATCAGAACAGTTCACCACTGTAAGACAAAGAGTGTTCATCACTGATGCATAGCAGCAATGTCATAAATAGACTAACAGTGATTTTTTTGTAACTTCACTAGCAGTTCATGACTGTTATCCATTTGATATCCTTAGTGTTTTTTATTTGGCTTTAATATCAGATATGTTCACTCCTAAGTAAGTCTCTAGATCTTTTTGTTTTGAAAGCAACACTACAGTTTTACTCTAGTTCTTACAATAGTGTTGGGCATACAAGCAGTTCGAAGATAAAAGAGAAATTGGAGGAATTTTTATCATTCTCTTGGTAGGCTTAGTTTGGTCTTCTATGTAATTTTTATGTGAAGGAAACAAATTAAAATCAAACCAGTACATATTTTAAATAACGCTATAAGATTTTCTTTTTTAATTTCCTGTAATGAGAAAAACTGCTTCCAATATTAACAAGAACATTTTCTGCTATTAATATGTAGAACAGAAGAAGGAAGATGGTGAAAAATCAAATACTTGTTAGTAGAGCAGGAGTGAGGGGAAGCATCAAAAAAGATTACATTATTTTTCAGATAGCAGTTAAAAACGAAAAAAAATTATGAGTTTTGTCATGACTGTTTAGCTTTTATTTAAGGTATATCCGCCATCCCCAATCCTTCATTTTATACTCTGCAGTGAACATGATGGTTTGTTTATAGAAGATTATGATGAGACTCTGAGGTGTCCATTGCAAACTCACAATTTTGCTGTCTATTCATCTGAAAGCTATCTAAAAAGTTATAATTTCTCCTCTATCCCTCCCCTGTTTTCACTCTAAACATAATGGTATATATAAAAAAATACTTAGAATATTAGTATTATAAATTACAGCTCATCTAACAATGACAGGAATCTACCTTTCAAGTATATCACCTAGTTCAAATTAATTTTCATGAAAAAGAAACCAGTGGAGAAGAGTGTCAGATGCCATTATCATTTTAGAGGTAACAGATATGGAGTCACTGTGTTCTACTCCCGAATCATATTTTTCTCAAAGATTAAGTTTTATCATACATATAATTTAAATTTACTGATTAGCTAATACACTATAACAAGTCACCTTTTGCAAATGTTCATTCATTGAAAGAATATTTCATTTAATCATCTAAAAATTATCAGGATAAAGAAATATTAATATCCTAAAATTTAATTTTGGGTGAAAAACAGTTAAAATTGTTTTAAAAGCACAATATTAAAAGTATTAAATGTTCATGATTTCAATCTTGCAATGGATTCTAGACAAGCATATACCTAAGTCTAAAGAACATCCCATATAAATCCAATTTTTTGTTTCTTAAAAACTATTTTAGAAGTCATATTTGGGGGTGGGGGGAGAGAGAGAACACTCTTTAGCATGAAGAAAATCTATTTGCCATCTACTGATTGTTATTAAAAACACTGAAGATAAAATTATACAGAAAAGCAAAATACATTTAAAAAACATTAGATATTATGATGGTACATAAAGCATTAGTAAGGCATTATCTAGACTGATGAAGAGACATGGTTAATGGAAGAGACCTGCTTCCCTTTTCCTGAGGAGTAATACAGCTAACAGACTATTCCAATTGAAACTATTGCCCTTCTGTTTTATGGTGAATCCTACAGAATAATTCACCAGAGAAGTTACATTTAGCTTATAACAGTTCAGCTTATATTTCATACTACCAATATTTATTTAATCTTAGTGTTACAACCTTATAAATGTTAAGCATAAATCAGGTATGTGCACTTTAAATAAATACGTGTTTACATTGGAAATTCGTTGACAGAAGCAAATATCTTCCTACCTCCTGGCTTTTTTCCTGTTCTATAAAAGAGGGAAAAATGCAAAGTCCTAAAATCTCATTGCTCTTTGGAAGTAGTGAAAGATTTGTATGTGGATGTCTGTGTCTCTGTACTTGCTTTGAAGAAATCTGAAAATTCCTGCTTCTGGGGATCTCTATTTAAGAGTACTATCAAGAGAAAATGTTTTATTCTTTTCAAATTACACATTCTTTGTTACTAATTTTTTCCATTATCAGTAAGCACTGTCAACCAAGTCTAATTCTTTCACTGGCAATATACCTATCACTGTAGAATAGGGACACAAGTGAAAGTTTGTAAAACATACAGCCCACTGACTGAAGACCTACCAAAATATTAAGCTAGATCTGAATGAGCTCATGTCTGTATTCACAGTGCAATTCTTTGTTACAGAAACTAGCACAGCTCCCAGAAGCAATGCACACTGCGTCCCAATTAACCCTGTTTCTTAGGCAATTAGACATGGTGTAGTGCTGTGTAGATGGTGCTGTAAAACTGCTTTTGGAACTAGCCTGCATCTTCTGCATAGCTGTAAGCTGCCTTGTACAAACATATCCTTCTTTCTACTTTCCTTAACATTTGAAGCTACATCTGTATCAATATGAAGTAAAGAATACCAGCACTTGTTCTCTGGCTTGAGGCCAGTAGACAGTGGTCACATCTACTCTGTTGTGTTCTGCTACCCTCCACACTTGGGTGAATTTCTCTGAACTGCTCATCAGGAATGGTCCTGCTGTCCATGCTAACCCCTGAACCATGCTCTGAACAATTAATGTGGATGTGCTACTTGGTTCAAATGAAAAACTTATTGTAGAACTTTCTTAATATTAGTGGCAATTAAGTTCCCATGCCCAGGCACTGTTTAGTTTAAAAATAGGGATACATTTAATTTCAAATGCAGAAGTGAATATATCTCAATCTTTCTATTTAGCTAAAATTGCTATTACAGGGTAATGCAGTTTTGATCCTCAACCTCACAATAACACAATATCAGTATTGTGACCCATCATACGAGAATCTGATGTCCAAGGTTGTACAGAATATTTGACTGGTGCAGAACTGAACTTCAGGTCTTTTGAGACCTATGTCCGTGCTCTAATCAGTACACCATTTTGCAATAAAACTGCATACCATAAAGTAACTACAGAAAAAAACCACATTTGCATTCTACCGATATCCATCTTTTATAGGAAGCATCTTGATTACCAGCAAGAGCAGCTCACTCTTTAAATAATCTCTATACATGTAAAAAAGTATGGAAGTTAATTGTCTTTTATGACTGTAAAAATCCTCTGGAATAAAAAACAAAAACCCCTGTAATAGTTCAAAGGTGAAATAATATCCATTTGTCAATCATATTTAACACTTTTCTATATTAGAAATTTTATCCTGGTATAACTAGGACTCCTTGCTGTACTCACATAGATTAACAGTACAGGTTCATTTAGTAGCCTGCATTTAATATTAGCCACATATGCTTTAACTCAGTACTATAGAATTAGAAATGGGACATGTGCAGCTTAAACAGTACCTATACTTTTACAGCAAGATTTCATTAATGAAAACAAAAAAACAGTGGAAATTTGCATGCAGACACATATTACTGGACTCTTTTCCAAGGCATAGGACAAGATTTATATTGTTCGTCTACCTAACTTAGTTTCTTGTGATTTCAAACTTTCTTTTGCAAGTTTTTCTTCCTCCATGCAATTTATATTTTTAGTTTATTTTCTAGTGGGATTTTTGGGTAGGTTTTTTTTTTGCCTGAGAATGAAGTTTGTTGCCATTTTACTTCTTTTCTAGGGCTCTAGATGTTAAATACAAGCAGGTTATACTTATAATACCATGGCTAAAATAACATGATTGTTCAGAGTAACTGAAAATAAAAGTTACAATAGTGCTTATGGAGCTGTTAAAATTAAAAAAGTTCCACATTCATTTTCAACTTAATTTAATTCATTTTCAATCAGTTTGCTCCTACGTGAATGAGAACACAGAAACAAAAAGATAGAGGTGAATAAATTTGAAAACTAAAAATTATATATCTGAAGAAGAATGATATAATTCTTGGAATGACATGCAGTACTTTCATCCTTAAGTTTTTGCATTGAAAGACACAGAAAAGCATGGGCGGCATTGGTGTTTTGCCCTTGGTTTAACTCTTTTTATCATAAATGCTTGAAAATAGAATTGTTTGGATTACAGTATTTCCAACTTTTTCTTTTCCCAAAAATGATTTTTTTTTTCTGGTTTGATTTTATTCAGGTAAGAAAATAAAACACTATTAAAACCATTAATTTTGGTCAAGCAAAATTTTTTGTTAGTTAAATTTTAATTAATTCATAAAGCTACTTACAGGGTTTAGCTGTCTTGAAAAAAAGTTTTATTCTTGTTCTTTAAACTAGTCAAAATAAAACAATGACAATGGCTGAAATATGAGCTTTGAAAAGAGATCTGAATTTATGTTCTTTATTAGGAAGATGGGTTCTATACTGTTCAGCTTGATCATATGATAATGAATACAAGACAAAGCTCTGGCTCACCCTCACAGGACTGGAAGTTACTCTGTTGTGCTTCCAACGTTTAAAAGCACTAAGTATAGCAAGAATGCATATGTCATACTGTACAATTTCTTAACTTTCAATGATCATATGCTGTTAAATATTATCAGTTCTTTCAATTTTTAAAAGTGTTTTGTGTTCACTGATCAGCGTATAGGTGTTGTTTTGGTGATCTACATTACTGTTTCAAGTCTGTCTGACTTTACTGACATGGATACACATGCATCCTAATTCCCACTGAATGAGGGTTATCAATTTCCAATACCTGGACTTGCAACAGTGACATTATACTTCTTTTGCCTTTTACTACTCCTAGGATACAAAGGAGCTTAATTGCACACCTTACTTTCAGCTCTGGAAGGAGTGCATGGTATCATTATTATACTTTGGATCAAAGATTGTCTATAGATCTGAACTTTTCCCTAGTTTCATGCTTCTGACTTTTGGACAGTTTTTCACTGCTAAGAAAATATAAACCTGGTTTATCAATTATCTCTGATACACAGAACTTCCCATATTTTTTTTATATTAAACAATAACAGGATAAAACAAACAGTCCTAGGAGCAGTTTCTGGAATCAAATTTGTTCTCTCTAATTGAAGGCACTAAGGACTATGTTAAAGGCTCATATGCCCTCTTACACCTTTTTTTGACCAGAAAAAAAATCCTAACTTCTGCTCTTCAAACCAACAAACCATGAACAAGAGCAATAAAGAATGCCCACCTCCATAACACAGGACAGTCTTTAAAAGAAGTCACTTTTATAATCTTTAGATTAAGAGTTTAGACTTTATGTTTGTCACATGCTAAATCAGAGCTTGTCTACCACTACCATTTTAAAAAGTCATTGCTATGTTTTCTTGAGAGTCTATGTGAAGACTATGTGAAGGATGAATGCTCTGCAACTGCTTTATCATGAAGAACACTGTTTGCTATGTTCACACAGTGCCTCCCAGGGCTGGTCTGTGGAGAAATGTAATACCTTGCCTGACATTCCGAATGAGGACAGAAATGCAGCAGATGCCCTGGTACTCTCTTTTGCTGGAATGGGAAGGATACTAGGCATCTGCAGGCACAAAGCTTTAAAAAGGCCTTGAGAACAAAAATGCAGAAAACCTTCTATGGCTTCATGGACTATCAATCATGTGGAAATCTCATTT
Organism: Strix uralensis; assembly: GCF_047716275.1. Classification (NCBI taxonomy): domain Eukaryota; kingdom Metazoa; phylum Chordata; class Aves; order Strigiformes; family Strigidae; genus Strix; species Strix uralensis. The sequence continues at coordinate 24,511,843 of NC_133974.1, forward strand.
GGGAGTTGTGATCACTCCAGAATATCAGAAAGTGCTATTTCTTTAACCATAATATTGAATGTTTATTTTATTTCTAGATTAAAGTGATAAACTGTTCTATTTAAAAACAAACAGTGATAAAAATTAAAACATGGATAAAAATAGTATAAATGTAAAAAGAAGTAAAATAAACAGTGAAATGACATTTTAGAATTTGTTCAAAAGAAAGAGCAAAAATTTTTTTTCCACTGCAATTTAGTGAAAATAATTGTTATTGTACTCAAATATACACTGACTTAGTTGAAACTATTTTGCCAAATTATTCCAAATTTAATATTAGAATATTCTATTGAAATAGAAGAAAAATCTGAAGCATATTGCAAAATTCTCACATTTATTGAAAGATTTGCACATTTATGAATACAATTATTTTCAAAAATTCTTCCCATCCTATGGATTACTCAAGTCTTTCCCTAGGTATATTTTTTAACAAGCATTCACAACAGCTATTCCTTTTTTTTGGTACAATTGAGATTATTAAGATAAAACAAAATAAAACTGCTTAAAAATGAAACTGTTTTAATGGGTAAGGCTGACAAGTTAGCTTCTGAAAAGCCAGAAATTCAGAAAAAAGAACTTTGTTTCATGAAGATATGCTGCCCTAAAGCTACCCAAAGCAATTCTAACTGAATTATCTTTGAAACACAATAGGGAGAATAGAAAAACTTAATTGTCCATGCAGACCAGAAATATGGAATGTTCAAGGAATATATTACTTGCAAAGTATCAATTTGTCTGTGTGATATAGTGTTCTCATACTTGTACCAGTAGTACCTGTTTAGCCAACTCAGTGATTAATAAAATACAGAATAGTCACTGAATGCATGTTTTAAGCATGTGTTCTGTGCAACAGAATTCTTGCATCATATGTGAAATCTTATCAAATGATTATGCAAGAGAATATTAACCCTCATGCTAAAAAGTAAACAAAATTATGCCTCCAGTGCCATTTAACCTCAGCTATAGATTTTTAAATACATGTATAGATGAGTGTGCTGTTGCTAAGAGCTGCAATAAGGAGTATGTTAGAAAAGAATTTGAGTTGGCCAGCATACAGAACTAAGGCAGTAGTTTCCCTGATTGCCTTTCACCCTGGGGACTCAGTTGTAAATCACAGTGAGAGTAGACGGAGATTGCTTTCTCTCAATGACAGCTGTCAAGGGTTACATGGGAAATGAATTCTGGCACTCTCAATTTAGTCTGTTGAGAAAAGCAGGAGAATGCTTCAAGTCTGCCCTGATGACTTTGGAACCTCACACTGAGTATATTCAAACCCTTGAGGGCAAAGAAGTGAAAAGACCATGTCAGAGTCCTTTAGGCAGTTTTTTGTTAAACAGTTGAATGATCATCAAAAAGTACATCATTCACAGTATTTCATTTCTTGTTCTCACTCTTTTTCTTTTTCTTTTTTTTTCTTGACAGAAACAATGTTAAGCTTCTTTTCTAAACTTTCATATCTGATCAACAGTGTTTTTAAACTTTTTTATCTGAAAAGTATTGCATTAATGTTGGTATCTTGAACATGTGTAGGGACTGGCACTCAGAGTGAGTAAGAGTAGAGCATTCACTCTGGCTTTATGACAAATTCTAAGAAATGCTGTCTATAAAAAAAGAAGGCACTGCTTGTGAAAACACGATTACAAAATTACCAGTCTGGGGAATTTTGGTAAAGTTAAGTGCAAAGTCAGCAATACACAACAAAGATAGCTTCTCAGTGAAGTAAAGCAAAAAACCAACCAAACAAAAACCCTGCTCAACTTACAACTTCACTTTTCAAAAGTCTCAAATACATGAGTCTGATATTTTTAATTCTTATTTTTTCAATAGGGGCCAGTTGGAGACTGATTTTATCATAGAAATTCTCGCCATGTAAACCATAAAACTAAAATATTTATTTAGGAAGCAGAGTGGTTTGTGTTTTTACATATATTATTAAAATCTATCTGAAATCTAAGGTCCTGAAATCATGTTTCTGATGAACCTAGACCAAGGAAAATTTCACTGTAATTAATGCAGCGTAAATGGTGTTGGCAATAGTGCAAATTAACAGTAATATTTTGCTGAATAATATCCTGGTAGAAACAAGACCTTAACTAAGGTTAATAGATTCAATGAAGTATATATTTCACATTTGTTTGTTTATGAGATGAAAAGTTAAGAATCACGTCACTTTTACTTGCATTCCAAAATATTTGTCATTGATATAAACATGTCAAATATTCTTTCATTGTCTGTCTTATGCAGTCTTTCTTATGTTTTCTATTGGAAAATTTCTGCTGGATTTCTCAGATAACTAACTGGATAACTATATACTAAAATAAAAATGGAGTAAGAAGTATGTTAAAAGAAATTGCATGTACTTGAGTTATTTTCTTAAGCTTTGAACTGAGTTGATACAACTTTATAAAACAACCCTTTTTTTTTTTTTTGAATACCAGATTAACTAATTTAAAAAGCATGTATTTGTCTCTTGGCTATGTATGAATTTTCTTACATGAACGCAGACATTACACTAGGAGACAGATCAGAAAGATAAAGTACTTACCTGTCATTGTTTTGTCTATATGTGTGTTGTCTATATGTCTATATGTGTCTATATGTCTATGTGTGTGTTGTCTCTATGTAAATTCATTTGTGGGAACCTATGTACAAGTAGTATCAACACAATAACTTTTGTCATAATAGTACAAACTCTGGGGTCATGTGTTTAAGTCTTTCTCTTTAGATTTTTCTTAATCTGAGTTCTGTTTTTCACTTGGGAGAGAAACTCTAATCAGTTGCCCCAAAAAATATTTCTACTACCTTTTGAGGTGTCTGCCTGATCTCCAAGCAGGTGCGACTCAGAGATGTGCAGGAATAATTTTAAGTCCTGTGTCATCTCATCTCCCATGGCACCTTACCTCTTTATTTAGGAAATTTAGTCAAGCTCTAATCATCCTTCTGAAGGATATCATCATGCTATCAACATGAACAGATTAGGTATGTCTAAAATTCAAAGTATGCAAAAGTCTCAACAAAGGCCTCTGACTTTGGAAAAACAAAACTGAACAAACCACAAAATTTTCTCAGCTTATATGAATCCTTGATACCACTACAGATGGAAAACTGCTTAAATTCAGAGTTGCTTTATCTCTAGATGAAAAGAATTGGTCATAAGTCTCAATCTTTCCTACCCTTCTATCAGCTGTCATCAGAAAAGTTCTTTTTCTTCTCAGTAAGGGATTGTAACATATTACCACTGGTTCAAATGATACATCTACTAAAGAAAACACTACAAAATTGACAGCTCCTTTTAGATATCAGATTCTTGATACGACAAAAAGTCTAACTGAGCTTTTCAAGAATCTATCAGTAATAAGATAAAGAAAAACCTCTCAAATTAGAAATTCAGTACAAAAGCAGGATAAATGAACAGAGATCTGAATTCTATGTTATTAACAAATAGCCTGAACTTCCTGATACAGACTGGAGAACGTGAGCTAGTTCAAACCTCTGCAACTTTGCCAACATCTTCCCAGTAAAACATTTCTCATTTTAAGAAACAAGTTTCTAATAGAAGAAAAACTCTTAAATCTCATTTATAAGAAGCTATAACAGATTCTGACACATTTGGTGGCCTTCTACGATGGGGTTACAGCATTGGTGAATAAGGAAAGAGCAACTGACATCATCTACCTGGACGTGTGCAAAGCTTTTGACATCCTTGTCTCTAAATTGGAGAGATATAGATTTGACCGATGACCACTCGGTGGATAAGAGACTGGCTGGATGGTCACACTCACTGTCAATGGCTCAAAGTCCAAAGGGAGAGCAGTGATGAGTGGTATTCCTCAGGGGTCAGTACTGGGACCGGTGTTGTTTAACATCTTTGTTGCGGACATGAGTAGTGGGATTGAGTGCACCCTCAGCAAGTCTGCTGATGACACCAAGCTGTGTGGCACGGTCAACACGCTGGAGGGATCAGATGCCATCCAGAGGGACCTTGACAGGCTTCAGAGGTAGGCCCATGTGAACATCATGAAGTTCAACAAGGCCAAGCGCAAGGTCCTGAACATGGGTCAGGGCAATGCCAAGCACAAAGACAGGTCAGGTGATGAGTGGATTGAGAGCAGCCCTGCAGAGAAGGAGGACTTGGGGGTAGTAGTGGATGGAAAACTGACTATGAACCAGCAATGTCTGCTCGCAGCCCAGAAAGTCAATCACATCCTGGGCTGCATCAAAAGTAGTGTGATCAGTAGGTCAAGTGAGGTGATTCTCCCCCTCTACTCCACTCTTGTGAGACCCCACCTGGAGTACTGTGTTCAGCTCTGGGCCCCCCAACATCAGAAGGACATGGACCTGCTCGAGGAGGAGGTCTGGAGGAGGGCCACAAAGATGATCAGGGAGCTGGAGCACCTTCCTGATGAAGACAGGCTGAGAGAGTTGGGGTTGTTATCTGGAGGAGAGAAGGGTCCCGGGAGACCTTGTAGCAGCCTTCCAGTATTTAAAGGGGGCCTGCAGGAAAGATAGGGAGGGACTCTTTATCAGGAAGTGTAGTGACTTGACGGCAGGTAATGGTGTTAAACTGAAAGAGGGTAGATTTAGATTAGGTGTAAGGAAGAAATTCTTCACTGTGAGGGTGGTGAGGCACTGGAACAGGTTGCCCAGAGAAGTTGTGGATGCCCCCTCCCTGGAAGTGTTCAAGGCCAGGCTGGATGGGGCTTTGAGCAACCTGGTCTAGTGGAAGGTGACCCTGCCCACAGCAGGGGGGTTGGAACTAGATGATCTTTAAAGGTCCCTTCCAACCCAAACCATTCTGTGATTCTATGATTCTGCAGAGAACAGTAGCAAAGGATATACACTTTTTCTGATATAGATTGCAAATCTGACACTGCCTTATGAACCGTCAGGAAGTTATCCGACAGTATATCCAATGCTAAAGCAAATAAATCAGAGAAAGAAAATCTCCTTCTTGCAAATACTTCCATTCTAGAAGATGTGGTTAAGTGTGGTGTTTAATATAGCAGTTCTTACTTCAATTATAATATATGGAAAAATGACCTGCAGTGCAATCAGGAGTGCAGAGCCCTGACGAGACCATCTGATTCAGTTCTCATTTTGGTGGATAAGAGTTACTATGAAAAGTAGAAAGTGCAGAGGCTGACTTTCTACACTTCCAAAGACAAAATGGAAAGCAGTTCCAAATGCTAAGGGAAAAAAAATCACACTGAACATATTTGGTATATTATTTTATATTTTCATAGCTATTGCTGGGGTAGCACATGCAGGTGGCACTAAGTCCTACTCAGGCAGGTTTGCCTAAGAGAACTGAGATATGGTTATCAGAATTTTTCCTATGCCATTTGAGTCCAGTTTAAAGGCAAGTAAACTGTCTACCTGACTCCTTTATCAAATAAATAAAGGCAAAGATAGAGTCTATGTGAAGATGAAAATGTCCTATCTCAAAAATTACGATTTTAAAATCACACTCCAGTGATCTCAACATGCCAGAAAAGACTATTATAAATCTTAAATATATATATAGAGAGAGGATTCAATATAAATTTAAAACCAGATATTATTGTTTTAATAATTAAAAATTTGTGGTTTTTATCTCACAAAGTATCCAAATGTCACAAAAAGCCCTTTTTTTTACTTGTGAAAGAAACAGTGGGAATATGATTTTTCCAATACATAGATGTTTTTATTATTATGTTACCTCAGAAGACAGATCTGAAATCCAATTTTTTAAAATGTGTTAATTTTAAGGGATTAAAGTTTTTACTTGCTGTGCCAAGACAAGTTTTCCAGAACAGAAGAAATCTTTCTTAAATTATCAGAATAAAAGTAGAGGGAGATATCATTATAAAGCAGTTCAGTGCTTTCAGTGCATTTCAGATATGCAAACATATTTAAATACTTTGTTTCATACAAGGTTTTATCATACGGCTCTAGAGTAGCATATATGATCTTTTACTTGCACTACTTTTTTGTCAGGTAAAAATCCACATATAATTTATTTGGTAAATTTCCTGTCAGTGACTTATTAGTTAACCTACTACTGACACAATAGATAGAAGCAATGAATCATTGCAAAAGAGTGCCTGAGAACTAGCCAGCTTTATTTTCTGGAAATATCAAGGTTTCCAATGCATACATAATAGCTCAGTTGCAAAATAAAATAGAACAAAATAATCTTCTCCAATAGCTTCAAGCAATAATCTATATTTTGTCGTAACTGCATGTAGAGTCTCAGTGAAGTGAAGTTCATTATTGACTCAAGTGAACTCTCCTGAGGTTTGAAAGAAAGGTCATACGTAAAATCTCTGTTGAATTAAGTGATACAGGTTTGCCAGGAACATCAATACCTTCCCAGCAGTATATTTAAAGAGCTGGAAGATTTACTTTCTTTGTACACAAATTCATAATTCATCACTAACAATGAACTTTAATACAAATGTTTTCCACCCATTAGATAAAAGGCAATTTTAGAAGGAAGGGCATATGTCAGAAGTGCTGTTACTTGCTTTAGGTAAGTTCTAATCAATTTATTAAGAGTAAATAAGTAAATAAGTAAGCCATTTATTTGGTAGAATTTTGATTTTTTTTTAAACTCACGGATGTAAAATTATAATTTCAGGATGATTTCATCATTGAAATGCACTTCATTTTTCTTAAATCTAACCAATAAGGACTTTTTTGCTCTTCTTTCATGTAAATAATATAATTCAAGGTTTAATTTAATTAAGCCTTTTTGGCAAAAAGATACTCTAATCTTGAACTCTGCAGATTCATCCTTTAATCCATACTATATCAAATTATAAATAAAAAAGCATAATTATCATAAAAATATGTTACAGTAATTTTCACAGCATATGGTCCAAAAATACAGTATTTACTGAAGTAAAAATCTTCACTGATATATCAAATTCTGCTTTCACTCAAATGTAAATGTAATTATGCTATGAGGTTATAAGGAGGCAGTTTCCAGTAGAGAAGACTCCTTTGCCCAGTTATACAGGTAGAATTAAACTAGGTAGAGCCATGCAGAGGTGTGTTCTGTGGGAACATACCTGGCTGGTATGGAGGTTTGGACACTTCTCTTTTCATTCTTTTGAAGGAATACCAAAAGTTTTTGTTTCACACTGAATTTCTAAATTCATTGTGAGCAGCAGCATATAGACATGTTCTTTTCTAGAAAACTCCAATTACTCATTCGTTTTAAGACAGAATATTTACACAGGAATACATTAAAACATCTATTTCCCTTTTGCTTCGGCTATGGTTCTTAACAGTGTCAAGTTAAGCATTAGCTTTGATGCTTGCAGGCTAGAAATAGTAGGGTTTCAGGACCTTAGGATAATCTCTTATAGTGTTTAGCTGATATGTGGAATAAATTTTTACTCATCGAAGTTCCTTTCATTTTGTTCTCTATTCATCTAATTGGGGAAAAATAGTTGTATCCTCTTTACTTATATGTATCTTCAAGTGTTCTTTGAGTGCTGGAGAGTCATGCAGAGATGGTTAAGAAGTTGCTTTAGTTACCCATCTAGTTATCCGAGATCAGATGATCTAGGTAATAGTCTCATGATTTGGTTCCATTTTACCTTAGCCTGTGAGACTGTTTTAATCTGAAAAGCTTGCAGTCTGCTTATTTTTTGTTAACTCTGTGTTATGTACTAGCCTAAAACAGGGGGATCACCAGAAAAATAGGAATGGAGACACAACATACCACCTCAGCAATATTCTCCAAATGCATCTGTCAAAGTGTTCATAAATTATACAGAATCACAGCACAGTTGAACTTGCAAGGGACAGCTAAAGCAGTTTGCCCAGGGCTTTGTCCATGAGTACGTATAAGAATGGAGACTCCACAACCTCTCTGGGCAATCTGTTTAGGTGTTTTACCACCTTCACAGTTGAAAAGTTTTTTCTTATGCTTCAGTTTGTGCCCTTTGTCTCCTGTCCTTTCAGTGGGAACCACTGAAAAGTCTGGCCATCTTTTTTTACATCCTCCCTTAGATAAGCATTGATAAGATTCCCCTGAGCCTTGTCTTCTCTTCTCTAGGCTGAGCAACTCCAGCTCTGTCTCCTCTCAAATCACAAAATATATTCAGGAAAGGGCAGAAAACACCAAAGAGAGAGGAGGAGGGCACAAAAAAGTTAGTGAGAAACAACAGAGGGAACACTGAGGTTAGAGAAGGTGGTGCACAGGGGAGCAGATATTCTCTGCAGCCAGTGGAGGACCCACAGCAGAGCAGACAGTTCCTGAAGGAACTGCAGCCTGTGGAGAACCCACATCAGAGAAGAGGAAAAAAATGAGAAGGAAGGAACGACAGAGAGAAACCACTACATACTGACTGCAAAGTCAACCCACATGCTAACCTAAAATAAGAAACAATACCAATTATCAGGACAATTAATATAATATTTTAAAATTTCATATAATTGAAATAAAATCTCCCAAATTTCTAGATCAGTGACATATGTAGTAGGTCAATGGTATAGAATTACTCTAACACTGATATGCTTAAACTGAAGTGGATAATGACTATTCCCTTTGCACTGCAACTAAATATCTTCTGGTGCACAAATACATTTACAACAGTTATTGTTGCTTTAGATAGTATATTCCTCTACAGAACCCCAAAGTAGGATTTCTTAGACAAACTGAAAACTTTATGACCTATCTCTTCTTCAAACAGTTTAAATGTCAACATGGATTTCAAGGTTGATCACCTTGAATCTAGAGAAACTGAAAACTTTGTGATATATCTCTTTTTCAAACACTTTAAATGTCAACCTGGAGTTCAAGGTTGATGACACCGCAACACTTTTGTATTAGTCTGACCAAGTCTCTTTTTCTCCCACTAACTGTGAGTTTCTTATGTTCAGTCAAAGCTCTGAGATTCAGCTTTGGTGCTCTACTTCTTGTACATCTTCATTTTTGTAATTTCTCAGACAAGAGTAAAAGTGACGACATTGGAATAATACTTACAGTTTTAATTGTATTTTAAATGAAATTCTTGCTGATACACAAGGCAAAAGAATCGAGCTCCTTCTTTTAACTTGAGATTACATTCTCCCAAATCTTACATTAACATTCTGGTGTAGAAAAACAATTATCCATTCCCTATACTAAGCACTATTGCAAGCTGTAATTATATACATACTTAAATCACATTGATTTCAATAACATTTAAATCTTTATTGATTACAGTTCCTAAACAACTCTATGCTTTGTCATACAGACCTACATTGAGGCAACAGACAAGTAGTAGGTGGCAAGATTAGTTGGATCCTCATGATGGAAGAGATACAAGACAGTCACTGAAAAATACCTATTGCTATAGAGAAAGAAATACAAAGTGAAGGGAAGAATGATGTGAAGAAGCACTGAGTGAAAGGCAAAAGTCCAACTTTACACCACTTGCATAAGAATAGACAAAATTGTAGCTACTCAACTGAGAGAACTCTGAGTCACTTCATTCTGGTAGGAGTTTGACATTCTTCAGTGAACAGACCTTGGCAGAGTTGCATCTACAATACTCACTACTTTCAGAAAACCAACCTCCCCTAAACAAGATTTCAGACTATAAATTGACCTGGATCAAATTCAAATTCATGTGATGAATTAAAAAAGGAAAATGAAAGTAGACAGGAGACATAACTGAAATAATATAGAAGTAAGTGTAAGGCTCCTAATTCTTATGTTATTTTTTAAATCTACTCAGACTTTGTATTATTTTTTATAAATTTCCTTTTTTTTTTTCTCTTTCACTTTCACCTGTTTTCCTTTTAATAAATGTACTTGAGTTCAGTGTAAATAGTTGAGTAACTCAACTTGTAAATGGGGTTGAACTTCAGCAAAACCATGCAATCTCTGGCTCTTACAGTCAAATAGAGCAGATCTGGACTGCATCTACAGGATACATGAAAAAGTGTGTATTTTCAACAGATAAAGCGTTGCTTAAATGCCTCACAGATGAGATAGAGAACTTTGTTCACTGAAGTCTAGCAAAACAAAACAGTATAAAAAGGAGAAAAAGTACATGAGCCTAAATAGGAACAGTTTGCTAATTCCTGTTTCTCTGTTCCAATAATTATATTGTTATGCTAGTTAACTCACTTGAATAAATTCTGAGGGTAGTGACTGAGGGAATTGCCATCTTTGTAGTGTTTTAATGAGAATGAAAGATCTAATTCCACACACACTGAGCTTGAAATTGCATCAGCTATCCCTGAAATAATATGATGAGCTAATCACCAAAGATAATTATCATTCTTAAGAACAACCATTGTAATAAAATATGATTTTTAATAAACCAACAGGTGGAGATAATAAAGCTACCAATAGCTGAAGTTAACTTCCTATTACATGGACTTTTAGTCCCAGTGTTAGTATCCTCAGCACAACTTCACTGACCGCAATTTCCTTTAGCACCTTAAAGACAAGTTACAAAGGATGTAAAGCATAGTACTTAATTGAATTAACATTTAAGTGATTATTTTTCCAGTGACAGAAAATACTTAAGAAAAGTTTACTAGCCATTGCATTTCTGGAGAAATTATTATATCTGCTTCATTATTAACCCCCCTTTCAACAAGCTAACTTGGACCTGTCTAATCAGAGAGGACAATGGAATTCCAGACTTGTATTCTGAATAGTGAAAGATAAGATGATTTTAAAAAATCATCTTATCATGTTTTTTAAATATGTAAAGAAATCTTTAGCTTCTCAATTTTGTAGTCAACATTAATGCATCAATCCATGCAAAAGAACTGAAAGGTTCATCAGCCTAAGGAAAAACCTAAGTGACTTATTTGATATTCCTTTCAGAGGATGCATGCTTTAGCAAAGGTTTTCCAAATTATGTCACAGAAGGAAAATCTTGCCAGACTTGCTAGTTCCAACTAACACTCAAAAATCCATTTTAGGCATACAATACATATATTTTCTATATATATGCATATATGTATAGATAGGTCACTTGTCCAATTGATCGATTGATTGATCTTTGTGTTCTATTACTTTGTATGTTCCATAACAGGCAAAATCATCAGGTTCTCTCGGAGACTAAGCTTTTTTGTTTGGTTTTGGTTACACATTTGGAAATTAGTGCTGTCGCTAAGTTATAAATGGACCCCCGGCTTTGAAAAGGGAATATGACCAGGAACAACATTTTAAAATTAGATCCACTAAAACACATTTCCTTCTGGAGCCTTCACAAAAAGAGCACTGAAGGATATACAGTATCTCAGAAACTTTTCTCAGGCTTTTGAGATCTTTCCGTATAACTTATATGATTCACCTTTAGTTCTGCCTTTTACCTCTCTGACAATTTACATCTATTTTATACCCAGAAGATATTCAAATTGCCTCAGTGATTCAGAAGAAAACATTTCACAATATTATTAATTATCAGCATCTATTGTATTCAGCATTGAGAAAGCATATACTAGACCAGTACAAGCTATTTTGGGACATACAAAATAAAAACAATAGACCAATGAACAGATTTTAGCAGTCTGATAAAGATACTGATGAAACAAACCAAAGATTTGATGTTAGATACATACTCTGCAATGTTAACCAAAGGTTGAGGAAAATAAAAACAGTGGACATAAATGGAAAGAGTAACAATAGGGTGACTTAAGAGACTAGTTTTCCTTTTAATCTTAATTACAGTACTGGCATCTGGATAAATAAATGATAAGGACACAATGAAACCTGAGAACTTTGGATTGTGTTTTAAAATGGTTTCTTTTTGTCCTTCCCTAATATATACATTTGATACACAGGTTTCTTCATGACGCAAACCCTTACTTCTTTCTCATCTCTCAAACATCTCCATCTTACCCAGAGCATACTAGTAATCAGGTTCAGATATGTATTCACAAAAAAAACAAAAAAACAAAAAAAATCAGAATTATATCTTTATCATTTTTTTCTGGGGAAAGAAAAGTCAGGTTTCACATGTACAAAGGTTATGAACACCTCTCAGGTATTACTAGGAAATACAGAAGAATTAATAATGGTTTGATGCATGAATATTCATTTGTATAAATATGTTTTAATAGGAGTAATGGACCATTTATGGAAACTGAACTCTAGTGCACCTAATCCAGGCTAGATAGCCAGCTGTGATGTATTAATGTAATATAACTTTTGTGATAAAGTACACTTTATACGTCTATAAACTAAATGCTAAGGATTGCAGTTTAAGAAATTTGAGGTAAAATACTGAAAAGCCTAGGCTTTCCCAATACTCAGCCCTAACTCCATTTTCCAGTATAGAAATGCAAAAACTCAAATAAAGGTGGCAATGAGTTCCTAAAGGTCAGGTTTCTGAATTCTATCCCAATATTTCAAAGGCAGAGTAAAGGATCATGCCTGAATAAGTCAGAGAGCAGAGAATGTATGAGAAAGTTTCTTACCTCTGCAGTTGGGTAAAGGGCTACTCCACTGTCCATTGCTTCGGCACTGTGCTCGAGAAGCACCCTGAAGTAAGTACCCAGTGTTGCAAGTAAAATTTACAACATCATTTAAATTGAACTCACTGCCATTAGTCATTCCATGAGCTGGATTCCCAGGATGTCCACATGTGATTGCTGTTAAAATAAAAATAGTCAGGCTAGCATCCAACTGAAAGATACTGTTCCATGGAATCACTTGCAGGTTGGAGCTCTTCTCTTTGTTTTTTTTTTTCCTTCTGAATTTGTCTTTTATATTTATATTAGAAATTTAAGAAAAAATACGATATATTTATTCAGAATTCGTAACTGCAAGGGGAAAAATAATTTTTTAACAAAAGTTTCAGAATCTATTTTTTACCTTATAATTATAATTACCTTGTAATATAAATAATTATATATATATGCATTTTGACACCCATCTGGTATGTATTAGACCTTAAAAAATGTAGAGAGTTCACGATATTTCCTACTAATGTAAATAAAAAAATATTTTTTCCCTGTAATCTTCAAAATGCAGCAGGACAAAAAAAATTAAATTTGATGTATTGCTTTCAGAGCATTTTGGAGTTCTATAGCATTCCTCTTCCGAAGTTCTTGAGTTGCTTTGCTGACGCAGTGATCCTTTTAATCAGATTTTCTTAATGCAATACAGAAATGATTGTTGAGAGTAAATCTTTTCCATTATGTGTAATACATGTGTTGATTATACTTAAAAGACACTAATAAAATACACTTACTATGGTCAAGCTCTAGCTTTCCACATGACAAGACATTAAAATAATATAGAAAAATATAGAGAAGCATAGATGCTGACAATGTAAAGTCAAAATGTATATACACACACACAGCTTTTCAACACTTCTGGTGATGTTTATCATACTTGAATAACCTATACGCAGTTTATCTTTTGCTTTATTACTTTGTGGTTTGTCTGGTTTTTAACTGAAGAGACATGAAAAATAATTTAAACACGTTTCTTTTTATTTTATCACAGAGTTCAACAGTGAAACAGTATTTTCAACAGTACTTGATCTTTGGGAATTATATAGGACACCTTCCTGTATACAGACTTATTAATTTAGCCCTTAAATTGTGTAAATAAATCTACTTAAATCACTTGTGCCCTTTCTGCACCATCTCATTTGCAGCATTTGAAGATGAAACTAAACATCTGAATAAAATCTTACTACATGCACAAGATCAACTTTATTCTAGCTCAGTTGTTGCATTTTTAAACTGTTACAGATAATCAAGGTTCAATAAATAAAGCAATTTCCAGGTCCATACTAAATCAGTTAACATAATTCTTATACAAAAACCTATTAAATTTAAAAAAAGCTATTACCTTAAACTTTCTGCAGTTTCCTGAACTAATTATATGCCACAGGTTTTAACAACATAAAATGTAAGTCTCTTGTAAAAACTCTGATAATAAAGCATAATTCCGTTCAGCTGTCTTTTCCAGCAAAAGCATGCCCTAGTCAATCAGTTCATGTTTAGATCTCATTACTCTTGACAGGATGCTGGTTTTTGTAACACCTTCTAAAAACTAAAGATCTCAGACACTGAGATATTGATCTTTGCATCTAGTTCTGCCACTGCTCCATTATAGTTACTAGATATCATTGACCTGTTGACTGATCAACACTGCAATGGTTGGATTCACAAAGTAGTGAGTACTTAAAAGCATCTTTTTTTTTTTTTAAAAAAAAAAAGCACAATGTAGATAATTTTGGCATTACAGTGTTTTCAATCACCACTAGGCTTTTACACAACTAATTTAATACTGTTTACCTAAGCAGTAGCCAAAACATTTCCATTAAAGGTTACTACTGTGGTTTTTGTCATCTAAATGGTGAATTACAAATTCCCTCCTCTATCCTAATATAAATAACTGCCCTATGCATGCACACACATGCATGTGTATCCACATGTGTCATGGGAAAATAGATGCACTTGGCATGTCTGAAATCAATGCTTGCTAAGAAATTACAGATTTGCCTATTATGCTGCAAAGAGATCAACCCACTTAATGTAATATAACTCTCAAATATATACTCCAGTTTTTAACACAGTATCTTTCTTAGGTGCTGGAGACTTCTATCTCACCACAGAAAATGCTTAACCCAGAGAAATAATAGTAGTACTGACAGTACTTGGCCAAAAAAAAAAAAAAAAAAAAATCCAGTCTGAATACCCAGCTATATAATTCAGCCTGTGTTTTGGTCATCATTAATACAGTATACACTTTTAGTGAAGAGTGCTAGTCTCCCAATAACCAGTAAGTGAAAAGATCTTCCAGAAAATATTTGGTTAAAGTGTGGTCCAACTTGTTATCCAATAAAGAGACAGGGAAATACCTGTGTGTCACAAATTGTGCAAGATGAAGGAGGCTGACTTTCATATAAACCCAAGATACTAAAGTATTCATGGGTGGAGTTTTTTGAGTACTTCCTTAGATAATATTTTTTGAAGGTTACAATGTCTAATTGTCTTTGAAAGGAATTTCAGAGTTATTGGCAGAGTTATAAGCAAAAGTAAACCATGTTGTAAAGGAAAGTATTAGTAACCTACAATGACAGAAATTGCTGCCAGTTCTTCTCATAACAGTAATGACATCAATTTAGGAAGAAACAGCTTCCCACCCCCCTTCAAAGAGATTTTCTTCACTGCAAGGTAAAATTAATCCACTAAAAGTAAAAATGCTAGGTGGTGGCATTTCTCCTTTGATGAATATAAATCACTTGAAGATATAAATAGTATTTTTAAAGGACAATGACACTTGGAAGATATTTTCTGCAGCTGTATACAGGTAAAAATTTTCATTTTACCACTAAGAAAATAATACTGAGAATTTTGAAATCTAATGATTTATCAGTAATATATTTTCTCAGAAATGAAACAAAGATACTAACATGGATTGAACAGAAAAGCTTATCATCTCAGCGACTGCCTCTGTGTAGACAAAAATACTTCTGAATTGCACACATCTTAAAAAAATTACACAATTGAAATAATTTATATGAATGATCCATTAAAAATAACAAAAATTGTACAAAAATAGGGAGCCTTATTAAAACTGAAAAAGAATAATAAAATGAATTACATAATAGAATAGTAAAATAAAAAGCAGAGAAATCACACTTGATCCTGATTAATGGCTGATGGTACAAAAAATGTCAGAAAACCTGCCATGCAAATGAGGAAGGGATTAGAAAAGACTCAACAATTTCAGCAATTAATTATGGGATTTTCAAAAGCAGATGAATTAAGAGCAAAACCAATCCTACTAAAGGCTATACAAAATGTAGTATTTTCTCTAACAGATATTGTATAATCCAATACCATGCCTGAGCTTTCACTGGTAAATATTAGAAGGCCAACTTGGAAAAATGGGCAGTCACCATCAAAACTGCACAGACGAACCATACTCCAGCTTTACCCACCAAACAATGAAAACAGACCAAGGGATTTTGGTATTCCTGGTGAAAAAATAGGGGAGAGGCTCAGTAAGCCCACAACTGACATAGAAGTGATGACTGGAGAAAGAGAGAGAAAGAGATAGATGAAGTTATACAGTTGCAGCCTGCTGTTCAACCCACTTCAATGCCTACGTCATCCTGTTTCTGAAATAACAGAAATCAGAAATCACTGGATGTAGTCATTCAGTCTGTGCTAGGTTAGAAACTGGATTAAATTATCATAATGACCCTTGTAATTGAAAATAGGCCAAATAAATATCTGATTTGGGCATCTCATTCATACACCTTTGAATATCCAATCCACTGGTTATGTTCAATTACATTTAAAATAGTAATAATTCAGTGTAAAATTAATGATACTTACGGACACAAACAGGAGTTTGCCCAGACCACTTGTGATCCTGTAGGCAAATTCTGACAGATGTACCAACAAGTCGAAAGCCAGGATTACACTGGTAGACTACAGTATCACGATAACTGAAACCATCTCCACTAATATGACCATTTACAATTGGGTCCGGAGAACCACAGTGACCAGCTACAATAAAAGAACAACCTGTCAAAACCATATATTCTTACAAATCTTGCCAACATTTACAAGAATGCTGATAGGAAAACAAAATTTCATCCTTGCTTTCAATAAACAATATATTAGAGTCAAATACTACACTGTACAGAACAAGTTCTGAGGTGTAAAAAATACAGGTGATATTTCTTCTATTTTTTATGGTGAAGTGATATTCTAATAGTTTTAATTTTCAGATGTACAGTTTCTGCAGATTCTGTTGCAGAAATGACAAAATTTATCAGAAGAATGTCTGGAAAATGTGAATTACAAATAACTGAAATTACAAATCATTTAGTTTAATTGCTAGAAAAGTGACAATTTTAGCACAGATTTCTTTTCCCCTTTGTCTTAGTAAAGTTGCCTTTTTCTACAGAGAAGCATGAATTAAGAGGTGTTTAACTCTCAAAAACATACTATTATTTCATCATAGAGTTCTGATTTGTCTTATTCGTGATTTGCCTTGGACTTTGTAAGTAGATCTCTACTAGTGAATTAAACATGGTTGGGACTATTCTCTGGCAGAGGCCAATCAGCATAGAGCAGTCTACATCCATAAAATGAAAATCTCTTGTCCTCTAAATCAGCACAACTGCTAGCAAGCTGCCTACCAGGATCAGTACTGATTTAAGCCAACTTGAACGATTCATGGAAATTGTCTTGGAGAATCTTAGGTGTTTCTCTAATGATCTTATTATTATTATATTATATTATCTAGTTTCATGCTTATTTGCATGTCCTGGTATTGTTATTTCATTAGAATAAACATAGCCCTTGTTCTTATATGTACCCAACAAATAACTGATTTCTCACTAGCAGGTCTTCAGACATTAGTAGACAGATCATAAGACTATAACCAAATTTTAAAAAAAATAAAAAATATCAAAACTCATTTTTTAAAAATAGAGAAAACATAAATAATTTCTGTGGGATCACAGTCTATTGCCTTCAAAATAAGAAACCCTGAGTTCTTTCAGATATGTATATATGTCCCACGTAGCTCCTTTACAATGCCATTTAGGCCCCTGTTTACATTTATATTTATTAGAAATTTTCTCCAGTCTAATTTAAACCCTGTAACATAGCAGGTTTCTACACAGACTTCTTGAAAAAAAATAAATTATACAGTTATGTTATTATGTCTTGTTATGTTCAAATATTTCCTAACATTAGCTCCAGTTTCTACAATACATTCATGCTTATTAATGGATTTTAGTGCAGAATTGTAAAAAGTTTGGTTTATTGTGTTTACTCTTTCCAAATATTAATCACCTTTATGTTATCTTCAGCTGATTCTTAGCTAAACTGACATATTTAAAGCCTTTTCTGTGAGTATAAATTCATATTCATGTCAAAATTATAAGTCTTCTTCATATTGTTTTTCAATTTGGTCAGTACACTTTTAAACAGCCACCTTCTCCAAATGGATGAAGGCATGGAAAGGAAGGAATGTCTATGAGCACTGTTTCCTCCTTAGTTATATCAGCTGCTGTTAAACAATACAGAACACATTACTCCAGGCTAATAGCACTCTTTGCACTAAGGAAGCCAAGTAATGATTTTATTCTCTCTAGATTTTTCATTCTCTTTGAAAACAGAGTTGCTGAGCTGGAAACTATTTCTCTTTACTGATTGAAGAGGAGAAAAAAGTTAATGTGGTGACACTGATTAATTACAACTGGCAATAATTTCATCTGAAACTATATTAAGTCCACTTTTTGAGATGTGAGGACAGGGATCTAAGGCTCATGACCACTGCTAGAATAGGGGTGTGTGTGATGTTCTGTTTCACACAGGCTGTATCCATCAACATCAGGACTGTTAGCAATTTAGTTTCTTTGGGATTGAATCTCCTTTCTAATAAAGCCCCTTTAATAGTGCTAGACAGTATATTTCATTTACACTTAATGGTTCATCTAAAACACTAGAAAGGTAAAACACATACCACTTGATTGCTTTTTTCATACATATATAGGATTATTATAATAATCTTAATTCTAGGACTGCTAATGTCTTTAAGAAGACATTGTGATATTATTCTGTATATTTGTGGAAGAAAGTATGAATGTAAGATTTTCACACCGAACTTATACATCTACTCTTCCCCTGACAGGGAGTATGGCAACAACAAGTAACAAGGACACTGAAGCATATTTTTCTCCTTGAAGGTTCTCATGGAATAATTTACCTTGGTGTTCTCAGTCCAAATTAGTAATATGATCCCCCTTACCATTCTCTCTCCTCCAGCTTTGCTCAGCCTCTCCTTGTCTATCACCTACTCCAGCCCCTAGACCCTTAACAGGCCCTTCCCCCAGACTTGCTTCAGTTTCTGATATCTCTTTTGTATAGTGAAGAACACAAAAACTACACACAGTTTTCCACAAGTGCTGAAGAGGGAATAATTACAGTGACCTGTTGACTACATTGCTGCTCACACAGTCCAGTCTGTGTTCTTCTTTAATGCAAGGCCACAGTTTTAACTCTTCTTTAGCCTCTCCACTAGGTCACTTGGGTTGCTTTCTGTAAAGCTTCTTTCTACCCAGTTAGTTCCAAGCCAGTACTCATGAATGGCATTATTCTAGGAAAAGTGCAGGTTACTGTATTTGTCTTTGCTGAACTTTATGAGCTTCCTGTTGGCCCATTCCTCCAGATTCTCAAGGTGCCTCTGTTTAGCAGTAGTGTAATTCAGCATATAAAATGTTCTGCCATCATTTGGGGTCATCCTTAAACTTGCTGGGGCTGCACCCCAAACTGTTATCTAAGTCACTGACAGAAGCTGGATAGTATTGGCCTCAGCATTCATCCTCAGTATCCACTTGCTATTAGTCATATTTTGAATCATGAAACACTACCTCAGAGGTTTTGGTTCAATTAGTTTTCCACCATTTTGTAGTCCCCTCATCCAGTTCCTGTCTTCTCAATTTGGCTACAAGGATAATATGGGAGACTGTTTTGAAATTTTTTACTACAACACAAAGTGAAAGAAATCTACTGCTGAAATCTACATCTGATGAGACAGTCATCAAAAAAGTCAGTAAGATTATTAAGGTTTGCTTTTGATTGTTCCATCCTGTCTGTTCCAAATTAATTTCTTGTTTTCCCCATGTCTGGAAATGGACTTAGCTCCTAATTTTTGCTTCCTAATTTTTTTCAGGGACTGAGGTGAAAGAGCTAGCCTCTTGCCTTCTTTGGATATCTGATGTATATAATTGTGAGTTTTTTTCCCCAGTAACTGCAGTTGTTCCCACCTTTCAAGCATGACAGAAAGTGGCCTCACAATGACGTATGACCTCAGACTTATCCAGTCAAATCACAGATATTAGTTTAGTTTATTAATTGATTCCCTCTACTGCTATATCATCTCTTCCCCTCAACTTTACTGCTAGGAGTAACAAATTCATGGCCTCACTAATCTAAGGCCTAGATGAACCATGTACTAGAGCAGAAGTATACCTCAGTTTTAATCACAATTTCTTCTCCTAAAGAAAACAGTTCTGCATGGCCCTAAATATTCAGGCATTGGGACATTTCTGAAAATTTTCATTTAGGCAATTGGGATAACCACATATTTTGTGTAAGGAAATCTATGAAACAGATGCAAAATGGGAAAAGAGAAGCTGTATTTATACAAACAGAATGTAATACATATGATTTTTTAACATTTTTCTAGACCTAAATAGTGAAGAATTGAAAATTGGTTACTGTATTGAAGCCAAACACAGGGAACAACAAGAAATTTCAGGAAAGATAGCTGAGATGTGCCAACTGGCATACTGCAAAATACAAAACATTATGCACTTTCTCTTAAATGGGGATTTAACAAGTTTCTGGACTTATTATGTGAGTCATTTAATTTACAGATCATCCCAGCTAGTGGATTTAATTATTTTTCTGGGAATTTTGACTAATTTAAATTAAATATTCCAACAACTCAAGAACTGAAAGAGCACTTTAATAACACAAAATGTATGCAATTTTCCCTTCAATTAAATTAGATTAAAAGAAAATTAAGGAGGCTGCTAGTGGATTTTTAATAAAATATGCTCTCAAGAATTAGGGAAATTGTTCACATGGTTCAGGGTTGGTTCAGTAGTTTTATTCTAAAACATCTGGAAAGCAAGATACAAATAATTCTATTTTATTTAAATAAGAATTTGAAATATAAGCCAATATCACAATGAAGTTTACCCTCGAGTTATCAATTACAGGATCAAATATTTTTATACAAACACAGTCAGCAGCAGCATTTTTTCACACTAATAAATGTAGAGAATTATATATATTATAGAAAAACATAAGATATGGAATTCTTACTTTTTTTGAAAGAAAAATTGTCCTAAAAATTCATGAAAATGGAGTAGATTATATTTAAGTTTAGATATTAACATATGTCCTTGACTTGTTTATGTATAGTTTTGTACCTAAAAGTCATAAAAAGTCAGGAAAAAATATCCGTTCAGGAAAACACTTTAGTCAATGATTAAATGCCACCAATACTAGAGATGGTGTTAAGTAAACTCTTAAATGCTTCCGATTTGATCTATGCCCTAGATGTATATATGGTCACTCACACACACAAAGCATGCACACAAATACATATGTTTCGTGACTAATAGGTGCAATTATTCTTGGAGGGAAAAAAAAGGAAGAGATATGAAATATCAACAGTGTGAATAATTGAGTGAAATTGAAAAAAATCTTGCCTAATGATTCATATTTATCCTTGTATAACTAGGAAAAAATACATATAATACTAACTACTTAGAGGTTAGCCTTGGACTCATTAACTACAGTCATTGGTTTTAGCTTGTTTTTGAGAAAAATAATAAGGATTTGACAAACACTTTCCTGAGACACAGAAATTAGAGTACTCAACTGGCCTGAAATCATAAATTGATTCTACACAGACCAATGGGTAACATAAAGTGATACCTATTTTCATCTATAGCTGTCCTGAATTATATTCATGCAGGTACGGTGTAGGTAAGAAGCATCTCTGACTCATTATCATTCCTTTGAAATGGAAAGGCTCATTCAGGGCTCCCTGGGTGTTTGCCTCCTGATTTTCACAGGCTTCAGGTAAGTCCTAAAGGCACCTCTGAAATAAATTTGGTGCATGCTGTCCTTGAAATTTAGGAATACACAACTGGAAGCATTCACATCATCTGGCTTTAAAATTTAAGGATTTCATGAATTGCTCTCTGGAGGAGCCTCCATAGTTCCATTGACCTTGTTGGGAATTTAGGATCTTAGACTGTACTCTAAATTGCATCTAAATTAGGTTTCTAAAGTACATGGTGTGAATATCCCTTGTGTGAGAGAATGTAGAGAGGCAGGAAGAGGTTTAGTAGCAGATATACAACCTTCTGCAGCATGCGGTAACTCAAATTTAGACTTTCATACTCAGAGCTGTGCAGTATTTTTGGCACTGTAGAGTTTGATTTTGAAATAGGAAAGACTAAATAGTGATTAACAATCTTCCAGCTTTAAATGTGATCTTTTTTGTTTAGTGAGGTAGATCCATGAATTTAACAGTTCTAAGCATAGGGCTGCATTCAACAATGTAATCAATCAAATAGAAACCAAAGTCCATCAAATTTTTTTGAAAAAGACTTGGGAAGTATCATAAGACAGGCATTGCTCTTACTGCAGTAATAGTTCCTGCAAGTAATCCAGTGTTCATTACAAGTGGGAATAGATCTGTAAAAATCATTTAAAATGCAGGTAGTCATGTGGAAACAAAAAAGTTATTAGTTATGACCAAGGGGATAATATAATAGTAATGGATACCAATTTCAATGCAGACTTGTAAAAAAATGAAACAGTTAAAATCCGTCAGCAAATTAGTCCTGGAGAAGAAAAGAATGAATTCATACAAATGAAATTCAAGATGTATATAGAGACAGTCTTTTCTTACTATGAGAGCTAGTAAACTTATGAGCTGTTTCCCAAAGAGTTAATAGCTTCATTCAATGTAGTTTTTAAACTGACTTCAAGAATAAACTGGTATTGTTCACTATGAAAGTCCTATACTGATCAGTTCTCCATCTCTACACTATTTGAATCTAAATTTATGGCTACCATAGACAGTTAATCTTCTGGGGTGTTCAGTGGTGAAATAATATATTTCTCAGTAGTCAGAATAGAAGAAAAAAATCTTTTCCAGCCTTCCATGGGCAAGACATATTTATAATACAACAGAATCCATTCAGATTTGTATATTATTTAGTTTGTATATGTTGGCAGCCAAATTTTCCTATATGTATAGCCTTTCAAAAAAAGAAAAGCAGGACATAAGTCCTAAATACAATTACTATTGATTAGATGATGAAGTGGTATTTCAGGTTAGTTAAAATGAATGAATGCTGACACATATCTTTATGTTTGAAATTATTAAATACAGGTGTCAGGCACTACACTGGCAGTGAATGGTATAACGCATGGCAAAAACCTGAGGGGTAATAGCTCCTTTTTTACAATATAACTTGTAGGTTTGCAACAAAAGAAAGGGCTGAGGAAAATGGTCCTACACATGCAAACTTGAGGCTGTTGGATCTTCACAGTTACAGTTCAAACATCTTTTAAATGTCAGTCAGCTTCAGTCCAGGGATAACCTGTCACGAGTAAGAAGCTGATGTATCTTTACATACAAACCTCTTACATAGCTTCACTGTGGAACTGATGAACTTAGGTATGTGAAAAAGTAATGCTGAAGCATAGCAATCTCCTAACCAGCACCTCAGTAGAATTCTTTTTCCTAGGTAAAAAAAAGATTATTTTACTCCTTTACTGCTGTAAATATCGAAGTAGTAATGGTGGGTTCCCTAACACTGGACACTTTTAAGATTCAGCTGGACAGGGTGCTGGGCCATCTTGTCTAGACCATGCTTTTGCCAAGAAAGGTTGGACCAGGTGATCCTTGAGGTCCCTTCCAACCTGGTATTCTATGATTCTATGACTCTTTGGAAGTATACTCCATTTATGCCATGATTTCCTACATCAAAATGACATCATTCTTAATACAGGATATTTTAAATTGAAAAATAAAGTGTATGGAATTGAAAATATTTCAAGCCAGAGAAGTTCTTTTTCACAAAATTTGCCAGAAACAACTACATCTTGCTGGGAACCCACTAATAACAAACTGCCATTTAGAAGCTAGGTTAGCTCTATGAGACAATGGTCACTACTTCTGAGCACTCTGTATCTTAAGAGATGACATACTGTAAAACTATATTCATAAATATTGTGCTACAAACATTACTGCTGCAAAATGAAGGAATCAATCAGGATTACATGATCAAAGGTTATAAAAACTTAACTCAGATCTGAACTACTTGATCTCATGCTATTTTTTTTCTGAAAAGATTCCATCTTCGTTTTCCTTGCTGCTGCAGCCTACTATCTGAATTGAAAGAAGAAAAGGCAAGCAACACAGCAAGTAGGACACTGAGACTGAGATTTTACCTCTGTCTGTGAGAGAAGACTCCCACATTTCTGTATTTCACCTATACCCCATCAAACTGTCTGTTCTATACTGATGAAAAATAGAGTTAATATGCAGCTGGTAACTTCACATTCTTTTTCATCAAAGTTAGATTATTATGCTTTTGCCTGTTAGTGCATTCTGTCTTGTGGCTTGCAACATGTTTCAGAATATTTTATTTAAAAGTATTTTCAGGTATTAGAGATTCTGGAAATGCAGGATTTTGTCATTAGTACTCTGTAAAAATCATGCTTATCTAATGATACTTCCTTTTTTTTTTTTTTCTTAATAACCTGCTAAGATGAAATTTATGATACTTGAAAATTGGTTTTTTGAAGACATGATTGAGTTGATATGTGGTCCCACCACACCTGGTTATTGTGATGCAGATGTTCTTCTTTTCTTTTAATAGAATATTCTACCAGAGGAATGTTGCTGTGTTTTAATATGTAGCTCTGATTTTCTGTTTTGCTCAGAGGAACTGTAGCCATTTCTTTCTGTTTGCTCTTGGTGAGAGCATGAACTCAAAGCTCAATAACTGCAAATACCCTTTATGATGGTACTATGAAGTAACTTTGCTTAGAAATTTATAGGCAAAACAGCATAACTACCTACTTAGCACTTATATCTGTAAAGTAATGAGAACCAGCAACCTGATATACCAAAGATCATATGTATGTCTATCTGAACACAGAAAGACAGTGACACTATTGACGTTGAGAAAGTTAAGAATGGATTCAGGTGTCTAAGAATGCTCTGCAACGTTCTGTTATCAGTTCTTTAGGTATATGAAAAACTTCTTTCTCACAGATCCATATTGACACTTACTTATTTTAAATGTAGATGTCAGGTTTATTTTGATTTGGTTCATGGAATTGACAACATCAGGGATTCTTCAGACAGCAAGAATATTTGAAGAAGTAATGCTTAGAAAAAGGGTTTTTTTAGTTTTGATTTGAATTAATTTCTTTAGATAGGACAAAAGTATGTTGTTCTTCATGACAGAAACATATCTATCCACATTGTTTTAAGGGGATGTTTTGAAGATACCAAGGTCAGAGGAAGATAACTGACATTTTATTTTTCACATGCAAATTTGCCATGTTAATATACTTTTTAAAAAACTTAATGTTTCCACAGAATGGGAGGAAAAAGGATTTTATAAATTAGAAATGAATCAGCATAATTTATTTAAAAGTTTGAATTCAAATGTTAGTTAGACATGTATCTAATTAGTCAAACATTGCTCTAGCCTACTTGAAAATTTTATAAGATATGAATTCTGAATAGAGAATAATTTCTGACAATTCATGTAACAGCTATACCATTTCCTTATAAAACAATGTTTCTACTGTTTCATTGCTGTAAGAAACAGCAATATGGATTATTCTGGATAATGGTATCTTAGTATCACTAGTTGGTTTTGGATTTATTTTTAATAGATTAATTATTTCCTCTGTAAAACAATTCAATTCTTGCATATGATAGGTGGTCAAACTGTTTTATTTAAAATGTACCAGATAGGCATGGAATACTATGTGTTCTGCTAAGAGGATGTGGCTAAGCAGCAGAGAAGAAAGATCCTTTTTAAGTTGAACTCCAGAGAAGAAACAAGAGATTTCTCCTTTCCTGAGGGCAACTGAGTACATTCAGCTGAGGCAAGAAGAAAAGATGCAAAATGAGGGTAGGCAAAGCAAATAAAAAGTTCCAAACATAAATATACTGTCCAGAACCAAGAGTACACCCACTGCTGAGCCTCAAAGGTGACTGAAAAAGAAAACAGTTTTCTGATACCTATATTAGGAGTGCAAACCAGTATGAGTCGGTCTGAAGAATGAAAGAGTTGGGGTGAGAACTCAAGGTCTAAACTATATAGAGGGTTTGGAAGAGTGTTGGTTTTGCTTTACTTTGGGCTCTCTCTTGTCTACTTCCTTTGACTGAATGATCAATATGCTGAAAGCTCATTGGTAGTTGGAATGCATCAGGAACACTCCTGAACTGGAGTTCACCTTCCAGCTTAGTTTCATCACACACCTTGTGACTGTTCCAAAAAGCAAATCAAATTACTGTAAATGTGGGCAATTGAGCCACTTAAAAAACCCTCTTGGTCCAAAAAGCATTCCAATAACATCAAATATAATTTGATTTCTAACAAAAAGTTATATACTAGTAGAGTAGTATAAAATCATATGCAGTACACAATATTTCTGTATGTAAAGTACCTTTATTTTTCATTGATTTAAAAATGTTTGTTGCTTGATAAGAGCTGAATCTCAATACTTGTTACTGTGTTTGCTTAAAACAAAACAAAACAAAACAAAACAAAACAAAACAAAACAAAACACAGAAAATTGTTTTTTACCTAGGCATTGGGTTTCAGTACCACTCCAGAGACCATTTGCCAAGCATTCTCTCACATGAGAACCAACTAATGTGTATCCTGTGTTACAGGTGAATATTGCAGTAGCTCCATACACTGTTAAGGTTCCAATCTTATTTCCATTTGGTGGAGATGGAAGACCACCACAGGAGATAACTAGGAAAAAAACCAAACAACAGAACAAACTGAAATACAAAAATACTCTTCATAATTTCTTAGACTGGAAGACAATATACCACTTCACATTTTCTTAAAAAGTAAATGTAATAGGAATAAATATGAGAGTTATATTCCACAGTAAGGGCTTAAAATTATGCTTGATTTGGCAACACATGTTCTAAATCTGAAAATTCATTAGAATATCTCCACATCTTGACAGCAGCTTAAACACAATCTGCATTTCCAGTTCTGAAACAAGGGAATTACATGAATGTCCAGGAAAGTTGCAGTTATATTCCACGTGTATGTACTCTCAGCCATTTTAAGTGTTATGTCTGTTTAAAGATATCTTTTTTTTAACATGTAGTACTCTAAATTGCTATGAACTGTCTTTTTTCTTATTGCCCACTGCTATTCATAATCATAAAACATATATGGTAGCCTACTTGCTAAAAATATAAATGTGCTCTTTTTTCTTAAGGCTAGACTTGACCCATTATGACAGAAACCTTTCATATCATCAGCTGCAAGCCACAGCTATTACAGGCATCACATGAAAAATTACCTTCTAAGAATATATCCAACCCTAATTTAATTAAAATTGTTCTGTCATGCCTTTTGTTTCTTGAAAAATATATCAATAATGCTGTAATTTAAGATGCAGATTAATGTCTTCAAGAGCTTCAATTGTATTTTATTATATGTTAGCATGAATCATGGGTTTACTTTCGTAAGTATGGTAATCACAACTGAACTTTCTATCTGAAACCTCAAGGCCACATTCTTCTGTATTTTAAAAGGTTCAGTATAGAAAACAACATGGAATTGGGTAGAAGTTGGATAAAATCAAGTGCATATCACTGTGCAATTAACTAAGCTGTAATCAGAATATATGTGATCATATATTCATGTTCCTTACCCACATAAGATTTGCAGACGTGGATAAGACTCCTTTCCGCTACAGTCAAGTCACATTAATGTAATTTGTGGAGTAGCCTAATATTGTAACTTCTAATGGCAATTACACTTATGCATATTTTAAAATAAATCAAATTATTTTCCTAAAATATAATAGAATGAATTGTTCTAAACATATTACAGATGCTTTATTATTTTTAATTACAGTCATTCCAGTTAAAAATAACTAGACCACATGAATAATGAGCCACTTCATGATTTGTTAGGCAGCTGTGCAGTATATTCTTAAACAAATACAATAAATTTACTAGTTAGGTGTCTCCTAATCCAGAACCCCCTTAATGTGATGTTCTGCAATTCCTTTAGAGATACTATTCATAATAGATATTGATAGATATGATCTAAATGCTTTATCATCAGTGTTTCAACTAGCTTTCCTGCTGCTTCAGAGATGTAAACAGCTAGAATCTACATTTACATAACCTATCCTTAGCATGTGAATGACAGCCAGAAATTAAACAGTAGACTCCTCAAAATACACTGCAGAGTATTTCTAGATCTTAATGATCTATATCCAGTGGAAATATTACTGAACATCTCTTGGGGGATGAAGTTTGCCATAATTAAATCCTAATCAGTCCTCTATCAGAGGGCAAAATAATGTACCTGCCTTATAAATAAGCTATGTATCATCAGTCAGCAACTCCTTGGGTTTCTGTATCTACCTAACATTTTGCTTTTGGTTAACTGCATCCCATATAGGTCACCCCATTTTCTACTTACATAAAAATTCTGTAATTGTAGAGGTTGGTCAAGAACTAGCTTTTTGAAGATTTAGCAGCTGAATGGTAGCTGCATATTAGGCAGCAAATACAAAAGAAGCTTTCTTTGGATATGTGCACAAAAGGAAAGGGGCACAATTGCAGTTAATAGAAATAAAAACTCAGTTTTAGATTTGAAAAAAGATTGATATAGCTATTACTGGTTTATAAGAGATATAGAAGAGTCACCTTTTTCTTTCAACTGAATATTTTCAAAAGGAAATTTTTCCAAAACAAAACTAATGGAATAAATCAGAACCAACATAATTCCACAACACATCATCATTTAGATAAGAACAAATACTCTGCTTTCACGTATATATCATATTGATTTCTGTTACAAGTAGCTCTCTCAGCCTTGTTCTAAAAACATCTTAAATATTTTTTATTTTCTAGAAAATAAATATTGTTTTATATTATTTCTACTTAAATGGTGTACATCCTCTTTTGTTGTCTTTTCTTTGTTCTTCTTTTCCCATATTAGCATCATTCTCTAATACTGCCTCAGTAAATTCCATGCCTTAGGTTGTAGCCACACACTTCCCAATACTGGTGGGAGATTTTGTCAATTTATACTTTATTCACCCTTGGGAGTGATTCAGTACCATCTGAGGTGACTTTGGGTATTCTGTCTAGCCTCCAGATGTTGTTGAAGAAGGCTAAGAATCTCTCCCAAGTTCTCTTTAGTATCCACCATCTTAGATATTGTAATTTGTCTCACATGGCATTAGAAACCTGTATTCAGGCAAATTAATTTTGTCTTCTGTTTGTCAAAATATGTACTGAAAGTTTTGCTCAACCATTTGTTTGGAATATGAAAAGCTATCTGCTGTTTATGTTCATTCTGTTATCACTGTCATAGAATCATATGAAATAGTTTTGGTACCATTTATCATAAGGTATTATTGACACGTCTGCAGACCTAACAGAGTTTGACAGAGCAGAATGATTCTATTCTCTTTTCTTAAAAAAACACCAGAAGTTACAATTCAGTAAGCTGTTCACTTGATTCCAAAAATTCTTTCTTACAGTGCTACCATAAAAATTTTATTATTGATTCAGCTTGTTTCAGAGTAGCCATTCTCAAATATCTTCTAACATTAGAAACTTCACTGAATTAAAAAGTCATTCTCTAAAAAGAAAATAAAGCATCTCTTTCGGGATGAAATGCTACATTTGAATATCTCACTGAAATGAGATGCTACTCTGAAAAGTTGAATGCCTAAAATTTATTTCCAGTTCTACTTAGTATGCTAAGCCTATCAGTTGGCCATTTTCCTTCAGATGCTAGGATTTTCTATGCTGCCCCGGCATTGATAGAGAGAGTTTGTAAGTACTACCATAATGTAGGAAAGGTTTCTGCTTAAGGGTAGCAGAACTAGTTGATGTGCCAAATACCCTCTCCAACCAAAGCAAATAACACACTGGAAAAAGTAGAAATGAAGTTTGGGGGGCATTCATTAGGACTTTGATACTGTAACCCATGACAACTGTATGATCCCACTGAGAATGTCAAGGATCTCTATAACTTTAAATATCCAAAATCAGGGCTGATGCAGTTTATGACATTTTCATATGAAGATATTTTAAAGACTCATATGTATGTTTCTCCAATAGTAGAGTTTTCATGCTTCACCCAAAAGGTCAATGCAATATAATCTAAACTAACCTAACTCTAATCTGGAACCTTCTAAAGTAATAATACTATCTCCTAGTATTCTCTAAATACTTATACACTGTCTAGTTGAATAAATCCACAGTCAGACATAGACCATCATCCAGATCGATCTTCTGATGCTACTTCATTGACTCTTGTATGAAATATATTGTACCTTACATATAAAGAATTTGAATCAATTAATTTCAACAAGTTAATGAAAATTTTATATTTGCTTACTTATAGGAGATTGAGAGCAAAATATAGCTTTTAAAAAGTTTATTTATAAAAGAAAATCTATGTATTAAAAAGCATAGGATATTCTGTAAACAAATATGCTCCTTACCTTTACAACTCGGCCTTTCATTGCCTACACTCCATGTTCCATTAGTCCTACATTGTATGAGTCTTCGACCCAACAAATAATATCCAGGACTGCAACTGAGCATGACTTGAGCTCCATACTCATTCAGTGACCCAGAAATCAGTCTCCAGACGACATGTTCTGAGAGCAGAGTCTCTATGCTGGGGCAAGTTACAGCTGTGAAGAAATGACACAAATATTAGCATACTACTCCTAAGTTTCTTCGCAGATATATGTCTTGCCTTACTGACAGAAGTTTTGCAATGTAAAATTGAGCATACCATAAGTATTTCTGAAATACAACTTTCCAGAAAAATAATGAACATCATACAATGAGTTTTTCAAGTTTTGCAGGAGTTTGCAGTACATTTTTATTTAGTGAGATGCAGTGGAACAATGACATAGAGTTATCCTCTCTAATGCAATTTATTTAAAAATTTCAGAGACAAACCCATCACAGACTACAGTGGATGTAAAAGGGAAAGCAAATAATGCTATGTAATTTTTGTAAAGGCTCAAGTGATGCTTTATTCTTCTATCCCTGATATTCACTTTAGAAAAGCTCTAACAAGTTCTTAAAACATGTTGCCATAAAAGCTGTTAACGCACATTCAAATACTAATTACTCTAAAATGGTATTCTGTGGGCATTCAGGAAAATTATTACATTCCACTTCAGAACACTTGACATAAAAAAATAAAGATAACATTTAGAGAGATTTTTAGAGTGATTTCAGTTCTGTTGCTTTTAGTATTTCAGATTTCGTAGGAGAATGCAGTTACTGCCAGTAGACAAGAACTGTAGTTTATGTTTTTCATAAGTCTTAATATAGCTACCAACCATATACAGCATTTTTCAATAGTTTTCAGTTTCAACTTGATGCTTTGCAATTCAAGATAAAGTACACAGAATATTTACAAGTTACAATATTGATGTTAATTCTATACTGATGTACCTATACCTCTGTAAAGATTAGACTAGTTTTATGAAAATATTTATGATTACTTTGTTTAAAAATAGCTGTATTTGCTATCTTATACCATATTGTTCAGAATTTCCCTGCTATAGAAAAAGTCTGAATGAATTAGTGACTGTTTATATCCCAGAGAATACTTTAGAAAAAGTTACTACACCAGCAACACTTGAAAAAAGCTATACTTTCTGAGGAAATGCAAACATCTAACAGAAATTCAGTTCCTCTTCTTTTGTTTTCCTTATATGTTGCTAAAAACCAGATGACTAATTTTCTAAATATTTGGTATACTTATGAATCATTACCTCTGACCTTTTGTACAATATACTCAAGTCACCACACTGTTTAGTGTAAGACAAAAACACTAGGTGGAAGTGTGTAAAAATTCCAAACTATACTGAAGAAATAAAAAGAAGATACTGATTCTCATTTATGCTATAATAAATTCGCACCATTCTAGCAGGGAAAGGACTAATAAAGCTGACAAAAAATAATTACATATTCCCTAGACTTTACACTGTCTGAGAGGTATAAAGCGATTTTATCATGATTATCAATGTGTGATGAAAGATACTAGTTCTCTGGTAAATTCTAGCTTCTAGGAAACACAGAGCTGACACCACAGCATATCTGTGAAGATGTGTAAGTATTTATGAAGGGAAAATCATCTAAAGAACTTCAAAATGACAGATTATAAGGTTATACCAAGTTGAAATTGTAGAATATTTTCTTACATTTTTTTTAGTACATTTTAGGAAGGATTGACAGTGTACAATTACTTTGAAATTTAATAGTTCTTCACAGACCTTCATAACAGTTTCCAAGGTCAAAGGAGGACTTCCTACTTCCTAATTTAATTTAATTTGATACTGATACTAAAATGTGTTTCATAGTTACTCAAAGATTGTAAATTATTAACCAAGAAACAGTTTTCTCTTATTTGTTGTTAAATACAATAGGCATATTAAAGCACTTCACTTAGAGTGAAAATCATATAGGTCCATCAGAAGACAAAAAATATTCTAAATAGGTACTCAATGCTCCTCAAATGTAAAAATTTTATCACTTCTCCTTTCAAGCAGTAGTTTTATTTGTTCTTTCAAAGATGAAAGCAAGCTTATTTAGTCTAATAGTAAAAATTTTAGTCTTAACCATAGGGGATATCTTAAGACACTTGGAGATAAGAGACTGAACTATGTCAGAATATGTAAATAAGCCACATAGAGGTTTCCTCTCCATACTGAGTTTAGTATGTACTTTATTCTTTCTTTAGCTATAAATAAACTTAGAATCTTGCTGAAAGCACACTTTACAAATAGCTATCAGATTCTGATACATGATTGTACAACTTCTAATTGAAGATGTTACTCAGTACAGAATATACTTTTAGATTGTGTTGATGTAAAGCAACTAAAACTATTGCTTTAAAAATTTTAATTTTACGGGGACTGATTTTGATTTATTATTCTCCCCATTCTTCAAGAGACAAAAAAAAGTATTAACAGATGGTTAATTTTTTGCACATGGTTTATGAATGAGTGTATCAATTTACCTCTCACAGTCTCTCTCATGCAAATTATGGGCTGGGTTCTATTTAAATTGTCATTTACATAGACGAAACTCTATAAGGGATGAATTTAACTTCTTGCAGAAGGGAAGATGTTCTCTCATTTCTTCGGGTATTTTTTATACAGAAATGTATGAATATTATTTTACATAAAGTATAAGTCAGAAAACATCATAATTACAATTTGAAATTATGATTAAGTTTACCCATTGTAATGACATGACAATCTCCATATACTGATAATTCTCAATAAACTCAAAAGCAGGGAAGTCATAATGAGATATACCTACCACAAAAAAGACAAAAAATTGAGTTGTTCTATAAGACCAGGTATATTTGCTACTCAAGACATGAGCAAAATGTTCACTATATGAACAGTGGCAATGACCAAAAAATATAACAAGATCTTTGCAACTACAACAACTAAAATCTAACAAGAATTTGTGCAGTAATGTGCTCAGCTTTTAGTTTTAACACTTCATAATGTTTTGTAATTTCGTTATTCCTTTTACTTGCTCTTCTGGTCAACAAACACATTGCACTATCAATATTTTCCTAGAATATGAATACCAGAAGACTGACTCTTCCCTTGTACTGAGTCACCCTCTGTTTGCAAGACTTTGATTGTATTTTCTTATTGTTACATAAGCAAAAAATGTACCTCATGTTATTCCAAGAAGATCTTGAATATTGTGACTCTGAATGCAATTATTGTTTCAAGGGGAAAAAAAGACAATGGATATGATGGAAAAATATCTCAACTACATGAACTTGCTATTATTATTTGCAAGTGTAATTTCATCTGATAGCTGGTTGCCATTCTTCAGCAGGTAGTTAACAATCACAATGAAAGGGATGCTGTGTTGTGAACTTCTAATGTAATATAGAGAACTATATTGTTCAAATATACCCTTTTGACTAAATTCACTATTAGCTTATAAAAAGCAAGATTATGGTCAAGTTGTGTATTATGCTTGAGAGACAAATGTATTAGTAAAATAAGGAGACAGTAGCAAACCAAATAATCCCATAGACCACAGAATCTAAGAACAAAGACCTAAGAATCAAATAGTATCACTTAAGTAAGTTGAAAGTTTCAGTGTGGTAGTAGAAAAAACCCCATACAGAGCAAAAAATGTAACTGCTTCTTGTTGTTCAACATATTTAAATGGGAAAGGCTTCAAAACTTCAAAATAAAAGGATCACATGGTATTCAGCATCGGTCTATCAATTCAGTTAGCTATGTCATGTGAATCTGTTATCAATCTAATGTACCTGGACTAATCTAAAATGCCTAAACTAATTAACTGATTTTCTACAGTTCACTGAATAAGTACTAACCCTTAATAAGTACTCCATGTTACATACCAAGCCTTGAAAAAGTCCTCCAAAAATTACTTACTGACCTCAGGATTTATTAAAGAAAATGTTAGGAGAATTATTGGATATGGTGTTATAAATGTCCAAGAAAATAAAAACCTCAGCAATTGCACAATATCTATGATGAGCTGGTGGTGAATCTTTGCTTGTTTATATTAATAAATTTCTTTTTGCATTTATAATACAACTGATTATTTCAGAACTAGTTATGATTCATAGTTCTATAACTAGACATTGTACAAACAATTGAAAATCATAAAAAAGGCTTCTAAAATTTCTAATTATTTTCCAATTATTTTAAATCAATGTCTGAACCATCACTGTTATAGCTCAGCACACCATAGCTTCCAAAAATATCTACAGTGAAATCTGCAATATGCAGATTATGCAAAGGTAACATTAGCTGTTCTTTAAAGTGCTTGATATTAGAGAAATTAGCATAAACCAATGAAGGACCCAACTTAAGTCTTTGAATTAGTATATTAAAGGAGTAAAGAAAAAGAGCAATAACATTATGCAGTTACAGGGACCATCCCAGGCAATTAAAATGTTAGAAAAATTAATTAACCACAAACTCAATTTCTTAAGCTATGCATCCACTTACTTCTATGAAAAGGAAAACAAGTAAGAACAGAGGCTAACAAGTTATCCTATTTCAGCAGTATTTTTGTTAATAAACATGCACTGGTCCAAACCTCAGCACCAACACATGGAGCATAACCTATGTGGGTACATTATATATGTAGTTATATAGAAATATAATATAATATTGTATAGATTCATACTCTTGGTTTACAAATTATGGTATTTAGCTTTAGAGAACTGGTAGGGTACCTTTTGCATAATCAGGAAAAAAAAAATGACATCGTGATCTTGCAATAAGTGAACATATTCAGTCTTCTGATCTCATGAAAAGAAACATGGAAGTAAATCATAATTTGTTGTCATTATTTTTTCACCTTCTGGCACAATACTTTAAATTAGTTCCCTAGATCTAGTCAAAAACCACAGTGCACAGAATTGAAAGTTTTGCTTTGCATTAAACAGATCTGACTTTAATGCTCTTTTCTGCATATTTCTAAAGCAGCGTTAGACCTGCAGATTTCCTATGGAACAAAAAAGGTTACACTTCCATTAATTTCAAGTGGTCAGGTGTCTGTAAATCTTTTTACTACATATCTAGCAAAACTCTAAAACTGGGCATTAATCATAATTATAATATTCTTAAGAATTTGCATTACATTTTCTATCATGCAAAAATGCCCGCATTAAAAAAAATGTTTCCTGCTGGCTGTCCTGGGTCTGAGTGAGTGGCAGGTCTACAGCAGTGGCACCTGTGAGAAGCTTCTCAAAGCTTCCCCGGCTCCAAGTCGGACCCACCTTTGCACTAAGGTTGAGCCAATTAGCTGCACCTTTGTAATAATGTATTTAAGAAAGGGGAACCTGGGAGGAGTTGTAGGAGTTGTGAGGAGAAGTTGCAAAGAGAACATCTGTGCAAACACCGAGGTCAGTGGAAGACAGGAGGAGAAGGTGTGTGGGGGTGCGCTGGAGCAGGGACTCCCCTGTATCCAGTGGTGAGATGTCAGGGCTGCCCCCCGCTGCCACACATGGGGGTCTACAGTGGAGCAGATGCTGAGCTGCAGCCTGTGGAGGACCCCACGCTGAAGTAGGTGACTGCACCCAAAGGAGGCCAGGACTCTGTGGGAAGAAGCAGTCCCTGCTGTTGTAGTTCAATGTTGGGAGGACTGCAACACGTGGGGGTGACCCACACTGGAGCAGCTAGGGAAATGCTGCAGCCCATGGGAGGAACTCATGTTGGAGTTGGTTTGTGGAGGACTGTCTCCTGTGAGAGGGGGACCATGCTGGACCAGGGGAAGAATGCCAGATGTTCCCCCACCCCCCAAGGTGGAAGAAGTGGCAGGACTGACTGTATCCCCCCATTCCCTGTCCCCTCTGCTGCTGGAGGGGAGGAGGTAGAGAAATTGGGAGCAAAGCTGAGCCTGGGAAGAAGGGAGGGATGGGGGAAGGTGTTTTCAAGATGTGGTGATGTGGGAGACATCGGCCTGTCAGCCCTGCACAGCCTCTGAGAAACAGCTAGGCTTTGATGAGAAACAGGACTTGGAAGAAAGATAAGAAACTGCTGAGTTGTGCCAAGGTGGCAGGGAAAACCAAAGGACAGCTGCAACACTGAACTGTGGAAAAGTACTGAACTGTGAGAAGTAACCGCCACGTGAACAGCACGTGAACAAGAAGTTGATTGGTCGGCACAGTGCGTGTTAGAGTGGTCTTATGCTGATAGGAGAAAAGGTTGATAGTTGTCTAATTGCTGATTTGCTAATTATGAAGTAAGAGCTTTGGCGAGAGCATAAGTATGTACTATTGGAAAAATAAACAGCTTTGCTGGATATAACTCTCATAGAATTGTGCAAGTCCGATATTCTCCTGCAACATGGTAATGCTTCTCACTATCCTGCTCTGTCTGTTGCGTGTTGTTGTTGTTAGTGTCTGTATTAAATTTATGTTCTTTTTTTTCTTCCCCTAACGAGTATGTCTTTTGCCTGTGACCGTAATAAGTGAATCGTCCCTTCTTGTTCTTATCTCAATTCCTGAGCCTTTTGCTTTAGTTTCTCCTTACCAGCACTGGGGTGGAAGGGAATAGTGAGCAGCTGCATGGTGTTCACTTGTCCTCTGAGCTCAAACCACGACATGGCCCAGAGAACTTTTCTTTTTGTGTTGCTTTGTCATGAAAAATGTAATGCTTGACTTAGAATATGTGTTAACATGCACCCTATTTCTTCTAAAAGTATCATGCATATTTAAACTCTCCTTAGTGCAAACACTGGGACTGTACCACATCTCGGACTAGCAGAAGTTTTTAGTACTGGAATGCACTGTTTGTCAAAGCAAACACATTACTAGAGATTTCTTTTCATAGAACATTAATTTTGGAATAAGGAAATACAAACTCTCTAATAGCATTAAAGTATGCTTTATCTTTTGCTGTATTTGTTGTTGTATCTTTTGTATCTTTTCTATCTGTATCTTTTGCTTCAGAACAGGCTTAGTATGATCTCCCTCACTGATTCGGATCTCATATCAATTTTTTCAGTAGTTTCTTCTTATCACATCATGTATTTTCTGCTACTGACAGTGAGGCACAGCTCATTCTTTCTAGTTCTTTTAAATCTTAAGAATGGTCTAAACCAACTGTTTCTCTATATTATTCAGAGAAAAAGTAAACAACACCACATTCAAGCTATGAACGGACTTCAACAGCATCAACTAAAAAGTTCAATTGCTGTGGAGGTAGAACCCAATATTTAGATCAGTATTTCTATTTCATGAAGAAAGTCAGTGTCAAGTGTCCACAAACTCAAAAACCCTAAGCAAATATATTTAGTGACTCCCCCAAAAATAACTGTTCTCTGTCATCTTTAGCACATGAAATGTAGAGAGATAGTCTAAGTCACAAGGATGTTCAGGAAAAAATATATACTGCTTCTGTTCTTATTTCTATCAGGTTTGAAATTTTGTACCCAAACCAAAAACCCCTGCACAAGATGAAAAAGGAAAATCACTTCTAGAACACTGAAAAGTCTAGATTTCTAAATCAGAGGAATACACAGAAAAACAAGCACATGGTGAAAAA
The DNA here is from genome assembly GCF_047716275.1 of Strix uralensis. Taxonomy (NCBI): domain Eukaryota; kingdom Metazoa; phylum Chordata; class Aves; order Strigiformes; family Strigidae; genus Strix; species Strix uralensis. The sequence goes on from NC_133974.1 coordinate 24,549,739, forward strand.
ATATTTAAAAATATAAATAAAAAATGTAAAACCAAAAGAAGTGTCTCAGATGAACAGATTGACCCTCACCAACAACTTTAGATTACTTCGTTTCTTTACAAAATAGTTACAGATACTATTCCAAGCATGAATCTCTCTATTCAGTAAATAACTTAAGATATCCAAATGCAACTCTGGATCGAATCTAGGAAGCAACACATGTAAATTTTGCATTGACAGCTAACTCTTTTTCTGTTTCAATTTTTAAGTCTCTGCTTTAGAAGACCTTATTCTCTGCACTTGATGATATATATTCTGAAGAAAGTAAGGCACTAAATAATAAGAATAATAATTTTCACTAATTAGTCACAAAGTGTAGTAATCATGATATAATGGTGCAATTATATCATCCAAAGGAGAGGAAGGAAATTTCATTTGTGTTCTTTTCCCTTTTTAATTAACACTGCAAGAATCAGCATCTGTACTTCCATAGTAGCAGATAAAATTCAAATCGTATCTGATGAAATGGAATAGACAAAAAATTCCCAAAACACTGATCTCTTTTTTTTTTTTTTTTTTTTTTTTTAAATCTTAGAAAGATGGAAACTTATGACTTTTGACAAGAGTACTTTACAGGTGTGTAAAAATGCTGATAGGTAAAACTGTTTCCCAGATAACTATAGATACAACTTAAAACCTTAAATTTGTAATCATATCTATACATCCTTTCCTTTCTTTTTGAGCATTATCCAAATGATACTAGTTTGGATAAAAAGTATTAGACGCAGTTGATGTGGTACACAGTAAGGAAAGAATTGTGCAAGCACCAGTACTCATCTGTAGTTTGAGACTAAAGTTTGATTTATTCAGATTTCTTGGATATATCTATACCTTTTGGATGGGAAATTTTTTGGAACTGTGTATCACACTCACTTCTCTGACCAACAGTAACATACTAATTTACAAGTTTCAGTATAAAGTTCTTGCATACTTTACACAATGTCCTGTATTCATATGTGACTACTACATGGTCACTCTCTAAAGGGAGTATTGGCCTGATTTAAAGTATTGTCTGAGAAAGGCTTTCAAATAACAATATAGATAGAAGTTCCCTTCATCATGTGCTAGAGATCTCAATGTAGAGTAACAAGTTAGGTATTTGTGATTCAGTTAAGCTTTATTAATAGATATCTGTTGATTGGTATTTCATGTAATTAAATTCAATAGCCTAACGTCCACAATCCATCTGTGTCTTGCTGTATGACCAGCATGAATCATATTTGTCATGATTCAAACCTGATGTAAATACTTTAAATGAAAAGAAAGGAGTTTCAAACATCTGCCTCAGGCATTATATTATTAGAGATACTTTGCAAAACAAACTGCACTGATTTCAACCTTGATTTTAATAGACCTGGGGATAAAATGAGCTAACTTATTTACCATTTACCCTTCTGTGCTGTGTGTGTTGCTTATCAAGTCTGAGATGTTTCTATCTCTGGAGACTAAATACATTTATCCTTACAGCAGCAATACTAAAAAAACAGGTTGTTATGCAGATTGTCTAAGCTTTTCTGCACTTTGCAAGTAAGAAATCTTGGGTAAAGCATGCCTGCCTTTGAATAGCAATCAATTTTGAAAATACTGACTTTAATATTGTCATGTAGATCACTAGCATTTTAGTTTAGCTGTTTAGTTTAGTTTACTTCTGATTTGAGAAGTAATGGGATTCTTTTTCAAACTAAATAATTTTGTAGAAAAGGAAAAAAAGAGATAAAAAGGTGTTATATATATTTTGTTAGGCTATTATAAATATTAAACAAAATTTTTTAATGTTGGAAGTTGTGCTAAATGTTAATAATTAGGCTTTGTTTTACAGGGTAGTCATTGTCTGGTTAAGTTTGACTATTTCAATAATACAAGCTCTTTTTTTGCACTGTGGATATAGTATTATTAATTCAGTATTTTTAATCCCCAGCTAGTTTAACTGGCCTCTTTCTTCCAGAAAATCTGTTTATATTTCTGCTGATTAATCATTCAAGTTATGTTCTTTGTACCTTGTCAATTTTTTCTGAGAGAATGAAGTGCAGTTCTATACACTGGAGCACTGCCTTCCCTCTGCACATGGCTCTGAATTCAGAGCATGTCTCTGTGATGACAGGTGGTTTTGAATAATCCTTCTTATGTATTCTGTGGAACTGCTGTGTTCAGTTTTAGGCACTGTCCTTCAAGAGAGGTGTAGATCAATTGAAGATTGTCCAGAGGACAATAATGAGAATCACCAGTCCAAAAAGTATGAAGAAAGAGTGAGAATGAATCACAGCAAGACAGTTATCTCTACAGAGGAGGTGACAGGAGTCAAGGTGTTGCAGGGGGAGGGAAGGTGCTGCAGGGTGGCCTCTGTGAGGAGAGACTTGGGCTGCTGAACACAGATGGTTCCAAAGGACCCACTGAAGGACACAGCTGAGCCCATCAGCCAAGACAGTGGCCCCTCTGGGAAAGTGTATTTAGGAAAGGGTAAAACATTGCATAGGCGGAGAAGGAAGGAACAAAACCAGTGAGAAGCAGCAAAAGGAACAAGGTCACAGCAGGAGAAGGTGCTCCAGATACCAGAGCTGATATTGTGCTGCAGCCCATGGAGAGGACCATGCCAGACAAGATGGATAGTTTCTGAAGGAACTGAAGTCAATGGAGGATCATGCTAGAGCAAGTTTATCCTGAAGGACAACAGTCCATGAAGAGGACCCATGCTGGAGCACAGAAAAATGTGAGGAGGAAGGAACAGCAGAGAGGAGCTTCTTATAAACTGACCACAATTCCCACTCCTCATGTCCCAACACTGCTTGGGGTGGGGAGAAGAGTCAAGAGCAAAGGAGTGAAGTTGAACCTACGAATAGGGGGAGGAAAGTGTTGTTTTGATTTTTTTTCTGAAACATATTTGACCCTATTTTAATTGGCAATACATTAACTTAACTTTCCCCAAGTCGAGTCCTGTGACAGTAATCACTCTGTCATTATCTTGACCCGCAATGTTTTCCATCCTATTTTTCCCTGTGCCTGGTTGGAAATGGAGAGTGAGTGAGCAGCTCGGTGAGGGTGTGGCTGTTAGCCAAGGGTAACCTGCCACACTGAAAGAACAACAATTTTCAAACACATTAAAAAGAATTAAAGAAGAATAAAATAACTTCTATTCATCCACTGTGGATACAAAATGAAATAATGCCTTTACACTACTGAAAAACAGGTTCAGGTTATATATATTAGGAAAAACATAGCAAAGGAGAAAAAAGGTAAATTACTGAAACAGAATACTCAGGAAGGTCTTAAAGATTAGGTTAAATGATCATCTGTCAGGGATGCTTAGAAGATCTCTTGAAATAACCTTCAACAATATTTTCTAAAAATTGTTTGCTGTCAGTTAATTCAAATAAATGAAAACCATTTCATAATCACATATAACCATGATTCTTATATTTGCACCATTTTACTCCTTCTTTAAAAATAAGTTGAATTTTACTTGTTTGAAAAATTAAAATGATTTTCAAATTCAGAATCTGGAAAGCATACACATATATTGTTGCTTAGTTCAAGATTCTAAATTAACTCTCAAAATTTTTATGTATAGTATTATAGCAATTAATAATTTTAAGATTATGTCCTAATCAGTATTTCAAGTCACGTACTCAAAGTCAGGGTCTGTTAGTTATTGCTTTGATCCAGTACACAGACAGAGGTAGCCCAATGCAAATGAGAGGCCATGTCACATGATAGAGGAGTCTGCACTACACTGGCTAGTTCTGACAGGAAGCAAAAATGAAGACTAAAAGACTCTTATCCAGCTTAATTTCCTACACTAGCAGTATTTTAAGAAAGAGTTTTTGCTTTTATTACTTTACAAACTATATCAAAATAAATTACAATTGGTCATTGTAACTTTTGCTATGAAGATGGAGAACATGAAGCTGAATTAATAATTTTAATTCAGATTTTTTAAAGACAAACAAGGGTTTTTTTATTAAACAAATTTATAGGCCTCTTCTACTTTACTAAATGCTAAATAACTATATGTTCCTGAATGGCCAGTGCAGGGCATATGTATACATGAAACCTAAACATCACCAGCGAAGTTCAAGGGAAATATGCTTGAGAAATACATGTAAACTTACATTTGCAAATAGGTGGTCTCCCTTTGTTGCTCCATAACCCATCTTCTTGACACACTGCTGTTGCTTGTTGACTAGATTCTAGCTTGAAGCCCTCATTACATTCAAATATCAATCTACTGCCCAAAGTGAATTCATTACCTATAACTGAACCATTCCCAGGAGAGTCAGGAATACCACAAGATACAGCTGAAAAGAAAGGAAAAAAAGAGGTTAAAATTTGGCATTTGCTTATATATTTTTTAAAAATATTGTCCCAGCACTGAAATAAGAAACATAGATTAGTAATTTTGACATATCCCATTCATAACAACTGAAATTAATTTTCCATCTTATTTACAACATTCCAGTAAATGTAACAGTATTTAAAACATTGATAAACACTTTGAAGTTCATCTAATATAGACAAATATTCCATAAATCATTAGTTTGTTTATTCCAATCACTGCAGAGTCAGAAATTTCCACATAGGATAAGGGCAATGGTTCATTTGCTAGGGAAAAAATCAAGAAAGTGTCCAAAGTGATCTGGTCCAAGAAGCAATGAACTGGAAAATTCTTAAATGGTTTCTAATAGTCTACTTCCATTCTCTCAGGGTCTCTCTCATTCCTCCACTACTGTAAACAAAACTTCATATTTGTTCTATAGAAATAAAACAATGTTATTTAAGAATTCAATTTAACATTTTTTGTTTGATGAGAAAAGCACCTAAATATATGACAAGGAAGAGTTCCACTGAAGTTAATGGCATTATTCAGATATTTAAACACTTATTTAAATACCTGACTAATTAACTTCAGAATGATAAATATTATTTGAATTCAGGCTTATTCATTTCTCATATCATGAACAAAATTACTTTTTTTTTTTTCTCCTTCAGAAGTTTTCTCCAGACAAGCAGTTATTCTTTCAAACTCACAAAGTTGAATTTGTTTTCAACGTAGTGAAGTTTGAGTAGCATCTGGTTTTTTAGCTTATATATGTAATTTTTTTACCAGAGCTCAATACAGTTTGTTTAATAGTATCTCATAATATACAATTTTAGGGCAGATTATAATTATAAAAGTATCTATTTCAGTCACTCTTAGATAAGGTGTCCAAGGCAGGATTGCCTTCTGCCATTTGACTTCTCAGCTCTCTTGATTTTGACAATGAAAAGCAGAAAGGCAGCTCATCAGTATCCTTTTTTAAAATTTCTTTAACTGCTATGCTTTATTTTAAAATAGTTATTTATGCACAGAGATTAACTCTAGGTGCTTGAATAAATCAGTAATGCTGGTAATGATTTTATATCTGCCCTATGGCACTTATGAAGGGAAAGTCATAGTATTATTTTCTCTGAAAGAATATTATTTTCTGCAGTGGTAAATTGGAGCATAGAAGCCATCACAATATTACAATGAATCTAAAGAGTTCATATAATCCCACTCACTGGGACTGAGTGCACCCTCAGCAAGTTGCTGATGACACCAAGCTCTGTGGTGCAGTCAACACGCTGGAAGGAAGGGATGCCATCCAGAGAGACCTTGACAGGCTTGAGAGGTTGGACCGTGCAAAACTCATGAAGTTCAACAAGGCCAAGTGCAAGGTCCCACATATGGGACAGGGCAATCCCCAGCACAAATACAGGCTGGGCGATTAGTGGATTGAGAGCAGCCCTGCAGAGAAGGACTTGTGAGTAGTAGTGGATGTAAAACTATGAGCCATAAATGTGCGCTCTCAGCCCAGAAAGCCAAACGCATCATGGACTGCATCAAGAGAAGCGTGACTCTCTGCCTCTACTCCACTCTCGTAAGACCCCACCTGAAGTACTGTGTTCAGCTCTGGGGCCCCCAACATAAGAAGAACATGGACCTGCTTGAGCGGAGGAGGGCCACAAAGATGATCAGGGGGCTGGAGTACCTCCCCTATGAGGACAGTCTGAAGAAGAGAAGGGTCCAGGGATACCTTATAGTAGCCTCCCAGTACTTAAAGGGGGCCTACAGGAAAGATGGGGAGGGACTCTTTATGAGGGTGTGTAGTGACAGGATGAGGGGTAATGCTTTTAAACTGAAAAAGGGTAGATTTAGATTAAGTGTAAGGAAGAAATTCTTCACTGTGAGGGTGGTGAGACACTGGCACAGGTTGCTCAGATAAGTGGTGGCTGCCCCCTCCCTGGAAATGTTCAAGGCCAGGTTGGACGGGGCTTTGAGCAACCTGATCTAGTGGAAGGTGTCCCTGCCCATGGCAGGGGGGCTAGAACTAGATGATCTTTAAAGGTCCCTTCCAACCCAAACCATTCTATGATTGTATATAAACAAATGTATGTGTGTACAGGAACACTAGTTGCTTTGAGTTTGGCATCCTGTTTATTACTCTTCAGTAAATACACTGAAAAAAACACAGATTTGAAGCTTTCATTTCTAAATATTTACTAATAAAAAGTGGAGTTTTGCAAATGAAAATGCCTTTCCATACATACAGTCAATTGTAAGAAGCAATTCAATGTTTTAGAAGTTATAAAGTCCTTTGGGTATTGTTCTTTTTCTCTTGACACTGTGAAGTTTTATTATTTTAATAAAGTCAATATATTTCGAAAGGAGAAATGACAGGCTTTGTCTGAAATCTGTTAAACAGAGGTGAAAATAAGTATTAAAAAAAATCTATTTTTTATTATCATTTATCCAATTCAATGTAAATGATTAATTTAAAAACATATTGTCATGGTACCATAAACACAGCTCTCAAATTTGTTTTCAGTACTCCCAAGTTGTCACATCTGATGCATTTAAATTAAATACAACACAGTACTTTGCATATGATTATAATAAGGAGAGTTAAGCATTATAAAATGATGAATGGTTAGTTCATTTCAGTTGTTTACTTCCATCTGGAATCTGTCAAATTGTTAATAGAAGTAGAACTGTAGGAATGTTCCAAAATAAGCTGCTTCCTTTGTAACACAACCACTTGGCACTTTTTGCACTCTAACCAGTGCTGCTCCTGTCTTAACAAAATTGAGTATTTCCCCCTCAGTGGGTAAGGGCTGAACCTCCTACCACTAGAAGGAATAGTAGTGGGACAGAGAAGGGGGAGAGAGGTGATAAAGAAGGGGTCCTGGAGACCCACACTTATTGCTCTTACCGGTGTTAGAGAAAGTAGAGAAGAAGGAGGATAAAAGCAAGTTCTGCTGCTTCTGGGAGCAGGTCTTTCTATTAGGAGTCATTTCCCACAAGGTGACCACAGCAGGAGTGATAGCTTTTCAGAGCTCTGGTGTACTCAAAATAGGCAGCAGAGCTGCATCTGGTTCAATGCTCTGTCTACTCCCCCAATAACCAATTTAATCCTTTATCTATAACTAAACCCAACTCTGACCTCTGTCACATAAGCAGAATTTTACACTTGCAAAATGTTTGTTTGCATGCTGAATTGACAGAAAGTTACACTGTCATTGTTTTACTACATCATAAAAATGCCTATGCATTCTCTTTTTCCAGTCATGCTTACTGTGAAATGTTTCAGGTCTCCAGAGCCTTGCACTATGTCCCTCCCCATCCTAACAAGCCTCTCAGTTTTCTTCTGCTTTGTGGCAATGCATCTGAATGTTTGGTGTGGAACGTAATTGCGTTAAGATTTAACTTCTTGTTAACTTTTTCAGGCCTCCTTTCTGATATCAGTACAATCTCTGTGTTAAGTGTGCATACATTTAATTGTATAAAGCCAAAATTCAGAACAATCAGTCTATCCACCCATCCATGTATGTGTACATCTGTACATACAGGTGGACCTTATACTAGTTCCCTCTAAATACTTCAAACACAAATTAACTTCAAATAACTTAGTGGTTTCTAGGGAGCAAGAATTTATTATGTCATTTGAAAACAAACAAAAAAACAGGTCTGTTTAGCTCATGTTAGGAACAAATACTCTGTTAGCATTTGCTCTTCCCCTCTAGCAATAACCTTTCTAGAAACTACTGAAAATTTCAAGACTGAGTAGCTCTTATTTGCAAGTTACCTTAAAGAATAAAAGATGTACAATGCCCAGGTCACACCCAGGTAGGCTATCAGTTATGTCAGGTCTGGTGCAATGTTCAGTGTACTAAAGCACCTCAAAATCTATGCTTACCTGTCACACTTCACCATTTTTAGTCTTATGTTTTACCTCAGTCCTCTACTGTCTCTTCTTTCCTAGCTGCTGCTGAATCTTGTACTGCTACACTGTGAGGTTATTCTCGCTGCTGCTTTAGCTACTAATCATAAAAACAGTTTTGACATTCTGCACTGTTCCTGTTACAGTCTATCTATTTATTTGTTGTTTGCTTCTCCCCCAGAAACTGGGATTGGAAAGAAATATTCCTCCTGCTACTAATTTCTTGAGGCTGCTAATGGCTTTTAAGTAGTGTCCAAACAAAATATATTAGCAGAGCCAGTTTCACTAAACAGCAAGTACTTTGGTGTTTGAAGTAAAGTTAGCTGAAGTAAACTGACTGAAATGGCATATCATCTTTGGACAGCGGAAGCACCACTGTCCCTTATCCAAGTATTTTGAAGCTCCCGGCTTCCCATATGATTGTAAAATGATAAAGAATGGTGTCGAAAATCTTCTGACTTGAGGAACTGTCAACATGCTTCTGAGGTCAATGACTAGATAAGACTGCCAAGTTCCAGCTGGGAGATGTGCTTTCAGAAAGTGAAAAATACATAACTCAACCTTAATTGTCTCTATTATCTTGCACAGCAGAAAAATATTCTTTCAAAGAACAGGTAATCAATGCAAGTGGAAAAGCCTTTTACTACCTAGAAACTGAGATGCAGTTTTAGTTGCTCTTTAATGTTCCACATGTGTTACTGGAATTTATTTCTTATCAAAACCAGTAAATTTAAAGTTTATAGCAATCCTTTCAAACTTCTATACACCTATTTACCTTTAAGATTTATGTATTATTCATGTTTAAAGGATGCAAATTCACTGCATACAGAAAAGAATCTGGAGACTGCATTACAGTCAGACATTGAGTTTATTTCCATACACTGGAAAATCCCTAAATTTAACGCACAAGCATTTATCATTTAGTGATCTGTTCCTGGCATTGAACGTAGCACTGAGAAAAATATTTAGACACCCTAAATTAAAGGTAGCAATAGAGAAGTCCCTAAAAAGTGGGATTCATAACAAAAAACATGCTGAGTGACTTGTATCTATGATATCCAATCGGAAACACTGGGAAGAGCCATGCCACAGAAATCCTAATTCTCTGACTCAGATACATACAGAAATAACAAAGCAACTGAAAACAAGGCTGTGTTGTCTCTGGCTGTGGGGGTCAAAAACGTTTATGAATGGTTATCTAGTCTAGTACTCTATCACAACCCAGAATTAAACCTGACCAATGTTCATCTAATTTTGAAAATGGAAAGACCTCCAATGATGAAAATTTCACATTCTCCACAGGCAATCTATTCCAGTGTTTCACTAGCCCTTCTGAGAAAAGAAGAAAAAAATAAAGATTTGGAACTCCTGAACTGTGCTACTTACCTCATATTTTTATTTTAAGACTGGCTGCTAAGAGAGATGTTTCTTCCATAATAACATTTATCAGAAAGGTAAAAGGCTCGAGATTAATTCCATGCTCAAACACACAGAACAGCTAATTTTATAAAGAAGCAGTTTGGTAGTCCCAGACTCATGGCACTTGCACAATCTGCAAATAGGTATTTTCAAGCCAGTTCCCTAAAAATTTCCATTAGTCTTCCACCCAGGGCAGACATGGAACCCAGTTATGGTTCTGGAATAACCTCTGTTCAGCACAGCAAAAAGTGCAAGGATGTCTAGCTCCACAACGTGGTTCTACTCACTTCAGCAAGCACAGAGGTATCAATAATAGCAGTACTTGGAATCAGGATTTTAAGCAGGAAATGCTGGCAACAGGTATATTTTTAACATGACTCCGTCACAGGTTTTGAGCCTTTCCAAGTACTCACAAGCCAGACAAGACACCTTCTTTCTTAAAGCAGGTACCTCCAATTTTCTTTTATAAACCTACTAGGGAGTAACTCAAAAACTGGTGAGGACCAGTCAGGTGTTCTTCAAGACTCTAAAATAATTTTGAACTCTCTTAAGAATGAGTGGGAGAAAATTGGGAAGATCAAAGTCAAAGTCAGAGACCTGTATATGAAGAACAGGTGGGATGAAGAGGTGTATTTGCTCATACCTCTCAGAGGAACACAGCTACTCTGTTACACTCTCACTGCCACCATGTCTCAGTCTCCAGATACCTGCAATGCAGCACTCCTGATCCATATTGACCCTGCAACTTGCTTTCAGTTTTTTATTCTAACTGATCTTCTTACAAGCTCTTCTCTTCTCTTCTCTTCTCTTCTCTTCTCTTCTCTTCTCTTCTCTTCTCTTCTCTTCTCTTCTCTTCTCTTCTCTTCTCTTCTCTTCTCTTCTCTTCTCTTCTCTTCTCTTCTCTTCTCTTCTCTTCTCTTCTCTTCTCTTCTCTTCTCTTCTCTTCTCTTCTCTTCTCTTCTCTTCTCTTCTCTTCTCTTCTCTTCTCTTCTCTTCTCTTCTCTTCTCTTCATCCCTGAGTCTCAGCCTTCTTTTCCTATTCTCCCTCAGCATGGGGATTTGGACATGATCTAAGCAGTGGCTAAGATGACATATGTGGTTACCAGGATCATTACTGGGACCTATACTACTTTCTTTCAGCACTTATCTACCACTGTTGTAAAAGAATTGCTATTTTCTCTGCTTATAAATATTCTGAAATGTAGCATGACTCATGTTGGTATTTTTCCTTCACAAATGAAATAAAAGCAATAACAGTAAGTTCTAATTTCCTAGATAGGAGTCAAGTTCTTTGTACATCATCCATGACATTATTACATGCATCTGCGCTTGATAAGACTGGAATTGAAAAATATCTTCTGACCCTACCAGATTAGCCCATATTAGAGATGTGTTCATATTAAAATTGATACTGTTATATTAATTATGCAAAAAAGAACTCCCCTTTTTTGATAATACAATAAAATTTGTTTTCAAACTTTAATTCTGACACAGTCAAGTTATTAATTACAAATGTAACCCTGCAGGACTGGTTTTACAGAAATTTCAGACTTAATCAAAGGCATGTTTAATTGGAACCATCCTATAATGAAATCCATGAGCTTGACCAAATGTGTAATTTTAATTAATTTGCAAAGAGAAGGCATGTATTTTGATAACAGATACTTAATAAATTTAGAAACACTTTCCATTTTAGAGTTTATTGAAAAATATATGCTTCACCCAGACATGCAAGTTGGAATAAATGCATCAGAGCTGTAAAAGTGACATATTATAATTGAGGAATCTTACATTAATAAGAAATTTCTAGTAAAGATTAAACTCACTCCCTATTTCCCAAATCTTTTTTCCCCTACTGCTAACAGAAATCTACATATCCATGGCCACATATATTGCTGAAATTATAAATATGGCTTAAAATTAAAGAAAAAATGTATTTGTGAACATGCTGCCTTGCTAAAATGTCACAGTTATTTCTTGCACATAGTGATAGAATAACAAGGATAGACACGGTGACTATTTTAGGATTTTCTCGAGTCTGATTAATTTTTGTTCAGAATTTATTACTTTCTGTGACTTTTTGTCCCCTGATTATCCACGATCAAGCCCTGGGACCTCAGGTGAAGTCTCGCACACATCTGCATGGGTTTTTTTTCCCACTTCCTGTGAATTATTCCATTCTGCCTTTAAAGCTGGGGACTCCTTTTCTGAATTGTTCAAAGAACTGTTCCCTCCATTAATCAGAACTCCTCACACACTTCATTATGTTTAGATATTGTTTACAAAGTTAGAATGGCAAATTGGCAAGCCTTTCTCTGCCATTGGTATTAAAATGTGAACATAAAAAGTAAAAACTAGAAATGTAAAAGAAAACCACTTAAAAAATAGGCTAGTCTAAAAAAATGAGAGAAACTAAGAAAAAAAAGGATCACTTTTTTTAAGAATTCTGAAGTGCTGGAACATCATATTTTCATCATACAGACCTCTGATATCTGGGCAAACAATAATGGTAGTAGTAGCAGCAGGTTATTATCATCTGGATGGATAAGCAGTAGAAAGATAAGGGGTAAATTTGTATGTAACTGCTGACAGCTGAGGAATCATGACATCTTAGATTCTGCAGAAAAGTATGATACAGGGTCTCCTAAAGTTTATGGCTCCAACTCCTCCAGCCTAACAAGCACACACAGAATATTGTCTATCCTCACACATTCAAAGTATTTGAGCCCCAGAATAAGATGCCAAAATTTCAGTGCCTGTTAAAAAAAGACACCTACTGGCTAGTCAGCAGAATAGATCCCAAAGTTTCACTGACAGTATTTAGATTAACTACAACAGTTTGGGCAGATTGGGCTTGACTTGTTTCCTTTTCCCATTGTCTACAGCTACCTGAGACATTCTTAGGTCTTCAAGATATTCTGCAAGTCTACTGGATATAACATAAGAGCTTATGCCTTTCTGGACTGGTAGATGGAGGACAGGTAATATATCTCAGACCACCTCAAATGACACTCGACTTCTATGTTTAAGCAAATTAATCAAAACATTAGCTTACATACAGATGCCTAAATTTAGTCTTAATCTTGAACAGAATTTCATCCTCCACTTTCTTGATCTTCTGGTCAAGCTGTAGCCTAGTCGCCATCCCAGGTTCTTTAGTGCAAAGTGTCTCTGAGCTTTCAGTACCTATGGCAGCACCTAAAACGCATTTCAAGTAAGATCAAAAGCAACACTTGCCCCTAAATTTACCTCATACCCAGCTCACACATGGATTGTCCCATGAGTTGGTGACCTTCAGGAAGGTCAGACAGCATCATATGCCATAACACATAACACATTATGGCATATGGGATTAGAAGACATCCTGTAGTCTGAAAGCACAGATACACAGATCCTGCTTGTGGCACACTGGCAGCCTGAGGTTCTCCCTGGACAGGTGGGGGTGTAGCCACATGGCCCATCTAGGCATGAAAATGCTCATCCCGAAAAAATATTTAGCTACCAAATCACTTTATATAAAAGATGTGAACTGTACTCCTTCAAGTTCTTCAACTGTAGCAACATTTCTGCAGTTGTTTACTTGTCTTGCAAATAACACACCCTCAACAGAACAGTAAGCATCATGCCAAATCACAGTTGGCCTTTTTTTTTAAGGTGCAAAATAGAACTTCCATATTATGAAGTTTCTTAGAAATATCTGAATCATTCTTAATGGAACTTCAAGCAAAATACTTTTCTTGAAGAAGACATGAAGCACTGCCGTTAATGTCTTACAAAATTAGGAACAACTAAACAAAAGTTTTAATCAAAGAAGTTCCCACAAGTCTTAAATATGAATGTTACTACCATTTTTTCCCATAAACAAAGCAGACTAGAAGCAGACACAAATGAAAACTTATTAAAATAGGCCATATATGATAAGCATGATAGAAGCTGTTGAAGGGTCTGGAGGACAGGTCTTACAAGGAGTGGCTGAGGGAACTGGGGTTGTTTAGTCTGAAGAGGAGGCTGAGGGGAGACCTCATCGCCCTCTACAACTACCTGAAAGGAGGTTGCAGAGAGCTGGGGATGAGACTCTTTAATGAAGTAACAAGCGATAGGACAAGAGGTAATGGCCTCAAGTTTCACCAGGGAAGGTTTAGACTGGATATTAGGAAGCATTTCTTTACAGAACAGGTTGTTAGGCATTGGAATGGGCTGCCTAGGGAAGTGGTGGAGTCCCCATCCCTGGAGGTGTTTAAGAGTCGGGTTGACATAGCGCTGAGGGATATGGTGTAGTTGAGAACGGTCAGTGTTAGGTTAGTGGTTGGACTAGATGATCTTCAAGGTCTTTTCCAACCTAGATGATTCTGTGATTTTGCAGTCTTTCTCCTCTCCCCCACATTCCTGATCTTATTTGATGTACATCTCCTTAGTCTCCATTAACTTTTTACTGAATAATGTGTGAAAAAGCATTTATAACTAAAACCAATTGTGTTTAACTGTTTTGTACTACTTATGTTACTCCTCCTGTAGTTTGTGTGTGGCTTTTCATACAGTGAAAATTACACAGATTTGAGAAATATTAACTACTCTTAACAAATGCCTGGAACAAACTAAAGTAGACCCTGGCTAACTCCAGAATATATTAAAAAAAATAGAAGTTCCAAATTATGTCTTTAAAGCACTGTTTATAAGGTGATTTTTTAAAATAATCAAATTAATACCTGAAAACTACCAAATTTTTATAAATTGTTCTGTAATACAACATTACTACGAGCTGTGGAATGTTTAGAGATATGTATTTTACTAAATAAGAAAGTGCTGAAAACATTTTTCATTTGTTCTGTATTTGACTGCATTAATTTACTTTTTAATACTTCAGCTCTGCACACATTAAGTACACAAGTCAGTATGTATTTGGATAAACTCCTGATGTCAGTGTGTTCTGAATATACAGCAGTATTGACAATGCTGTACCTTTGTTTTGTAAAATACACTTAACAATGAAATTATAGAAGCATACTCAACAAGAAAACATCTTACCTTGGCAGATTGGCACAGGAGAATCCCACTGATACATGCCATTCTGGTGACGCCTACATGTAGCATTATTGTGACCAATCATTCTATACCCAGGTTTGCAATAATAGCGAACTTTACTTCCAGCAGGACCACCTGTTTTATTTACAATTCCACCATTCCTCAAGATAGGGTTTAAGCTGCAATAGGGAGCTAAATGCCAAAAAAAAGGGACATTATTAAAATCACATAAAACATACTTAATTTACAAAGTTCACATTCTTTATGATGTGCAGACTTTGAATACCACTAAAATTAGTACAGAATACTTTAGATTACTTTTGGAATCCTCAGTGAAGATTCATACTTCTTATTCAGAAATATCATGAAGTTCAAAAACATACTTTATAATCACAAGCCAGTTTATGTTACCATACATGACGAAGATACAGTCAGGAAACATACAGATTGTTCAGTAAGCTGACACACTTCACAAGCAGTCTACTTCAAATTTGATAAATGTATAAATACAAAACTGTTCTTTGAGCTACACAATATACAAAACTAATTATGAACATTCTTATTAAAAAAATCCAGTGCACTTGGACACCTAAGTAAAAAATTAAACATTTTGACAAACACGTTAAAAATTTGTATGACAAAGTACAATAGACTGATTAATCAGATGCCTTTTTTTCTGATTAAAATTAATATAATTTTTTATGTACATGTTCCCCCAAAGTTATTACACTGTATTAATTTTTTAGTAAAAGGATGTAACTTAAGTGAATGTAGCTTCTTAAATGTGGAATTTACACTACATCTGAAGTAAGACAGAATGCACTTGCTTAAATCTAAGTTTTGAAATTAAAGTAAACCTTGTTAAACCTTAATCACTACTATTACAAATATTGTTCACAGAGGGGCTTTCCTGTGATCCTCAAGAACTTGTGACATATAGATGAAATGTTTAGACATGTGCTGAGGAAGTAAAAAAAGTACAAAATTTGTAATTGTGTCAAAAAGTGAGTAGTAAAGACCAGCTTTTTTTAAAACAAGGTTGTACCTAAGGATGGAGTATCATTACCCAAACCGGATCCAGGTCAAGCAAAAGTACAGGATAGTTTGACATACATGTGGATTTTAACAAAAAATTGTTTTCTGCATGCAAACATTTATCACTGAACAAAAGCAATATGAAAAAATCACCTTGACTCTGTACTGATGTTCAGGTCAGTGCATATTTGCAGCAACGCACGATGCCAAGCTTACAGACATTGTATCTTTTCAGAAGAAGCATGGTAGGATCATGGCTTGCAGAAAATAAACCTGCCTGAACATCCACCACTGCAGTAAACTTATGAACATTCTTCACAGGAAGACAGTGCTGAACTCCACTGATAACTAAATATTAGTAGCAAGGACATGAAGACTGTAACTGCTGCTACAATACTAACTCTACATCATACTGAAATGTGTCTCAGGTGTACTATGAAGTTCATATGATTTTCTGTAGACAATTATCCAGTAGCAGTTGGGTGTTTATTTCACAAGTGCATAATTACAGATGTGGCTTACATCTATACATATTTTTCATATTATTTGTTTCTTGCACGTATCCCTGATTTCCTTCTTTCAGCTTTCAATATCTAGCTCTCTATTTATTTTTTCCTTGTATGTATATTCCGTCACCCTAAGGTTCACCTGTGATATCAATTTCCACCTAAAGATGGATGTTTCTGTTCAGTGACTATGGAGAGATCATAGAGTTGAGTAGACTCCTAACTGAGATGTTTCCTTTAAATGTCTAAATTTAGATGCAGTGTATCAAAGTCAATACTTCTAAGAAATGCTACCCAACAAAAGCAATAAAACTAGGTCCTACATTAAAGATGTTGAAAAATATTGGCATCTGCTGAGATTCTATTAAAGAATTATAGTTCTCAATTAAGTAACATTATTTCTACTTGAAATGCTGTTCTTTCCCTTGGGGGGTTATTTGAAGGAATTAAATCAAAAAGGAAAAAAACCAAAAAACGGGATGAAAATCCAAAAGCTAGGATGGTCCAGTAAAACAATTGTCTGGGGTCATGTTCTGTATCCCTTATAAGGACAGTGACATTCAGTTACATACTAAATGAAATAAATTACTAAAATACTCTTTAAATTTAAAAGGGGATTTGACATTTAAAGAAAAAATATTGGTTTTGTAACACAAGCTTATTAAGATGAGAAGACTAGTGGTTAAGACCACTGAAGTAATCTTCAGTAACCTCTTAAGCACTATTTAATTTTAAATATCCTAGGAGACCTTAAGAATAGCAGGTGAGTCCTAAACATAATATGCCATTCAAACAAAATTCTAAATTGATCTCCTCAGTACTGCAGTTCTAAATAGAAGATATTTGCCGTATGATGTGTAACCCTGTAGCGCAGTAATAGTCTTGCCTTTGCTAGTAACAGGTCACAGACTTTGTACCGAGTTCGCAAGTCAAGACTAATGTTTGTCAGTTTGTGTTGTCTCAACTTTTTCTGACCTGCCTGCAGCTTTGTTTTTATTTTGTTTAGCTTTAACAGGTCTTTTTCTTCTGATCAGGTGGATATGCCTAATTTGTTTTACTTTTTAATTATGTTCATAATTTTTTTTGATGGTACAAACATAGCTCTATATAGGTACTTATAACAAGTAATTATTCTGTACAGAATAAGATATTTAGGACTCTACATGGTGATGTGTAAACAAACACAGGCCTGGTATAACAGCAGAGGCATTAAGAGGTGGGTACACAGGATACAGTGTAGGAGAGTATGGGCATGGTATGATAAGGGGGTTACAGCCTGTGCGCTGTCTAAAGCTATATACAACTCACCAGTGGTAAGTTAAAAAAAAATTAACTCAGAGCTGGGCAAAAATTGTTTTCAGGCTCAAGTAAAAGAGCAAAGAAACAATAACTACATGTAAAATGGACTATATATAGTAGAATCATGTGTAACTTGAACTTGACAAACAGCAGGGTGTAAAAATGTGTTAGCAAACAAAAATGATCCAAAGTGGATCCTAGAGTGTGCAAGAAATCATCAGTACCACACTTCCTGTTGAAAGACTCTAGCTGCTGATGATGACTTGCAGTATCCCTCCCAACATATAAACACCAAATTGAAGCCATTGATTTTGGGCTCCCAAGGAAAAATGGAAGCATGACTGTAGCACCAGGGAAAAGGTTAGATAATGGGAAGTGTGCATCTAACAACTGTAACTGTACTTTTTTTCTGAAAAGTAGCTTTAATTTCTTTTTTTTCTATAACCATTTAATCTGGACTAGTAATTCTTTCAGTTATACTAACAATATATTCTTGGCTAGACATATAAAGAGTAGGTTTTAAAACATAACAAGATTTTGAGCATAACAGGTTGTACTTTGTGTTCTGATTACCAGGGAACTTATTGCTATTTTTTTAGCTGTGCTTAATTTCAACAATATACACTATATATGAATCTTCAAAAAGATCAGCTTTAAAATGGCAAGAAATACGGGACATCAAGGCTGCCAAATTACACAAAATTATGTCAAAATACTGAAAATTTCATGGGGGGCCACAGGAGAAATCTATCAGTCATAATTGTTGCTTATGTTGTAACAATTAACAACACCTAGAGCCCAAAGGCATAGTTTAAATTCTCCAGTGAACTAAGTGGTGTTCAGAAAAAAATCAAGCCAAAAAAATCTTTGAACTAAGAAGAAATTGATACAAGAAAACAAGAGGAACACAAAACAGCAACATGGCCCAGAATTTACTTCAACATCACTTTGGCAAATATACTTAGTTCCTAATGGCTATTATTACAAATCTCCTATAGAAATCCATATCCTCCTTCTGCAGCTACCTTGATGACTCCTGTATATCTGCTTTCAACCATTACTTCAACCTACTGTTACTACTGCTTATTTTTCCTGCCAACCCATGTCTCACTGTGTGAGTGGCAGCAGCTGCATGGGGCCAGAGGAAACAGGGAAGGGAAGATCTGGGAACGGACATGTCTTGGTAAAGCTTTGTGGTCATCTGACGTTGTGAAAGTTAAAGGCAAAGGTTCAAGTGTGAAAATAAAACTATGAGATGTGTTTGACTGGTTAAGAAGGCTATAACTGGAAAAAAGAGAGAAAGAATATTTGACACAAAGGTACTGGGTTTAAGAGCCCATGGGAAGAACAGTCATGACAGATTATGCAACAACAGGAGAAATAGGAAGGGAGGGATTGGAGGCTAAGAGGCAGTGATGGAAACGAGACAAAGAGAAGGACCCGGTTAGCTATTAGAAGTGACATCAATCAAAAGGATGGATGTATCAGAGACTGAGATTATGTTCAGAATAAAATGTGATGCAAGGAAAACATATGTATAATTCAGGGAAAGAAACTGGAAAGAAAAATATATAAAATCAATTGGAATTGACTAATGGGAGACAGAGAAGGAGAAGATCATGGACTGAAGCAAGGGAGAAGGAGGATAATGAATTAGGGGTGACATTGTAAAGAGGAAGCAAGGGAAATTAAGGTGGGAAGCTAATAGGGAGAGAAAGATTGACAATAGCTGGATAAAGAACTATCTTATATTGTCTACCAGAGAACCACTAAGATAGACTGTGGTCTGTAGGGAGTGGTGGAACAAGGATAGAGATCAGACAGAAAGGTTGGGGAGCACAGCTAGGCTGGTTGGCAGAGTTATTTTGAACAGAAGGAGTGTGAGGTTTGGGACAAACTAGGTATGGTGAATACATGAAGTGAGTTGAATTCCTTGAAGTACAATGAATAGTTCAACAGAGGGCAGTACAGAAAGGATCCCACATGAGAAGGGGCTATGCCTACAGATTACCAAATTTTACAATTCCACGACTGTTAACAGTATCTCTGAAACCCATAATAATGTGCATTTTGTGATGTGAGTCATATAAGTTTGGATAACATATTTAAACCAGTTATTTAACATAGATCAGATCCACCTCCTACTCTTACAGAAACGTTTATTAATGACATTTTAAAGTAGTGGCAGTAGGCAGTTAGTATGTCAGAAGCTAGGAACAACGATGCAGGCAAGCAGTGCTTGTAATCCCCATTCATGTAAAAGCCCTAACAAAACTCATAGTATTTTGTGCAGCAAAGGCAGCAAAATATGAAAAGGCTGGTGCTTAAACAATTTATTACATCTAAGATATACACAGTATGAAAAGAAGCAAAGCTTTTGAAACAAATTATCTAAAATTCTGAAGACAGATTTTTATTTTACAACTCTGAAAAATCTTGTTGAAGACTCTGACACTTGTTGAGACAGTGAAGGAATATTAATAAGACTCCATACAATTCCATTCTTAATCTATGATTTAAGTAATTTTTAATTTGTTCTTTAAACTGAAGTCCCTTCAGAGTCCAGGATGAAGCACAAAGAACATCTTCTAGGATTAGGAACTTACATATTAACTGAAGAGCCACACACAAGACAATAAATAAAAAAATATCTGGAATGTAAGCAAATGCTTGAAGAATGTCAGACTGAAAACTACAGTCGCTGTCAGCTGAGTGAACATTCTGGGTTTAAGCAGGAATCTCTACAGAGTGCGCATAAAATATTGCAGCCTTGTTATCAAGCACCACTGGGATAAAATGCTGTCTTTCTCCCAGACAGTTTCTAAGAGGGGATCTGTCCTGGAACTTCATGAGGCTTAGCTGCTATAGGTGCAATGACATAGGAGTGTTCTCATCTAGGAATGACAATGTTTTACCACAAAATGTGATAAACTTCTATGAAGCTGTTGCAGTGACCTGAAGTAGCTTTACATTTACAGATTTAATTTACTTTTCCAAATGACATCGTATCCACATTCTTTCAAGGCCTCTTAAACAACAGTGTTTTTTGCAAGGCAGCATACTGAACATTTTCAGCTCAGTTATAATCACAACGTTCATTTGTCACTTGCAACTGAAGACCAACAGGGTAATAACTGCCTAGCTAAATCACATATCACTAGTCAACTGATGTGTGGACAGCAGCACAGATAAACACTGATTTTGCATTTCCAGGACCATACTCTTCCTTTCATAAAAGGAAGAGTATATTCTCTTAAGAGCTGGAACATTTAAACATTTATGCAGTTTGAGGCACTCTGTCTAAGGGAAGTTCAATTACATAACTCCCAATTCCAAATTAAAATTCTTTGAAACTGGATGTCCAAACCCCTGTGAGAGACAGCAATTTGAGTACAGTCCATAATGGGACAAGATTCTAGACTGAGGATGCTGATCTCTGGCAACTCCATTTTCCTGGAAAAGGTATTTATTGCCTTAACCGGACAAAAGAGAGAGGAGTACGAGTCGGGGAGAGTTTTTGTGAATGGGCTTTATCCCCAGTTTTTGATTCTTATGACCCTATTGCGGACCCTATGATTGTTCTAAATACCAAGGGAGATGGAACGGAACACATGTAAAACTCACAATAGTTGGGTAAAATGTTCATACCAAGAACCTACAGGGGAAGGTTGTAAAGCAGTAATGTGAGATCGGTTCTTTGATGTGCTGTTTGGAAATTGTCTACATGCCAATAGTACAGATAAAAACCATAGTGCAGGTGTTTCAGTGGGCCTGACACCTGGAACCCCAGTGAAGTGATTAGTAGTGCTCAAGAACCTATTTATAATTTGAATTGCATTATTCGATTACAAGTTGTTTTAGAAATTATCACCAATGAGACCACTCGTGCCCTGGATCTATTAACAGACCAGGCCACGCAAATGCGAACTGCAATATTCCAACATCGTATGGTTCTCGATTACCTGTTAGCTGAAGAAGGGGGTGTTTGTGGTTGAGAGCATGTCCTTAGGTCCAGCCTGGGACACATTTTGGTTAAACATGTTAGGTTAAAATACTGTTAATTGATACTGCTATTGTTACCTTTATTATATGTTTGGTTAGAATGTTGTTAACCATTGTTAGTATTAATATTGTTTTATTTGTTGCATGGTTTGGCCTTATTACTGTTTTTGCCATGTATTATTCTCTGCTTTATTGAATTAATTCAACACGTTGTGACCAATATGCAATTTATGGCCACCTCATCACTGGACAATATTAAATATGTCCATGCGGTGGACCAGCCAAAAACTTCAGTTGTGAAAATTGTATGGATGGATGTTTTTTCCCTGTTTTATTTTGCTATGTGATTTTGTCATGTTAATGCTTCTTCTTCTTGCTATATATTGTTTAATATTTTGTACAATTGATTACTATCTCATTGGATGGATTCATAGTTTATATAATTGATTATGAATTATAAAATGCTCTTTGCTGGCCTTTTCTAAACAATCATCCTTTCTTAAAGCCACCATGGGTCCTGAAGCAATCTTTGAGCCATGGGTTGGTGTGAGAGACTGAAATGTCATATGACTGTCTCAAAGCTTGCTTGTGTCTGTGCAAACCTCCAGGACAAGCTGCTGTGGCCTGTGGATTGGTCTGGGGGATGTCGTCCAGAGAAGCGGGAGTGTATTGAAGGATGCATCCCCCCACTTCCTTGGGTTGCATTGTCCGGACTCTTTAGACAAGCCTCAAAGGGGCAGACCTGTACTAAGCTGGCCCCATCCTGTAGCCATTTGTGGCTCTGTTGTGTAGGCCAGACACCATGCCTGCATTGCTAATGAACTGACAAGAGGCAAACTTTCCTGCCCTGAAGCCAGATGCAACAAAACCTGTTGGACCAGAGAAAAAAAACTAAAGGTGGGCAGATATGATAATCAGTGGATACGATTAACTTAAAAAGGCAGCAGAAAATTTTGCTCAGTGTGCATCCACCATCGAAGCCAGACCCGTGTGCACCCACCAGCAAAGAACTGAAGGCTGAGGACCAACGGGACATCACTGGATCCATGGTGGTGACTATTCTTGCAGCCCTATCCTGCATCCTTGCTTTATTTCTGTCTTTTCCTTCCATTCTGTCCTATCGCTACCCGTCTTCACTTTTTTAATAATAAAAACCTGGTTTGGGTATATGGCATTTGACCTTGTTTGTGTCTTAATCTCGCTCTTGGGATCATACCGAAACCTCCCCCGATATTGGATCAGGACAACCCCCCAGATGATTCTGTAAATCTCCGTCTTACAGTGATAATATGACATTTTCTCTAAGAATTTATTTTAGCAAAGAACTTAATTTCCTTCAGTATCTTTGATCAATAGTCCAAAAACTTATATGAAGTAATACTTAAAATTATTCACTGAAATAGTCCTATGTTTGAAATTATAAGTAAGCAAAAAACCTTCCTTCAAATCTCATATTGCCTTTGTTTAGCTTATATGCTAGATTTTCTGTTGACAGATAAAAAGTCACAGCTCAGTCCACTGCTTCCTTCTAACTTTCCCTTTTGGATACTTACTTATATTCATCATCATATTAACAGGGGATCTTATGTCCTTCAAAGGTGATACTATTCTTTAAATATCCAATGAGGCAGAGATTTACTACCATTCTCACATTAGATATTTTCACTTTAGAGATAAGAAACCAGACACTGGCTTAAGTAATTAGGTAAGATCACACAAGAAAACTAAACATACCTCTTCTGATTACTAACACATTTCCTTAATTAATGGACCATACATTCCATATATTATTTTTTCACTTAAAAATGTATAGAGTCAAAAAGGAGAACAATCTCAAGCAACCAACAAAAAAAAGAGTCGGGCTGTCATTCTTTTTCTTTTGCAGTTTATCTTTAAATCTAACAAGTAAACAGTATGGAAACAGCAAGCTAAATTTGTGAAAGCCTATTCCATCTTTAGTGATACAATTGTGAATGTCTGCCTCTTCAGAAATTAAATATCTGAATAAATAACCTGCTATTTATAGTACAGCTGTTCTTACTAATGTTTCAACATATATAAATGATCCTGTTTATATTTCTCTTGACTCAAAGCACTGTATAAACCCCCATTGTGTGACTTTCCTGATGTATTTACTACGGCAAATCACCACCTAAAAGCTTAGGAACCACAGAAGAAGAAATGAGTCTGATGAGCTTCTTCATACAATTCTCTTGTCACTTCTAACCAGCTACTGTAAAATGTAAAGACAAAACCAAACTAATCAATAGCCTTTGCTTTTAAATTGAAGCGGAGAGGAAACAGGAACAGTTGTTTCATATGTACAAAGTTTAAAAATAAGATAAAATGAATGGTGAAGAATTAAACTTCTTGCAGTGACAGATGAGGTTACAAGAGCAGAATAAATGTGTGGTGGGTTGACCCTGGCTGGACAGCAGGTGCCCACCAAAGCCTCTCTATCGCTCTCCTCCTCAGCCAGACAGGGGGTAGAAATATAACAAAAGGCTTGTGGGTCATGATAAGGACAGGGAGAGATCACTCAGCAATTAACATCATGGGCAAAACAGACTAAAGTTGGGGATAATTAATTTATTTTATTACAAATCTAATCAGAGTATGATATTGAGAAATAAAACAAATCTTAAAACATCTTCCCCCCAACCCTCCCTTCTTCCCGGACTGAACTTCACTCCAAATTTTCTCTACCTCCTCCTCCACAGCAGCAGGGAATGGGGGTTATGATCAGTTCTTCACATGTTGTTTCTGCCATGCCTTCCTCCTCAAGGGGAGGAGTCCTCACATTCTTCCCCTGCTCCAGTATGGGTCCCTCCCACAGGACACAGTCCTCCATGAACTTCTCCAATGTGGGTCTTTCCTACAAACTGCTCTAGTGTGGGTCCCTTCCACAGGGTGCAGTTCTTCAGCACGGTTCTTCCCTGGGGTCACAAGTCCTGCCAGCAAACCTGCTCCAGTGTGGGCTCCACTCTCCACAGGCCCACAGGTCCTGCCAGGAGCCTGCTTCAGTGCAGGCTTCCCATGCCTCCACAGCTGCAGGTGGAGATCTGCTCCTCCATTAACCTCCATGGGTGCAGGGGCACAGCCTGCCTCACCACAGTCTTCACCACGGGCTGCAGTGGAATCTCTGCTCCAGTGCCTGAAGCACCTCCTCCCCCTCCTTTGCTGACCTTGGTGACTGCAGAGCTGTTGTTCTCACATATTCTCACTTCAGCTGCAGTTGCACAGGGTTTTTTTCCCCTCTTCTTAAATATGTTATCACAGAGGTGCTACCACCGTCACTGATGGACTCAGCCTTGGCCAGTGGTGGGTCCGTCTTGGAGCCAGCTGGCATTGGCTCTATCAGACAGAGGGGAAGCTTCTAGCAGCTTCTCAAAGAAACCTTCCCTGTAGGCCTCCGCTACCAAAACCTTGCCCTGCAAACTCAATACATAAGGTAAAATAGAGATCTATGGTGGGGTTTTTAATACATTTATCTACAGTTCTATTGGCAGGCAACTACAAATTAGCTAAGTAACCACTTGACTTATTTACTCTTGAATGACTAACTGAAGTTAAACAAAAGCCACAAAAGTTATAGAGACAATGTCAACTTGCAAAGGAGAAAGCTAAGTACCCCTCTGCTTCCCAAATCACTGTGCCTCCAGCGAGTCTAAGTACTGTAGTGCACTTTCATTCCTTCTACAACTACTTAAAAAAAATCACCACTTCATTATGCTTTTATGCTAGCTTGCTTGGGTAGGAATGTGCATGAAGGGTTATAAATCATTGAGGGAGAACAATGGCCAGAAGCACATTCTGTAGGTGTCTTTCAAAGCAGTTTCAACTTTCGTCTCTTAGACACTGGTTTTCCTAGCCTGGGCTCAGCAAGTTCTATTTTCTGCACTCACAGATCTTCCTCATTTGTAATAAACTGCACAGTTTTGGTGGAACCCAGTTGCACTAGTCAAGTTCAAGAACTATGAAACAACAAGCAAGCATTAAAAAAAAAAAAAAAGGGTATTTCATCACAAGATACCTTTTCCTTATATTTTTGGTATCCATTTTAGTGATTTTACCATACTACAACTCTGTCAAAGAAAAAAGAGATTACTTTGCTAGAGCTAAAAAAAATTTTAACCAATGCTTCCCTGACTAGTTTCACTATGTTATACAGATGCTCACTAGCTTAAGAAAGAAATCATTTAATATCTAGGTGTTATTGCAGTTAGGAAATTTATTATTTAGATTAAAATCATGCTAGTGTCTCTATAATATATGAAAGCCCTTAAAAGGATATTCCTCTGTTGTAATTCTATAGCTCTTATCTACTAAGATTTAGCAAAAAGCCTTAAACCACAAGATAGAAAACATACAAGTAACATTAGACAAATAGCTTACACAAGTAAAGTCATATGCTAAAGAAAATATTAAGCATTCATCTGAAAGCTAATAACACTTTTTAAAAGTGAAGAAAATTTGATTCTACAAATGAAATCTAGTTGTGACAGAACTACAGTTTGCAAAGTTGTGTGCACAGGCATAGCTGGAGAAGGGGAGGGTTGTGGGAGGGCAGTAATTCTTCTCAATAGGTTCTTCATTATGAGGAAGCCTGCTGGCTCAGTCACAGCTGCCACGGTATCAATAGCCTTTTGGGGATCTTGTATTTTTCCTACTTTCATGATGTTGCTTTCACTCATTAAGATTCAAATCCAATTGTTTATGCTGCCTCTCACTGTTACTCTTCTTTCATGCTGATTATTTCCATTGAATCTCATGTAAAATGTACAGAAGTTCAGAGAAAAATGCAGGCACTGACTGTTAGTGAAGCGGAAAAAGCAAAACAGTTGTTTGTTCCTAGAACATAGCCAAAAGCATTGCATCTCTCTCTCCAGTCCTCCGGTTTCATTATTAGTTGAGGCTAGTGACATAATAATTGATGAATTGAGCCTAGCAATTAGACAGACCACTTCTCGACTACTGCAAAACATGTTTTGTGTACACACAAAGGTGTAAAATAATTTCTCATTCCTCAAAAATCGGTTTCCTTAATAATTCAATACTTACAAAATAAAACCTTTACATGAAGTCTATTGTTATAACCCTGATATTACTTCTTCACCTTAAATTCATGACAGAAGGCCCACTCCCTTCACGGCCACACATCTGAGGGTTATCATGTGACAGGTTCTCTTTATTCCTTCTTCCACAATCTCAGTTCATCTATTAGGTCCTGTAATTGCCTTTTCTCTTTGAACAACTAAATGAATCTCCAGTATGCTTGAAAACAGCTTCCATTCCCTCCGCCCTTCAGTTTCAGTTTGTCTATAGTAATATTCCAAAGGCTTCTTGCAAGATGGAGATAATGCTTTTACTAACTGGGTTTTTTTCCTGACTGCTCATAGTTCTACTTATAGTTTTTAAGTCCCCAAACCAATGATCATTATGACGCTCTGAGTTCAGCCCTGATCTTCTGTTTCAGTAAGAAAAGAAACTTTCCAGAGTTTAGACAGGCAGTGCATGGATGGTACAGGAAAGGAGTGAACTCTGTGAAAATGATTTCCCCAGACAGCATTTAGCATGACTAAATAGGACATACCTGGTGCTTGATAAAACGTTCTTCTAAAACATTCTTAGTATTCCTTTCTCAATTTATATTGACAATTATTAAACACCAAAATTAACACACACAACCTTTACATTGCTAATCAAGTCCAAACACAGAAAAAGCAAACCTTAACAACAGAAATTATCACACCACACACACCCCCTCTCACTATTTACATCATATAAATGATCCCTAACCCAAGCCTTTTAGGAGCAATGTGTCTGGAGATGTATGTGTGAGAACATTTTAAATAGGCTGCAAACTGAGTGAGGGTCAGTATGTCTACACGTAGAATAGAATCCAGTATTTCAACAGAATCATAGAATCATCATAGAATCATAGAATCCCAGGCTGGAAGGAACCTCAAGGATCATCTGGTCCAAACTTTCTTGGAAAAAGCAGTCTAGACAAGACAGCCCAACACCCTGTTCAGCTGAATCTTAAAAGTGTCCAATATTGGGGAATCCACCACTTCCCTGGAGAGATTATTCCAATGGCTGATTGTTCTCATTGTGAAAATTTTTCCTCTAGTGCCCAGTCAGAATCTCCCCAGGAGTAACTTGTACCCATTACCCCCCATCTTTTCCATGTGACTCATTATAAAACAGGGAGTCTCCATCTTTGTAGCCACCATTTAAATACTGGAACATGGTGATAAGGTCTCCCCAGAGCCTTCTCTTCTCAAGCCTGAAGAAACCCAATTCTCTCAGCCTTTCCTCGTACAGCAGGCTTCTCAGTCCCTTGATCATCTTTGTGGCCCTTCTCTGGACCCTCTCCAGCCTGTCCACATCTTTTTTGCGTAGCTGGGACCAAAACAGTATTCTAGGTGTGGCCTGACAAGTGCTGAGTAGAGTGGGGTAATGACTTCTTCAGCTCTGAGGGTGATGTCCTTGTTGGCTCAACCCAGCATCTTGTTGGCTTTCTTTGCTGCTTCAGCTCACTGTTCTCTCATATTGAGCTTGTTGTCCACCAGGACCCTCAGGTCCCTGTCCACAGAGCTGCTCCCCAGCCAGGTAGATCCCAGTCTGTGCTGCACTCCTGGATTATGTTTTCCCAGGTGCAAGACCTTATACTTGTCCTTGTTGAACTTCATAAGGTTCTTGTTAGTCCACTCTTCAAGCCTATCCAGGTCTTTCTGCAGGGTGGCTCTCCTTTTCAAAGTGTCCACTTCCACACTCAGTTTGGTTGGTATCACCAAACTTCATCAGGGTACACTTGATCCTAATCATCCAGATCACTTATGTTGAAACATTAGTAAGAACAGCTGTACTATAAACAGCAGACTGTTCCCCACCAGACCACTTGTCTAGACTGTAATACATCAGTTTCTCTAGAAGGAGACTGTGGGGAACCGTATCAAAAGCCTTGGAGAAATCCAGGTAAATGATGTCCACCACTCACACCACATCAACGGAGCAGGTTTCTTTGTTGTAGAAGGCAATTAGGTTTGTCAGGCATGATTTGCCCTTGGTGAATCTGTGCTGGCTTTTCCCAATCACATGCTTCATTTGACTTGTGATAGCCCCCCGAAGGATTAATTCCATAACTTTCCTAGGGATTGAGTACGATTGATGGGCCTATAATTTCCTGGATCCTGCTTTAAGTCCTTCTGATAGATGGGGGTGACATTAGCCTTCTTCCAGTCTTCTGGGACATCCCCTGTTCTCCACAACTTCTCAAAGATTATGGAGAGTGGCCTCATAATGACATCAGCCAGCTCCCTTAACGTTGGGATCCATCGATTTGTAGGGGTCAAGCTCCTGTAATAGTTCACATATCAACTCTTCCTTCACTGATGGTGGGTATGTGTTTGCACTGACCTGGATTTTTGTTCCCAAGGCCTGGGGCCTGTGAGAGACTGAAATGTCAAATGATTTTCTCAAAGCTTGTGTGTGTGCTTTGAGTCATGGGGTGGTGTCAGTAATGCCTCGACTATTCATCAAGGACCAGCCTTTGTAATTAATCTAAGGAATGTCATCCAAGGAAGTAGGAGTGTATTGAAGGATGCACCCTTCCACTCCCTTGCAGTTGTATTGACAAACACCTTAGATAAGCTTCAAAGAGGTGGACTGAGTGAAATCAGGTGTTTCTCATCAAGCACAAGGACCGCTGATCACCAGCCATTGTGGCTCTATTGTATTGCTAATGACTTTGCCCCTTTGACATTGAACTGATAAGAGCTGAAAGTTTCTGCCCCAGAAGCCAGATGATTGCTCAAGAAGCATGAAGTCAGCAAAAGCCTGTGGGAACAGAGGAAAAACTAAAGGTGGGCAGATATGCTAATCAGCTGGTAAGACAAAAGGCGATCAAGAACTTTGCTCAGTGTGCACCCACCACTGAAGAACTGAAGACTGAGGACCAACAGGATGCTGCTGGATCCATGGTGGTGACTATTCTTGTGACTCTATTCCGGATGCTTGCTTGATTTCTGTCTTTTCCTTCCATTCTGTCCTATCGTTACCCCTCTTCACTTTTAATAATAAAAAACTGTTTTGGGTGTACAGCATTTGACCTCGTTTGTGTCTTGATCTCAATCTTGGGATCATATTGAAATCTCTCCCAACATTGGATTGGGACAGGGCCCAATAGTGCTGGTAAAGACAGAGGTGAATAAAGTGTTGAGAACTTCTGCCTCTTCAGCATTGTTGGTGACTAATTCACCTCTCCTGTTTAACAGCAGGCCAATATTTTCCTTCTGTTTCTGTTTGTTGTTTACATACCTGAAGAACCCTTTCTTGTAGTTTTTGACATCTCTTGGTGATTTCAATTCAAGCTGAGCGTTTGCTCTTCTAACTGCATCTCTGCATGCCCTGACAATACCCTTATAGTTCTCAATGGGTACTCATCCAGTTTTCTATCTCTGTTACACTTCTCTGCTGGTTTTGAGCAGACTCAGAAACGCACAGTTAAGCCAAGGGGGTCTCTTGCTCTACCTATTTCCCTTACCTTTAAAGGGGATGAACTGGTTTTGTGCTTCAAGGAGAGCATTCTTGAAAAACTCTTGAGCACTCACTAGCTCCTTTATTCTCCATGGAAGCTTCCCACAGAATCCTTCCCACCTAAGCTCTGAGCAAGCTGAAGTTTGCTCCTCTAAAATCTAAAACCTTTGTCTTCAGTGTGCTCAGCAGGATCCCAGACTCCATGATATTGTGATCACTGCAGCCAAGGCTATCACTAACCTAGATATTACAAAGTTGGTTTTCTTGGTCTGTGAGTAGCAAGTCCAGCAGTGCCTCATTCCTGGTTGGCACATCTAACATTTGTATGAGGAAGCAGTCCTCTATGCATTTCAGGAACTTGATGGATGACTTGTGATCTGCTGTATTATTCTTCCAACAAATGTCTGGGTAGTTGAAGTCACCCATAAGAACCAGATTCTGTTGACCCAAAGTTTGCTTAAGTGACCCAAATATTGCTTTGTTGGCCTTATTGTCTTGGTTTGGAGGCGGTAGCAAATGCCTACTGTAAGATCCCCCTTAGAGGCAACCCCTCTGATCTTGACCCAGAGGCATTCAATAGGGCTTCCACAATTGCTGTAGTTGAATTCGATACATTCAAGGTTCTCCTTAACATAGAACATGACTCCTCCACCTCTTCTTCCCTGCCTGTCTTTGGAAAACAACCTATAGCCATCCATCATGATCCTTCAGTCATGTGAGTTGTCCCACCATGTTCCAATTATTTCTATGATATCATAACTTTCTAACCAGGTGCAGAGCTCCAGTTCCTCCTGTTTTTTCCCCAGGCTGTGTGCATTGGTATACATACACTTGAGGTGGCTGGCTTTCTGGTTCACATCTTGGGAGGCAGCTAAGAAACATTTGTCACTGCTCTGGTTGGCCTGGTTTATTCCCTAGTTGGTTGCAACGGTGTGAATGTCGTCAGTTTGGACCCCGGCCCCCCAAGTCTTTCAGTTTAAAGCCTGCCTCACAAAATTGGCCAGCCTGCTGCCAAAGATTCCCTTGCCTCTTCCAGGCAGGCAGATCCCATCCATCCCTAACAGGCTATACTTATCGAAGACTGTCCTGTTGTCATAAAAGCCAAAGTCCTCACAAAGTCACAGTCCATGAAGCCAGAATTTGATTTGCACTATAGATCTATTTCTGGCTGCACCCTTTCTTTTCACTGGTAAAATGGAAGAAAAGATAACTCTGGCAGCAACACTTTTCACTTGCACTCCCAGGGCTTTGTAGTCTTCCTTGATTCTCTCCAAGTTCCGGCTTGTGGTGTCATTCATGCCCACATGGAAGAGTAACAATAGTCTGTGCTCTTGACAAATTGTGGCTCTCTCTTGGCAATATCTCGGACCTTAGCTCCTGGAAGGCAGCATAATTCTCATGATGCCTTGTCAGGCTGGCAGATGGGCACCTCAGTGCCCCTCAACAGAGTCACCTACTGTCAGCACACCTTACTCATGGGTATCTATAGCTGTTAAAGCTTCATATCTGGTTTTGGTTGTAATGCTGGAGGATGGGGACTGGCAACTGATATTTTTTCTTAATAAGGGAAATAATTTTTAACTCTATTCAGATAGGCCATTTACATATTTTCATGTCACCATAACACCAGATTCACATGCAGCCTGTTGAAGAAGTGAGGGATTTTTCCCTCTGGTTTTCCATTTATTTGTATATGAAGAAAAGCATAGTAATAAGAGTTCTGAACTGCAACTCAAGGAAATTGTAAACCTAATAACTGTGTACTGAATTGCAGGCAGAGTACCCCATACCATTTCAGGATCAAAAATTCTCAATCTTGAGTACTTCTGCGTAACTCTAAGGGCTATCCCTCCCACTACATTTCAAATGCCTTTCTCTAGGTCTGGTAAGCAAGATAGCAAGTTGCAGAGAGAATTATTAATTGGAGAAGTATTCGTCTAGAGATCTTTGGCAAACTAAGAAAAAATGGAGTCTGAGTCCTGTCCTTACCTTGAGCTTGCAATAGAATGATTACTCATCCTCAAAATGGATTTTTTAATAAATTATCTTCAGAGAAACAGACATTATATTATAAAGTCCTAATTTGATGCTAAATAGTATATGTAACCACAAAGTATAATTTAATGGAAATCATTAATAGTTACCTGAGTAACGGATCTTGAATCCTTTCTTGCTGGTTGCATGATCAGTTGACCAGCGAAGATACAGCTGATTCATTTTGCTTGTAAAATTCAGTTGTCCAGTATGATTTCCACTTAAGGCAACTAGTAAAGGGCTTTGCCCAGAAGAACCTTCAGAGATGAATAAAGAAACCTTTGAAGTTTTAAAGTACTACCAGTTTAAGTAATCCTTTCCATATTTTAACTCAGCTCTGAATGTGAATATACAAGGGAAGAATAGGAAATAACCTGACACATTGCTGCCAGTGAAATAATTAACATATCTCTATTTAAACTATCTAGCCAGTTTTAGGTTTTCAGTAGAGGGCACAATAAAAATCTTGGTACAAACAAACTGAAATACAAAACAATGAATGTTTTTGGCATAAACACTGAAAAAATACCAAATTTAAAAAAAAAAAAAAATTCTATTTGGAACAATTATTCTGAATGAGGTTATGTTTCTACTCCTTGTCCTTTTGTATCTATTATTTATTTAAGCTCTTATCCAACTAGTGAGTGATAGCAAATCTATATATTCTTTGACATTGTACAGCTTGTATAATTTTAAACAGCACCATATTGTATAGAAACACTGTAGCTAAAAAATGCTCTGTCACATGTAAGATCATCACAGTTTCACGGTGGAATACACATATGTAGATGTGCTATGAATTAACAATACATACTTCATTAGGACTCGGTTCTGTTAAAAGATAGGGTGTTTATTATAGTATCATTTTAGTGTTAAAAAAAAAAAAAGATGATGAAAAATTGTGTGCTGGCACTAAACCAGTATCTTCACCACAGTAAAACCCTAGAAGCACAAATAATTATTTGGGGCTACCTATATCATAAAACAACATATATGCAAGAGAAAAAATAATCTATGTATCAAAATAATCTCCAAGTGGAAGCTTTCTGTAACATGAAATGGCATTTTCTTCCTCCCTATAAAGGTTATGTTTTGTCCAGCTGAACTCCGCTCTTTCATATGCTCACTATGCCTTTCACTCCACGTTTTTCAAGTTTAGGAAAGCCATGTTCAACCAACATTATCTTGGCCACAGTAGCTATTTCAAAGAAAGGCTGCTTCATCCATTCTTGCTGAGTTTGAGCAGCTGCATCCTGATCAGCTCTTCTTATGTTGCATCACACAAAAATAAAACTGAATCAAATGACACCTAAAAATTGAATACAATTGTTATCAGACTTCTCCCCCTCCAATAAAAATAAGTACATTTTCTGACTGGGACATGTCAGGTACAAAAGGGAGGCTACAGAAGTCACTGCAAACCATAGAGATTAAGACAACTTCAGAGTTTTTAGGAACAGCAGTTCAACCACCATAATGGAAATACTACAACTAAATAAGTATTGCTAAATAAATTCAAAATGATAAATACATATACAAAATAAGAACTAATAAGCATAGCTTTAGGCACAGGTTGCCCAGCATGCCCTCATCAAAATGCTTTGTGGTTTGTTTCTTT
Source organism: Strix uralensis (assembly GCF_047716275.1). Taxonomy (NCBI): domain Eukaryota; kingdom Metazoa; phylum Chordata; class Aves; order Strigiformes; family Strigidae; genus Strix; species Strix uralensis. The sequence continues at coordinate 24,583,488 of NC_133974.1, forward strand.
TCCATATTAGCGAGTTAGAGTTTGATGATTACAATGTAGGATAAATGATGATGCATGCTGAGGTCAATTCCTACTTTTGCTTGGAAAAATTATTTAGAACATGACAATTCATTTAGTTTCTCTGTGCTTCACCCTGAGTTTTGTAAAATCTGTTTAATACAGTTGTTACAGTTTAAAATGTATATGTTCTTTCAAAATTCTCAAATGAAAGAGGCCAAAAGAGTACAACTGCAAATAAATATCTACTACATACAAAGAGGTGAGAATCTTTCCTCATTAGTGATCATGAAATTAGTTTGCAGCACCACATGCCACACTGCGATTTTTAGTCATTGGGAGGTCAGAGGAATGATTCAATGTATTTTAGTTTGCTTTTGCCTGAAGTTGTTTCAGTTTCTTTACCTCACCTAGCAGGCAGCTCTTCAGATGATATTCAGAAAAGTCAGGATCATGACTTAGATGTTCTTGAGACTGATTTTTTTATTATTATTTCAGAGTTTGTCTATATAAGGAAATAAATACTCAACATCTGTTGTGATGACCTGTCATATGATGCTTTCCTGAATATTAGGTAAAAGTTGACATTTCCATCTATTTTCAGTGACAGAATTTTGTTGGTTTATTTCAGGGAGAAAAAAGAAATAATCAAAGAATATTTGCAGTATTAAATGAATGTTAAACAGTATAAGTAGCCTGAATACAGTGTTTTCAAGTTCAAAAACCTTTAATTATTATATTCATGGTACATTTATGGCTTCTCTGGTTTAGTATACTGATGGGATTTCCTAAAGGTGTGACTGGTAAGTGGGAATGGCTAATGGGTTTATTATTGCCAGCTGACCAGGGTGTCCTCATCATCGTCCCGCTGCTGAAGCACAATAATTTACAATGTAGTCAGTTAGGTGTAGTCACTATTTTGGTTTGCATTCTGAAACTGCCCTATAAAGTAATCAGAGACCTATGCTTAGCAAATACTCTTTTTCTGAAAGTCATCTTGCCAATCTTTACATAGTTTCTGCATAAGATAGACAGATCAGTGCAGTTCTATTCACCTAAATAAAGGTATACTTGTTCGGATCACACAAGGTCCGAGGATATGACATATATTTATTGCAAAATGCAGCAATACAGGGAAATACCTAAGCTAGCTCTGAACAAGCTAGTCTGAGTTATATCCACCACTGGAAACAGTATAACCACATCAGCATTGCCTTCTGCTCCAACAAACTCATCATGCTGAGATGTAGAACTAATTAGCCCAGCAATGCACATTGCTAATGTGGCCACGGGGACACAAGCGAGTATCTCTGCAAGGCATTGCAATGTGCCATATTTAAATACCAACTTGTTGAGAGCTAGTTCAGGAATCTCTACATGGTACTGTACTGAGAGGTTATAAATATGCCATTATCTTTCTCATTTAAGTTTGCTGGTAGGTGGTAGAAAAAATGACTTGAATTTCTAAGAATGTGATTTCATGTCATGAAATGACAATGTTTAAAAATGTAGTAACTATGATAATTCTTCTCAGATCTATTATTGATAATCTGCTTTCATTAAATTTAAATGCATAAGAAAGAAAACAAAAAGCTTCATCAGGAACATTAAGCAGTTTCTACAGAATTTTTCAAAAGAAAACAAAGTGATCAGACCACTAGAAAAGTTCCAGACACGCTACATATTGTCTTGATGTTAAATACAAAATAGAGTGGAGGAAAAGACAGTTTTAATAGATTTTTTCAGACTATTTTCACCACTAATCTGAAACAGAACAACACACACATTATAAAGAAAAAAAATATATGCCAGTGAACTGGCATTTTAAAAAGAATGAAAAATATTGTGTTTTTTTTCAGAATGCTGTTACCAAAAAGTGAAAAAAAAAAAATTTAGACATTGAAAACCTACTACTTAAGAAAAATACTTAGAGCAAGATACCTCAAAAGATATGACCTTTTAATATTTTTCATGTTATGGAACTCCCATAGTGAATATTCATCAGTTCAATCATAGTTATCATATATCGGTTAATGAGGAAAGATATGATAATGGTCTTCAAATGAATAAAAATATATTAAAGAACAATCAAGGACTAGTTATTCTCATCAATCAATGAGAACAGAATGAGTGATAATAAGTTCAGAATTCACTTGAAAATAAAGATAACCTGTTAATTAAATTGGCCCCTTTGAGAGCTACTGGTATGAGTAACACTCTAGAAGTTTTTGTCATTTCTCTACTCTTTGTCCCAAAACAGATAGTCAAATACTTTAGTAGTGGTATATTAAAAAAATATGCAGCACTGGTATTTGGACTAAAATTGAGTATTTAGACTCAAATACTTTTATTAATTAGATGAATGGAATCATAACCCCAAATTATTTCCTCACCAGAAATGATCCGTTACAAACCAGCACATTAACTTCTCCTTTCAGACACCTCCATACACTTCCCAGGAAACAGAAAACTGTGACTTTCATAGGGATACTGAAGCTGCTACTGTTCCTCCGCTAAGAATACCTAAGAAAATTTAAAAGCTTCTTTGTTTGGAATACATCTATAAAAACTTTCATTGGCTAACAGATTTAGATTTAAGGCAAAAGTAATAGAAATACTGGACCATTGTTTAAGTTTCAGATGTATCACTGCATTCTGAAACCAACAATCAGAGTTCAAGCCCCACCTGACCCAATATTTGTTCTTTTGTGGTTAGATAGAATTTAAATCTTGCTTACCATCAAATACTTCCAGCTCATCAAATTGCTTCTCACTTTGAAACATTTCTACAAAAATTGAGATGTTATATCCTGGTTCAACCTTTATAGTCCAAGAACAGGTCTGAGAGTTGGGATAGGTGCCTGGGTAGCCTGGACTGAGGATCACTCCTGATGATTCTGTACGGATTTCATTTGCTGGACATTGTGCTTAAAAGGACACAACAAGAAGAATAACAGGAATAGCAATGAAATAAATTGTTTCCGTTCCATGAAAAAAAAAATAGTATTATTTTTCAGAGATAAGTATGTTTCAGGTTCAGTTTCCAAAGGAAAACATATTAATATCATATTCTAGATGGAAGGAACAATAAAGTTCACTTTAGCACAAATAGAACACCTTTATAAACCATACATTAATGAAACAGGATATTAATTAGAGTGAAACCTTCATCCAGTGAAAACTTCATCACAGCCCAAAGGGTTTACAGTCAAGTGATTCACATATGCTAGTGTGATCATTCACACAGGTGAGGTAAAAGTCCTGGTAAAACTGTTTATTTGGAAACCTGGTAGCTGTCTTCTATCTGAGGTCTTAAAAAAAACCACCGAGCTTTAAAAATGAAATCTGTTACATGAACATGACAACATATTGGAACTTCTAGGCACACCAAATCATTCAAAAGCATATGTGACAAAGGGTGAATTTTGGATACAGAATACTCCAAAGTCATCCAAATAAGAACTTCTCAGCAGCCACCTCCCATTATTTAAAATTCGAACTCATAACATTTTTCAAACAGTTTCACCTGCTATTCTTAAGTGTTTATAATCTTTGCATATGACAGGTAGTATATGACAGATACTATATTAAAATGCTGAAAATTTTATATCCTATATACTGGTTTTGATGAAGAAATTCTTTTGTTGGCCACTGTTTTTCTTTAACATTTCCCTCTCATGCAGGACTGATTTTTTCATATCTGTTTGCTGTTGAAGTCTGATACATTTTGTCCACAGTTTCATAATATATGTGCATTTTAATGATGTTTTTTGTGTATGATTCACAAATATATCTTGACAGAAATGCATTCCTGGAAACTGCCTGGCATAGTACCCAAGTACTTGCATAAATTAAAGGTTATAGGAAAGGTGAAAAACATAACAACAGAGGAAAATATCAGGGGAAAAAAATATGTTACAGGGGGAAAAACATAACTATCAGAAACAAACATTAAAAACTGGACCATTTGCCTTAGCTGGCCTTTTACAAACTTGAGGGTGAAATTTAGGTTCGGTTGTAGCCAAGAAGGATTTTGCTGTAAACTTTTGGAAAACAGTGTCAGGACTCTATCATTAATTGCTCTCTCAGAGAAATTAAGCATACTGGTAGAGAAGGAAATTGTATTTTACAGAAGATGTCCAGTCTTTACCTTCTGTTCCATACACTGGGAACAAATCTGAACACTCCACCAGAAGCAACAATGCAAGCAAAATAGGAATTTTATCAGTTAATTTGCATATAAATTAACCATCACTTTCCTATATAGTGCACAGACCTTCACCTTTGAGAAGCTGCCTTATTTGTGTTTCTCTAACATAGATACAATTTTCCAGACTTGCATGTGGAAGGTAAGAGAAAGTGTACATGCCTGAGTTGGACAATACAACTTTCCATTCATTGTTCCACATTCTTCAGAATATTTTAAATAGTGATACATTAAGAGAGAAAAATATGAGTTTCAAACTTAACTAACAAACTCATTTTCTGAGGACTCCTGATTTCTTAACTGCACCAAAGTTTAGAAAAAAGAAACTAAAAATCAAAACAGTTATTTTCTGTCTGTTCCAAGACTTCCCTAGATCTGTTTTATAGGCTAAGCCTTCAGCACAAAATTCAGGGTGATTTTTCTTAAGTTGTGATTTTTTAATACTATAGCATAAATTGCAAATCACTCATCTAAAAGCCACTCTGATTATCTACAGATATGAGAAAGGGAAAAGCATGAAAAAGTAAAAACTACTTATTACTCTTTTTTGTCATAACCTTTTCTTCTTCAGTCTGCTCTAATAGACTGGAGAATATGTAGCATTATCATGCCAGTAAATGCAGGAAGAGATATGACATTTCTGAAACCCTCTCTTCCTCTCCTCCTCCTCATCTTGTTTAGCTAAAAAACTTCATCAGTGATGAAGAGTAGCTGACATGACACAGTTTCACGACCTGATTTACCCCATAGTATTATGTGCTTATGCTACAAGACTATTTTTAAGAAAACAAGGTGGCTTTTACTGATCCAGTATCAGCTTCATATTATAATAGCTTCATGTTATAATATTAAAGTCTATTAGAACAACTTGTGGATTAAGAGCTGGTTTTCAAATTTGTAAATTACAAGTATCCTGGAGAAATCAGCAATGCTGTCAGGCTTTTCACAACGAGACACAGTCATTCTTTTCAACCCTGGAAAATGATCACTTCTCTTGATAACCTATGTTTTAAGAAATTACTACAATCAACTAAACATGACAAGTAGTTGCAAAGCACAGGATGTCTGGAAGAAAGATACGGGACTGTAGCAAGTACCAATGGAGTGGCTTTTAGTAAACATGCCATATCTAGATATAATCAGGAGAGATGGTAAGGATACAACTGCCTTTTGTTGCCTGTTTTTCCTTAATATTTTAGGGAGTTATGGAAATAACCATTGGTCAAATTACTCATGAAACAAATTATATACTGGTCATTCAGATTTGGGGCCTGCAAACAAAATCTGGATATTACAGATACAGCCCAGACAAAACTAGAACCAGGTGATCTCATAAAATGGAAAGTATGATAGTACATTCTTCCAGAAAAGTTTATGGTTGGGTTGATCTAAAAGGTTATTAGCACAACTCTTTAAATGGGTGCTCTTTCAGCTAAGTTCCCACAGGTATCATTTCCAAAGAGGTACACTATAAGTATCTTCTTAAGAACAGGCTGCATGAACTTGTGTTTACTTACTGCAGTATATAAAGTTTTTGGAATCTGGGATGGATGATTTTCAAGTAAGAATATGAATCAAAATTACAGTTTGAAAAACCTGAGATCAGTTTACAGTGATCCACAGAATATTGTCATAAAGTGTTGAGATATTCTTCACTAACTCAAGAAAGTCGCTGCAAGTATATAAAAGAAATGGAGCCAGGGAAGGAAATGCAGGGAAAAAATAGAGGAAAGTCACCAATCCAGAGAAGTCAAAATTGTTAGTTTCCTCTGGGAAAAAGAAATGTCATAGAATAGGAAGAATGACAATCACACTCAAGAAAACAGAGACACCTTGACTGTGAGCAGCTCAGAAACTGAAACTGAAAATGCTCTAGATGAGAATTGGCCACTGTAAGAATGGTCTGCGGAAAAAAAAAAAAAGAAAAAAGAGACAGGACTAGGAAATTGCAGGGAGAAAAAAAAAAAAGATAAAAACCCCACATAAAATACTTTTTTCTGCCTTTTTCTTTCACCTGCTTTTCTCTTAGATCATATTTTTTTTCTTGTAAAGGATATCAGAGACAAAAAGAGAAGCAGAAGAAAACCACAAGAAAATAGCTTGCTTGCTAGGTTTGAAAAAGTAACAACAAAATATCGTTTTTTCATAAGCAGGTAAAAGTTATCAATAACAGAGAAAGACTGCTGCTTAGCTTTCTTATTCCTCACAGCTAATTCTGAAGAAGGGACCTGAAACTAATTTATTTACCACAGGGGAAAATATGTCTTTTGCAGATGTTTCCTCATGCCCTTCTCTTGTAATTCAGGAAAAGTATGATGTTGCCTTGTAATTAAGAACATTTATTTGGTGGGTAAATATTAAAAATTAACAACTTAAAGGTTAGAGAATTACATTGAACAAATCATCACATGTACGCAACATAAGAAACAGATCAATGCAGGATTGCTGTAGGAATTATTTCCTCACAATATTCTATTGTATTCACTTAGTGGACTTCAAAACTTTACTAATGGAATGATTTCCAAAAGGAAGAAGTACTTTTTTTGGGAAAAAAATGCACCTCTCTAATAGTAATGTGCAAATAGTAATGCAAATGGAGAAAGAGGATACAGAATATTTTTCTGTGGTACTGAGACAAAAATAGTGTCTTGTGAGGCCTCCCTCAGCATATTCTTAGGGCAGAAAATTCAAATAAAATTGAAACTCTGTGTCTTTCTAAGATGTAAATAGCTCAATTTCTCTCCTGTGCTAGAGCAGAAGTGGCCAAATCTTACACAGCAAGATATAGCTCTAACTCTTCCTATGGCCAAGATTCACTTCCTAGCTAAGAGTCATTGGACAAGAGGTCCCTTCCAACATCAGCCATTCACAGGAGACATACCACAGGAATTTATGATAGAAACAGTTCTGGAGTAGTTCAGGGACGTTCATCTTGGCAGCCTTTGCTGGCTCTCTTTCTCCACCATAACGAATTACTCACCAACTTCTCCTCTATATAGTTTAGCTGCTGATTACTTGACTTAACCTCTAGGGTGGAAGCTAGACTTGAACATTTTACAAGATTCATATGGTTAAAGACATAAAATTAAGATACTGAGAAAGTGAGACTGCTTCACCTTCTCCTATAAAACAAAAGGCACATCCATTTTCCAATACTACTAATAAATAGTATTTATCATTTGAATAAAAATAAATTCCACATTGCTATTTTCTTGGTATCACACACAAAACAGGTGAAAACAAAAATCTGCAATTTGGACTCTTTTGTTCTATAATATTAGGTCTTACCTTTAGCATGGTATTTCAAAACAGAATATTTCTAAATACAAAGTCACATAAATTGCTTCAGTTGAAGCATACATAGTCCACTGTTAATACCATTTCTTTTATTTGTCAATCAATTAACACATTAACATTATATTCTTCAGTTTATATTTGATACTTTCTGGACTATCTTCTGTCATCTAAGTTACAGGGTGATTCAACTCCCTACACATTTAGAAGTTTGGGAGTTTACCAATCAAGAAAATTTGAGCTGCAAAACACAGAATTAGACACTTGAGCCCCCCAAAATATTTAATCATAATTTATTTATAAGTATATCCCATGAATTTTAAAAGTAGCTATTGTAAAATGGTTTGGAATTATAACAGGAATAAATATTACAAAAACCTGCTTTAGGCATATTGGAGGACATAAGCAATCTATTTTACATTCATCTTTAATCATATTGTTGCACATGTAAATTCCGAGTACTGTTATTTGTTTGTTTGTTTGCATAAATTCATACATACAGGCAATGCTTACAGAAAAACAAAAGGAAATGAAAAAGATCTTTATGTTACACAGTCACATATAATTGAGTGGGGTGGAGCAGTGTCATGAGAAGAATAATTCTGCAGGACAGCATAACACTCCCATCACATCCTAGTTTCAAGAAACCTGTTTTTTGGAGAAATTGATTCGGTTGTTTTAGGGAAGGCCTGACTAAGCTTCTTGACTTAACTTTAATACTACTTCTGATGTCTCCATCTTTGATTTAATTTTTTATTCATAAATATCATCATCACACTAAGACAATCTTAACACACCATCTCTCTAATGTGTTCTGAGCAGCCAGATTAGAGATCTCTACCTTACACTGAATGCCTATTAGCTGTTTTACTAGTACATCAATTTTTGTTACCAATACAGGAGTATTTCTTGCTGTTGCAATGCTCATCATGCTTTAATTTACTTCTCTACATTTCCCTAACAGCAATTAAAAAAGGAAAGAAATTTAGAGCAAGAGGACATAAGGATAGGATGAGAGCAGAGACTCCAAGTGAATAAAGACAAATCATAAATGGTCAGCTACTGTCAAACATCAATTCATGCACAATGAGAGCATGTTCTGTAGGGTGCCTAGGGCTCTGTACATTAGACAATACCTGGCAAGTTATCATGGTACCAAGCATTATGAGAAATTCTGTCCTCAGACAGTCCAGACAGGAAGGGAAAGGGAGCTGTAAGAAAAGTATAGTGTGGTGCTATTACTGCTGCTGTGGAGGTTGTTCATTCAGAATGATGTAGAAGTTGTCAGTGAGACTGATTTTTCTTGCCTGTCAGATATCTCATCAGATTGTATATAGTTCCTAGAACCTGGCCTTCTGTCATATATTTCTTGCCTACTACTACATAGTGGCACAGGTCAGGAGAATAGAAAAATTTTCTGGCATCTTTAAAAAATGTGAAGCTGATCCAAATAAGGACAATGTAAACAATTATAAACTACAGGTAAAATGAAGAAATATAAGAAAGCAGTCCAATAATTAGTTTGAAAAACAATATGCAAATAACAGCAAGTAGCAATTATTAAGTCTATCAGGACCAGATAGTATTGTATAAATGTAGTTTTATACTGCATCATCTCAAAAGAAAGCGTAGAACTGGAAAAGGTATTGAGAAGGATGACAAGAATGATTGTAAGTATGAAATATTTTCTGGTCTGTAGAATTATGCCATAAATATGGTGAATAGAGGACAACTCATTACTGTTTCTTTCCCCATAAGAAGTAGAGGAAATGATGTGAAAATGGCAGGTGCCAAGATCAAAGCAAACACAGAAACATCTTCACATATTACATAAATTGTGCAACTTCTTACACAAAACTTTGTGGATTTAAAGCATTTACATGGGCTCAAAATGGGTCTGAATAAATCCATTTAAGACATAGCCCTACAGGATTCAAAATACAAAGAACGTTGCTAGCTTGAAAGTGGCTTAGCTACAGTTGGGTGGAGGCCTTAATTAACTACATACTTGCAGTGATCTTACATCCTTCACTAGAAAATCATTACTGGCGAGTGCCAGAGATGGAACACTGGGTATATGTGAGAGACGAGAAACCAGGCCTGTGAGAAACTAAGAAAAACAGCCTGAGAAAGCAAAAGTTGAGGCTGATCAAAGAAATGCCTCAAACACTCGCAAGACAAAACTATGAGTCACAGGGTGCATTCTGTGGAGGTCGAAGCTGATAAGGCTGCCCGAATAACACAAGATGGGACTGGAGGAGGGAACCCTGTGAAGACAGGACGGCTCTGCTCTGGTGCACCTGGCCAAAACTTCAAGGGCCATCTGTCCGGTGAATGACCTTTGCTTCATTATCCACAAAATGCATATTAAAGTTAACAGCCCTCAATATGCTAACGAGGGCTAACAGGATCATGCTAATTACATCATCCCATGAAACACCTCACCCCTCCCCGTACATGGGATACGTAGGTATGTGAGTCGACCTAGGGGATGGACCCAAGGAAAGTGGGTATAAATCAAGGGGGGGGGGGGGGGGGGGGGCACGGCCCGGGAAGAGAGAGAGGGCAGTGAAGCGAAGAAGACGGATGCCAGCGAAAAAGACGGATGTCTCCTGTGCCTCCCAGAACCCTCGGCGGCGGGATCAGCGCAGAAACCCAGGCCGGTGATCTGTATTTCCCCATTCCCTCTATCTCCCTCTTTTCCCTTTCCTATTAAGAAATGCAAGGCATATTATATTGCTTGCCACAACTTGCTATATACTTAGCCAACTATCGTGTGTTCAATTAGTACATTGTGGGTAGTTAATAAATGTTTAGACTTGGAGACTTGTTGTCCGCTCCATTGAGGATTTGCGAATCTGAGTCACTTGTCCCCCTCATCTGAGTGGGACGTGACAGTATATGGTCTGGTATATGGGATTTCTGGTTTGTTTCAGAAACACATATTTCTCCCATTCAGACACTTAGATTTTCAGAGTTCAACAAGAGTAGTTTCATGTATTTATCTAAACATACAGATGGTAATTAAAATCACAACTGTTAAATGATCTACCAATATTTCATATGATCTAGGAGAAATATTCATAAATATAAGCTAGGGTGTTATCATAAAATAGGAATTCAATTCAACATTTTTCTCCATAGTAATAATTCATGTAGACAAACACAGGTATTGGAGAGGCTGGGATAAGAATAAAACCAAGTAATTCTTTTTTCCAGAAAGGAAAATTAAATTTATTTATAGATACAACTTGTCTGAAGAAAGGAAAACAGTTGCATTCCAAGTTATCTAAAGACACTCCTCTCTTATGTCCATCCAAAATTGTGCCAGAATCTTTACTCTAATGCCTCCAGTTCCATTGTCTTCTGTGTCTGAATCACTCCAATGCCTTTTTTTCATTCTGAGATTATTTCTTCTGATGTACTCCCTATAACAAAGTTCTGCTGTATTCATATTAAAAGAATACAAGACTGAAAACATTAACAAGTGGTAATCTACTCCTTGACTGGAACTGTGTTATTTAATTAAATGTGTAGTAAAGATGTTCCTAATAATCAATTAGGATCAATTTATAAAATAGTAAAATTCTATTAACTTTAATATATAGGATAGTTTTGAAAACCAATAAATAACAAATACAAGAAAGGGAAGAAAATCACAAAATCTATGAATTCTGGGAGGGAAGTACAGAGCTACTAGCGTTCATCTATGTATTGGGTTTGCATAGCAAGATTTGGTTAGCAGGGGGGCTTCAGGGGTGGCTTCTGTGAGAAGCTGCTAGAAGCTTCCCCATGTCTGACAGAGACAGTGCAAGCCAGCTCCAAGACGGACCCACTGCTGGACAAGGCCAAGCCCATCAGCAATGGTGGTAGTGCCTCTGGGATAATGCATTTAAGAAGAGGCAGGGGAAACTGCAGCTGGAGAGAGGATTGAGAACATGTGAGAGTAACAACTCTGCAGACGCCAAGGTTAGTGAAGAAGGAGAGGGAGGAGGTGCTCCAGGCACCGGAGCAGAGATTCCCCTGCAGCCCGTGGTGCAGACCATGGTGAGGCAGCTGTGCCCCTGCACCCATGGAGGTTAACGGTGGAGCAGATCTCCACCTGCAGCCTGTGAAGGATCCTACACTGGAGCAGGTGGATGCCCAAAGGAGGCTGTGACCCTGTGGGAAGCCCACGCTGGAGCAGGCTCCTGGCAGGACCTGTGGCCCCATGGAGAGAGGAGCCTACGCTGGAGCAGGTTTGCTGGCAGGACTTGTGACCCTGTGGGGGACCCTCACTGGAGCAGTCTGTTCCTGAAGGACTGCACCCTGTGGGAGGGACCCACACTGGAGCAGTTTGTGAAGAACTGCAGCCCGTGGGAAGGACCCATGCTGGAGAAGTTCATGGAGGACTGTGACCCATGGGAGGGACACCATGCTGGAGCAGGGGAAGAATGTGACAAGTTCTCCCCCTGAGGAAGAAGGAGCAGCAGAGACGACGTGTGATGAACTGACCATAACCCCCATTCTCCATCCCCCTGCACCCCTGTCGAGGAGGAGGTAGAGAAAATTGGGAGTACAGTTGAGCCCAGAGAAGAAGGGAGGGATGGGGGGAAGGTGTTTTAAGATTTGCTTGTATTTTCTTATTATCTTATGCTGATGTGATTGGTAATAAATTAGATTAATTTTCCCCAAGTCAAGTCTGTTTTGCCCGTGATGGTAATTGCTGAGTGATCTCTCCCTCTCCTTATCTCGACCCATGAGCTTTTTGTTATATTTTCTCTCCCCTGTCCAGCTGAGGAGGAGAGTGATAGAGCAGCTTTGGTGGGCACATGGCATCCAGCCAGGGTCAGCCCACCACAATCTACAATGTCTTAAAGGACTGCAAAGAAAAAAGTGTTGCTACCATCAGAGAAAGCCACTAGTTTCCACAGCATCTGCAAGAATTGTTTGAAATAAACCTCTCCCCTGTGCTTAACAGATGGTTAATCATTTCTGTAGTTTTTATAATAATTGTTCAGTTTACTTTAGCCTTTCATTTTTTATTTACACTCTATTTGACACAGTCAAGAGTTAAGTTACTGCTGTTGCTGTTAATTTCAAACCGAAAGCTGCATTTGCAGTACAATCATCTTACCAAGATTTCACAGTGGGAACAGAGATACACTGATTGGAAAAAAAAATCAAACATCAATAAGTATTGAGTTACCTGATCAAGACATCTACAGAAATAAACAGTTTTTCTCACTACTTTTGCATGTTTTATGGCGAGGGTCCTGAAATGAATGCTGAATCTTTTACAACCTGTCTCTCAAACAGATCCCATGTTTGCACAAGTTAAGAAAGGGGAGGAGTAAAAACTTTACTTGGGTATGGGTGGTCATATGGACAGTTACTTACAGATGCATCAAATGTACTATGGCATCAAGAAACTAATGCAGCTTGTAATCCTTTATTCATTTTTAAATCATGGAAATAGAGATACAGGATAACAGGAAGGAAGGTACACGTACAGCTATTAATAAAGTGCCACTATAATTTTTGTGCTTCCAGTGTTACCTGTTGTGCAGATGGATGATATGGAAGATGCTCCATCCATAATTACATATTATAGATTAAAGCTAATCCCGGTAAATATGTTATGAATATGAGAATTTCTGATCACTTTTTGACTTCCTTTAAATTTCAGTGATGGCGTCTCATGAGTAGCTTTTTTTTTCCCAAAAATGTTTGAGGTACTTCAGGGAAAAATTCTACAGATGCTTTCTCAGCTACTTATTCAACATTTCAAAATCTTTTTGCCATCCACTATTTAACAAACTAAACCAAACTAAAGAAAAAATAACCAACAGCATGTGATGAAAATTATAATTTGGGGGACTGAGTACAAATCTCCATGATATACTTGTTTTCCATGAAGGTGAGAAAATTTTGTATGAATGCACACCTAAACATTATTCATATTAAATTTTTTAATTCTTTGTTTGAAATACTGTAACTGTAAACATAGTATGAATATTTGAAAGATTTTTAGTGCTTCCATGAATTTAAATTTGCCATATTTTATTTTAGAACACATTTTTCATATGACAATGTCACCGTATTTGTGAAAGCGGAACATTTCTTACTTTATTTTGAAAGCTTAATTTAATACATATTTTTAGAACTCTTCAGGGGTGAAAAGAAATATTTGATTTGATATGAAAAAATTTTAAATAATTTAAAATGAATTTTAGAAATCCGTGTTTCATTAATACTGTAGTTAAGTAATTAAAGCCACTTGTCTTCTGATTCTAGACAAGTGCAAAAATATATGGACCAATTTGAAAATGTGTGCACTTCTTACATATTGAAAAGATAAATGGAAACTTTTATTTTAAATATTAATGAAAATACAATGCCCAAAAATTTGATGCTTAATATATAAGAAGATAAAAAAGGATGCATACTAATGATATGCAGACCATGCAAGCATATATTTACCTTCACAAAATGGAGAGGATCCTTCAAATTGTAACTGTGCGTTCAGTTTGCAGGTTAGTATATCTTGTCCAACAAGGGTGAAACCAGGATGGCACTTGTACTTTGCAAAATCTCCTGAAAATGTTATTGACAAAAAAGTTAAACACAAAAAAAGCTTCTAACAGAGTATACCAAAATCTCAGGTGGCAGATTAAATATATCAGTAATTTAGTTTAATTAGAATTCAAGTGAAAACGTAAGAAAGAAAAGGAGATACTACTTTTTCACCTATTTCAAAGTCATCATCTTCTGTAAACAAATCGGCATGTGGAACTGTGGGTGGAGGCTGGCACTTCTTCAGCTGATAGGCTGCAAATTTAAATAAAATAAAGAGTAAATACTGGTGTGTTAAGAATTATTTTACAGAAATTTAATTTTCTATTCACATTTCCCAAATCACCAAAGCGGCACTGAACCTCATGGTCTCTCAGTGACATTTTCCAAGTTAAATGTCATGACATTACATATTATCTAAAAAAAAATAATTTTTATCAGTATAGACAGTATATTACACTGCCTAGATAGTTATAGATCCATTGTAGGATTGGATGCAGTTGTGATGTTTATGAGGAGAGTTTTGCAGCTACAAGGCTGCTGTTTCATGTGGCTGCCTTTGCATCATGTGATAGGGCTAGCAGTTATCAATCACATATTACTTAGATTTCCTGTCATATTCATTCTTAACTTAAGCATACTTTGAGTTAATCTTTCTCAGGATACAGGTATTTACATGAAGAAGAAACAGCAGTAGTAATAATAATAATAATAACGTAACTGAGAGACCATTATTATTGTTGTTGTTGTTACTATTATTATTATTTTTATAGGTTACACAAAAAAACCCCAAAACACAGTGTCTCTTCTCTACTCTTCAAATCTGTTTCAATAAATTGTGAGCAATCTCTTAAAGAAGGTGACCAGTACAATGGCTGACATGTTTCTAAAATGGAGTAGAATGCCTACAACAGCTGAAGAACTCATTACTGGATAAAAAATCCAAACTAGAGATTTAAGATTGTGATCAGAATGCACATACTATAGAATAACTCTCCTCTTCATGGAACTAAATCACAGTCAAGAATACAAATTCTCCTGGGAACTTAATAGTCCTATCCACTTTTGGTTTTGAGAAGTTAAAGAAACACAAAATATTGGGAATCTGTCTTCATCTTTCACATAAGCTTCCATAGCCCATCACTGTAAAGCAGTTGTACAAGGAGAAAAAAAAAAAAAAAAAAAAAAGGAGAGTTTTTCATCCATGGAGAGTTCCCAAGTACAGGGAGAAGAAAGCATGTGTATTTTCCTCTGTACTTATGTATTTGCATGGTGTTCCTGCTATACATATATACAAACACATACATGTAATTATTATTATATACACCTAATAGCACCAGTTTTTCTGGAGAACACCTGAGAAAAAAAGCTTTGCAACCTGCTTAGACACTTGTAACAGCAAGTATCTAAGAAATAGACACTAAGCAGTTTTCCAACAATAACATTTTCCAAGAACTTAAAATTGTACTTACACACATGTTCAGTGAGGCCCTTGAGTTCACTGAACTAAGATACTTATCTCCCAGTATGTGAGCTCAAAGAACGGGAATTCCTTCGATTTTTCTCCAAGAAGCCCAGTTTGCGGGGTTTTCTCAGCAGTGGCCTATGTCACCACTGAATTCAATTAAAAGCATGGACACTGTTCACATTTTACATGATTCTCACCCATGGGACATTATGCAAAATATTATTGTGCACAATAAAGAGTGTAGAGTAGAAGCAGATTCATTCTTTTTTTCCCATGTTAGACTAATGCACTGCATACTGTGATAGAGTATGTATCTTGTCTTTTTATCATCTGAAGCCATCAATCCTGAAATACTGACTACATGCTTATGTACCTTCAACTTAAGGCTGGAAAACGCTCTCACTGACCATTCCCTGTAGTCTGCTCTCAGGCACTATCTTGTTATGTGGGAGCTATATGTTCCCTGCATGATAAGTAAAGCCAGGTATTTTAGCTTTCACTTCTCAGATAAATGGTTATCATGCATCACATCCTTCTTTTAGGAGAAAAACACAAACAAGAAAAAACATTTCAGACTCTGAATACTAGTTTTGTAAGACGTCCCCTTGCAGATATATACCTTCAGGTACTCTTTTTCTGTGGCATTTCCTCCTGTCATGAATTAATTCACCCTATCTTTTTGAATTGTAGTCCATAAGGCTAACAATCTTCCATCTAATATACATAATTTGAGTGAATTAGTCAGAATTAGAACTAGAACTAGAATTCAGCATTTCACTTCTGAGTTTACTAAATTTTACTAAATGGACCAAAATAATTCAAAAAGTAAAAGCTTAATACTAGATAACGATGATTAACATTAAAGATAGAATGTAGTTTATCCAGACACAAATTAATGTTATTAAAGTTTTTTTAATGCGTGATTTTAAAAAACTATTTTGTATTGTTATCTAAAAAAAGGTAGCAAATCCATGAATTATGGTAAATTTATTTAAGATCATTCAGTACATCACGGAGTTAAGAAATATTTTAAAAATTCATTAATTGATTGTGGTAATTAGATGTTAATGACATAAAGCCAACTGACCATGAAAATTGAGGACAAAGAATCCTCCCGTTGAAAAATCACTGTGAAATTTAAGGAGGACTTGATTAGTGGAACTGTAAGCTGTTTCCAGAGCTGTATTCCCACTGAAAACTCCCAACTGAGGTGAATTATGGTCAGGACCATCCCTAGGAAGGGAAACATAAAAAAACAGCTGAAGAAATACTGTACTTAACATTTAAATTAACAGTCCCTTTTCTCTGGAGAGCAGGTTAAACTTTTGTAAAAAACTGGTTTTCCTAATGATTCAAAATGAGTTTGTTTTCTTGCTATTTCTAGCAGCACAAAATACTCTTTCTAAGTTCAAAGCCTGATATTTTTTGAGAGACCAGGAGTACTTTACAATAGCTTTTATATTTCCATGAGCAAGAAATTTATTGGCTGACTCAAATTTTCTCTGTTCCTTCCAAAAATTCTCATGTACACACCAGCTGAAAAAAAAAAAAAACCAAAAAACCCCAAAACAAACCAGAATAAACTAGAAAACTCTTCTAATCTTATCATATTTCTAACATTTTTGACCAGATCCTACAAGTCCTTACTCATGACTAACACACACAGAGGTGTGGAAGTTACTCTTGCCATTTAAATTAATTCCAAGGACTCAAAGGTATCTCCTATGGAAAAAAGGATAAAAAAGGAAAAAAAAGATAGAAACAAAAATGCTTTGTGTTTCTGAACAGTAGGATAGACACCCAAAGAGAAATACACTCCAGGAACATCAGGCTGCATTCACTTTCAGTATCATCATGTAGAACATTCAGGCCTGAACAGGCAGAATAAACAAATAAACAAAACCCCCTGCTTTTATCACTGAAGAATTTTTGGAGCTCTGCAACACTTATTTCTGGTCTTTTTGTATATTATATGTAGTTAAACCAAACTGATTAAAAAAACTTTTGTGATATGTATTTTATAAGGCTGGAGATTATCTAGAAGCTCTCTGAAAGCTCTTAGCTTTTGACTTTTCACTGTCTTTAAATCAGAGGGATATTTGTTCACCTTAGCTGAACTGTTAAAAAGACAAGTATTAACTAATTTTTGTCTATCTCTCTCAAATCTATCAAGATAATCTGTTCACAAAAAAAAAAAAAATGCACCATATGGACAAACTTTGGTTCAAGTTTTAAAAGAATATATGTCATGTATATAAATTGTTCATACAACTTGTATTTTTTAAAATGTAAATTAAATTAATTATTTTTCTCTTGCACAGTTTTTCAGAATTATTCAGGCTTCCAATTTCTACCCTGGTATTAGTGACAACAAGAAAAAATAAAATATAGGAAACTTGGCATAAAAATATATTTTCTTCCTGCTGCATTGAAAACAAGGGTGAAAGTAATGAATGTTGAATAGGAACTTGATCATTTACTTAGGTTTTTCATTTTAAAAATCCAATTCCCGGGGGGAAAAAAAAGGAAAAAAAAAAAGCTTTGATATTAAAATTTGAGTTTTTGTACAGAAGTGAATGGCATATACATGAATGACTTAAACAAAATTATACTAAACACTCTCCTCCCAGCAAATTCAGGAGCTATCTATTTCTGATACTTCAGAAAATAACTATAAAGAAGGCATGTTTGTAACTCACAGGCAATTGGGAACTGAGAGAAATAATCTGTAAAACAGTTGTTTCAAAATCTTTATTGAAATCGTATAACAATTCGGGAATCCAGCACATACTTCAGCCAAACAAATTCAAAGAGCTGACAATTTCAGGACTTAATTGCTTAGGGAAAAAGAGAAGTCACTGATACAGTTACATCTTTAGCACCGAAGGCTTTTTTTTATTTATTTATTTAACATGCCAGAGGGGACAACCTATAATGCATTTTAGATTTGGATTTTTAAGTAATGCAAATACCAGATGTAGCCAAATGGCAGTTCATAAACAGTTTTGCATCTCTATAAACCAGCTGGATTTTCCCTGTATTATATGGACTTTAGTATTGCTGTCTGGAAAAAACTCACCCCAGACAGCAATAGGTAGAGGAATAGTGGACTAGCTGTGAGATGGGAGTAGCTGACTCACACAGGAGTAAGTTAAGGCCTATATTCTGTACAAACTATCATTTTGCCGAACTATCTGTAGCCTATATTGGAGATAAGTCGCTTTGCACATAATGTGGGTTAAGGGGCAGGGTTAGCCATAGATGAGAAAGTACATAACAACTTCACTATCATCTATGCCTGCTCTTCAGTGCAGTAAATTCTTATGCAAGAATTTAGACAGCCCTGAGACCTCTTCGTCCAGCTAAGGACACAAAATTGAGATGGGCTGGGGGTAAGAAACACAAGTTCAGAGAAGTGGAACATACAATATGAAGCTTAAAGACATAGAGGTACAAGGGCTGAAATCCTGGCTTAAGAAATATAGAGTATGTTTACCAGCCATACTAAGAAAATTTACAAAAATCTTCATTAAGGCCTAAACTATTTAATGCCTAAAGATGTCAAAAAGTTTTGCTACAACTAATGTATATTGTCTTATATATTCATGGAACACATAATTCAAGATAATGCAGATTGCTACACCACTTTGGCCTCACATGGTCTCACTTAGAAAACAGAGAGCTCAAAGAAGATCTGATTGATAACTGAATTTGAGTTTCAAAGTACTTTTAAAACACTATTCTTAAAGAATTCAGACAGTGATATATACTATTATTTTTTTAATATAATTGTAGAATTTGTTTTATGCTGTTCTTCAGCACATATGACAATCTAAACAGCAATACTAAGCAAAAGCTGTAGCTTGGGACAGTGAGATCTGATAAATCAGAAAAAAATCACTTTTGTTCTGAAAAAAATACATACCAAACTGCAATGTAGTCATTCACAGGTTCAGTTTGGAGCAAGGTGAAGTTGATATAAATCCCATGGCCTGGAGGTACAATAATTAACCAAGTACAGTCCTTGGAATTTGGGTATTCATCTGGAAATCCTGGGGAATAAACTGTACCATTCTGAGCAGTTACATTATAGCCACAAGGAGCTGAAAAGAAAACAAATGAAAAATTAGTAGGAGAAACATACTTTTTGATGTTTCAC
The DNA here is from genome assembly GCF_047716275.1 of Strix uralensis. NCBI lineage: Eukaryota > Metazoa > Chordata > Aves > Strigiformes > Strigidae > Strix > Strix uralensis. The sequence goes on from NC_133974.1 coordinate 24,603,168, forward strand.
ATGGAATATCAAAATTCTCCCAAATTCTAAAAGCTCCACACAACAAGGCAATCTAGGTGTTCAAGACAGCATTTTTCCTTCGTTGGCTGCTTCAGAAAATATTGCTATTTCTAAGAAATAATTTATCCTGATGTCTTTTAGATTTCATTTCTTAAAATCCATCAAAATCTGCTGTGAATATTGCTTTTATATAGAATTCTTGAAAATGAGCACACATTCAAAAAGGGACACCTTTGACTTGCATTCAAGATTAAGAAACAAATAAACAAGCGAACATAGCTTGCATGTTTCCATACAACTGAACCCTCACCCAAAAACATTATACTTTATTTCTGAACGTTTTTATCCATGTTTAATGGTAATTCAATTGCAGTTTGTATGCTCATTATTCTTATGACAAGTAAAATAAAGATAAGGACACAAATTAGCATACACTTGCTGAGTGAAATCTGTAGGCAAATCAATGCCCTGAAAAAGTGGCTGATTTAATTCAAGGGTAGCAAATACGTAATAATGTGCTTTCTTTTGAGTCTCAGTTTGGGGGAATTGACTGATCATGGATGCAAGCATGGATCTGAGTAGACATATGCCATTAGTACAAACTAATTAGAGTGAGAATTTAATCTCATCTGTGGGCACTCAGTCTAGCTCTGAAACTTTTCTCATTAGCTCTTAACATAAAGCTTATGCTATTATTGTCAGGATTCCTATGACTCTCCTTCAGATCCTCTTCATGTCTCTTTCACCTTTCAACAAGTGATGGGAAAGGAAAAGGGAAAAGGGAAAAGGGAAAAGGGAAAAGGGAAAAGGGAAAAAAAGAAAAGGGAAAAGGGAAAAGGGAAAAAAAGAAAGGGGAAAAGGGAAAAGGGAAAAAACAAAGAGAAAAAGGAAGAAGGATTGAGAAATGCAGAAGGATGTCACATTTCCCATATGGTTTAAAGCTACTATACCATTGGGGTAGAAGGACCATCTGGCTAGCTGACGAGTAGCCCTTTTTGGAGGAATCCTTTTAATAATCACTGGATTCATAGGACAGTTTAAGGAGGCTCTACCCACTTCACTTTCTTCATCCATATCAGTACTAGCTAGTATGATGCATTTAACACATCTTCCCATCTTAGAACAGAACAGCACCAGCTCCTCAGATACAACCCTTCAGTGACCAACAAAGGAAATGGGCAAAGGAAAATGAAGGGTTCGTTCTATCTGCCTGACTCCTGGTTGCGTGTACAGTCCAAGGACAGCTGGCAATGTCTATCAGCTATAATGGTTCTATGATGAAAATGTGACTTGAGCCTATTTTTTTCTGTTCCCTCATCCCCTACATTTATGCCATGCTCAGATTGCCTAGTCTCACAAATCTAGTCTGTTCTCTCCACAGTACTCCAAGTTTACAGCTAAAAGACTGCTTGGACAAGTATGCTTACTACATTGAAATACATTTCCTGAGACTAATACAGTGACAAGTGGAAAATCCTTTAAGTTCTAGTTAAGATATAGGATTTTTCTGATAGAAGTTTTATACTTAAATATATTGTGAGTTTAATATATTTTTGACAGATTTATTAATATCGTCAATGATTGCATACATTTTTTACTTTGCCTCCATTATTCTCTAATACTCTACAAAGAATGCAGATTGATTGTATCTCAGTAAAGATAGTCTAATTCCTCTTATATCATTGTTAGCCATGACAGAACAATAAATTGTCTCAGAAAAAAAGTGTCACAGATAACAAAACTCTAATAGAATAAGCAATACACACAGCTGATACTAGGCTTTCTCCAAAGATCCTTAAAAATCACACGAGACAGAAAATTAGACAGAAATAACTGAGTATATTTCACACGAGACAGAAATAGCTTTATAATAAATATGAATAAACAAATCATTCTAAATTAATGAAGTTATTATATTGCACTTTGAATGATAGGTATGATGAAACACAGATTTTTGAAATGGAAAAGCATATAATCAAGCCTTCTAAAATTTCAAATACTAAGAGTAGACCACATGTTGATTTACAAATGAATGAACACTATACTATGTGCTCCCATGGCCATTCATACATAATTCCAGATACAACATCATACATGGAAGAACAGTAAGCATTTCTAAAGATCCACCCAAAGGTGCCCAAACCTAGTTAGTAATTTATTGACAGCTATGTTATGCCAAGACAGCTATGGTATATCATTAGGACAACCTGATTACACAGGAGTGAAGTCTTAGAGCATGACTACATGGCAAGATTCTACTATGATCTCATGAGCAGAAATTAATGTAATTTTCTCCCATATATAGATTAAGCTCTTTCATGTATTTCAATTCACCTGCTACACAGTGGATAATATGATTTAGAATGGGGATGGCTTCCAAAAGCATGTCTATCTTTGCTCTGTTTGGAGAGTCCTCCAGTATCAGACTACAGTTTTGAAACTATGAGTTCTGATGATCTCTTCTCCATTCAACATGTCTATACTAGAATCTGGCTGATAACTATCTAACCTCTTTGTTGTATGAATTTCTACAATTGTTCACAGTATATATATATATATATATATACCAAGACCTGCTTGGTGTACCTGTCTGGCTTAGAGAAATAGGGATGGCTGATTTCAAGTATCATGATCCAGAATGAAAGAGTGGAAATCTATACGGGGATGAAAATACTGAGTACAGGAAGCGTTACATGGTGCAGAGAAGCTAGTAGAAGAGAAGGAGGAAGAAAATGAGACGAACAAGGAGGAAGACCAAGGTCCACCAAGGCCAGGTCACTCTAGACCAGGTATTAAAACCAGTTCTAATAAGAACCCCAGAAGAGTCACTGTAGTGGGTGACTCCTTTCTGAGGGGTGTTGAAGGCCCAATATGCAGACCAGACTCACTTCATAGGGAAGTCTGCTGCTTCCCTGGGGTCCAGGTCAAGGACATCACAGCAAAACTCCCCGCTCTAGTGAGACCCAAGGACTACTTCCCTCTCCTGGTTTTTCAGGTAGGTAGCAACGACATTACCAGAAGTCCTAAAGCAATGAAGAGAGATTTCAGGTCCTTGGGGAAACTGATTAAGGGGTCGGGGGCACAAATTGTGTTCTCCTCCATCCCTTCAGTTGGGGGGATGGATGAAGAAGAATACTGGAGAACTCAACAGATGAACTTGTGCCTCCAAGACTGGTGTTACCAGCAGGGCTTCGGATTTTTCAATCATGGGTTAGTATACAAGACGCCAGACATTTTGGCATTGGATGGGATGCACCTGTCCCAGAGGGGGAGAAGGATCTTGGGGCAGGAGTTAGCTGGGCTCATTGACAGAGCTTTAAACTAGATTTGAAGGGGGAAGGGGGCAAAACATCAGCCCATCTGAAGTGCATGTATACCAATGAACACAGCATGGGTAACAAACAGGAAGAGCTTGAAGCCATGATGAAACAGGAAAATTATGATGTAGTGGCTATTACAGAAACATGGTGGGATGTCTGCCATGACTGGAGTGCGCCTGTTGATGGCTACAAGCTCTTTAGGAAGGATAGAGAAGGAAGGAGAGGTAGTGGGGAGGCGCTGTATGTTAGGGACTGTTATTATTGCTTTGAGTATAAGTGTAGTGGACATTCCTGGAATGTGTGGCAGAAAACTTCCTGACACAGCTGGTGAGTGAACTGACCAGAGAAGGTGCCCTGCTGGATCTCTTCTTTGTGAACAGAGAAGGACGGGTGGATGATGTAGCGGCTGGAGGTCAACTAGGGCACAGCAATCATGAAATAATAGAGTTCTCTATTCTTAGAGAGGCCAGGAGAGGGCTAAGCAGAATGGACATTCTGGACTTCCAAATGGCTGACTTTGTGTTGTTTGGGCACCTGCTTGACAGGATCCCTTGGGAGACGGTCCTGAAGGGTATAGGGGTCCAGGAAGGCTGGGCACTCTTTAAGAAGAAAGTCTTCATTGCACAGGAGCAGGCTGTCCCCAGGTGCTGTAAGAGAAGCCAGCGACAGAGAAGACCACCCTGGCTGAACAGGGAGCTTTGGCTGCAACTCAGGGAGAAAAGGAGAGTTTACTGCTTTTGGAACAAGGGGCTAGCCACTCACAGTGATTACAAAGACGCTGTGAGGCAATCCAGGGTGGAAATCAGGAGGTCTAAAGCCCAGCTGGAAATTAATCTGGTTTCAGTAATCAAGGACAACAAGAAATGTTTCTTTAAGTATGTCAACAGCAAAAGAAAGACCAGGGAGAGCCTCCATCCCCTGCTAGATGCAGGAGGAAACATGGTAACAAGTGATGAGGAAAAGGCTGAGGTGCTTAATGCCTTCTTTGCCTCAGTCTTTAATAACAAGACTAGTTGTACTGAGGGAATCCAGACTCCTCAGCCAGAAGACAGAGACTCAGAGAATGACCCCCCACATTCCAGGAGGAGATAGTCAGTGACCTACTGCATCACATAGACATACACAAGTCTATGGGACCGGATGGGATACACCCGAGGGTGCTGAAGGAGCTGGCTGGGGTGCTCGCCAAGCCACTTTCCATCATTTACCAGCAGTCCTGGGTGACCGGGGAGGTCCCGACAGATTGGAAACTGGCCAATGTGACGCCCATCTGTAAGAAGGGTCGGAAGGATGATCCGGGAAATTACAGGCCTGTCAGCTTGACGTCGGTGCCCGGGAAGCTGATGGAGCAGATCATCCTGAGTACCATGATAAAACACATGTGGGACAACCAGATGATCAGGCCCAGTCAGCATGGGTTTATGAAAGGCAGGTCCTGCTTGACAAACCTGATCTCCTTCTACGACAGGTTAACCTGGTTATTGGATGAGGGAAAGGCTGTGAATGCTGTTTACCTTGACATTAGTAAGGCCTTTGACACTGTTTCCCACAGCATTCTCCTGGAGAAACTGGCTGCTCATGGCTTGGATGGGCACACGCTTTGCTGGGTAAAAAACTGGCTGGATGGCCGGGCCCAAAGAGTGGTGGTGAACGGAGTTAAATCCAGTTGGCGGCTGGTCACGAGTGGTGTCCCCCAGGGCTCAGTTTTGGGGCCACTCCTATTTAACGTCTTTATTGATGATCTAGACGAGGGAATCGAGTGCACCCTCAGTAAGTTTGCAGATGACACCAAGTTGGGTGGGAGTGTTGATCGGCTCGAGGGTAGGGAGGCTCTGCAGAGAGACCTGGACAGGCTGGAGCGATGGGCTAAGGCCAACTGTAGGAGTTTCAATAAGGCCAAATGCCGGGTGCTGCACTTCGGCCACAACAACCCCCAGCAGCGTTACAGGCTTGGGGAGGAGTGGCTGGAGAGCTGCCAGTCAGAGAGGGACCTGGGGGTGTTGATTGACAGCCGGCTGAACATGAGCCAGCAGTGTGCCCAGGTGGCCAAGAAGGCCAATGGCATCCTGGCTTGTATCAGAAATCGCGTGGCCAGCAGGGACAGGGAAGGGATCTTACCCCTGTACTCGGCACTGGTGAGGCCGCACCTCGATTACTGTGTTCAGTTTTGGGCCCCTCACTACAAAAAGGACATTGAATGACTCGAGCGTGTCCAAAGAAGGGCAACGAAGCTGGTGAAGGGTCTGGAGCACATGTCGTACGAGGAGCAGCTGAGGGAACTGGGGTTGTTTAGTCTGGAGAAGAGGAGGCTGAGGGGAGACCTCATTGCCCTCTACAACTACCTGAAAGGAGGTTGCAGAGAGCTGGGGATGAGTCTCTTTAACCAAGTAACAAGCGATAGGACAAGAGGGAATGGCCTCAAGTTGCACCAGGAAAGGTTTAGACTAGATATTAGGAAGCATTTCTTTACAGAACGGGTTGTTAGGTGTTGGAATGGGCTGCCCGGGGCAGTGGTGGAGTCCCCATCCCTGGAGGTGCTTAAAAGTGAGGTTAACATAGTGCTTAGGGATATGGTGTAGTTGGGAACTGTCAATTTTAAGTTAATGGTTGGACTAGATGATCTTCAAGGTCTTTTCCAACCTAGATGATTCTGTGATTCTGTGATTCTGTATTGTGAATGTCCATATTATAAACCTTAAACTCATCTACCTCTAGGACAACAATGTCAGTTATGAAGTTGGGGATGTCCATCTTCAGCCCCATGATTCAAGAAGTTTAACCATGTCATCCTTTCATCACAGAGCATAAAGGCAACAAAACTGTCTTCTGAATTGGAATAGAACTGTGTAAGACAGAGGCCTAGTTTACTGGCTTAAGATAGACAACTGAATGACCTAACAGGTGGTAGACAGCCATACACCACAGATCTCTGATGACTTAGGGGAAAAAATCTAGAAGAAAAGTCCTGACATTCTAACCATAGTGGTCTAGATGGCAACCACTAGCCTTACAATTATAGAAAAAATTGCCCATGAAATCTCAGAAAGTTTCAAATTTTTTACAATTCAGTATAAAAATGAATATATTTGCAAAATGCTGTTTTGCTGGGGTGGAGCAGGGGTGTTTGAATTTATTCTGCTGTTGGCAAGTACCTGCAGTTTAGCTAAACATTACAGGCACACACATTGTCTCTCATATGATAAGATAACCCCTGAGATTTGTTTTCACAACACTAACACAGATCTTCAGTGAGATTCCTTAGAAGGGCAAGCCTCCAGCTGCAGAACTACCATTTACCAGCTTTTTTGATATTATTGTTTTCCCTGTCTAGTGATGTACCTGACATTGCTCACCAGGCAAAAAATCAAACCAAACCGAACCAAACCAAACAATGAACCCACAAATTTTCTTTAGCATAAAGGGAGAGAACTCTACAACTAGACTGGAAAAATTCTATCAGTTTAGGACTTCTAGCAATTTGACAGCTACTGTCTTCCTAGGTTCAAATGTTTATAAAAACCAGCACTATCAGGAGCCACTGTTCACATCTTCCCCCAGGTCCCAGGATTTTTTCCAATTAATTAAATCAGAAATAGTATACCTTTGATCTCACTAGGAAAAGCTAATACACAAAAATTTGATAAAAGTACCTCAGCTGGCTAAAAATATCAAACTACCGTTATACAGAGCATAGAAGTGGGGCAATTTTTAATGCCAGTAGACAAACAAATTCTGGTACTTTATGTTTTTGAGAGACCTTCACCATGATAATTCCCTTAATCCATATGAGAAGCTTGAAGGGTACTAAACATTTCTCTATTATTACTATGAATCCAATGAAATCATGGAATACAGAAAAGACATGGAAAGGATAAAAAGCCCTTAACAAGTAAAACCTTAGCCACGTAGCCCAGTAAATATAGTGGTGCACTGCTAATAACGGGCCACAGACATTGTGTTAAACTAACAAAACAGGCCACAGACTGTCAGGTTTTTTCTGGACTTGTTCTGGCAGTCCAGAGACTTGTTTTAACTTGTAACAGCAATTACCTAATGATAAGTAACTACTTTCTGCTTCATTTTAGCTTTGTACAACTGTGTGATGCAACACAATATTTTTAATATATATATTTTATTTTTATATATAAAATAGATTATATATATTATATATAATTCTGAATAAAAGATAGTGATAGGTTTTCTGTATAGAATGAACTTCTTGTAACCCTTCTCCCAGACTGAGACTATTGACCTTAAGACCATATAGGTACTGGAAGAGTGAGTGTACATCAGAGAAAGGGGTAGATATTAAAAGTTTGTCTGTATATCATTCTAAAATTACCTAATTTTAACTATTAGTATCACTGTAACTGGACTAATAATAAGTATTTAATTAGACTGTTAAGATTTTATTTGGAATAACATTAAAGCTGTGACTTTGCATCTATGTCATGTTGCTTTTGCCCATACCAATCTTTCAAGTGTAACAGACTGGTGAGGATTCATGCAACCTATTTCATAACTTGGAGACAATAAATTCTTACCAATATATTTTGGCAACAGTGGAAAAGCAAGAACACCTAAAGATAATAACAGTAGAGACACTGTCATGATGATTTTAATTACTTGAAGGAAACAAACAGAAATACCTGGTGTCTTTAATATTCTGGAATCACAGACCTATTTTCTACATCTTACAGACAAATATTCATAAAGCTTTTTTTATGAACCATTTCTGGGTCACATATTCATTGTCAGATTTCCATGGGACAACTGCACTGACAATGCAACCTTTTATCCTGAAGCAGTGTTAACTTTCTTGTGAGACACTATCAGATCTCTTATTTCTCTCAGCTTTCTGAAGTACATGCAATCTTCTGTAGAAAGGTTTTGATCTGAAATTCTAATAATACTGGCCATAGCTAGAAAAGTGATTTAAATCTTTCATTGATTTCCTTCTCAGACCGCTGCCAAATTCCAATGACCATGACAATTCCTTATAACCATTTGTTTTCCTTATGGCAAAAGCATTTTAATGTCATAATAATTCTTTCAGCAGTACTAGACTGAACTTTAATGGACAGAAATGAATTTTCAACAAAGCAAGTGTTGTGCTACCTGAGAGACTGAGAAAAATCTGCTTGCTCAGTCAAAACATTAAGAAACCTGCACTGAAGTCAGAAATCACAACTATAAATGTACACAACTGTACACACAATGGAGATGTATGAATTCAGACCTCAGCTGTGTGAAGCTGTGCATTGTAGATGACTGTGGATAGGCTTGGAAAGTAGGATTCACATGCAAAGGAATCAGGACAAATGTATATTCTGAATTACAGACATGTCAGTAACAGAGAACAGAGGAATGGCTTCTTTGAGTTAAAATGAGAATAAAACTGCTGAATTAAAACTATCTGGACAGGGGGACAGAGAAAAGAAAGAATGACTTTATCTTCATGTCATTATAAACTAAACATTATTTTCTTTTTCTGCATGTTAATTCAAGTCGAACAAATATTTTTGTATTCTGACTTCATCTAAGAAAACATAGAAAATGCTAATTAGTAGTATAAAAATCTAAACTACTTCTCATACAGACCTCAAGTGTCTTCCATATTCTTTTAGGAAACATGTTTCTCTAGGGAGTAAAAAGGATTAAGAAATAGAAAAGATAAAAGGCTGCTATGCCCTTTGGTGCTGCATCAATATCACTACTCAGAAATATTATATATTAATCTGAAGTTCTTTTACAACTCCAAAGATGTCTTCATTCTGTGTTAGATCAGAAAAAAAACATACTTTCCCAATACCAAATATCTGGTTTTAATCACCATCAAACTAGAGGAAACCTAGTGATGTTCTCAAATGTAAAGTGAAAGCATTTAATCAGGTGTTTAATCTCTTTTAGGATTAAAAAATACTTCTGGATATAAAGAAATTTTATTTTTTCTATATGATTTAATTGCTGTGGAAGGTAATCCAACAAATTTATATGATATTTTTTAAACGTCCTAAATATAGAATACTTATTTGTGTTTTCCTTTGTTTTAAGACCTCTGATAGCTAACTGAAACTAATATTACAAAGTGTACCAGTTTATTACTTGAATCCATTTACTTTTAATCACATTTTCATCAGAAGAGATATGTTCAGATCTTGCCCACAGTTTAACTGAATACTGGTTTTAATCAGAAAAAATATATCACTGAAAGTGAGAGAGGTATAATTTTTTTTTCTGAAATTTTCATAAAACTAAGCAAAATAGCCTAATTCTTCAAAAAATTAAAAATCAAGCTGATGAACTGATGTAGTCTTATAAACATGTATCAATGTGCCATATAGTTAAAACATCTGATATGTTTAAAATTCCTTTTCACAAGTTTTGCTCAGTCTCATGTTCTTTTTTATCCTATCTATATAGATGTCATGCTACATACACTTAAAATAATCAGAAGTGCCATTTTGTGTTTGTTATGCCTTTAAGATATCCGATCATATACAGATTGCTGCTAAACTAGTTTAATGTTAACTTTCTCCAACTGAAATCTCTTAGTTGTATAATACATAGACTACATTCTACCACAGTGCTATTCCTTTGTAACTGATATTTTAAAATTATTAAAATAGATTATTAAACCATTAATGAGGATTTTTTAAGACATTCTTTCCTTAGCTAACAACTTTCATTTAAAACTTAATTAGTGAGAAAAGAGGGACAATAAGTCACTGCAGATACATCACCACAAAACAGGCTAAGGCTGACTCAAAAAACTTAACCTAGGATCAGGAAGAAAAGAAGAAATTAAGAGTTGTATGATATATATAAAACCAAAAAGTGTTGAATTTTGAAATTAGGCACCTAGGTTTCTAAAGGATTCTAAAAACACTTAGTGTTGAAGATTGTGCATGGCAGCACCTGAACAGAAAATTTCGCTGGCTTTGGAAGGGTCTTACTGAAGTGTTAATACTGAAGTGTTATAATACTAGCTAGCAAAGACACTCTGGGTAGCTTCTTCTGTTTCTTTGATTCAGAAAATAAATTAACTTATCCAGATGTTCCAAAAGCAGAGAAATCCCACACAGCATTTATTTGATTAGGAAAAGGTGAAGCAGCTTATTAAACATGAAGGAAAACCTTTAATTTAATGACATAAAAAAGTAGAGAGCTTTATTACAGGCCAGAATAATGAAATAGAATGACTGGTAATATTTATTCAATTTCTTATCAATTGAGGAGGCTAGAAGATTATTTCTCAAAAGTGAATGACATAATGGTTACCTTTCTTATCCATCTTCTCCATTTAACTTTAATTTATACACTTTATTCTTCTCATTTCTGATTTAGCACTACAAAAAGGATCCCAAAAATATGTGTTGTAAAAGACCAACATTTTAAGTTAAATGCTCCATGCTTATCTTGTTAAGATATAGGATTATCCCGAACACCAACAATTTAATAATAAAAAAATAGTAATAAAAGATTGAAAAATAGCTAGAAAAATCTCTAACACTAACACTACAACAACATTCAATGAACCAATACAAAATACAGCAAGTGTGAAAATTTTTCAAAGAAAACAGGGATTATAACTTGCCTAAAGATAGATTTCTCAGAACATATGCAAAACAATGTGTTTTTCCACTGATAAACATTTCAAATTGCATCTCAGAAATTAATGTTTGTTAAAATTCATTTTAATTAGTAAACTAAAAGTATACAGGAAAAATATGCATTTAGTATCTTAAATGTCTTTATTCTAGGAGTGCAAAGAGTATAGGTCAACCTTAATGGGAAGAGAGAAAAAAAATATATTCTCTTATCTTTTTATGTCCTTTAAATTATTTCCTTTCTCTGTTCTTATGCGAGATAATAAGGCACATTGTAGCTGACCGGCAGAAGATATGACTTTTAAAACCCTGTATCATCAGGTGGCAAGATTTAGAATGACTAAATACACTCATATTATAATTTGAGTAAATCGCATTCATACCTGTTATATAAAGACTACACAGAAGTTATTTTATGATCAAGTAATTACTCCATATCTTCCATATGTTCTTCAGATAATTTTTTTTTTTCCCCACATTTTTCAAAAGTGGCATCGTTGTTTCTGGACAAGATAGCCCCTATGCTTACCTCATATTTTGTTTGTAACTCTAACTGTTCTTTTCACCCTAGCATTGTATTGTATATGGAACAATTGTTAATAATATTCTATCATCATCCTTTACACTTTTATATCACTCTTTAAAGGATATTGTAAAACTTTACCTTATGTTTAATGTGAGGAAAAATATTTCATATTTGTCTATAGTCCAGTTATATTCTTTGAATAAAAATATCTTCAAATAGTTCTTCCTTGTCTTCGTTTTTTAAATCTCAAAATTAATTACTTATTAATTTATGTTATACATAGAAAAATATTTTGTAAAATGCTATAATTTTTAATTGAAAGTCACATGGAGCTACAGATCACATTCAATGTAAGGTCTTATGTACCTAGAATAGGACTTGTAAAACATTTAAGTGCAAAATTGAAATCTCCAGTCCTCCCATTCATTTACTGTCTAATTCAGGAGGCACTTAAAACAGCACCCTTGGGAAAAACAAGCACATAACTGGAGTACTTAAGCCCATGTTTTAGGCTGAATGAATTCTCTAAAATAAGTACAGAAGTTAGCTCTAATAGTCAATAGAAAGAGATAGGTGGCCTTAATAGAATCTTTCAGAGCAAGATTAGACATGTAATAAAAGTAAAAGGAATGTTACAGACTCTTTTACTTAAAAGATATGGGAGATGATGGTTCACATCTTTAATCTAAATATGCCGGTGGTAAAGGAGTCAGGAAAAAAATATTTAAAAAAGAAAAAAACCTCACTATGAGTTATAACCAACCACTTTCACAAAGATGTGATGCATTATCACATTGTATGTCTCTAAGAAAGCATTAGCCCTACTCTCATAAAGAAATACATTTTCTCATGCCTCTCCACTCTTTCTCCTTTGGGAGATAAGGTTTTATAAGGGATGCCCATATTGCCTATTGCAGTGTGAACCAATGGACTTGCATAAGGCTCAGAAGGTATTTCACAACAGAATTTTAAGTATAGTTTTCTAAAATAATACAATTATTTAATAATTATGTTAACTGGTTATGTTGCTATTTCTTTTTTTTTTTTTTAATATATTCTTCTCCCTAAAAGAGAAATTAATAGTCCAAAATAGGTTTTAAATTATTTGCATGCATTCCTGTTCTGATGCACAGATTAAAAAACAAGAAAAAATGGAAGACATGGGAACAGCAGACACATCTGGATAGTCATTTAACAGCAAATGTACCCATTGATTGTACAGAAGTTACACATTCTCTCATATGCTAGATATTTCCTAACGCCATTCAATACTGGAAACATCATTTTAGTGCTTTTACTTCTATACTGTCATAAATGAAAAGCAGCATAAGTGACTGGCAGTAAAACTCTATTCTTTAATTTCAAAATAAACCAAAACTCAATACTCTCATTTGTTCAAATATGTACTACTTCCTAGCTGAACTGCTGAAGTCAGGGTACATGAGTTTTCTCATTCCAGTGCCAAATGTTCTGTCCAGACGTTGTCTTTTCCCCTTGGCCAGTAAGGGCATGTTTATGTCTTACTCCTGGAGCCTGTCAGACTTCTATAATGTCTATGCAATAATGTGATAAAATACAGTTTAAATTAAAATGAAAAAGGAGTTAATAATTCTTAGTTTAATAATTCCAATGATAATAATAATACAAACAGTATTTTAAAAAATATGAAGATTGGGGTTTCATAATTGTTTTTATGCTTTAACAAGTCTCAGATGGACAAAGACTTGCATCTGTGGAAACTTTCATCCAGAAAACTCATTTTAAACTTTATTTCTCCCTTGTAAACCCTTTGCATTCCAAGAAATATGCAATACTTTCAACCTCCTCTATATATTTACTTTACTAGATTTCTGAGCAATTTATGATAATTCACATCAACTATTATGGAGCTAGAACTTAATTTTTACGGATTCTTGTGACATTGGTTTTAAATGATAATGTAAGGGAATAATACGAGCGTCCCTTCCCAAGCACATGTACAAAGCACACATTCACGCTGCAGAGCAATATAGTTAAGCTTTCAGAGAATGCCTACCTCAGAAATAATAAGAAAATAATTTGAAATTATTATTCACTAAACTAAAATCCTCGTTTGGGAAGCAAGGAGTTGCAGTGCTGAAGAAAACCTTCAGTCCATCTAGCGTAGTTTTTGTTTCTGACAATATTCAACCCTCCATGTCTAATAAGAATGCACAGAAGAATCTAGAGGAGAAAACACTATGCTAACCTGTGCCACTGGAAAATTTCTTTCTCGCCTTTAGCAGTCTGTCTTGAAGCAGAATGACTGACCCTTCTTTCAGTTTTTTCATGGCTAATACCTGTATCTCAGTTAAATATTTCTTTAATTCCTCACAGCTTTTTCTGGTTTGACTAAGCTAAAAGCTATTGGGTGTTTTGTGTAGAGAAACATCTGTCCCATCTTTCCAGATTAGTGTCAAATTCACTGAACATACATTCTGCAGTGAAAACCTGTAGCACCATTAACCTGTTATGATGGAAACTTGTTATTTTAGTCTATTGTATATCTTCTTAGCTGGTTGATTATCTATGACATCACTTCAGTTCTACACAACTACGTAGTTTTGATGTAACATCCTATACAAGAGTTTGTCAAAGCCTCTATGGGTCTAAAAGAATGTCAGAAATTTTGTTTCTGTGCTTGTAGTTTTTAGATCAAAGTCCAAGTAAAAACTTTATAATGGAAAATTTTATATGTTGCGTTGTACAATGCCCCCGTTATCCCCAAATCAGAAAAAAAGAAGGAAAAAAAATTAAATCGGAGCTTCTGGCAGTATCATGAGTTCTTATAACCAATACAACTGACAGATATTAGTAGGAAAAATAAATCACTGCTGAGGAACATGATTCATAAAATATTTATGATTTATAAAAGCACATACTATTCTAATTTTAGCTGCTTACATTATAGATTAGGATAAAGTTGCAGATCTTCAGCAAAAGCTGCATTACTTACACACACACAAACAAGTAAGCAAGAATCAGAAAGTATTCTGAGTTCTGAAGAAAAACTACTACCAGAAGTTACCTTCACATCTGGGGAAATGGTAGTTCCAATTTCTGTTGATTCCATGTTGGCAGGTGAGAACTGGCTGACCCCTCAAAACATATCCAGGATAGCATTCAAATGATACTGACTGCCCCACACTGTAATCTGAGTTGACTATATATCCATTCAAAAAAGGAGGAGGATCAGGGCAGTTCTGTAACTCATAAGCTGGAAGAGAACAGAAGTACTTTTTATTGCTTAGTCAGCTCTCAACACAGAAAGTAAACATTAATATGAATTCTGCAATGCATTCCATAATAGGTAAACTCTGGAATGCCAAACTCCAGTAATAGAGTGATTAACACATAATGAGAAATAAATCATCCATTGGGACCATCCAGATCTTGACAAAGGAATGGAAAAAATTATTTCTAGAGAGAAAGCATAGGAAAGATCAAAATCAGGAATAGAATGAATTGTCATCTACACCAGAAATATAGAGAGGAAAGTCAGAGAAACATTGGGTGCAAGGCATGAAGATGGAATATTGTGTTTCAATAGCTCATGTTGAAGCTTCAGATTTATATAAATTATGTGGTCATTTTAAAATAAATTTTTAGGCTCAGACCTAGTGCCTAAAATCTGAGAATATATAATGTTATATACATAGGATAATATTCTATAAATATATAATATTTATAATAGGATAATATTTTTTAACCAAGATACACAGAATTATTTAATAAATAAGATGGATATACTTAGTAAGGATGTCACTAAGTGACACAATTTTATAAGTACATCAAACATTTTCATAAACTTTATTTATACTGTTTTAATTTAATATGTTAAGTCTGAAATAAAAACAATCTTCCTCTGAATGCAGCAGCATTGAATCCAAAAGCTGCACACATTAATACTAATAATTCAATTGACCAAATTAAATAGGTAGTCACTTTTCTGCTAAGATTCCCAAGATTTAAAATTGTTACAGAATTTTTCAAATATCTTTTTCCTATCCCAATATACAGGAAAAGATGCAATCAGTTCCAAGTAAGAAATAGTAAAATTATTTAGGAAAATAAATTTGTCTGTGATGCCTGAAATTAAACTATATTTATCAAAAACACATATTTATTGAATGACCATGTTCACAGTCTAATTTCCCAAATTTGAAAATACTTTTTTTTTTTTTTATTTATATACAAGTATACTTATACAATTAACAGTAGCATAAGAACTTCAGACAACTTTTCTTCTGATAACATTCATGTAATATTCTATGTGTCATCTACTAGGAATGGATGCAACTGCAGCACAACAGAAAATGGAGTTTTGCAGCCCTGTGAGCACTACGTAGAAAAACAAACATTTCAGATTGAGGATAAGCATATGTATTACTATGATGGCTTATATTTATTTGAGTGGAAATATTACAGTTTGTTTATTACCTGCATCAATTAAATTGTACAATGGCTTCAACAATAAATCAGCACACAACTAATCACAGCAATTGTTTAAATGTGTTTTCATATTTAAACATTATAGTGAGTATTCTAGTAAGGTATAACAAAGTTGTTCATTCATTTAAATTTTATGAAATACAAGATTTTTAAAATCCACTGGATTTTTAAATATATATTAAACTATGCAAAAAAAATAAAATCCTCTAACCAAAAAAACTATAAAGTCACAGAGCATCAGAAAGATCTAGAAAAGTGACAGAAGACTACTAAGAAAAAGTTCCTTCTAGATATATATTTCCATACAAAAAAATTGTATTAATGATTCATCATATTTAAGTCAGGTTTTATGTTTTCAAAGATCTCAAAATATTATTCAATTAAATGTATTTAATTCACACAAAATAGTGTGATAAAAATTCAGAGGGAGATTTCATTTATAGCATTTACTAAGATATAAATGTAATTTAAAACTACACGTTTTCATATTGAAGATATATTTCCTTAGAATATTTAAATGATAAATAGTTCCACAGGAAGCAAAAAAGAAAGTTTTATTAAAAAGTTATGTAGAATCATTCACAAACAACTTCACATAGATAAGATAGCAAGTAAAAGCCATTTAAGAAATAATTATTGAGAAGATGAATGCCCTGCTTTCTCTGATCATTCCATTTACAGCTATGAAATACTTCTGTCAGAAAACAGGAAAGTCCAAAGAAGAGCAGTAAAAGCAGTGTGCTTTATATTAACATGCGCTGTTAAGTCCAAGCTCTAAAAATACAGTAAGAGAGATGAAGAACATATTCTTGAACAAAGTATTTTCTTATTTTTTCAAAGTTAATCATTACAATGGACATGTTCATCCTAGAAGTATATACTTATCAGATTATTTAAACAAGCCATTGCAGCAAGATTAAGCTAAACATATAACTTAGGTGTGCTTAAGTGCTTACTTAAAGCAAGTTTGTACTTAATTGCTTCACTGAAGTACAGCTACTGTCATGAGGTTTTTTTAGGCATTGCTGATTGCAGTCATGCTATGAAATAAATAGATTTTAAGAAAGCCTCCTCTTTTCCCTAACTGATTAAGGAATCCAGAATCCAGTGTTCGTAACATTACAAAGATGAAAGAGATGTGGGGGTGCCAGAAATATTCTGAAATCCTCCAATAAGTCAGACCTCCCTTTCCCAAAATAACAAAAAATTAAGAG
Organism: Strix uralensis; assembly: GCF_047716275.1. Taxonomy (NCBI): domain Eukaryota; kingdom Metazoa; phylum Chordata; class Aves; order Strigiformes; family Strigidae; genus Strix; species Strix uralensis. Next base: position 24,620,308 of record NC_133974.1, read on the forward strand.
AAGAAAATGAAAACGTAACCATCGGAATTAATTGCTACTGGAAAGGAAATACAAAAGCTTTATTCTACCTTAATTATGGTTCATTAACATTTCGTGCTAAATCTAGTAATGGCTTATTAATTTTTAATGCTATTATTACTCCTGCTATCATTATTCACACAGTACTACTACAGATAATTTCATTATTATCAACATCTTTATACAAAATAGAGTACAAGAAAGATTATTTAAGAATATAGGACATATTAAGACTAATAAATTATATAAAAAGCTACTTAGCAAATTATATTAAAAACATAGTAGAAGATTATTTTGGAGGGTCAGAGGATCTCACAGATTTATCTGACAAGTTGCAGCAGTACATTGCCCAATATTTACAACGTTTTTGGAGAAATGCCAATAAGTACAAAAACTTTTAAACTTTGATTGTACAGCCTTTTGAGGAGATCAATACTCATGAAAAATATCCTTCTCTATTGGTTAATTTGTTGCAATACAGTAGTCATAGGTTACATTTTAAACATACTTAATATGGTCTCAGATTAAGTTAGTCTTAAAAATTCATATCAGAAAAAAATTATCTTGCTGATCTACATGAGAAGAAAACACAGGGACAGGTCAGGTGAAAGGAAATCCTGAAAGAAGATCAACATCTGTCTGACCCCCTAATTTGCACAACATCTCTTAAAGTCCCTTGGATTGTTAAAGGAAAAAATAAAGCCTACCTTTTAAAATTCTAGTTAGTGTTTATTCAGAGATGCATATGCTTTTTTCTTATTGTAAGGTAAACAAAACACGAACAGAAACTTTGGGTGTTTGTTCTAGTATTTGTTTTAGTAAGAATAGAACCTCTGCCTAAAGCAGATTACCATAAATTTGAAGGTCAGTCAGCCAGGGGTGAAAGCACTTGCACATAAGCAGAGCACAGTTGGTTTTTTTTTTTTTTTAAAAAAAAAAAAAAAAGTATAAAATATGAAGATACTCTCTGCTTGCGACTTCTGGTATAAATCCTATAGATGACTCATAAATTCTTGGAGTAACTATAAGTCAGGTGATCCATCTGACTATGATATCATGATTTACAGGCCACTCAGGAAATATGTTTTATAGTTTTAATATAAATATGAATTATATTCTTCTCTGTTCTTTTGATATATGCAACAACTATACATGATTTAACAGAGAAATTCATTATTCAGTCATCACTATCAAATATTACTCACAAATCCTGATGTTACACCTTACATAAGAAAGGTTTTTTATGAGTGTCATGCCCAAAGACATGTTTGATATTGAGTTTTAAAAAATCATATACCGTTCACATGAGAAAAAAAATCTAGTGAGACCCTGAAATGAAGACCAATGTAAAGGAAATCTGAGAAAGATTTAATTCCAGTGTTGGGAGCAGTCAAATACTTGAATTTTAAAATTATCTCATATTGACATTTGGCATTTCTTTGTGCAGTATATTTTCCACTGGTAAGAAAAGAGTGTAAATCACAGAAGAAATGAAATTGATCTTGTGCTACCTTGCTTTTATGATTCAGATGTATTTTCCTTCTTACATTAACATGGTGACTTACTGCCTTTGCAAGTGCCACATATATCTATAACACTTCAACACAGAAATAATAACTTTATTGAAAAATTGTCTCAGCAGAGTTGAGAATGCAAACAATCAAATTTTAGGAAAGCTTACAATTAAGGCTACTTAAAACTTTAATTTAGTCTTATTGTACATTCCTCCAGTATCATGCTGTGCATAACTACAGACTCAAGAACAAAATCCACTTCTCAGACTAGACTAGAATGGTTTGGGTTGGAAGGGACCTTTAAAGATCACCTAGTTCCAACCCCCCTGCCATGGGCATGGACATACTTCACTAGATCAGGCTGCTCAAAGCTCCATCCAGTCTGACCTTGAACGCTTCCAGGGAGGGGGCATCCACAACTTCTCTGGGCAACCTGTTCGAGTGTCTCACCAGCTTCATCTTAAAATATTTCTTCCTTATGTTCAATCTAAATCTATCCTATTTTGGTTTAAAACAGTTGCCCCTCATCTTGTAATTAAAGACCTTAGTAAAAAGTCTCTCTCCGTCTTTCTTACAAGACCATTTTATGTATTGAAAGGCCACAATAAGGTTTCCCTGGAACCTCCTCTTCTCGAGGCTGAACAACCCCAATTGTCTCAGCCTTTCTTTAAAGAGAGGTATTCCAGCCCTCTGATCATTTTTGTAGCCCTCTTCTTGACCCACTCTAACAGATCCATGTCTTTCTTGTGCTGGGAGCACCAGAGCTGGATGCAGTACTCCAGGGGTGGTGTCATGAGAGCAAGTAGAGGGGGAGATTCACCTCTCTTACGCTTCTTTTTTTATGGAAGCCCAAGGTATGATTTGCTGCAGCCCAGGATAGGACTAGCAATCTGGAACCTCAGTTTATTGCCTTAGGCACCAAAGAACATTAATTTTTCCAGATGCAATATCTCAGGATTAGAGTCACAGAACATGGTTTCATTTTGTCACATGAGTTAGAAATTCATTTGTCAGGAGGCCCCCCAGAAGATCTTATTTTATTTCCGTTAGTATTCCCTCCTTAGGACATATTCTGAAACCATTTTAGAAATATAGTAGTTTTTCAACAATCCCTTTTTCCTCTGTGATTCCTGTGACTCAGAAGCTCCATCATAATTGTCTTTTTGCTAGATAAATGTCATCAGACTTAACATGTTCAAATCATGTTGTGTATATGCATGAGTGTGCTTGTGGAAGAAAGGCAGTGCAGTTAGAACATTTTTCTGTGTTTTCTGGAACATGTTGCTCTCCATACAAAAGGGTAAGATTCTTACCTTATATTAAGCTTTATGCTACATCGAAATTCAGAACAGACTGAAAATGCTCTTAGAGTTCTAGTAATAGGAACTAGGATTCCCCCAGTAAAAATAACACACAGAAAACATTTTATCTGCTTTCCTTAAAGAAGCCCTAGTCCTAAAGGGAAAGCTATGCAGAAAAAAGATGTTCCAGAAATATTAAAAGGCTGAGGTAACTGTCATAACATAGCCAGGGATTAAAAACCACAAATAGCTCTTAACCATTAGACTAACTGTATTTTTCTGTGTACTAAATTTTGTTATGAATCTCTTAGAGGCCATAAAAACTATTTATTTCTTCTGATCCATCATACATCTGGAGTCATTCCAGCCATATGTAGAGTATCCCAAGCCTGTAAATAGCTAATTTGGCTTGCCAATCAAATTTCTGTGACTGTTATTCTTCCCCTCAGACCTAGTGCGCATAGACTGTTTACATGTCAGATACTGAGAGTCAACAGATAAAGCGTCTCAGAAACTCAAGATTGTCAGTCAAATGCAATTTAGAAATTTTCTAAGTATTTCTAGTTTCCTCCTGTCTTTGCTGGTTTTCATAGATGGCAAAACCACAGTGGTGATAACAAAGAGACACCCTTCTCAGTGCTTCTGTTTTTTTAATTAAACAGTACAATAATTATTTCAACAACAGAAAAAGCATAATTAAACTTTAAGATGCTATTTTAAAAATCAGACACTTTTAAAGTCCTCTCATTCTCTTACAAACAAATAAAAATTATATCTAATATAAAATTTATCTTAACTGCTTCAGATGATAGTTTGAGTAATCCATATGAACTTCCTTCTTGCCACAAGTGAAACAAGAGGTTTCACAACACAACAAATTCAGTAACTCAGTCTTGAACATAATGGAATACCCACCATTCCTCATGTAGTGCAATTGCAAAGATGAAGTGATAACAAAACATGGAAACATCAGAGCATAAAACAAGGATCTGACTGGTGATGGTACTCAGAGCTGTAACTTCCCTAGGGTTCTGCTAAAGAGACAAAGCTTTTTACTGCATTCAGAAATACATAGTACCTAAGTGATTTAGGTTATATATTCAAATCCTGTGCTATGAAAATTCACAGGCTGGTGCTTAAGAGCAGCACTAGCTCCATTCAAGCATGTGAAGCAAATATTTTACTGTTCTCAGTATGCATACACTTTTATTCCTCCCCAAAATAATGTGCTCAGAGTTCAATCCCAGGCTATACTAAACTTCAGTCTCGTAAGTATTTTTTGTCTTCAGAAATTCAGTAGAAAAACTTAGAAATAGCATTATTGACTCTACCATGCACTATACAATATTCATATTCTTTGCTTTCCCCTGAGATGAGGGCTTATCAAAAAGACTTATCCTTCATAAAATGCTAAGATATCTAGAAAACTTAATTTTTTATGATATGGAAGTTTGCTTGAATAAGCATTAACAATCTCCCTTTATTTTTAGATTGGTATCTTTATAAAAAGGCATCTAACTCACAAAAAAAATCTGCTACCTTAATGCCATTACTTGTGTTCTAGTTAGTAGAAATGACGCTTTCTTTCACTTATGAAAAAGCAGTCCTTGAATTGAACCAAGTTTAGTACAATTTATTGAAAGCAAAAATTTAATCTTAAATCCATTTTAATGTAAACTTAAGTACATTTAAAAAAAATCAGATGAGGATTAAGCTATGCAGTCTTATGGGCACCTTCTAATATGCAACACATTCATTAAGACACTAGAACAGGTTTCGTGAATGTGACTACAACTATGGACTCTTTTTGCCCACTCATCTATTTTTAAGGGTATATCAAATTAATTTCGTTATTAGAAAACTGGTGCTTTTTAATTTATAGAACTCTTTTCCCAATCATAGTATATTAGGATATCCTAAAATGGGATCAATTAGAAGCAGTCTGAAAAAAATCTATTAAATGTATAAAAGTGTCAGGTCCATCTGCTTTGCTTTACAAATTAATTTCTATAAAAATGGCAGAAGTGGACAAGAGGAAAAGTACTGAGAAAACTTAATTTTTTAAATAATCAGTATAAATTTGTTCTAATTCTCTGCAGAATTTAATGTGTGCAGTACATCTACTTACAGTGTTATATACCCTCCAGTTTTACATATAACCTTTACCTAGCCCCGACAACTATTTGTTCCCTTTAATTTAAAATGCCTATTTTAGATGAATTTAGAGATTAAATACTTTTGAAACATGCTTCTTGGAAATCATAAATTCTTACTGATAGGCTTCAAGACTATTTTGTTTGGTATAGCAACTGTTAGGTTTACTGGTCAGGGGGATGGATGAATTCAGTACATTGCTTTGTCAGCAGCTGAACAAAGAAAGCCTCCTTTTTTTTATATGTATATTACTTTATATCTACATATTTATATGCTTTCTGTTTATCTACATCTGGGCACTACATTCTAATAAGCAGATATCACGATGATTAAGCCTTTTCTGGATTACCTTACCTTATTTGCAGCATCTCCAAGACCTTGAAACACAATAAATAAGTTTTCTCTCAGAGTAAAATATCATAGACTTTATGCCATTTATACACCTGACAGTGCAAGATCTCAGAGAACTGAGATATGCTCTAGGCTTGCCTTGGCCTGAGCTTGTTTTAGCTCATTTTAACAGTTTCTAGCAGTCAAGTGATTATTACCTAACATGTTATAGGTTACGCTCTGCAAATACCATGTATGTATGCTAAAGGCCTGACAAGCCCTGGCAGTCACTGCTTAATAAACAATAGTCCTCTACAGTAATTGAAGCTGGGGAAAGCAACTTTCAAAGTCTGCCTGGGAACCAGTAAGAAAGAAGCAGACTGTGGTAAGAAAAATGTGTAAAAAATAATCCAAGTGGAACCCAAGACTAAAGAGTAAGAAATCCCTATCATGAACATCATATGTTTCCAAGCAAAGAGCTTGGGATGCTGATGACTGTTCTCTCTGGTTCTACATGAAAAAGACAGAAGCTGTCAATGTTAGGCTCCATAAGAGCACTGGGAGGGTGAACATAATACAAAAGAAATGGGGTAGATAGGAGGAAGGTTTTGCGTAAAAATTTAAACTGCATTGTTTATGGTTTTTTTTCTGTGTTAATTGACTTGGACAACGTAACTGTGCAAGCATTAATGGAACTAAAAATACTTAGCTTTCTATATATGATATGCTTCCTTTTGCCCATAAGAAGATTCTGAATGTCACACCCACGCCAACCTCTCATATTTTATCTCCATCGCACATCTACATCCCATGGACAGCAGTTAAGCAAGACATAGTGTGTATCAAAATGAGTGTGACAAGGAATATTCCAACTGGGTAGCTAGCAAGACAACCTGAATTGGTATCTGTAGAGTAATGCTGCATCTTTACTTAAATAAGGGCACTATTTCAGGACCCTTTTATCCACATTAGTAATATTCCTTTTAAACATTTCCAGGAACTGTGAAATTTGGTTGAAATTGGTCAATGGTTTCAAAATTACATAACAGAAGTATATCAAGAGCATGAGTCAGACATCACAACAGTGTAAGTCTTCTCATCCAAGCAAATGAGTCTAAGACTTATTTGACATTTATTTGACTTACTGAAAGGAAAACACAATTTCTAACAGGGAAGAAAGAAGAAGGAAAGACAAACATTTTGGAGTAGTGAAGAACTATCTTTTAAGTCTAGTTTCAGCAGCTGCAGACTAAGAGGAAGAGAGAGAAATCCAGAAGTATAATATTGAAAGTAGGAAAATCCAGAGACAATCTGGAAGACAAGATAACTAAGTATCAAGGGCAACAGATGCAGGGCTGGAAAAGTCAGCTATCAAAAGTAACATATACTTTGTATAAAGAAAAATAAAGTAGCCATTAAAATTGCTCAACTGTAAACCCCTGGCATTTTCTGTCAGAGCACATCAGAGGAATGGTGAATACACTGAAATACAATACTTTGAGAAGTTCTTAGATTATGAATATCTTGAATTAAGAGTACAATTTCCTAGATGTTCTCAATCATGCTGAGCAAGTTAGTTGTGCTCAATAATTGGAAGCTATAAAATATGATAATCTTAGAAAAAATTACCAAAGGAGAAATGTTAACAACAGAAATGGCTATGCAATCTGGGATCTCAGAGGCAAGAGAGAGAATTTGTGCTATCTGAAGAAAAATAAACACATTCAAGATATTCCATTTTTAAAGAACAAAAATCCAAAATCTGTTTGTAAAATGCAGAAAAGAAGGTATATGGAAGAGGGAACATAAGTCAATAGAAGTTCAGTAGAGTGAGCTTAGCTGGTAGATCCTAATGACTTAAAGACCAAACATGACAGTGTTAGCAACTTTCAACATTAGAAAAAGAAAATCAATAAATAATAAGCACCTTGTAAAATAATTTTTTTTTTTCCCAATATCTTTTTGAGTGGGTTATGTTGTGTTTTTTCAAAATTTTAAAACCTGGTATTTTTTAATGTGTAGACTAAAATACTGTGCTTCCTCAAAACAGTATTCAGGAATGAGTCACGGCATAGTCTCTTTATAAGTAAGAAATATTACATAAAAATGAACTGTGTGAGTTTTCTATAATGGAGAAATTGTTTTGCCTCTCACCCATAGGGAAAATAATACTGGATGAATGTATATGCCTTTGGTAATTCAACTACACAACTACACCTATAACTATACATTTTGAGAAACAAGGTAATACTAGTTGTATTTTTTATTTGAAATTAGAATGACTCAAATATCAGTTAATTTATCTGTATCTTTCTTAGTTCTGAATTTTCTATCATTATAACTATTAGACTAATAGCTAAAATTAAGAAAATTCTTATCAAATTATTATTATTTTTGAGAACTTAATATCAAAACTCCACAGGCAATAGAGAGATGTGACCCCTTCGTGGGCATGGTTTACAGTATTAGCCTAATTCAGGTGCTCAGAATCTTCCTCTCTATCCATTGACTCTGTAGATATGATCTAACTATAACTGTATATAGGCATGTATGCAAATAAATACTGTCCTGGGCCTGGCTATGGTAGAGTTAGTTTTCTTTATAGCAGCTCATATGGTGCTGTGTTTTAGATTTGAGACCAAAACAATACTGCTAACACACTGTTCTGGCTTTTGCTGAACAGTGCTTGCACAGCATTAAGGCCATCTCTGTTTCTCACTCTGCTCTGCCAGTGAATAGATTGGGAGCGTGCAATAGGTTGGTAGGGAACACAACCAGGCAGATGACCTGAACTAACCAAAGATATATTCCATACCATATAAAATCAAACTCAGCAATAAAAAGGAAAAGAGGGGATTTAGGGACCTTAGCCATCTTTTGCTTGGGAACTGGCTAGTCATCGGTTTGCCTGGGGGAGGTGGTGATCGATTGTCTTTGCATCACTTGTTTTGCTTTCTTTTTTTCTTCTTCCCCTTACCCTTCACTTATTAAACAGTAATTTTTATCTTGGTCCTCGAGCTTTCTTGCCTTTACTATTCCTTTCCTCTTCCTCCCATCCCACTGGGGGTGGGAGGAAGTGAGAGAGCAGCTGCATGGTGCTTAACTGCCCACTGGGATTAACCCACAACACATATATGTTTATACTAACATATGGCTTATATATGTATATACGAAAACTTAACCAAGTTATCTAAATTAAGAGTCTAGAATAAGGTGACATGAATATCCCTCACTGCAGTTAGATGAGAATTAAACCATCTGTTCCATTTTGTTAAACTGTTCAGATCCTGCAATGGGGTTTAACAGTTTTCAGTAAGACTATTTTAACATTTTAGAAATATGCATGAAGTAATGATGTTTTATTGTCACTAATGGGGAAAAAACCAAGCAAACAATGAAGATGAAGAAAAAAGTCAACAGTAGAAGACCACAAAAAGTTCACACATTCAAATACTGAATATATGCATTTAAAAATACAGATACAGAATGTGTGTTATCTGGTGTTATCTGGAAATGTCCTGTTAATCTTCACAAAGGTCTAGACTGCAAAAATGTAACAAGAATTATAAAAATTTTCACCTGAACATTTAAAATAACTCATACTATATTTTGAAATCCTCCTTCATTACATTAAATATAACAAGATTATATAAATTGGAAAACAAGACAGTGAATATTGGCAGTGTTTTCCAGTAACAATACACTTTAATGGGATGGAAAGGGGTATCAGCTGTGTGACTTTTGGCAAATGACATCATCTTGGCTTAAGCTTTTTACATCAGTAAAATAAAGATTCCAATTCAAGACAATTTCAGTTGTAAAAAAGTTCAGGCTATGGATTAAACAATCCACAGATTTAAAAATGCTATATAGTATATACCTAATATATTTTTAAAAATTAAAAAAAAATATATATTTATTTTTCCTTTTTAACCATAAAGTTCATTGTGCTAGTTCCTACTTACCTTGGTATGTCAACTTAAATCCTTGCCTGTTTTCTGAGTGATCGCTGTAAAAATGGACAAGTGTTTCATGAGTAGTGCTTAGCAAGGGTGATGGGAGTTCCATTCCACTAAACTGGCCGATCACAGAGCTGGTGTGGTAAGGCCCATTCTGAATTTCAAGGAAATCGTGATTTGCTTCAGTAGAGAAATTCAGAAACTGAATGTGTGCACCTGCAGCATTAAGAAAGTAAGAAAAAACCCAGAGTTGTTATAAATCATGTTACTCAATGCTACAGCATACAAACACACAAAAAAAGACATAATAATTGTTATAGGCATTATATTTGTATTTTAGTCACCATTCAAAGTGGGATGCTTAAATTAAGGAAATAGACACTAAGTATCGCAAGAGTTCAAGCTGCTAATTTTCCCAATAAATATCATAACCATACATAAAGCGACCAATTAAAGGAAGTCACAAAGTCAACAACCACTTATTTATCAGGTTCCTAAACCAGCTAACAGAAACACTCAAGGGAGGGGCACATCACAAATCTTGCTGTGTCATGGCATAGTCAGGACTCTGCTAAAAGAGCATTACTGTAGCTGGGTCAGGCCTCTAACAGATGCTCAGGATCAGCTCAGCACCCAGGAAGGTTACTAACAGAGCTACCTTTCAGAGGCAGTTTACCTACCTAGTTCCAACTATCTACTCTATCTTGGTTTTCCTGACTCAAGTCACCTACATTTGCCTCCTCTTCCCTCCAGCTTGGGCCATTCTACTCTGTACGCAGCACTATATGATGCACTGAAATCCAGACTGGTGATAGTTACTTACTCAGGATCATTTGCCACAAACCCTCCATGGAAGCCAAGTGGTCAAACCAGGTCTTTCTCACAAAATGAAAGGGAGAAAGATGACTCCCAGAATTCTGAACAGTTTGAAGTATAAGCACAGTCTCATGGGAAGAGCTGTTTTTAAGTTCTGGCACTTCATGTGGACTAAGGACCTGGAATTCAGGCTCTTCAAATTATGTGTATATATAATATCAAATGAGGGATGAGGGATGAACCCCTGGTTCAAAAGCCAAATAGTACCAAGTAACTTGCGACCACACTGCTTGGACCTAACCTTGCTCTGGTAGACTATGAAGAATGAGCTGGAATGGAATAAAACAGAATTACTGAATGAGCCAACAAAGTAGTGTGAAATGTTCAATGCCTTAACTCTCTGTTTAACATTCTTATTTAGCAGTAGAGACATTTTTCATTTATGGAGAGTAACTTTTAGATTAATCACCAGGTTAAGTCAGTCACTCAGCCTTGCTCTGTAGCTCATTTCTTTGCCTCTGTGGTTTGATACCTAGTCACGTGTATAAAACGGATATTGTTTTTTCTACAGGAGAAACTAAATAAGCTACCAAATAAACTGGTTGTTATAGAGCACTCATAAGAATATGGGTTATTTAGCCTCAGTACCTTCTCTGATCTATGCAGAGTGAGACATATGAAAACAAGTATTTCAGCTGCTGAACAAGAAAACTTATTCCAGTGCTATCAATAGAGAGGCACATACAGGATATACTGAAGTCTCAATATCAGCTGTCTCTTCTATGATGTCGGATAGTTAGCCTGACTTGAGTGAACTCACTATTTTTACAATGATCTCAGGATTTAACATGAGGTAGGACACCAAGGAACTTGGAAACATCTTGACTTCAGTATCAGCATTTAGTCATTCCCACCAGAGACTGGATATCAGCAGTGAAGAAATTCTAAAGAATTGAGCAGTCACTTAGTATTACACTTAAGTTGTTAAAGTGACAAGCAGATAATTGAATTTGACATATGTATATAGATCCCAAATTAGTGTTTAGTTATTTAAATAAAACTAGTCTACTGTTCTGAAATATTCCCTGATATGAGCCACAGAGTACCTTTAAATTTGAATCATTCTTATTTAATTACTGAGAAGGAATTTATATGGCTATTTGTAAATATTCAGTATAGAAAGCTTTGTATTTTAAAAGTAAAAAGTAGATTCACTGGTAGCTTTAAAAAATTTAAACCCCCTAAAATAGCCACATTTTAAACACAAACATAAAGATATATTTTTCCAAAAGGTTTTTCAAAGATGCTAATTTCAATTAGAGGACACTGCATGTGTCACTCAAGCCTTAACTCTAAGTTTATACAACTTATAATTGTCAATTGGATATGTCAAAGAAAAAGTTTTCTACACTAAATCACTTCTTACATAAAATTGTATAGAATAAAACTGGTAGCTACAGAAAATAAATCATTATCTGGGCAGACTATAATTATACTACTTCCTGCTCCATTCTCAACAGGATTTTCATTCTCACTTGAATTGACTCTAAATAATGAGAATCCCAAACAGAGTTAATGTTTGTTACAAATGTTAATCAATTAACAGCTATCTGAAATCATTGTAAAATCACCATAACTCACTTGAAGATATGTACTTTCCATCTATTTAAAATGTTTGTATTTCACTAGTGTCTTCTTTTACATGATCAGTATATCTTCATGTAACGAACAGAGCACTATACTTTGGGATACATTTAGCTCCCACAATTTTATTGCTGGACTTTGTTTAAGCACTTCTGTGTGCTTGCACTAAGTCAAAATATCTTGGACATCTCTCAGGTACAAATTTTGAATAAATAGATGGGAATAAAGGAATACTTACTGAGAGATGAAGTCATTGTGAGGTTAATTATTTCAGTGGAATTTGAATCATCACATGTTCTCAAGTGTCCTCTTGATCAGTTTTTGTGCACAGTGCTAATCTTTAACTCATTCAGTATCACATTATAAACCTTCTCAAAAAAATCCTAGAGCATTATTCAATTTTGAAAATATTTTCTATATTTCATTGATTTCACATATTTATTCTGACACAACAAAATGAATGTAGACAAACAGCTCTTAGATAGACAAGTCTATACTTGCAATTAAAATAGTATCCAAGATTTTGCAGTGGAAATTCTCTGTGAAACATTGCATCAATCACAGTTTTTAAACCTGGTATAAAGTCATTATGTTGACAAGGACTTTGGGGAAAAGATCCCTGTAGCAACTTTATGGTAAAAAATGTCCTCTGCTAGTATTATTGAAAGCAATGATAGATCAGTGGTATGAACACCCTGAATCTGCTAAATCCCTTGCTGAACAAAACCATAATCTTTCCTATTTATAGGATTACCACTACCAAAGACTTTCTGAGAAGTGAGAAGGATAATAATAAGATACAAGACACTCTTGTGTAATTAATCCATGAAACATTGTCTACATGGAAAAGCTTAAAGAAAAAGAGCAAGTATGAGAAATATGAAGGACTGTTTTTAAAAGGAAGCATTGTAGTAACCTAATTAGGATAACATCACTCCAGAACAGTCGCTTATCATTCATATTTTCTGCAAATGAATCTGTAGAATGCCAAAATTAGCCAAGAATGTCCTGTATATGGTCATCCTAAGGCTATAAGGCTACTAAGGCTATCCATAATTACGAGGCATCAAGTCTTTCCAGGTATGCAGTGATAAAGGGTACTATTCTAAACTGTAGAACAGTATTTCTACAAACTAATTTACTGAAATACACTCTATGTAAGTAGTACACCTTACTACAAAAATCCCTCTTACAAAATGCAAATGTAAAGCATGAAAAATATATCCATTTCCAGAGATGGGTATAATGAATTTAATAATAAGTTTTTAAAATTAATTTTATTATTTGAGCACTAGCATTGAATTCACACTATGGGGCATAATGTTTCACAGCAAGAAAACTTATTCCTCTTTTATTTCTGATAATGATAGCAGATTGTGTTTTATACATGCATTTATAGATCCCTTATTATCCATGATTACCTTTTCAACCTAATTATTATTTATTTGTGATAATATTTTCTGTATGACAACAGTTTTAATGCAAACCTAGAAAGTTTCTAAATTGACAACTGTTACCTGGAATTCGGAATATAGTTTTAGAATACTTTTAAACAAATTCATAGTGCTAGAAATAAGGTTTTGTCAATTTTCACAGAACATAAGAAATACTGTTAAAAAGTCACTTGGGGGACAAGTGACAAAGAACGTTAAATGGAAGACCACTAATTACTTTAGAAGTTACATTATCTATTTCATCTGATATATCTTCATGCAGCAGATTTCATTTACTCTGAAATCAGTTTCTGAGACAGGCTGAGTTTTACAAATAACAAGCTGCTTTGACAAAGATATATTTTTAAATTGCCAACTATTTTTAAAGCAAAAGATAGTGCATAATTATGTAAGCCGTTCACAATACATTCACTGGATAAAATCTATTTCGTAATGGAAGCTAGAATATTCTTATATATAAATCTGATGATTACAAATAACAGCTCTTCAATCATAAGTTTACTTACCATATCCAACAGGCAATAAAATTTTCCATGTACAATCTAAGTTACTAGGGTAATTTCCAGGAAAACCTGGGCTCAGGATCACACCACCCATGTTTGTCAGTGTTCCACCACATTTAGCTATTAAAAATAAAAGAAAGTCATTGTATCTTTTAATAAGATTATTTCTTAATATCTGTCATATGATTAAATCAAAAATGGATTTTCCATTTTATCCCCATGACCCCCAAGCAGTGAAATGTATTAAGTCGAAGCATTCCTCATGAAGGAGAAAAAGAAAAGAATTTGGGTTAGAGCGAAATGATTACTTAATGGAATACGTTTACTGTGTTTTACTGCAAATGTGTAGTTGCACATACAGAGTGGGTAACCCATTGTTTGACCTTGCCAATTACAGTTTAAAACTTCTGGTGTTATGCTGAGATAGGCTTTATAATCAGAGGAATAAATTTGGAATTAAACTGAATTATGACACCAATCCATGATGCAGCTGCAGCTCTACTAGTTAATATAGCTAAACTCACACTTGATTTTAAAAACAAACAAACAAACAAAAACCATCACAATTCTTTCTTTAATTCAGAAAGAGGATAGACTAGCTGTATAACAGAATCATTCTTTGCTTACTATCTTTATGCTTTTCTTCAGCAAATTTGTGTGTTTGGAGATTGAAAAGCCATTTCCATCATTGAAGACAACATAAAGCTAAATTGTAAATAGTCAAGCAACTTGTAAAGACGTGGTTGCGTTTACACCTTCGCTAGAACAATAATATGATGGAAGATTAACTTCAAGAAATCAAATTAAATTCTTGTCATTTATAGTTATTATTTGAGGAATCTTTACTTTAAAGCCTATGAATCTTCATGCCAGGTATTACAGTGATGTATGATCTGGTAATAGAATTGTGATACTAAGACACTGTGCATTGTGATAATTGTACCGAAAAAAATGAAAATAGTCTACAGGTGAGACTACACAAGAAATTGAATCAAAATAGGAAGAATTCCATTAAAAAGTTGAGAAACCAGTCTCAAACCCCTCAAATATCTCTAACTGCCTGCAATTTTAAATACATGCTTTAGTGAAAAGAATAGATTTTGGTTTGCATTTCTAGAAAAATCAACACTTTAAGGGTGGGAAGCAGGGGAGGGGTGGTTATGTTTTAAGAGGTTTTTTGTTTTCTTGGAGGTATTTTAGCTTTCAGGACAGCAAAATTTCATGCATTAAAGAAAAAAAAAAAACCAACAAACTATGAGCACACTGCAAATAGGAACTGTATTTCATATACAAGGTGAAACATAAAATTTGCACAAAAAAACCTCATCCAAACCCCAAAATACACTCTTCTAAATAAATTTTCAATTTCTAAAATTGATTTGAAGGAACTGCACTGCTTTCATATTAATCAGAAGTGTCTGCTTCTATAGAAGTTGACAATACAAAATAGGTCCAACTTGACAAGGAATCTTTAAAATCATTTCACATTAATGTTGCTCCATATCATCCCTATCTTATAAATTCATTTTAGATATGAAGCTAAAAGGAGCAGCTTTTGCTGACTGAGTATTAGTTAAAAGTATTCACTGAAAAATGTATTTCAAAGCTAAAGTAACAGAGAATTATGATGGAGCTGTGCTTCTCTCTCGTGCATTCCTGTTTTTTCCTGAAATAAGCATGACAAAAGACACCAGAATCTTGACTCTCTTAAGCTTTGTCAAGAAACAATACAGCAGAAGAAGATTATCTACACAGGGAAAACTCAGATCTGTTGGGTAAGGTCTTAGTGTGCTTAAAAAGGAAATTATTTTTAGCTTTGTTGCTTAACTCAGCATCGTTTAATGGCTTTCTCAGATGAAAAAAGGCAGTCTTTTCTGGATCCCTAAAACTCTTTTTCATTCCACCACCCTTGAAGTCTTGGCTTCAGAGCTGCTCTTCACTGCAGACAGACCACCTGCTTCTTTGAGAAGCCTAGGCTCCCTGCATGACCTGCCTTGTTCTTGAGAAGGTTCTCCAAGCTGAGCATGCTGCAAAAGGAATGTGCAAACTTCCCCTCCCTTCTGAAGAAGATTCAGCCTGACGCAAAGCAGAATATTCAGGACAAGCTAAACAATGGCAAACATCTGGGTTTCCTTCTTTGCCCACTCTCATAATATTTTTTTAAACAGCATACACACTATATATAAAGAAAAGATTTATTGTTATTTTTCCATATTTCACAAATACAAATGGAAACCCAAGAAAGTTTTGAATGAAACAGAATTAAGTGAGGGAACAATAGGCATGACAAAGCCAGGACTTTCTTCTGACTCATGTTCAGAACACACTGAAAACAAGTGTCCATACCAATGCAGAGAGGAGATGGATAGTTCCAGCGTCGAACTGTTCCTGGCATACAAGAAATATGAGAACGGCCCTGTTTGGAAAGGGCAAAATATAAGATTACTGATACTTATCATGGGACTTTCCAGGAAGGCAGAGCTACAGAGGACCTCCTGGGTCATCTTATCCCTGTCTTTTCCTGTATCAACCAACTGCATGATAATTACTTTTATGATTTTTTTTTAAACTCTATTTTCAAATACTTCAGGTTCTATGTTCTTATTTTTCTACTGGATAGATGTTCTAAAACACTCTTACTTTGATAACTTGAAAAACTCTTCACATTTTTGACTAAATATAAGGCTGGTTACGAGACAGAAGCAGCTCACTACATACATTCATACGGTCAAATTAGTTCATTCCTTATTTCAATTCCAGGGTTCTCATGTGTATAGTAGTTCTTTTTCAGGCTGGAGTGAATCAACCATTGCTTGGAGTGAGCAGTACAGACACAGAGAGTTTTTTGTTCCACATCTGCTTGCTACAGATGGTATGGATGTGGACCATGCCAAGACAGTCATCCACAATTACCAGCAAGCCTTGAACTCTCACATGGGCTCACAACATGACCCACTGCATACATGCAACATCTTGGCAGACAGCTATAAGAGTGTAAGTACCTCTTTACTTAGCTGTCATGTTTAATTTACTCTGCCTATTTTTAAGAAGCATCACAAGAACCAAGCAGAATCATGGGGTAGCTGGAAGTGAAAAATGACATGGCTGTAACCTGCAAAGCATATTTCCACATACTTCAGGGCGGTTGCCCAGAACCAGCTGCAAAATTCTCCCAGCTTTGCTTGCACTGGTAACAGTTCAAGCTGAAAACAGTAGCACAAATAAAAGTCTTTTTCTGTCAATTCCATTCTCTGAGGAACTCAGCTTATGCATTCTGCTGTTGAAATGTGAAAGCTGAATAAACTGGCAAGAGTAAAAGAGTCTGATTAAATTAGTCTTTTTCTTATAAAAATACAAATTGATAATTCAGTAAAATAACTTTTTAAAAGCAACCTTTTTATTTTATAGAAAAAAATGCACATGCACTTATTGCATCATCTTAGTTACTTGCAAAACCTCATGTTTTTGAATAACTTAAAACAATATTCCCTGTTTTATTTTATTCTCTCTTCCTAGTCTTCTATGATTGCATGTCTCTGATATGAGTCGGGGGAAGCCATAATTTAACTACACAGTCAGGAAAAAAAGTAAAATGGCCTATAAACGATCTTTTGAAAAATAAAATGAAATTATTCCTCTGGCTTCAAACCTCTTCCCAACAAGAGCACACTCTGATTTCAGTCTTTTAAAGTCCCCTCCTGGGGGAAGACACTTAATCCTACAGCTAGCAATTACCTTTCTTATGCATCTCCAGGTAGTAGTTTGAGCTCTATGACTTTTCTGGCAAGTCTCAATTATAAACTAATCCACACCTGATTGTTATTGCTAGCTGTGAATATGTTCTCTAAAGACTGAGGGTAAATTCACAGCTAGAGTGAAAAAAAAAAAAAATCTGCAAAGTTATGCTGAGCTGTACTTGTTGAATCGCAAACATACTGTGCCTTGTAGAATCTTATTTTCATTATTATTTCTTTTTAATTAGGAGCCATTTTTACTTGTCCTGTCTGAGCAACATGCTATACATACATGTATATGCACTTTCTTACAGCAGAGTCCATACAGCATAGAAATCCTCATTAATATTTTGAAAAGATTCAAACTCTTTTCTATTGAATTTGGATATTGAAGGTCTTTTGTTTTACACTTTAAACAAGATAATGAAACAAGTTTTTATTTAGGTCAGATACCACATTTAGGATTAAATTTGTATATGTATGGAAATAGAGCTAAGAAGTACAGTTAAGGAACAATTTGCTATGAAATTTTAAGAAAGTATTTCATTAAAGGATCCCTGTAAGTATAAAAACAAAAGTGCAGTTAGTCATATTCAAGGACTATAGAAAAGACTTGCATACAGACAAAAGACATCATGTGGTTTTGTGACAGTGTGTCCTGGTTTAGCTAGGATAGGGTTAAGTTTCCCCAGCAGTGGGGGGGAAGCTCTAGCCAGGTAATTCATATACCATGCTGACGTCACCTCCCAGCGCCCAAGCGCGGGAAGAATCGGTGAGCGGGAAGAATTGGTGAGCGCGTGGGTTTGTGCAGCCGTTCCTCTCACTGCTGTATTGGTATATACTTTGCTCTGTTCATTGTTATTACTGTTATTGTTATTGTTGTTGTTGTTTGTTGTGTTGCTGTTGCACTGTTGTATTAAACCTTTCCTTATCTCAGCCCCAGGGCTTTGTATTTCACTCCCTTTGTGGGGGAGGGGCAGCGGCCACGTGGTCTCAGACCCCGGCAGGGACTAAACCACCACACACTGTATTAAAGTTTATCATTAAGACAGATCAGTTACTTACATGAAGATCTCTTCCTCACAAATACATATTTGTTTTATACTAATACTGTATTTATGAACTCACATTTCTGATTTTTTTCTAAGTAAAAATAGGTTCAAAACATCATTGGGACTAACAATGTGTATCTTCAAAAGGTTTTCCTGTACTCATTCCAACTACAACTGAAGTATTCATATTCTACTGTTATCACTCCACCTCAATATTTCAGCACTACTATTTTAAGTACAGACAGAAAATTCAATATGCTGTATCTTGAGGGTTTATCTATTTCTAATTCATGGCATAAAAATGGAATCATCATCTTTTTTCATACGCAAAATTCAGACATTTCATAGTGGACAAAGTGAGGAGAGAAGAGTGTGCAATATGATGGGCAATACAAGTAGGAGTCATCCCACCAAACCTAAGCAGTTAAATACCCATGTTAACCTTCTGATATTCTAATTAGTGAAGAAAGACAATACTTTCAGAGTAAGGTACCTGTCCTAACACAAAATCTTAGTATGGATCAGCCTCTGGAGGTGTGTGGCTGTTTAGTGTCACAATGAGAGACTAAATAGCTGATGCAGATTAGATAGCTGGCTTTTAGATGGAATAAATTGGATTAGATGCTATTCCATCTCCAGAGGAAACAGTTAGTGTAGGATAAGTTTTCACTTTTTTCTATTAGATCACTGCTATAAGCTTACCCAACAATCAGTTGTTTGCTTCTATATATTTCAGTCTTAACAGCTCAGAAGCAGTGACCTGGATCATAGTAATGAGGTCCTACTGGCAATTATATGGATAGCAATCATATGACAGCCCTACCAGCATCACCATCAGATCCTGATCCTTTCAGCATCGGGTGGAACTGAATAAAAATACATAAAGAATTCCACACCACTTTTTGACAAATATTCAAAATAGGAATCTTTTTTCAAATAAGCAAAAAAAAAAGAAGCACAAAAGAGGCTTTTGATTTAACCCAACAACTGTTAAAATACAGTTATATTTATTGTTAAGTTTATTATAGGCTGACTTCCAGATAGATTTGGCATTAAAACAGAATGTCCTGAGTCCAGGGATTAATAATAATAAATTTAGCTCAATACATACAAAAAAGGACTACAGGAATGTGTAAACTACATCTGTATTAGTGGAAGTGCTTGGGCTTGTTTTCTAGCCTTGAGGCCAAATACACATTCTTTTGTATATCTATCTCCTCAACATTTTTCTTTTGAATTCACCTCCAAAACAAAGTGTCATGATGCAAACTGCCTATCAGGAACAGTCTCTGGCTTGTGATAATTACTGAACTGTGATACTTCATCTAGGTCAAAAGCATGCCAGCACCCCATTCTAACAAATTAATAGCACTGAAGATCAAATTTCAGTTCCCATACCTTTGCCTTGGCTATAGCAACATAGATTTATCTGTAGAAAATGGCATTTAATCATATACTTAGTTTAATGTTACTTTGACATAAAAAAAAGGTTAATGGTTCATTAGCAGTCTTTAAATGGAAGTCAGAATCTATCTGGGAATCAAGCTTTAATGACAGTCCTTTTGAAGTGACTGTATAATAAAAATATGATATCAAATCTCTCGTTTTCTTACTGACATTACTGCTACCTACAAAGGATACTGCAAGGGAAAGATGAAATAGGAAAGATAAATTTAATTAGGTCTAAAAGTTAAAGGTTTTAAACCAGTAGGTATTTTCAAAATAATATTAATTTTTCTTTGCTGGAAAGAGAAAAACTTAAGTAGTTTACAAATGAGCCATCAGCTGGTTTGTAAGCAATCCTCAAACCATTAAATGAGCAGCAAGTGCTCAGGATGGTAGAGTAGGCTTTATTGTGCACAAGTCTTGAGCCTTTTCTAAATAGTAGGATATTTGTATGATAGAATCTTTTTTGCTATGGATATGGGATGCTTCTGATACAGGCTGTTTGAAGTCATGCTATAAATGTAAAGAGCACTGATTAGGTTAAAGGCTTGACCCTATATCTGTAATACGTGACTGAAAAAGCAAGCATAGTGCTGATTACCTAGAGAGACTTTTCAAGTGCAGGTGTTCCCACAGCCAGAATAGAGCTAAGATGTTCAGTCTGAATCCTGACAGAATTTTAGGAGAATGGTAAGGAAAACTGAGACCAAAGAATAAGCCTATATATGCTGAGGGAGCATTGAATTGGCAAACATCATATAGGGAGCCATGATTTTATCCTTCTCTGGAGTAGAAGTTATGATCCTTTGCTTTCTCTGACACAGTGGTATGCTTTTACATTGTCTTGAGTGGTACCTATTGCCACCAAAAAGATTCTGAACTCACATGTTTTCAATGTATCATACCAGTGGTGGGAATATATGCAAAGTGTAGATTTAGCGTGAATAAGATTTGCTTTAGAAACTAAATTCTACAATTTCTGAGCAGAATATGAAATCCCATGATGCATTTCTACCACTGTGGTTAAAATTTCACCTAGAAGAATCTCTTCCAGAAATGGAAAAACACAGTGCAATTTCAATAAGCATAGTAGTAAAATAATTTTCTAGATAAAACATTTTAACTATTTTATTTCCTTGTCCATTTTGATGGTTCTTACTGCATGATAATAAGTTAAATCTGAGACAAGATTTGCCAGCCCAGATTTACTGAGAGCCAGACATGCTATACATTCATAGCTTTATAATGTGGGAGTACTCACATAGGCTCTACTTAATTCACCTCTATGGATGCACTACAGATTCATCATTAAAATAGGTTTTGGGTAGGTCCATTGCCATCTTGTTGCAATTATTCCACAGTGTATAATTTGAAGAAAAAAAAAAAAGAAAGAAATACCTGTAATGTGTATCCTGGCTCACACCGAAATGACAAAACATCATTCACCATATATCTATCTCCCGATTTGATCCCATTGCTAGGAATTACTGGTTCTGGACAGGCGGCAAGACCTACAGCTGAGGAAAGTAAACACAAAGATTGAAAAAACATAGATAAGTGGACAATAGCTCTTCATTGATATCCTTTGTTCTAATGAATACTTTCTATAGTGTTGGGTTTTTTAAGAGAACATTAACAAAAAATTTATTTCAACATTAAACTGAAATTTTGTTTAAAACAGAAGTTTTCAGAGCTGCCCTGCAGAATACAAATGATATGACTGAAACACAAAGATGATATACTGTGACCGTACCAATTACTATGTCATGTTGCTATCAATACTATGCCATTTTATTGTCTTCAACCAGTATGGTAATTCTAGTATATTAAACAGTCTTTTTTCATTTTTTTTTTTCTTTCTTATCCTTGTGAAGGAAATGGAGAGAGAAAGAGGGAATATATTTTATGCACATTCTCTCTTTTCAACAATAAATGAGCAGATCTACTGAGGTTAGGTGGCAGAGGCTTTTGAAACAGCAGCTAAGGCCAAGGGTGTTCCTTATGTTTAGATAACTCTATTGACTATAAAGAAGTTCAGACATCTGAAATTTAGTACTCTTAACCCAAAACTAAATCTTTGCATAGGTGTGAGAGAACAGTCTGTTCTTAACTATTTTCAAGCCAGATGTTAGCAAACAGAAGATTAGTTTTAGAAAGACTCTCCATGATCACTAATTTTTCAAATGTATTTGCCTAAATTTGGCAATCTGAACTACTAGCTTCTGCTTTTTGCCAAGTACGTATCACTTTTCTTTTTTTCCCTTGGGTGTTTATCTAAGGAGTTTGTTAGTCAGTACAACTGAAAATTAAATATCATCTCTGCTATCTAAGCTAAAATGCTCCAAATGAACAAGACAGTTGAGAATCTGCTGATTAGATTCAATAATTCTGTGATTTTAAGATTTTATTTGCAAGCAGAAGGACCAGCACAATTAATTTGTTGGTTTATGGTCTGACGACAGAATGTCATTCCCCTTTTAATATTAAAAACTTTATTTGA
This sequence comes from Strix uralensis, assembly GCF_047716275.1. Lineage (NCBI taxonomy): Eukaryota > Metazoa > Chordata > Aves > Strigiformes > Strigidae > Strix > Strix uralensis. The sequence goes on from NC_133974.1 coordinate 24,642,733, forward strand.
AATAAAAAATAAATTTGAAATGTATAATCTTAATCATGAAGTCATTTATTAAAGTTACTACTGAAACAAAAATATGTAACTACTATATTTTATTATTAACTTTATGCTCTAAATCTTTAAGTATCTATTTTTCATCACTTAAATATAAATCTTACAAATGCCTTACAAATCTTACATGCATACATAAGAATTTTGTTTCCCACTTCCTCCACTTCCAGTCACTTTTTGCATCTCAATGTTTAGTTGAAGCAAATATATTTTTCCTAATGAAGCACACAAATTTGAAATAGTTTTTATAATTTCACCTGAAAATATGATTGCAGAGTCATTTTTTTACTTTCCTGGAAATATGTTCCATGATCTGGTATGTTCTTTCTATGTCCTATGCTCTTGAATCTTACTACATTTCACTTTTTTCAGGAATGAACAGTGATAATGGCAAGACATTCTAATGCCCAGTGACAGCTACTAAGGTATAAAGTGCAGTCTTCATAACAACTGATGCAAGAGTTATTAAACTAAATATTTTCTAATTAGCACATAATGAATTATGTAATAGTTGCAAGCTAGCTACATGATCTCCCTGAGGTAGTTCCTTTGTGTACTGGAATGTATAATTTTGGAAAACACCTAAACGTACTTTAAAGATTTTCAGCAATTTCTACCACAGAAATTAAAAATTTTGATGTTCTACCAATATCAATTTTCAAATGATGTTATGGTGACTTCATGTGTCCACTAGGGACTTCATGTGTGGTCATTATATGAAACTGTAATGTTCCAGTTGGGCATGAGGATATCACCATTAACTTCAATGGTTTTGGTTTTGTTGCAGTTTCCTAGTATCATTCTTTTGGTCAACCACTCTGTATCCTGCAAATGCATCCATAACTGGAAAATTTCTCTGAATATAGGTACTAAATAGCTGTGATCTGCATCCACACAAACTCTTTGCTGCAGCATTAATTGAAGGGTAATAATTCAAACTATAGTATATAGACTGTTCACTAATTTGAGAATCCAGTGTTCAGCCATAACTTAAGTGAATCAAGCCTTACTTCTGCATTTCCTTAGCCTTCTCACTCTTGAATAGAAAATAAAATTTACAAAGAACTGCTCCAAACTCACCATTATTAAATAAACAAGCACCTAACAAAGACATTGTGACTATATTACTTATAGATAACAACATACTTGCTGAATTCTGTGAATATAAATTTGAGGTTCATTTCCTGTCTTCAAGAAATTTGTATTTTGGTTGAACTCAGCATTCCTGTGTGTTGAGAGCTACAGGCCTGTAGTTTTAGATAGGTGTGAATAAAGATACTTTTGCAGATTTTTCTGCAGAAACAGTTTTATAACAGTGACTACATAGCAATATTAATAATGTGCTTGTAATATAGCTCTTTCGATCATTAGTTAAATAGCACGCAGAATTTAAATAGACTTATGGTCAAAAGAAAATCTTCAAAGTCATTTTCTGTACAACTGTTAGATACAGTATTACACTACGTATTTTATCTTTAACAGATTTTAATAACTTGGTAAAAACTCTTTCTGTTAGCTGCTAATACTTTGCACATACTACTTTTTTGGACTGATGATAAAACTTATAATATACAATATTCAATCAGAATATCACAAAGCACTATAAAAAAAACCCAGTCATCATTTACTTTATTTGATATACCTGACATTAAGAAACAATATTACCTCTCCAAAAGCAAAGAGAAAGTTGGAAAGAGTCAAATATTATTCTGAATCCTCAATCCCATCATTCTAATCATTACATAATACTAGCTTAGTTCAGTTAGATAACTAGTTTAAGTTAGAACTGGTGCAAAAATCTAAAGAATGCTTGAGATAAAGAAAATTCTGGTATCGGGGGACAAACTAGAGAACTTAAATATTCAGAGACTCTGAAATTAATTAAACTAGATTGCATGTGAACAGTCAGTAATAAAGGGAAAACATGTTAAATGTCAAGTCCAAGCAATCAAAAAAGGACAAGGATTGCTTAGTGCACGCTCTTCAGAGCTCAGCTTTTGCTATGCAGTACAAGAGAGAACCCATCAATGTCAAGAATGATAACCCTCTCCCTGACCTTCTTCCACTTACTGCCTGCTAAATACTTTCTTGGCTCCACTGTGGCATAAGACAAATATGCCTCACTTCCATAATTATATACATGCCTACAATTACCTCAAATTCTGTCCAAACATCACTGCCATTGCTGGCAGAAAGAAAATCCTTGTTGGCATATCTGACAATGCGAATGCCCATTAGTGTCCATTTCAGAAAGCTGCAAACTGAACAACACAAGAATTTCTTGGCAGCCTGACCAAAAGTCATCAGGCTTTCTTTTTTTAATTCCTCCCTCCTACCCCTATGTGGCTAACTGAAACATATTGTTCTTTATTATATTACAAACATCAAGCTGGAGTGAATAGTTCTTTCCATTTTGATGATGGTGTGTAGCAAAACCCAAGCTGTCCCTTCCAAAACTGCATGCTTCAGACACCAGCCTAGAAAATGCATTTATCTCAGTGAATTACTACAAGAGGGGTCAGATTTGTGTCAAAAGCTAGTAAATTGTATAGATATACTGATAGGATCAGGACCTGCTAAATTAAAAATGGCATATTTATGATTCACACCTGCTGTAACACAGGGAAAAAGGTTGCTGCGCTGAAGAGCTGCATTAAAGATCGAATCGCATGAAAGATCTTAATCTGGACCTACAAAAAACAATATGCTACTTAGAAGAATACATTTTCTTCTCTGCAAGTCTGATTTTTATCTTTGAATTTATTAGAGATCTTTATGATAGAGAAGCAGTACAAAAGATAGTAATTGTTCTCTAGTTTCCTTACTAGTGAATCCATTATTTCAGCTCCGGAGAAACTTTGGCACTTGAAAACATGCAATAGAGAAGCTTCAGAAAAGGATACAGTAATTAAAAGTAAGCTTACGTTCTCAAACATATTACATCATCTTGGTATAGAGGTTAAAAAAAAGCTTACAAAAAGAATGATGCTGAATTGGGCCATATGTCCTAATTCAAGGTAATAAGGCTAGATGACATTAAAATAAGGCTAAGATGACTATTAAAATATTAATTGCATAAAGCAGGATTTTTACTGAAATATTTTAATTCTAATTGCTACATTTGGATATAGTCACACAGTACTTATAGACATTTGTGGCCTAAACATACATGTCTCTACTAATCATAATTCAGTTCCTACTAAAAAAAATCTGATTTAGCTGAGAGGTTCAAGCAGCATGCTGTATGAGCAAACACCCATTATTTCCAGACTTTTTTTCTTGTATATTAAAGAAAATAGTGAAACTGCTACTGAATGAATAAATGAGATGTTAAGACCAACCTTGAAACATCAGTGCACACAAATGCAATTGAATTAAACAGGAACATTTCTAAACCATACTATTTGGATAGCAGTTTCCTTTGTTCATTAAGATTAAAAGGAATTCAATCAAATAGCAGGAATATTAATTCTTTCTATTGTTGTACATATTAGAAATGCAACAAAGCACATTTTGATTAGACTTGCTGGCGGTTGTGAAAATAATTATGTTATTTATTCTACCAGAGTTTGGGGGGGGGGGGAAACATGCACATGAAGGATTAGTTTACATTATTAATTCTGGTCTTTTCTACAGTTATCTGTTGTACATTTTACTGTTTTATTTCTCATCACAGGTTACTGCAACCAGTTCAACACCTACAACCCTTCTGAAATAACAAGAAACACCACATGGTGGCTCTCAAGAATACTTACAATTATGTTATGATCAGAATGAAATTTTTCTAAGGCACTGACCAATCATTTCTTTTAATTTTAGTGAATTCATGTGTCTGACTATAAAAACAAAACCGACTAACCAACAAAAAAACCCAACAAAAAAACCTCAAAGAAACAAAGAGAAAGAAACCCATCTAAGTCATCAATTTGACTATAGCATGCAAATTAAGTATAACCACTCAACTTGGACAACCAACTCATACCTACATTCTCGATGCCTAACACAAAAACATCCTGAAGTAAATGGCAAAATTATATTATTCACCAGAAGACTTGTGTGCTTTTGAAGGCTACAAAGAGAACATGTGCACTGCCTTGGTTAAACATGAACTTAGGTTTGCAGGAGCAGACTGCCCAGATCCTTCCCATGAAAATAAAGACATACATAGAAAGAACCCTCTGTTGGAAGTGTGGGAAAAGCAAAACAGGGAAAAAATTGCAAAACACACTTTTCCTTGACACATGGTGCCCAGAACAAACAAGGACAGGATGAAGATCCAGTGATTTGCCTTTGCTGTGGCACCAAGGAGGAATGCAAAGCGCGGTGGAGGCCGTGCGGTCCCATTCTTTCACTTATCTCCTCTCAAGGACTGTTTTGCAGTAGTCTGCCACCTTGTTTCTCACTCTTCTCCCACAAGAAACACCGCACCCCTCTCACCAATGTTGTGTCATTATTCAAGAGATAATGGCTTGACAAGTCCCACCCACTCATACATACATACTATGATAAATACTACCCCAAGCTTGTACCTAACTTGGGAGAACGATAATCTGACACCAAATTGGAGGGACAGATTGACGGGTTTGTGCTCTTGCCCCCCTCCCCCCCTCCCTCCCAGAAGGGACGCCTTTTGGTAAGATTCCCTCAGCTACACCAAGTGATTACCCGGGAACTTAGTGTGTGTGATTGCAATCGTTTTTCGTTTTGTGTGTAGTGCTATATAGCCAACCTGCAGTTTGTCCATTTATCGTAGGCAATCTTAAAGAATCTGTAGATGTCGCATAAAAAATAAACTGTACTATTCGTGAATCTGACTGCTTCTCTTGAATGCAACTAGATTTACAGTGTATTGGGCTGGTTGAGCTGGGTCAGGCCTATAGTTACGGCCCCAACTGGCATACCTATTAAGAGATAAATCCAGCCACTCCTAGCCCCTGTAATCTCTGAGGATTGGCTAGAATGCAAGGGGATTCATCTCCTACCAAATTCAGTCTCACCTTAAACGCAACACCCACAAATGGAGAGGGCAAGAGAAAGACATATTGCTAAAAGGAAGACAAAGTTTCAAGAACTAAAAAAATACTTATTCAATTATTTAAATTATCATGAAATAGTTAGGATTAAAATAAGCTGTCATCAGTGGCTGAAACTTTTATGAAGTATTTCTGAAGTTCTATAAAGCTACTTTAAAACAACAATATACAGTGTGGCATGAATATAAGATATGTGATTAAATGATAGCAAACTAAATATATTTTCCTAAAAAAAAAGGCTGTTTTCCTTAACATACTGATCTAAAATCAATCATGTTTATAACATTTACACTGGTGAAAATATCTTTTTAAGAAGAAATTCTCATCCATTTATTCTAAAATACTAAGGTAATGTACAATTTTTATTCTAGAGAAATAACTTCTATTCTGAATAAATAGTATACGTGTGACTTGACACTCTCTTCTGTTGCTCCTTCCTCCTTCAAATTTCTTCTGGGATAAAGGGAATGATCCTAAGTGATCTTCATTTCCTAATGTCATTATGAAGACTCTTCGTATAGTGACAGCAGGGGTCTGCAGTATTCTGGAATGGTTAGTTTAGAACACTTTTACCTATTACTTTAATTTGAAATGTATGCAGAAGATAAGGCCAGATGAAACACTATTTAGTCCACTTTGTCTCTTCTATCCCTGTCGCAACCTGCTAATGCAAGATTTGAAGATATTTGGAGTTGATGTGAACAGCAGCTTCTTTCTACAAATGGGCATTTTTTTGGTAATATCTATTGTTGGAAAGCAAAATATCCTCACTGTAATTCCTAAAGTTCTTCTCACTAGAGAAGAAATTACATTACAGTGTAAGGCTATCCCTTACCTGCTCTAGGATTAACACTCTTTTACCTACTGGGCATTTACATAGGAAGGGTTTTAGTTGTTTCAGTTCTAATGGTTTATCATTCTTGCTAATCAAGGAACAATGTACACAGCAACTTTCATTGCACTTTCTGTTCATGGAATATTTTCTATTGATCCTCAAAAGATTTAAAACAAAACTCATTTACTTAATTTTCTTGAAATGTTTTAAACGTTTTAGGACTAAGCACTAAGCCCAGTTCCCAATTTTTTTTTTTTTTTTTTAAATAAAGAGGATTTGCAAAATTTTCAACTTATGAAAAGTATTACAGATTTCTCAATTTCAAAGAAAGATAGCTTTTTTTCTTTCCAAAATAGTTATATCTAAATCCATATTAAAGGATCTGGTGTCCTTTGATGCATACATATAATTCCAGTTAATGTTAACTGGGAATACATGTAGCAGGAGAAAAGAACTCTAAGGATGTATACCATGAGGGATGTAGGTAGCCATGAAGTTCACTTATTGTTCTGGAAAATAAAATCAAGCTATGATCTCTGTGGATTTCCCTGAAATCTAATGAAAAATCAGGTCAAAAATGAATTTTTATTGTTATTTTTTGACTGACAGCAATCATAGAATCATAGAATCATAGAATGGTTTGAGATGGAAAGGACCTTAAAGATCATCTAGTTCCAACCCCCCTGTCATGGACAGGGACACCTTCCACTAGACCAGGTTGTCCAAAGCCCCGTCCAACCTGGCCTTGAACACTTCCAGGGAGGGGGCAGCCACAGCTTCTTCAGGCAACCTGTTCCAGTGCCTCACCACCCTCACAGTAAATTTCTTCCTTACACCTAATCTAAATCTACGCTCTTTCAGTTTAACACTATTACCTGTCATCAAGTCACTACACTTCCTAATAAAGAGTCCCTCCCCATCTACCCTCTAGGCCCCCTTTAAGTACAGGAAGGCTGTTATAAGGTCCTCCTCTTCTCTAGAAGCCTTCTCTTCTCTAGACTGAAAAATCCCAACTCTCTCAACCTTTCCTCATAAGGGAGGTGCTGCAGCCCCCTGATCATCTTTGTGGCCCTTCCCTGGATTCGCTCAAGCAGGACCATGTCCTTCTTATGTTGGGGTCCTCAGAGTTGGACACAGTACTCCAGGTGGGGTCTCACAAGAGTGGAGTAGAGGGGGAGAATCACCTCCCTCATCCTGCTGGCCACACTCTTGTTGGTGCAGCCCAGGATATGGTTGGCTTTCTGGGCTGTGAGCACACATTGCTGGCTCATAGTCAGTTTTCCATCCACTAATTCCCCCAAGTCCTCTGCATGGCTGCTCTCAATTCACTCTTTGCCCAGAAGAATCAATTGATTGCTCAAGAAAACAACTTCATAAACAAAGTCATTCGCCTTCCACAAAAGAGCAGGAACTATACAGATGTACATTTGGATTCATAAAAGTGTTACTCAAATACTAAAATAAGTATAGCTATAAATGAAATATTTCCAATAAAACCTTTATTAAATTTTAATAAAGGTCACAGGAGACTCACCAAATTTCTACAGCAAAATACTTTAAAGATAACAAAATGACCTAGCTGAAAATGAAATAAAAATTGTGCCCACTGATTTTAGTTCTCTGAGAACTAGCTACAATTTATTTTTTTGAGTCTTCTCTATGAACTTTCTCTCTATCCATAGGCAAAACAACATTAAATAACTAATACCTCTACATTGCTGAAGTGTTATGCTGGAGATTTTTAAAATACATAAATACATATTAATTTTGGCTTGATTGCATGATTATATTGTCATTTATTATTATTTCTTTTTCTTTTCTTTTACAAAACTAAGGGACAGTTTTTCAGCTCATATAAACTAGATAATTCTGTTGTTTTTGTAGATTAATCTCTACTGATACTAGCTCTTACTTACCAACAACATTTCACAGCAATTTTGTGCTCTCTTCCTCTCTCTAATCTACTGTGTCCCCTCAGTTTGCTTTCTGATCAGGAAATGAAAAAGATGTTATATAAACCTTTCTGGAAATCTGCCATTTACCTTTGCAATACTACTTTTTCCATATATTACTGAATTTTCTTTTGTTATGACTACATAAAATAAAAGAGAAGTGCCACAATACAGAGCAGAACTGACGAATGGGGAAGAAGGCCTTTCTTACTGCACGGTCCAGAATTCATTGCTTTTCTTCTGTCCTCAACAAAGACAAACTGAAAGAAGACAACAGAGTGGATTCCTGCAAAGCAGCTACTGACAACTTACGAAAAATAGAAGCCTTGTTACCTGAAATGATTTCAACCCACATTGCTGCTACTCAGAACAATATGCTTATCACGGATGTATATAGAGAATTTGAGCAAAGGAGATTAACTCCTAAGATTTCTTCTATAATTCCACTCTATAAACTTTTAAAACATGTATTTGAACAAGAACTGAAAATTCCATTTAAGTACCATCACCATATCCTACATACATCCAAGTCCAGCTCTCCTCTAAATGTACATGTTAAACATAGGCCTCTGGCCTCATAATGGTGGTATGTACTTTATACATCTGATCTTAGTGCTCTGACTACTTCTTACAAAATATTTAAATACAAGATGAACCTGAATGATTGACCATTTTTCCTGGAAATTAGAATGATGATCCTGCTACAGCTGCTTAGTTTCTCCTATTAAGTAGAACAGCCTTAAAAGTAGATATTGAGGATCCCCACTATGACTACTGAGAAATTCAAATTTCTGTATGAAAGAATTCATGAAAGAATTGAACTGAGGCCTCTTATACTATAGCTGACTGTTACAGTTGTAAAGCATTTTATTTAGAAAGACTATGAATCTAGCCCTCCTTTTCGTTTGCTTTTATCAAAAGTATCTGTTGTTCTAACACAGCATTTCGTGTTGAATTTTTTCCCCAGACACCAGGCATTTTTATATTTGCTTTAGTAAGACAAACCCTCAACAAAAGGACATTTTTATTCCAAATTTTGGATTGACTTCTGAACTAAAGGTATTTATTTTTCTGATGCTCCTTCAAATAGTAGGTGACCGAATGATCACAGGTTTCAGAATTCATAATCAAACACTAGCAATATCTGCATCTTGTTATACAGAAAAGTATTTCCTTCTCTTCTTCTTTCTTGATCTAAAAAGGTGACTGCTCAATATAAAACAGTAAATTCTTGCTGTGGGGATTTGCTCAGTTTCTGTATTCAGAGACACACACAGATGTACTCTACTCCTGCTAGCCCTGGAGAGACCATGTAGCCACATAAGAAAGGAAATTATTCTTTCTTGCAAGACTATCAACAGACTAGTTAACTATGGTCTGAGTGCTGAATGTTGCTACCTTGACCTGTACTGAGTTGCACTTATAAAAACCCCTGGCCTTGAAATACTGGCACCACTGAAGTCAATAGATGCTTTAACAGAGCACAGTTGTGGGACTGGAAATTAGGAGACAAACAAAAGCATAAATTCAAGTGACCTTACATCTTCCCAAATACTTTTTACTTGTTAACAGAGCACCTTTTTTTTTTTTTTTTCCAAAGTCACAGACATAATCAAACCGATACATTAAAAGACAAAAATTGAACTTCAAAACGTTTATTGCACAGCAGCTTCCTCAAATAAATCTGTGCTTGTCCACACTTCATACGGAATTATACTTTCACTGTAGGTTAAGGGGAAATGCTTGGGGAGGACAACAGGCTGACCAACTGGGAAGGAGGGGTCCCCAGACAAAAAAAAGAGAACTTTGCCAAAATAGTAGATTCTAAAAAAAATTCCTACAGAAGTAATATTTTCATTCTACATCACCATTAGAATGATTGTATTAAAAAAACGTACAACATGCTTGAATATACATGCTTGAAATAAAAGGAAACTAAATTAAAACATAAGACTATTGTGTGTTTAGTTTAAAATATTTGTTATGACCTGAAAATCTAGTCTTTCAAAATTCTGTACATATTTAAATTTTATACACTTTTTAATCCCAATCCTAAATAGAGTTTAATAAAGATCATACATGTGTTTCCTTAGTTATGTGTACTTCTTAAAAAGATAAATAACAATATTTTTAGACATTGATAATGGAATGCATGTAATACAAAACCAAAGTCCATTTTCAATAAAATTCTTGAATGCCCTTTTTAAGAAAATAGAGCATGTTCATATTCAAAAATTAAAGAGGATTTGCTTTGTGACCTTCATCAAAGCATTCATCAGACTGTTAACTTGTCACCACATCACTTTTTTAAAGACTTGAATATTCTTAGCAATACCTATTTCCAGTGAAAAGCAATACTATGCAAGCACATGTGCTGAATTTACTATTCTTCTATAGTATTTAAATCTTTTGAGAGAGGTAATAATACAAACATGCATGTTTGAATTAAACATGATTATATGAGGTAATACATTGATGTTTATAACACCAAACCTCTGTATTTTAGAACCAAGCTGTTCAGAAAACATATAAAAAGTTGATATATAGAAAAATTTGCCATTAAACTTCTTAGGTTATTCTGCTCATACCACCAGTGATTTACCAAAATAACTGTAGTGTTTTCTTGTAGCTCTGGGATTATAATGTTTTTTGGTTTTTTGGTTTGGGTTTTTTTTTTTTTTTTTTGCAATTACAGCAATTTGTTGAGGGAAAAGAGTTTGAAAGAAAGGAAGGAACAGCAAAGAATAAATATATGCACATATAAATAGGGGAAAAAAAAGTGTTACCTATTCTGGTTTCATCTATTTCTAAGCAGTGAAACTAACTCTTACTTTTTTTTGTTACCTAAATTTCAGAACTAAGGTAGAATAAGTTGGAAAAAAACCCATACCATAATTAAACCCCACATTTTAAAAATGTTGTTCTGCATTGTCAGGTTGAGTTGTTATATACTGCTAATTTGTGAAAGCTGTTTTTCAGCAATTTCAAATGTCACTTCATTTAAAATTTCAGTTTAATAGGTATCACTTATATCAGGTTCAGTCTGAGTAGACTGAGTAGTCAGGGAAATAAAAAATCAAACAGAATAATAATATAAATTCTCTCTTTGCATTTCCATATCCATGCTATTTCCTGAGAAGGTTTCAAAAAAACAAGCAGTCTTACTTTTGTATTCCAGGTGAAAACCAGCTGCTGCCACACTAATGTCAGAGTGAAAATGCAGGTAAAGTTGATTGGAGGTGCTATTCAACAATGCTGGCACAGTTGTACCTGGAAAAATAAAAGTTTTAGAATAAGATGTAGCATGCTGATATATCAGAGTTTTATACTGAAAAGAGATAACCAGTACTGAATCAGACAGGCTCGTTTTCTTTTCATTATGTGCATGGAAATCTCAAACATTCTGCTATGTTCTGCCTTGTTTTCTCCTGAAGCTGAAAGAAAATTTTTATTACAAGTCATGATCCTAAGGACCTATGCAAGTACAATCAAACAAGATCCCATCATGTTCAGATGAAACTTTATTGACTTATAAAAAAGAGGAGTAAACAGCAAAAATCACATAAGTAAGGGATTTGATTATGAGAATAAGCTCAACTGACATTTGACTTTTCTCCACATGGATAAAAAACCTGCAATACAGAACAGAGCAGTCCAGATTTTTTCTCTGTGTCCACTCCACACCTTCTTCCCAGAATAATATTTCAACCACTTACCCTAATTCTGAGGGTATGACAGGAAGTGAAGTTGCAACATATTTAAAAAAAAAAAAAGCCAAATATACTAGCTTTATCTAACTCAACTATAATAAAATTGGGTGTCACTGACTTCAGTGTGAGCAACAAGCTTATCACTAACCCTGGACACATCCTCTCCCACTAGCATTGCTAAGTCTGACACAACGTTTTCTTTATTACCACATGACTACTATGTAACTCACATTCTACAGTCTAAAGCTGGAACACCTATTGAGGCTAAACATTACATCATTTTCTATGATTACCCTCAAAGACAGTATCAAGTAGCTAATGAATTTCAATGGTGGTTGCATAAGAAATATTTTAATTTCCTATGGGGCATTTGCTGTTTCTATAGCAACTGTGAGCCGACTAGGCATGATCTTGAAACTCAAGCTTATAAAGAAACACTTCATAAGTCTACAGTCTAAACTAGGAAATAGGAAACACTTTTAAATCTAATACTGTATTAAGCAAAATATGGTGAGGAGCTAAAAGATGACAAGCTGGCCTTTAAGGAAGGTTTTACTGTCTGACATGGAAGCTCCAAGTATGGAAATTCATGACAGTACAGAGCATTCACATCACACAATACTTACCATGGAATACAGAAAATAGTGAAACATCTTCCTGGAGGGAGGACTTTTCACATTATCCATACGGAATTTGAAATATGTTTAAGGAGGAGTTTGAGGTGCCTGTTCTGTAAGAATGAGGATGTTGACTCAGAGTGATTATACTCTTCATTGAACAAAACTGCTCTTCTGGCAGTTCCTTTGTAGGATTTGCGAAGATTTAACATCACTCTTTTACTTCCTTAGAGGGTGATATTCAATAAGATGAGAAATTATATCCTATTGTACTGTGAGAAATAAATGAGGCTAGAGTTTTAATTCTCAGAATTGCCTCATTCAATGGCATAGTTCAGGCTGGCAGCCTGTCACAAGTGACGTCCCCTAGGGATCAATACTGGTCCTCATGCTGTTTCAACATCTTCATAAATGATCTGGATGATGGGATTGAAAGCACACTCACCAGGTTTGCCAATGACACTAAACTGGGTGACGAGGTTGACATGACAACCATCTTACAGAGAGGCCAGGACAGGCTGAAAGAGTGGACTAGCAAGAACTATATGAAGTTTAACAAAGACAAGTGCAAAGTCCTGCACCTGGGTCAGAATAACCAAAGAGCCCAGTACAGGCTAGGATCTGTGTGGGTGTGGAGCAGCCTTGCTGAAAGGGACCTTAGGATCCTAGTGGACAACAAGATGAACATGAGTCAGCAGTGCACCGCTGAAGCAACGAAGGCAAGTAGGCTGCTGGGCTGCATCCAGAGGGGCATTACTAGCAGGGACAGAAACATGATCATCCCACTCACTGCTTGTCAGGCCACACCTGGAGTACTGTGTCCAGTTTTGGACCCCACAATTCCAGAGAGACAGGACAGACTGGACAGGGTCCAAAGGAGGGCCATGAAGATGACCAAAGGGCTGGAGAACCTGCCCTATTTGTAAAGGCTGAAGGAGTTAGGTCTAGTCTCCCTGGAGAAGAGAAAGCTCAGAGGGGGACCTCACCACAGTATTCCAGTACTTAAAGGGCAGCAACAGAGAGGATGGGGGCTCTTTTCACAGGGAGCCACATGAAGAAGACAAAGGGCAACAGGTACAAGTTGCACTGGGAGAGGTTTCACCTCAATGTTAGAAAGAAATTTTTTACAGTGAGAACAGTCACTGGAACAAACTCCCCAGGAATGTGGTAGAGTCCCCACTGGAGGTTTTCAAGATGCAATTGGACAGAGTGCTGGACAACGTCATCAAGGCTCTCCTTCTCACAAAAGGTTGCACTGTATAATCTTTTGAGGTCCTTTCCAACCTGGGCTGTTCTATGATACTATGATCTAACTGAAATTTTATAGATCACTTGCCAACATCTGCTTCTTCTGGGACCCATGGGCCCATGTCCCAGCCTGGTCTCAGCCTATCCCAGTCCTCAGAGAGATGCCTAATGCCCAGGGCCTGGGCTGTCCCAGTACTCCCCAGCTGCCATGCTCCTGGCTGGGGCCATGAGACAAGTCTGGCTGCCAGACCCTGCCCTGCCACCCCTGTCACACCTGGCACCCCAAGCCCACAAACTGCCAGACCCTGATGTGCCCTGACACAAGGAAATTATATTGTTATCTTTGTAAAGTCTTCCTTAAGAAACAGAATCCAGCGAATTCACCTTTCCAAATCAACCCTGTGACAGTTTAGCAGCACAGTTTAGTAAGTTCTTAGTAATTACTTGTATATTTGTGTATCTGGAATGCACATTTAGAAGACAAATGAATTCACAGAGGGTGAATCAGAAGACAAAGGTATTGTACAAGATTTAGTAGAGAGAAATTATACCTTCTGAATTTTACCACTTATGAAATTACACCTGGAATTCAGTTTCAATTTCACATTATTGGTTCAGTTTTGAAAACAGCAGATCTCATGTCATGTTTAAATATTCTTCATTAGGCTTTTCCCATACACAAAATAATTCTTCATTTTAAGTCTGACATTCATTATACAAAAGAAATTCACAAAAAACTGTGCTACTTTATCTCCAGTGAAATACTTCTAATACAAAAACCTGTCTTTTTCAGTTTCCCTGGATATTAGGAAGCCTTTTAAGCTAAAGCAAGATGACACACTTTTAGTATAGAATTAGAAAGTGGTTTTAGTTTTGAGTATTGTTACATGGAATATTGTTAAATCAATCATTTTATCAGTTCTTTATCCAATTGGTCCAATATATTTGCCATATATTTCACTTGTCAAAAGCTGATTACGTTTCATAATTTTTTTCTTCCTTATTGCCAATTTAATATACAGCATAGTTGGTAGCATTTAATATAAAATGTTACAGCCTTTTGTACTGGATCTGGCTGAGATAGAGTTAAATTTCTTCATAGTAGCTGGCATGGTGCTGTTTTGGATTTGTGACCAAAACAGTATTGATAACACAGGGATGTTTGTTATTTCTGAGAAGTGCTTACACAGTGGTTAAGGCCTTCTTTGTTTCTCACGCTGTCCCACCAGCGAGTGGGCTGGGGTGGGCAAGAAGTTGGGAAGAGACACAGCTGGGACAGCTGATCCCAGCTGACCAAAGTGATGTCCCAGACCATATGACGTCATGCTCCGTAATAAAAGCTGGGGGACAAAAGAGGAAGGGGGGAATGTTGGCAGTTATAGCATTTATCTTCCCAAGCAACCGTTATGCATGATAGAGCCCTCCTGTCCTGAAGACTGCTGAACACCTGCCTGTCGATGGGAAGCAGTGAATGAATTCCTTGCTTTGCTTGATTGCATGTGCAGCTTTTGCTTTACCTATTATATCTTAACCCACGAGTTGTCTCACTTTTACCCTTCTGATTCTCTTCCCTATCCCACTGTGTGGGAGTGAGCAAGTGGTTGGATGGGGCTGAGCTATCTAGTGGGATTAATCCACATTTTAATATGTAAATTTTGAGGTGCAACTTCAAAGTATTTAATTCAATATCCAAATAAATAAAATGGGGTTAATTTTTTCAGTTGATCATTCATTTCCTTACATAATGCAATATACATATATACTTCAAAAGTTTGTGAAGTCACCAGAGAGGCAAAATTCCACAAAATGCTTTAGCTACACCAGAATAAGATCAAGCTTGTGATAGAGTTCATAAGACTGGGATATTATTCATGACTTAATCTTATAAGAGATATCTCGTTCTCTCAGTTTGGTTTATAGAACATGTTCTTTCTATAAAAACTTTCTTATAAAAAAAGGAGTAAAGCTATATATGCCTGATGTACATATGAAACAAATTACATGGTTTGTTACGTCCCAATTGTAGTAATTTGTTTTGTTCTCTGAGGTCTGGTGAGTTTGGATGAATACTGAATGCTTCATCTTTTTCCTGTGTCATGTCCCGCTCAGATGAGGGAGACAAGTGACTCAGATTCGCAGATCCCCAATGGAGCGGACAACAAGTCTGCAAGTCCAAACATTTATTAACTACCCACAATGTACTAATTGAACACACGATAGTTGGCTAAGTATATAGCAAGTTGTGGCAAGCAATACAATATGCCTTGCATTGCTTAATGGAAAATGGAAAAGAAGAAGATAGAGGCAATGGGAAAATACAGATTGCCGGTCTGGGTTTCTGTGCTGATCCCGCCAGTGAGGGTTCCAGGAGGCAGCTGTCTTTTTCACTTGCATCCGTCTTCTTCGCTTCACTGCACTCTCCAGAGGCCACGCCCCCCCCACCCTTTCTCCCCCCTCCCCTTGATTTATACACATTTTCCTTGGGTCTGTCCCCTAAGTCGACCTACATACCTGCGTATCCCATGTATGGGGAGGGGTAAGGTGTTTCATGGGATGATGTAATTAGCATGATCATGTTAGCCCTCGTTAGCATATTGAGGGGTGTTAACTTTAATATGCTTTTTGTGGATAATGAAGCAAAGGTCATTCACCAGACAGATGGCCCTTGAAATTTGACCAGGTGCACCAGAGCAGAGCCGTCCTGTCTCCACAGGGCTCCCTCCTCCAGCTGCATCTTGTGTTATTCAGGCAGCCTTATCAGCTTCAACCTCCACGCTATCCACCCTGTGACTCATAGTTTTGTCTTCAGAATGTTTGAGGCATTTCTTCGAACAGCCTCAACTTTTGCTTTCTCAGGCTGCTTTTCTTAGTTTCTCTCAGGCCTGGTTTCTCATCTCTCACATCCTGAGAAAGGGAGGCTAATAATGATAAACTAAGTCAAAGCTATCAAAGAAAGTTCCTTGAATGACAGTACCAATTTATATCACTATATCTCTCTATGGGAGGGGTAGGTAAGATAAAAGATAAAAGAAAGAAATTTTTTGAAGGTCTTATCACCTAAATCCCACTAATCAAAGTTAAATATTTTAGTATCATATTTTCTGCCAAAAATCTGTCTTTGAATTTGAATATTGACATGTTTACAGCACCTGGAATCTCCTCCCCAAAAAGAGAACATTTCATAATGATATCAGAACCAATACCAATGTAAACAAGGAGTATATGCAATTATACTCCTTGTCTATATGTGTGAGAAAGCAAAGACATGTTCTCTCACACACCTATATACAGAACTCTTTAATTCATGGCATAGCCTCACCTGAAAAGCTCCCAAGACGCGGTGCTGTCATATCTCCACCATCGTATATTTCAAGAGAGTCCCAATTATGTTCAGTGGCAAAGCTGATGACCTGGATCTGTAAAACACCACCACAGAACTTTTTAAACCAACTAGCCATATCTATTTTTAAATGTTCTAGAAACAACCAAATAAAAAGAGAACACGCCCCAAAGAAAATATACGTAAGCAGATCCAAACAAAAACACCTGAGTGAAAAAATGTAAGTAAAAACATTAACGTTCACTTTTTAAGTTGTCTTAACTTTTACAAAATATGACACTAGGTAATTAGGAAGGATTTTGCACATATGTTGCATGTTTATAAATAATTACTCAAAGTGTAAATAAGCAGATAAGACAGTTGCAGACCTCTCAAGTGCCTCAGTGATATCCTAGCAGATAGAAAGGGTTGGCATTTGCATACCAGACTGAAGGATCAGGACCTGCTTTCAATATTCTACACAGTTAAAAGAGAAAACTGCTTGTTAACCATTTCTCATCCATACCCTCATGTAAAAATAAACATAGAAGAAAATTAACCAAAGTAATACTGAGAAAGACAAAACACAAATATTTCAAGTACCCCAAAAATTATTTTAATTATTGCTATTTTCTGACACTTCTAGAGAAATAAACAATTACTTTTTAAACTGAACCACAAAGTACTTAATATTCCATGCTTGACAAAATATAGACTTGCCTGAATACCTGATCCCTCAGTCACTATGATTTTCCACACACAATTCAAGCTGTTACCATAAGGTTCAGGGTAACCTGGTGAAAGAATAGTACCTCTCCGTTCAGTAAAATTCCCACTGCATGGCACTGAAAGAAAGTATTATCATGAATTATTACAAAACTTAAACCACTTCAGAGAACAGAAAAGTAGTAATAATTTTACTAAGATAATTATAATAATTCTCTTTTGTAGCCTAAACACATAGACGTGAAGCAATGATCTGAACCTAGAAAGCAATGTTATCCAAAATATATGAACAATATCAAGCATAAGATACAACCTCCATGAATAAACAATTCAGAAGTGAATTTCATTTTGAGTGTGTGCAGCCTAGAACAGCCTAGCAGCACAGCCTAATCATGTCTTACCTGAGAGTAACAACAAATTGTAAAGCCATAACATTAAACACAATCATGATTGACAGAAATCATGTGAACTTACCCACAGCCTAAGGTAGTTCCAATATTGGATCTAGCTGGTAAAGCAGTGTGATACATTAAACTTTTTTACTGTATATGCAATTGCTTCTTTAAGGTTCAACAAAATAGAACTAAGCTAAACAAAAAAACATAACACACAGAAAATAGGACACCCACATTTATTTTTAGAACACTGATTAATTATAGAGTAAATTCCTATCAATGGCAATAACTTTTGGATATAAATCCAAGGAGGGAGAGAAGAAAACCTTTCAACATTTACAAAAAAAAATCTGAAGTGTTAAACAATATCCCACTGCAGGTCTATTGACAGACTGAAGAAAATTAGCTATACTTAACAATGCTATCATTATTCAGTGCATACTATGCTTGTACTTGCAAAAAGAAATCATCATCCTATGTGTGATAGAAATATACAACAAGTACTGTGTAATGAAACAGGTAGATGCTTCTGGAGAATTAAATTCTGTCCTGTATTTCAAGCTGTAGATGAGTCATGAAAATAATGAATGTTCAAGAAAATGTGTATCACACTTGTTCATATAATCTAAGTCATTATACAAAACACTATACTGCCTACCAGCCAGCTGGTACTCAATTACTTTTTGATATGGAAAACTGCTCTTTTAAATTGGGCATGACTGATATTAATCGAAGGAGAGTGAATATATGTGTTGAATACTATTTTCTGAAACAGTTCCTGAATTCTGATTCAGAGACATGTGACAGAGCAGATGACTTAAATGTAATTGCTTACCTACACAGCTTGGTACTGTGTCATTCCACTGAGCTAAGGCATTAGGCACAGACTGACATCGGATAGCTTTTGAGCCTTGTAGCAGATAGCCAGGACTGCACTCAAATCGAACAACAGAGCCTGCTGAAAACTCAGAGCCGATTCTCCTTCCATACCTAGGCTCTGGAACTGAGCTACACTGCGTATCACTTGTGCGTGGAACAGCTGCATAAAGAGAGAGAAAAAAAAAAAAGCCACAAATCCAAATGACAGTCATCATCTAAAAAATGAATAGACCACTAAAAATGCTCATTGTTTCTTGTAGGACAGAGCTTAATTGTTCCTTTTACTTGCTCTGCTCCTGTATTCTCAAAGAATGGTCTAATGCTTTCATGGCTGTTAGCTGGACTGAGGTTTCGGCCTGTGACCATGTACAGTCATGTGAGTGCCATGGCAGCCTGGAGAGCAATTGACTTTGGAATCATGTCCTTAGACACAAGGGGATCAGTGGGTGTTTCAGCTGCCCTCTTTAATGACAGGATACTACACCTACCACCTATTTTATTTATTAAATATGGAAGTTTTAGTTTCACATTAGAAGTTTCTCATTAGAAACAAAGAAAAATATTATGCTGTAGATAATCAGATATAAAACCAATGTAATATACAAATAATTGATTTATCATATTGGAGAACACAAAGAAATAACAATGTACCCTCAAGGCTATTTCAGTGTTTACAGTTAACAACAATTATTTCTACCCACAATTTCTGAGAATTCATAAACTTGATGTGATACAAAAACATTTAAGACTGTAAGCAACATTTAAAAAGCAAAATAATAAAATTCATTAGACTCCCATGGGTTTATTTTCCCTTTGGATTTGTTATTTATAACCAGTTCTTTATAACAGGCATTTTTTTGTACTTACTAACTCTTGGTATTGTGGCTGCTGTTTGTGTATCGTACTTGTTATTTCTACATTTCATTATGCAGTTAGCTAGCAAATGCCAAAAAAGAAATTTTTAAAAAGATATATTTATAGAAAAAAATATAGAAGTATAATTTGTGTGCAATATCATCTATGTTTTACACTATAATAAAATCAATATATATTAAAAATAATCTCATTAAATATAAGCAGTTTTTCTTTGTGAGTCACATGTTCAAAAGCTTTGTTTGATCAGTTTGGTTTCTTGAAGAATCAGTTGCAGGGGATCACTGCATCTAGATATGAATAAGTAAAACCATGAAAATTGCCTGCCATTTAGTCCTTAATGAACAAAGACATAGAATGGCACAGGAAAAAAAAAAAAAATAGGGTGTTTAGACTTTATTCCTGGCAAGTTTTCAAACATGATGTGCTTGACTTACTAACCTATTTTAAGACTACTGTAAATAGAATTGCTTTTATATTTAATTTTGTTTTATTTTATTATGGTTGCAGAAGACTTTAGCCTTCAAAGCATAAGAAAGTTATAAAATGTATCCAAGACTGAAAGAAAGGGTCAGAGGTAAACTAACATACTCCTGGAATAATAACTAGACAATGCTGCAAAACAAAAGCAAATATATTTTTCAATTTTTTAAAATGGTTACATACTTTATATAGTATAAACAAACCACTTCCCTTTCAGTAAGTTTAATATACCCGCCTTTGTTCAAATAAATGGGATTTTGTGATAAAGTTTTCAACAGGACTTCAGTATCACCTGCTGCTCTGTGAATCTTGTTCATGCATACAGTTCTAACCATGGCAGGAGATTGTTCTGCACTTGTGGAAGGATAATGAAGAAACCATACACAGTCACAGTTCTTGATCGTAACCTGCAGACTGGATGCAGTCTGCCAGGTCAATTCAACTGACCCAGCCTGCTCTTTTTTCTTCTCTTTTATTGGGATTAATAGATTTTCTTTATCAAATGGTCTACAGTACAAGGACTATTTTACTCAAAGCTTTTATTTTTTTTATTGTATAATGCCTTTACAACTGACTAGGTGATGATGGCTGTTCACACATCCAGCCATGTGACTGTCATATGCCTAGAACTACAGCTTCTGCCACAATTTCTCATTAATCCATCCCTTGGTCAGGACTACTTGCTCAAATGGCAGTTTTGGTCATGAGATAAATCATTTGCAGTCATGTGATAGCAAAAGGTTCAATACATTGTTGTGGACGAGCCAGTTTTGACTCAGGGAATTTATATTTATTATGCTTAATTTAATTTATTACAAATTAACATAAACCTCTGATCACTGATGCAGGAGTTAAGAAAGAAGACACAATTAAACAATCACTTAAGCAAACAGCTTTCCTTCCCTCTCTCCAGGCTCAACTTCTGTCAAACACCTATCCTCCCCCTTCCTTGTCTCAACTTCCTTGTGTCCATCTTAGTTCCACCAGTGAAGTGAGAGGCAGCACAGGAGGTTGGGGTCATGTGCTCTCATTCTGCTTCTTTGTTTTCCTCTGCTGTACTTAGGATCTTCCTCATTTTCTCTCCTGCTGTTTACTTTTTCAAGTTTTCATGTCACTCTGTTTCTTAGTGTACCTGCTCTAGCGTGGGTCCCCTGATGGGCTGTAGTTGCTCAGAGATGTCCCCCTACTGCAGAATAGGTCTTTCACAAGCTGCCAACCCCTCTGAGGTGTTCTCACTGCAGCATGGGTTGCCATCCCTTTGGCATGGAGGGCCTCTTTGCAAGAGTGTGTCTCCAGCAATCGCTCCAGCAGCATGTCCAGCATCACACCCCCAGAAGCATCTCTGGCCCAAAGCAGCTGTCACTTTCTCAAATATCTTTGAGAACAGGCATGTGTTCCTTTGACTGGTGGAAGTTTTGGCATGTGAAAGGTTGTTTATACCAGCTTCAGAGGAAGCTGTTTGTGAGTGGCACATGGTAGCTCATGACCTCCTCCCACACAGGTCACCACTACAGTCCCCTGCTACTTAAACTTTTAGCTTTACATGTGTCCAAACCTTACCTGTCTTCCTAAGAGGCTATATGACCTGAATGAAAATTACAGCATCACTCCTGGAGTATTTTTCATTCACTGTGTGGAGGAAACTCTTGTTCAGCCTTTTATGGGAATACTACCTTTCTCTATTGATTTTTTCACCCAGTTCTTCAAAAGGGAAGACATTTCAGAAGAAAATCCTTGCTTAGATTCTCTAACCCTCACCTGGAGTCCACAAATGGAGAATCCCTACAACAGCTGTGCAAAGGTAAAGGCTCCTTTTTAAGGATCAGGTTAAAGAATATCCTATAATTGTCATTAAACCCAGATGGCACTTTGCATATGTGGATTTGTAATCCAAACAGATTTTTTTGTGTAATGAGCATTTTCAGCACCTCTCAACAAAGGATAACAAATCATCTGATTTCATTATAATAGTGCCTTATGAACATTATTTTCCTGTGAGCAAGCTATGTCTGCCATTATAGCAAATGTAGGGACAGTTTACTAACACTGTTAAATTAGTTCATGTAACAGAAGTTATGTGCTTCCTTTTCACAGAATCATTCAGGTTGGAAAAGACCCTTGGGATCATTGAGTCCAACCATCAGCCCTACTCTACAAAGTTCTCCCCTACACCATATCCCCCAACATCTCAGCTAAATGACCCTTAAACACATCCAGGGATGGTGACTCCACCACCTCCCTGGGCAGCCTATTCCACTCTCTGACCACTCTTTCTGTGAAATTTTTTTCCCTAACATCTAGTCTAAACCTCTCCTTTTGGAGTTTAAAGCCGTTCCCTCTTGTTGTGTCACTAATTACCTGTGAGAAGAGACCAGCACCAACCTCTCTACAATGTCCTTTCAGGTAGTTGTAGAGAGTGATGAGGTCTCCCCTTAGATTTCTCTTCCTCAAACTGAACAGTCCCAGGTCCCTCAATCTCTCCTCATAGGATTTGTTCTCCAGGCCCTTCACCAGCTTCGTTGCCCTCCTCTGCACTCACTCCAGCACCAAGATATCCTTCTTGTATTGAGGTGCCCAAAACTGGACACAGTACTCAAGGTGTGGCCTCACCAGTGCAGAGTATAGGGGGACTATCACCTCCCTACTTCTGCTGGTCACACTATTTCTAATACAAGCCAGGATGCTGTTGGCTTTCTTGGCTACCTGGGCACACTGCTGGCTCATGTTCAGCTGCTTGTCAATTAGAACCCCCAGATTCTCTTCCACACAGCTCTCCAGCCACACCTCCCCAAGCCTGTAGCGATGCATGGGGTTGTTGTGGCCCAAGTGCAGGAACTGGCACTTGGCCTTGTTGAAGCTCATCCCGTTAACGTTGGCCCACCGATCCAATCTATCCAAGTCTCTCTGTAGTGCCTCCCTATTTTCATGCAGATCGACATTCCCGCTTAACTTGGTGTCATCTGCAAACTTCCTGATGATACACTCTATGTTCTTATCAAGATCATCAATAAAGATGTTGAACAGAAATGGTCCCAACACCGAGCCCTGAGGAACACCACTTGTGACCGGACGCCAGCTGGATTTAGCTCCATTGACCACCACTCTCTGGGACCATCCATCCAGCCAGTGCTTGATCCAGCAGACCATACACTCATCCAGGTCATGAGCAGCCAGTTTTCCTACGAGAATTCTATGGAGAACTGTTTCAAATGCTTTTCGAAAATCCAGGTAGACAAGATCCACAGCTTTTCCCTCGTCCAATAGTTGGGTCATCTTGTCATAGAAGGAGATGAAGTTTGTCAGGCAGGACCTGCCTTTCATAAACCCATGCTGACTGGGCCTGATCCCCTGGTTGACCATTATATGACTTTTAATGGCACTCGAGATGACCTGCTCCATGACCTTCCCTGGCACTGAGGTCAGACTGACAGGTCTATAGTTTCCTGGATTCTCCTTCCTGCCTCTCTTGTAGATGGGTGTCACATTTGCCACCCTCCAGTCCAACGGGACATCCCCAGTTAGACATGATTTCAGGTAAATCATGGAAAGTGGCTTGGCGAGCACATCTGCCAACTCGTTCAGCACCCTTGGGTGTAACCCATTCAGTCCCACAGACTTGTGTGCATCCAAGTGGTGTAGCAGGTCTCTGACCACTTCCTCTTTAATTGTGATGACCTCATTCTGCTTCCCCTCCCCATCTCCCAGCTCATGAGGCTGGGTGTCCAGGGAACAGCTGGTTCCACTGCTAAAGACTGAGGCAAAGTAGGCGTTGAGCACCTCAGCCTTTTCCTCATCCTTTGTTACTATGTTTCCCTCTGCATCCACTAAAGGAGGGAGATTTTCCCTAATCCTCCTTTTGTTGTTAATGAATTTATAGAAACATTTTTAATTATCTTTAACAGCTGTAGCCAGGTTGAGCTCTAGCTGCACTTTGGCTCTCCTTTTGGCTCTCCCTGCATAGCTTCACTACATTTTTATAGTCTTCATGAGAGACCTGGCCCCTCTTCCAAAGGCAATAGATTCTCCTTTTGTTCTTGAGATCCAGCCAAAGGTCCCTGTTTAGCCAGGCCGATCTCCTTCCCCTCCTGCTTGTTTTTCGGCACACGGGAACAGCCTGCTCCTGCGCCTTTAAGACTCCTCTCTTGAAGTATGTCCAGCCTTCCTGGACTCCCATATCCTTCAGGGCAGCCTCCCAAGGGATTTTGTTAATCAGTCTTTTGAACAGGTCAAAGTTAGCCCTCCGGAAGTCTAAGGTGGCAGTTTTACTAACCCCTCTCTTTGTTTCTCCAAGGATCGAAAACTCAATCATCTCATGATCACTGCACCCCAGACAGCCTCCAACCTTTACCTCCCCCACAAGCTCTTCCTTGTTCACAAGAAGCAGGTCCAGGAGGGCACCTTCCCTGGTCGGCTCACTCACCAGCTGTGTGAGGAAGTTATCCTCCACACATTCCAGGAACCTCCTGGATTGTTCCCTTTCTGCTGTGCTGTGATCCCAGAAGATACCTGGGAGGTTAAAGTCCCCCACAAGAACAATGGCAAGTGACCGCGAGATTTCTCCTAACTGTTTATAGAAAGCTTCATCCACCTCACTGCTTTGGTTGGGAGGTCTATAGCAGACTGCCACAGCAAGATCTGCTTTATTGGCCCTTAACCTAATCCAAACACTCTCAACCTCGTTATCTCTGTACTTGATTTCTGAGCTCTCATAGCATTCTCTAACATACAGGGCCACTCCAGCGCTTCTCCTTCCCTGTCCCTCCTGAAGAGCTTGTAGCCATCGATTGCAGCACTCCAGTCGTGTGAGGCATCCCACCACATTTCTGTTATAGCTACTATGTCATAGTTCTTGTGCTGTATCATGGCTTCAAGCTCCCCCTGTTTGTTGCTCATACTGCGTGTATTGGTATAGATGCACTTGAGATGAGCTATTGAAACCAACACCTTTTTGTGAGTGTGGGCCCCATTTCCTACCAGACCCTTCTCAGGTGCTTCCATTGTTTCTAAACATCTTTCCCTTCTCTCAAAGGAAATGGCAGAGGGAGAGCCCTCACCACTCCACCATCCTTCAAGCCTTGGCACGCTTCCCTTGAGCTTATTCCTAACAGGCCCAGTTATCTCCCCCTTCCCCCTCATACCTGTCAATAAGCCCTGCTAACTCCTGCCCCAGAATCCTTTTCCCCCTCTGGGACAGCTGCATCCCACCTGTCTCATTTGTCGCCAGCAGACCAGGTGCCTTATAAACCTCGCCATGATCAAAGAACCCAAAATTCTGACGGTGGTACCAGTCTCTGAGCCACGTGTTAATCAGATATGTTTTCCACCCTCCTTCAGTGTTTTTCCCTTCCACTTGAGGGATTGATGAAAACACGACCTGAGCTCCCGAGCCTTCAATTAGCCACCCCAGTGCCTTGAAGTCCTTTTTGAGTGACTTAAGACTTCTCTCTACCACCTCATCATCATCTGCCTGGATAACCAGCAAAGGGTAGTAATCAGAGGGCTGCACCAGAGCAGTGACCTTCCTTTTAATATCGCTAATCCGAGCCCCAGGGAGGCAGCAGACCTCCCTATTATGGGTCTAGTCGACATATGGGCCCTGAAAGAATCCTGAAAGCTGCCATTTTACTGAGAGCAGCCAGTAAGTAAAACAGCCATGGCAGCCACAAACATCCATTGCTAGAGTTGTGCCAGACTATTCTGTTGTCAGCAGGAAACACTCAATGCCATGTTAAAATTGACATTTTGCTCAGCTTTTCACAGGTTTTGCTAATATTGTATTAATGGTTACAATGAGATAAATGCTAGAGATGCACAAATAAAGCATGCCATTCACTATAAGAGGCACAGTTTTTCTAATGCTTTTTTTTCCTGTTTTGAGAACTGCATTAAGAATAAATGTAATGCAAGCCACACATAACAACAAGGTACTCCCATACTGCTTGAAACGGAATTTAGATTTAAGTATTCCATGGCAAAATTCAATGCAGTTTAAAACAGCTATAAAAATTTAGAAAAATAGGTGTGTTCTTCTAAAAGGTGACATGGCCAACAGCCCAGATGAAGTGCCTCTATACCAATAGACTATTTCAGTTGGAAGGGTTCTACAACGATCATTTAGTCCAACTGTCTGACCAAGTCAGGGCTGACCAAGTCAAAGCATATTATTAAGGGCATTATACAAATGCCTCTTAAGCACTGACAGGCTTGGGGCATTGTAGGAGTCTGGGCCGCGCTGGGAGAAAGTTAGTGCAGACAGAAGAATGCAAGGACGAAGACAAGGCCAGCAAAATAAGGCTGGCAAAAACACACAAGATAGCAGATAAGTGAGAAACACCTGTGGTCAGCAAAAGCACACAAGTCTGAGCAAAACAGGGTATGAGATAAGGGAGTTTTGGTAAGTTTTGGGCTTTACGTGCTAATTGCAATTAACCAATGCAAATGCTTGTAGAGGCGCGTGAACAGCGTGTGTAGATGACCTGTAGCCTATTAGAAGATAGATGAGTGCGTGTACGGAACTTAGTAGAGTATAAATGTAACCAGAAAAGGAATAGAATATAACAATAATAAAAAAGGTGGACGACCTGATCATCACATTGGTGTTGCGTCGTTTCTGTTCCCGCACGGAGAAATAAGGACCCCGGCTAATGGTGACTCTGACAGGGCATCGACCACCTTTCTAGGAAGCTTGTTGTAAACCAGGATATAATGTGTCGTGGTAACATATAGGGAAATAATGCTAACAGTCCTAGATCTGCTCTCTATTTACACTTAGCAGTAACTGTGAGGCTATGCATTTTATTCTTGTCGCAGACTAGATCAACTTAATTGTTAAAGTCACATTCATCTTTTATTGTTGTTCCCCTCCGTCTTTCTTCCACAGTCCTTACTCATATCCTAGTATGGTAACTTTTTTAATAGCCCTCTTCAAAATCTCATTTGACCTCATAAACTAATTCATGTATTTATATGGTAGAGCAAGTAAAGGAAGACAAGAATTAAAAACTCATAATTTTTTGGGTGGTACAAAGGTCACTGCTTTAGGGAAAGAACTCTGTACTGCTGTAGCCTCGGCTACATGAAAACACATGCTATTGTTTCTTAGGTGATGTCATAGCAGGAGAACAAGCATAAGATAAACCTGAAAAAACCATAATTCCCAATCTTCTTAAATGTGATTGTTCCTAGCATATTTCAACATACCTGACCCTAATATTCTGAAAGACTGGATATTCTTTCAGCCTGATATTACAGATACCATTTACCTATTGTATGAAATACAAGGAAATGTGATCATCTAAGAAAAAGAAATGAAGGCACAGATGACATATGCAGCTACAAAGAAGTTTTTGAGAAAGTGGCATTGAAAAAAACATTAAATCTGCATCAAAAGCTACAAACCTTATCTGTTGCTTGCTCAAACCAGAATTTGAAATAATGCAAGCAATAACCTTTATTCCCCTCCAGCCTTCCTTCTAGTTTTTGCCTATAGCGTTGACAACTTAAACTTTTCAAGCTGTACCACAAAGACATTCCATTTTCTATAGTAATTATCCTCCATCTTTTAGTAAATGTTTCGTACTGCTGGGAAACAAAATTGAAATCAGCCCAGTGGAAAAGTGAACAGGGAAGAAGGTCAACCTGGAATAGAGGGTGATAAATAAAATGATTGACTTTGCAGACCAGATTACTGTGTTCAGTATGAGAGTGGATGTTATCCTCTGGAGTATTTAAAAGGCTAGCAAGAAGGCGGTCATCAGAAATATGATCACATACTTCAAAGGAAGAGAGAAAAACCTTAAAATTATAGAGATTATTAAATACCACTAACTCATTAATCAATATGTGCTTACATACATATGTGTATTAAACAAAGCTCCTAAGATATATTTTAAAATATATTAAAAAACCTGGATATTCAAATAGTTTCATGATTCTCCTGAAACAAATAGAGTGGCTTTGCCTGACTCATCTTCTGCTGCTGTAGAGAACACTTCTCTTTTGTTAAAATCTGTTTCTTACAGTTACTAAAAAATAAATGCAGCCCAAATAAATGACTGAAATGAGGCATATCATTGTGCTCACCTGGAGACTTACTGTTCAACAGCAATGTATGTGTGTGCATATATATGGACACATACATCTAAGATAATTGAGCTTTATTATCACTATGAATTCTTTAAAAGCAGCAAAAAAATAACTAAACACTTTATGCATATGAAAACCAAATAGAATAAGACAGAAAGGTGTCGTTCGTATGATGATAAGAACTCAAATGCTGAAAGTGGTTTTCTAATTCCAGAAGCTTATATTGCCCCTCTTTTCTGATTAATTGTGCATGATAAATTTAAACGCAAATGACGTTTTTGATGTGTAAAAAGGGCAGGTACTGATATCTTGAGCTATACACAAAGTAGAGTGATATCTTTCTATAAACACAGAAGTAAGAAGGCTTAAAAACACTCTCCAGAAGAAGTTTGAACATTCTCAACAAGCTCCTTACAACTATGGAAATATTCTTGAGGTGAGACAGTTCTTTCCGTTAATTTGCTGAGTCAAACCATGACTCTGCACCAATGTAAAAAAAAAAAAAAAATATTTTTTTTTAAAAAGTGAATCTTGACAATATGTTTAAAACTATTCAAAACTACATTTACACTTCAATTTAGTAAAGCTGAAAAGCTAGTATACAATGAAACACACTGTTTAATGACTGCCTCATTAAGCTTATTGGTTATATATGCCATACAGCTAGTGAACTGCCCAGATGCCCCTTTGCGACTGCATTTGTTGTCTGTACAGGCAATGAACCCATAAGCACTGCTCCAGGTGTCACCAGATTGCTTTCTCTAAGACACATGGATCAACTTAGCGTACTAAGCTGCCTTAGCAGCATGCTAACAGACTTGGGCATGCTGTCTCATTCTTGCATTTCAACTGCAGTGTGCAGACATGCACATAATACCTCCTCAAATTCATTTGTGTCAGGAAGAGATTTGCAAGTCTTACATCTGTCACCCACTCTTCAATGCTGAAACTGCCTCATGGTCTCTGCCATACCAATTTGCCCTCCAAGCTCTCCAAGAAGATAGAATGTGTTAGCAGCCTGAACAAAGACTTGAAACATTGAGAGTACTGAGCAATACTAATACAATTAAGCAAACTCCCCAAAACCTTGAGCTGAGCTACAGATACTCCTGAGGTAAGCTTGAAAGTGTCTTTGGCACTTTTACCCTCTCTTTATAGTATTACACTGAGGAATAGTGTGTGATGCAGAAGTATGGCAGTGTGCTCCCGCCCAGGCCCCCCACTTAAGCCATAACCACTAGTGGTGGTTGTGATGGCTTCATCCAGTTTACTCCGGACTCTGGGGGATGGATAGCAACATACTAGCCAAGGGCTGTCTGGAATGGTGTCTTGCTGGTATGCAAATACAGCTATAAGTCAATCATCTTTATAAAAAGTAGACAGCCCAGGGCCTGTTGAGCTCTCCTGCATGGCAGTGGGCTGCATGCCAGGATCTCCCCCTGAGAAGGTACGCCTTTCAAGGTTACTCCTCAAGACTGAGAGATTCCTTGCTACAACAGATTCTTGGTAAGTGATTAATAACATGATAAACATTGAAACCTTAGCTGAGTGATATAAAGGACTGATTGTGCATATATAAACCTTTAGACATAAACCGTTGACTAAGTCTGACCTAGGAGTGGATTCAGCCACACCTAGACTCCTCTCTGAGAAGGAGTTTAAAAAAGAAGGGGGTCCTTTCTGAACCTAATGACTCAATGGGAGGGTCTCCCTGACAGTTTTGTCTGACCCTGTCCTCCATGCAGTAAATACTCAAGTGTACCTTGTTATCGAATCTTGTTAAACCACTGTTGCATTTACCATTGAACTTGTTATATCAATAAAGTGTACAGTTGTTTCTCTCTTACAAGTGAGGTGCATGACTCCATCTGTGACAAGAATCCAACCTAACTTCAGTTGAAAAAACTCTTGAAACTGTAGGTGGTAAAAACATATTGAAGCAGAGTGATACTGTTTTGAGAACATTATGCTGCCTATACATATCCAGAACCGCGATTTTCGTAAGTACTTGAAAATACTTTCTTTTTCTTTTCTTTTACCTTATGTCTTGACAAAGCTGAAATGAACAGTACTAAAGACTTTAGACTAATGTAACAAAGATTCTCATAACAGTTCTTCTGCTGTACTCATAAGTCAGTAACTGTCAGTATAGAACAAATCCCAAAATACATTTTTCTACTGTTTTTAGAAAATTATTTTATGTTGTAACTGTAATTGGATAGGTCAAAAATTAAGTATAAAATAAATGTTAAGTATACAATTAAGTATAAAAGTACAAAATATTTTATTTTTAATACCTGTTTCAGATAACTGGATATGTCTTCACCAGAACCACAAGACCCATTTTCTGTGTCATTTAAATGCCTGACTATAAATCAGAACTTGTTGGAATGTTGATATTGTGTAACAAATCTGCTGATTTATTGAACTCCAAAATGCAGCTAACAATCCTGAGTGAATTTCCAGTGCCCATTTCAAATGCTACCCAGTGGCATGTCTTCACTTTCATCTCAGGGAAATCTGGCTTTAACAGAGATCAAATATGTGCCTCATCTGGTCCATAGCAGTCTAGCAACTTACATCCAACTCAATACAGAATAAAAATGTGCATCTCCTTTTGCTCAAAATTGAATATAGTAGTCACTGTGTTTAGAAAACAAATTCTAATGTCTTGTCCCTACTCATTCAAGCAAAACACTGGCTAGATTTAATAGATATTTCTATCAGATAATTAAATTAAGTAGGTACAACCTGGCCAGCCACTCACAGAGAAGAGCTGTTTGTGTATGTGGGTATAGATTCCAGCTTGGGCTGCAAGGACTGCAAGATGATGAAGCTGAGGAACTGACAGAAGGTTGGAATTAAGGTTTGGCATATTCATGAAGTTGGTACATAGAGTCTCCTAAGGAAGAGGCATGAAGGGGAAGGATACTGGTGATTTTTTTAGAGAGATTTGAGA
The DNA here is from genome assembly GCF_047716275.1 of Strix uralensis. Lineage (NCBI taxonomy): Eukaryota > Metazoa > Chordata > Aves > Strigiformes > Strigidae > Strix > Strix uralensis. The sequence continues at coordinate 24,673,895 of NC_133974.1, forward strand.
GCCATGGAACAAATTATCTGATTGTGAGGGAAGACTAGGAATTTGGGCAGAAAGCCTGCAGGGCTAGACAAGGAGCTTTTCAGACAATTTAAACACAAAAAGGGCACATACCACAAGTGGAGGCAAGGACAGGTAATAAATCAGGAGTATGGCAGTATTGCTCAGCTACTTAGAAACAAAAATCAGCAAAGTCCAAGTCCAGCTGGAGCAAAAACTAGCAAGGGACATTAGGGAAAGAGTCTACAGATTTGCTAATTACAAAGGGAAGTTTAAAATATATATGGGTATGTTGATGCATTGCAGGGGCGGGGAGTTGTGGACAACCTAATTTAAGTATTGAATGCCTTTTTTGCCTTGAGTTCACAGTCCTTACTATGTACTTCTACAGTCTGAGGAGGACATGAACACTCAGCAGTAAGGGAGCAACAGATTACAGACTACTGAGAGAGGCTGGACATATTCAAGTCCACGGGGTCACACAGGATTCACTGGAGACAACTGCCATTGTGAATCCAGTCGACCATCCAAAGTCCCTGATGGCTGGAGAAAGGTTAAGACTACACCCATATTTAAAGAAATACTTTAAGACCTATGAAGAATTTGAAATAATACACTGTGTGAGACTGGCACCAGTGTCTTCCACCAAAATCTGGCATTTTTACCTTGGTAAACAAAGTGGAACCCCCTGGCTGACGCCCCACTCTTAGCACTGAATCGCAGAAGAATTTGATTAGATGTAGCCAAAGGCAATGTCTCTCCTACAAATGAAAACAGAAAATAAATTAAATATGGAAAACAGAAACAACAGTTACAAGTCTTCAGTACGTAATCAAATATACTGTTAAAATACATAGTTTTCCTTTATAGGTAAAGAAAACGTAAATAACAGTGTATAAAATTAAATTTGCTATTGGAGGTTTGAAAACTTGTAAGAATAAAAAGACTTCATGATTCAACGACATAAACTTTCTGACATTTACTGCAGGTGTAGGAACTAAAGCACCAATAAACTACTTGTCTGGGAGCCCTACTGCCATCTGGGGCCAAAATCATTAGAAGAATTTTTGGTAAACTTTTTTCTCTGCCTGGAAGTTTTACCTTGCCCTGCAAAGCACATTAAATAATTAAAAGATTTTGAAAAATGCCACAGGGGATGTTCATGTGATGTTTACCATTTCAAAACTAAAACTGAAATGAGAGCAGATTCATGACTTGTTTATGTAGTTACTTCAATAAAATACACGGTCATATATGAACTATATTATATTAACTTTCTAATAGCATTTCAAATTTTATATATTGACTTGAGGATTAATAAAGATGTTTAATGTACTTTATCTCCTGAGATACCTATCTACAGTCATGATAAAAGTTTAGTAATAAATAAATCAATACAGACAAAATTACAGTACTTTTACACTGCAAGGATGTCACTCCGTATGACAACTCTTTTTATTGTCATTGAATTATATCAACCCATATTTTAGGAAATTCTACTGAAATGAATGATAATGCACTAATTTAAAATAGATAACTGGGTAAATAGGATTTATAATTACTTCACTTAGATTAGTTTTATATTATTATAACTAACGATTCCACATCACCGAATCCTATCCTAAACCAATATAAATCAGATATACCACAAATAATAAGTAAAAATCACAAGTTTAAATTCCCTTCAGTGATTTTCAAATGTCTGCTTTGAAAACAAACATTAGTTTCAACTTTTTAATATGTTTGATGCAGTAAAATTAGGTGCTTAGATGAGTTGTCTGTTAAATTTAACCATTAAAAAGCAAATATTTTGTTGCTGAACTCTTGCCAGTAATTAAACAAATTTTAAAATTAATTTGTGAACTCTTACTATGACACAAATAGCTAAGATTCGCCAGAGGAAAATGATGAGCTGAATTTTTCAAATAATGTTTTCTTTAAATCAAATAGATATGTTCCATTCTTTTAATATCAAGTATTTCTCCAATTATTCAAAGTGAAAACCATGAAAAGCCCTGGAATGAAAAAAATCTTAAACTCACGTATAAGCTCTCCTAAATACTAAGAGTGTATGAGAAAACACATTTATAGCTGCAGAAATGTATTTATTATCCACTTGAGATGAACATAGTTATTATATATGCATACATTGAAAATTCTGGCCATGCTGAAATCCATGTAAGTTTGATTATGATTTCACAGGGTCAAAATTTTTCTATAGTTACCTGAATGCAACAGCTGGCCTGCTTTTACTCTAAGTACATGTTTGCATACAGATAATTGCATTTTGTGAATACAAGTAATTTGTGTTTAAATTCGCCATTCAGAAAATGTAGATTGTAATTCAGAATTTAGGGGCAGAGAAGATAATTATACCATCCAATCTGCCCTCTTACATAAAGATCTAAGAATTTTATTCAATTATTTCTGCACTCATCCCAGTGATCAGTTCTTGCCTAAACCATATGTTCCAGAAGAATGTTGTGATTAAAAGGTTTAGAAGGGTCTTCCATTTCCCTTGGCATCCTGTTCTAGTGACTTTATGATTATATTTTGAAATGAAATTCGTAACATTCTCCTGATTTATTTTTTCCATGCTGAGCTATGTAAGAAATATATACTACTTTTCTTTATTACTTACCTGAATGGGATCCAGACAGTGAACTAAGAAGTCTAGCCTGAGAGTTTTCTCCATCAAATAATTCTGCCACATCATTCAAAGCTGTCTGAAAATAGGCAAATTGTCCAAACACAACTACATTTAAAAAAAAAAAAAAAAAAAAAAAACGAGAAAAAAATAGAAGATAAAACAGGAACCTAGTTTTTAAAAACAAATTTTCGAGATGTTTTTGCTTGTCTTAGTTACCAGCGTATTCCTGCATGAATTCTTTCCAAATTAATTTATTGTCTACCATGATAAAACATCTGCATTAAACATAAGTAATAAGAATCTGATGTGCTTTTCATTATTTCCTGATTTTTGATTTTAAAACAAAGATAATTAAACCTCTTTCCCCAAAAATGTGCTCTCTAGTCAAACAAGTCTTGTTTCTTAATGCATAGGTACCCATAAGAATAAGAAAATGGAATATCTAGAAAGGAAAGTTTTTTACCAAAATTTCATTACCAGTCTTAGCAACTATTAAGGAGCATCTATTGTCACACATGACTAGTTGCTTTTCCAGCTTTAATCTGAGGATTATATTTTAACTTTATTCATTTGGCTATTTTTGTAACTTTGTATTAGTACTTATTTTACCAGAAAGAATATAAAAACTAATCAACTACTAAAAATATCAATGTATTACTGATGTTGACATATTGCTACACTTAATTTGTACTTCAGCTATGAGTAATTTAAAGTGTATTAACAAATCATTTAACTATACAACATAACTCCCTAGTAAATATCAAATGGTTCACTGAATTAAAATATCAGCTAACAATAGAAGCACGAAGTAAACCAGTAAAAACAAGACAATAAAAATATTACTTTGTCACTCTAGCCACCCATATTTTATTGACAAGGGAGAAATCTGTGTTAAAATTGTACCTATTCCAGACTCTGTATATAAACCACTGGTCTTCAATGCAGCACAATTTCTGTACTGATTGTATTTTCCAACTTCTTGTAAAGTTGTTAAATTTTGTAACTTTTTTTTTAAACAAATTGTGTAATCCAACCTCCTGATTTTTAAAAGCAGGGCAAACTTTGAGGTTAGATTAGGTTGCCCAGGTCTCTTTCTGAGAAAATTTTGAGAATTGGCAAAAATTCTTCTTCGAGCTACCTGTACTTAATTGCTGTCATGGTGAAGAATGTTTTCCTATATCCAGTTAGAATTTCTTGTGCTACAACTTGTGACTATTGCCACTTGTTTTCTTCCTGCATACTTCTGGAATGAAGGGCCCTCCTTCACTTATCTTCTCCCGGCTGAACTTCCTTCAACTTTTCTTTGTGCTGTGCTTCAGCCTCCTAACCATCTTGCTGGCTCTCTGTTGGACTTTTTCTAGATTAGCTACCTGTGCCTTGTAATTTGGAAGCACAAAGCTGTAGACATAGTTTCCAGATGCTACTTCATGAAGGCTATGAAGAGGGAAACAGTACCTTCTCTCAACTTGCCAGCTACATCCTTACTAATGCAGCCTAGTGAGCAGTTATTCTTCACTGCTGCAAGAAGATCCTTTGTACAAGCTATTATCAACTAGAAGTAAAGTTACTGCAATGTTATTTGATCCCCAAACCTATTAGACCTGCTAAAATAAATCTTTTTAATAAAAAGAACATTTATTTAATGAATGAAAAAGGATCTGAAGTTGTGTCTATGGCCAGTACTTTCAAGTAACTTTTCAGTCAGGCCCTCTTCAAGTCAGGACCAACATGAGATCCAGTACAGAGAAATCATTTTATCAGGTACTTGCCAAGCATTGTAAATGCTATCTATAGATTCCGCTTGCGTCAGTTTCTCTTTCTAACAGATAAGAATGAAAATATTTATTTGTTTAGATGGCTGCTGAAACCTTTGCATCATTTTTAAATAGCATATGGTAAAATATGAAATTTTGAGCATTATTTATTAAAATCTAAATTGTGATAATATCCAATTTTTCAATGTACTAATTAAACGGCAAAAAAATAAACACAATGTAATTAATCTTACTTTAAAGAACTTCACAACTACTGATATGGGCCTAGGGATATATTGCATGTTCCTGATCGGGAATTCTAGTGAAAAATATTGTGTAGTAAAGCCTCTAATTGGATATATGTGTCTCTGTAAAACTCCAATAGCATTTCACTGTAACTACTGCCTTGGGGACCTAGTCACTCTGAGTGATTTGACAGATCCTTTCTATAAGATGCAGCCACTTGTTCTACTGGTTATTTTCTTGCATTCTATAAAATTCTAGCAGTAAAAAAGAAGATTTACATACTATCAAGTCTCACTTTCTCTTGTAGAAAAATCAAAACTGTAATAAGGAATACAGAGTAATTTTAAACTTTCCTGTAGTATAAATCTCAAGGATTTGTGTTGCTCCCACCCCTAAAACATCGATGAATAATTTTATATGATAGTGTTTTTTTAAATAGGAGAATAACTAATCAAAATATATTTTATTTGATAATTATTTAAACATAGTTGTGCAAATATATTTCTTTTTTTTCTGAAGAAATGCTTCTCAAATCTAAGAACAAACTTTCTAAAACATGAAGAAAATGGAATTAATGATTTTTTTACTACAAAGCTGTGAACAAAATTGTGAACAAAAACATTTTGTCTCAAATAATAATAAAGACTAGTAATCAAGAGTTCAGTACTAGAATTACACTATGAATTATTAGCATGTATAATAAACTTTTCATAAGCTCTCAACTATAAATGTCTAACTGCTTCTGTCATCAGTTTTCCAAATTCCTCAGTGAAAAAACTGCTGAGTCCTTACAGGTTTTGTTGCATATACAAAGTACCAAACACACTAAATTGCTGTGCATTCAGTCTTTTCATAAGTAGTAAAATGCTTCTTATTGCTATTTGCCTGGACTTGAATTAGAGAAACCTGCTTTGCAGAAAACCATGCCCTACATACAGTTGCACAAGTTTTAGAGATTTTGTCCAAGTATTTTGACACATTGAAATAATCAGTTTTGTGATTTTTCACAAATGTTTCTGGTACTTTTATGTAAAATTGCTTTCTTTCCCTCCATTGTACTTGTTAAATGTGATTCTACTCATCTTGCCCTTGTTAAAACATGAAAAACAAAAAGTTAAAATACAAGAGAACACTTGATGCTTGTTTTTTGACAACTGATTTTACTGTGCAAGAAGCTTGAATGAATGATTATCCTGTGATGATGAATGATCTAATCAATGAGAGCATCCAGGGTACGCTTGGATAGCAGACACAAATAGCTTAACTGAAGTCTATTGATAAGTTTCAAGATAAGTAAAAGGTCAAAACCCTAAAATCAATTTCTGTGTCAAGAATACATTTATTTTTGATACGCAATTTGCAATATATCGAAAATCTAAGGTCACTGTTACACATGAAGGACATTTGAACAGTAGAACAGTGCTAATGATTGATAAATCAGTAGAAGAAATTCTTACCAAATTCTTTAGGTACAGTTATTGAATAATGGCAAGTCTGTCCAGCAGTGTAATTATGAGGATAACTTGGTGATAAAACCACTCCCTCTGATCCAGTGTACTGCCCTCCACATGGTGCTGGAAAAAGAAAGAAATGTGTTCTGTTAATTACAGGTGTCTGTATTAGTGCAGTCTGAAAATGAAAACCTAAAGATTACAAAATGACAGTTTAGTGCTTTTGCTTTTGTTTGGTTTTCCTATAATGACATATCTAATGATTCTTAGGATGTAATTTTTATTAAAATTTATTTGAAATTAGAATACATGAGTTTTACTTGACTACAGGTATTCATATAGGACTAAAAGTATAAATTATGTAGTTGAAAGAAACTGTAAACAAAGAATTTAGGTGGGTTTTTTTATTTGAATATATATGTATATCTATCTATGTAAAAAAAAGCTCAGAAAAAAACCACGATAATGCATAAATGGCACAACACAGTTATCTTGGGTCTCAGAGGAATACGTAGATGCGCTAACAGTACCCTGCACAGAATGCCATGGATTCTGCTTTGTGAGTGTATGCTTGAATTGCCTTGCTTTCATAACTTCCTAGATGATTATCAAAAGAGCATATGGTTTATATATAAAAACAAATATTTTGATTCATATGTATATAAAACAGAACGAGTAAGAGAAACTCTTTATAGCTACCAAAGTTAGAAGGGATATTTAAGGATAGTGGAGCCCTAAACTTCAGGACTAGTCAGGCATTATGTAAGTAGCAGTTCTGCCCATATCATGAGAAAAAAAAAACGAACAATGCATGCATGGTATGTTCCTTCCATGTATGGGCAGTAAATGTGGCATGGTAAGGAACTGCGGGATTTACCAACTGTAACTGACAGCATTACATCAGAGGAAGTCTGTGTCTCAAGAACTTCTCAGGAAAAGCCAAAGCAGGGAGTAGACGGAAAGGATATGTGCTTTTGAAGAAATAGCAAACATAAGGATTGGATAATTTTTAAGTTAAAATATCTCTTTTTGTTGGATATTGAGTAAATACATTTCTATATGTTGAAAAAAAAGTATTGCTGTCACTCTTCTCAACTTTTGAGAACTAATGGAAAGGCCTACCTTCTTATCAAAATCTTCATTAAAATGTAAGTCTTATAATAATGATATTAGTTATATGCAATCCAGTGTTCCTTTTTTTGTCAAATGATTTCATCAAACACTACTAAAAACTATAGATTTTACAAGAATAAAAGATTGTGATACACTGCTATTTTCCCCAAGAAGCCAATAAAGATATTATTTTTAAAATAAATAAATAGATAAATTAAATTATTAAAAACTAGAATAGTCACATTACTTTTGTTTTTAAGCAAGGAAAAGACCATTGCATAATCTAGACAATTACTTTCTACTATAAGGAACAAAGTAAACCAATGTTACTCTGCTGTGGGAATCTTACATATAGCAGATTACATTTTAACAACTTCCTGGAAAGTAACTCATGGTCTGGGGCTGTCAAAGGACCCTGCTACCAGCTCCCGGCTCTGCTGACCCAGCTCATGTGCTGTGGGACTGTGCCTAGTGAGTGAGGGCACAGCCTGTGCTTTGGTCATCCTCGGCTCCTCGCTCATCTGCCCTTGTGGAGAAGACCTGCTCTTTCTGCTCCCTGACAGCAACTGGGCTTTAAAATCACACTTGAAATATCTCTAAAAGTTTAACTTCCTTATACAGGCAGCAATTAATACCACAAATCTGTGTCTTCTCTTAGCTGCTTATATGAATTATTAAAAAATCCAATGTAATGATAGAAGGTGAGAAGTTTAATCTATCAGTAGACTGAATAGGATTATGTGGCTGAGGTGAAACTCAAATATCACAAGGAATCGGTTCATGCCATGAATTTAAAATCTTTATATTTCTTTCTCTTTTGGTTTGAGGATACCAGAATCTAAGCCACAAAGTCTGTCTTCTAGTTTCCAGATGAAATTCTCATGTTATGAACATTTCACTGGATTTAAAGTATATCACTTATGCTTAATTTAAAACAAATTCCAAAGTTATGGAGTTGTAAAAATGTTCCGTTCTAAAATGTGTTTTCCTATTTTTAGGCATGTTTTTAATAATATCTATGATAACATCTTCATAGTATATCCAGTCTGTAAGGAAAGCCCATGAGTGCTTAGGCTAAAAAAGATGCACAGAAAGTTCTCTTGTAGGTTAAGGCTGTAAGATTTATCAGTGTAGTTCTGTGTCAGTCAAACATATCCTAAACAGAACTCTGTTTTGACTATAAGTAACATTTGTTTTAGCAAGCAAAACCTACATTTTCAGATGATGTATTTTAATAACTTCATTAAGGATTGGTGAAATTAATAATGAAAAAAGTATGCCTGAGACTTTCCATTAGTGTTTCAGAATATACCTACTGGCAGTTGCCAACTGTTACCTAGATAAATATAAAATTTTTTTTCATCATGTCTGACTGTAAAATGCTACCTTAAAAAAAACAAACAAATAGTAGAAACCACAACACAAAGAAATAAAGTTGAATTAATCAACTTAATTAGGGTAATTTACTTTAAGAACTAAGAACATAATTTTCAGAGCTTCTTAGGATTTACTATACAGCACTCATTTTAGGTTCTTTTCCATTTTTCATGCTTCAAAATTTGTAATGTTTTTTCATAGAATATTTTGAAGAAGTTAAAAAAGAGGCAATTAACTATCAGTATAAAAAAAGAAGTATGAACTCAGAATATCGTGATAAGATGACATCATGAGCATTGATGTTTTCAGTTTTGATTGGGTTAATCTGTATATTACAAGAGGGCTTTACGTGACAACAAAAGTGATCCTGAGTGTATTTTGGTTCTGGTCTGCTATAGGACTCCTACCCTTAAAATTATGTGTAAATATGTTTTATATAATGGATCTGCAATTCATATCTATATTTAAACATAAAATAATTTATTTTGTTTACACTTTCCATTCACTTCATTGTTCTTTAAATTATTAGTGTCCCAATTTTACTCAAAATGATTCTTTACCCTACTTCCTTTGGATCTTTGGTACAGCCATCATTACAGTGATCCCTGACTTACATGGATCCAAAGAGTTCAGTAATTTGTGGTTCCATTATAACCCACAATTTGAGATTTTTGTCCTCATAAATCAAAGAGTTATTTAAGACTCCACAAAGGAGTATAAATAGATAAATATTTATTTATCTAGTATGGTTTACTCCATACTAGAGACACAAGTGTAGCAGTCATGTAAATGATACTTTAAAAACCTCCACATCTTAACGAAGTCATGAGTATGTGTTTTAAAATGGAACACACAGTAAACCCTACTAGATAAATAGACTTAAAGTACTTTCACAAGTATGTATTCCAGTTTAGTTTTACTCAGATTAACAGTGACAAGATACCTAATCTTCCAGTTAGTAATTTCTGCTTCTTTAAACACCCAGTTTATTTAGAATAGATATCATAAGCATCTCAATACTGCATTAATTGTCACCTTGGAATAAGAATTATAATTACTGAGGCAGAAAATTAAAATGACATCTCAGAGCTATGGCTAACTAACTTATCCTCTATCCCTTGTTTCAGCATTTGTATTATATAAATATAGAACAATTTTAACAAATAAAAAGAAAGTTACATATATTACTTATTGCTAATAAAGCACTAAATGATTTATGTTGAAAAACAATCTCCTGTAGATTTTAGATTTTTAATTATCTATTGGATGATCCTCAATATGAACTCAGTGTGAGATATTGATGCCTGTTTTGTTAAAATACAGGTATTCTTTTAGGAGCTCTGTCAGTCAGTTCTAGACCTTTATTTCTGGGTGTAAAAAACAGAGGATTGAAAAGAACACATCCCCTAATTTTTGATTTAATATTTTATAAACTGTTATAATAATAGTATTTTAATATCAAATTATTTCTTAAGAAATAGGATGTTCATTCTGCTTTAAAAAATTAAGAAAATAAGTGTTGATTTTTAAATTTAAATTTAAATTTTGCATCAAAGGCACAGAAAGCTGAAAAAATGATATGAGAAGTATTTCAGCTTACAAGGTGAACCACAGGTCATTTTTATTTCTCTACACTACTCAGTGTTTTATAACAACTTCTTAAATAATACAAAATATAATTATTCTACAAGTATTTTTTCATAAGGTATTAAAGGCAAACTATCGCAATGTCACAGCAAAAGCTGCATTCTGTGCTCTTTATAAGTAAAACAATCATCCTGCTGTTTCATGTGCTCCAAATATTCACCATATGGAGGGAAAAAAACCTTGTTAATTTTCTTTAAAATTTTTTAAAAAACAAAGTTACTCAATCAAGAACCCCTGAGAAAAAAACATCCATCCTAATTCTTCTTTATTGTGATGGTCAACAAGCTGAACATAAGTCAGCAATGCGCCCTTCCAGCAAAGGTGGCCATCAGCCTCTTGAGCTAAGTATTAGGAAGATCATTTGCCAAAACATCAAGGGAGGTGATCCTTCCACTCTACTCAGCGCTGGTGAGGCTACATCCTAAGTACTGTGTCCAGTTCTGGGTTCCCCAGTACAAGAAATATATGGACTTAGTGGAGTAAGTCCAGTGAAGAGGCACAAAGATGATTGCTTGGCACGTCTGTCATATGAACTGATGCTGAGAGCACTGTTTAGCCTAAGAAATAGAAGGCTCGGAGGGGATCTTTTCAATGTGTATAAATACTTGATGGGAGGAAATGAAGAAGAGGGAGGAGCCAGACTCTTCTTAGTAGTGTCCACTCACAAAACAAGAGGTAATGACCACAAATGAAAATGCCTGATGTTCCATCCTAACACAAGAAAACACTTTTCTATTGTGAGGGTAGTCAAATACTGGCACAGGTTACCCAGAAAAGTTGTGGAGTCTCCATCCATGTAGATATTCAAAACCCAACTGGACACAGTCCTGGGCAATCTGTTCTAAATGACCATGCTTGAGCAAGGAGGTTGGACTAGGTGATCTCTAGAGGTACGTTCCAACTTCAGTGATGATATGTACAGGAGTCCATCCAGGAGATAAACTAATTACAGTGTAAGTTTAAGGACCATCCAGGAGGCAGGGTCAGAAGCAGAACTTTAAACAAGTAAATATAACATAATTCAGGCTGAGAGTGAAGGCCCAAGGCTGAGTTTAAAGAGATCTCCTGGGCCTTTGGGCAGGGGTTGTAAGTGAAGATCCCAGCTAGAGCTGGTCTGGACAATTAAGACCTGTCTCTGCTCTCAGGGACATTCTTGCAGGTATTAAATTAAAATCTACACAAATTGATACTTTAATACCCTGTGATTGAAATGTATAATAATAACAACAACAACAATAAGAATAATAATAGGTGCATACAAAAATAAGTATATATAATAATGATAGGTATATAACAATAATATTATAAATAATAAAAATGTATCTAGAGTAATTTTTTGTGGGCAAATCTGTTTAGCATGCAGCTATTGACCTGTTGCTATAACCTGAAAGGCTTGGAAATAAATGATGCATACTTTTGCATTATTCTGGGTTTGCTGTTTCATTGATAAATTACTGTTTTTTCTTTACAGAGTGGTTATACAATCTCCATACCTTTCCTTAAATTGGCATAATCCATAATTCTGTGGATATTCTGCCAACCTCTGAAAAGATGAGTTTAAATGATATATACATGTGTGCATATGTATGTACTTGTGTGTGTGTGTATTTATATATATATATATAAAAATAAAAATGTCTGTGTCTGTGTGTGTATGTATAGGCATATATTAGCACTGGTGAGACCACACCTCGAATACTATGTTCAGTTTTGGGCCCCTCACTACAAGAAAGACATTGAGGGGCTGCAGCACATTCAAAGAAGAACAATGAAGATGGTGAAAGATCCAGAGAACAAGTCCTGTGAGGAGCAGCTGAGGGAACTAGGGTTATTTAGCCTGGAGAAAAGGAGGCTTAGATGAGACCTTATTGCTCTCTACCTAGCAAGGTGGGTGTCAGTCTCTTTTCTCAAGTAACAAGTGAGAGGACAAGAGGAAACGGCCTCAAGTTGCACCAGGGGAGGTTTAGACTGGATATTAGGAAAAAATTCTTCACTGAAAGTGTTGTCAAGTGTTGGAACAAGCTGCCCAGGGAAATGGTTGAGTCACCATCCGTGGAGGTATTCAAAAGACATGTAGATGTTGCGCTTAGGGACATGGTTTAGTGGTGGACTTGGCAGTGTTAGGTTAGCGGTTGGACTCGATGACCTTAAAGGTCTTTTCCAACATGAATGATTCTAGGATTCTTATTTTGTGTGGTTTTGTGTGTGCGTCAGAGCAGGGATTACAATCCAAAGAGCCTGAAATAATGTGAGACTTTTACTGAAGTCTAGCAGAGTGGTGTTGTCATAGCTGAAGTCATGGAGAGAAGTAGCAATTAAGCACTACTGATAATCACCAACCCATTGCATCAGCTTCCCATGCCTTTTTCTTTAGGAATATAAACATAGACTTAGCCTGTGGCTACACTGACACTAAATAATACAAAAGCCTGTTATTTGGCCTTGGGACCAAACAGCATGATTTGTCACAGCAAATACCTGCAATAGTACTAGTACTACTGCTCTCACTTTCAGAAACCAATGCAGGTGGCCTACCGAGAAAGAGGGTCTGTCTCATGTTTACTCCTGCACTGCACGTAAGAAATTTTAAAGAGTGATGTAAGGTCTGGAACAAAATCATGCCTTGAAATAGTCTGACAACTTAAGTCTATCAACCTATTTCCAGTCCCCAGTCCTTTCTCTTAAAGTAAATTCAAATAGTATATGCATAGTCTAAGTTGCTACATCCTTTTAAAATGCAGTTCTAAATTACTATCACTAGGAAGGTAACACCTGAAAACAATACATCTTGAGACTATGTGGGAGAACAGATAAATCCCTGTCATTATAAATCAGTCATATATTGAAGCTCCATTTTTTTGAAAGGACTGCCCCTATTTGTAGTCTAAGAAAAAATAAATTTGCAACAGAGAATACAAGGAGAATAAAAAGAAACAATGGATAGGCCAGCACTACTTCATAATTATTAGTTAGTCTATTTTATTTGGAGTATTATAAGGATCACAAAGCTTTCCACTAAAATTGATGTAAAGGGGAAACCACACAAACTTACATATTAATTTGTAATCATTATTATGAACATAACAATGTGTCGATTTCAGAATTTAAAGATATTTTTAAATAGTTAAAATGATACATTAATGACTAAGCTATAGTGCAAAACACATATCATCATAATTTTCATTTTTTAACTTCAGATTTTTTTAATACCAGCTATATGCATCAAAATAGTATAAATATCCTGAGGGACTAAGCAACTGAATTCACTGGGATGACAAGGGAAATGGTAAGAAAACAGTACATACCATTACAAGATGGCAATGCTCTGTTCCATGCTGGTTTTCCATCTGCACCAATTACACATGTGATACTTGAAGGATCAATAATCTTATATCCAGAATCACACTGGTAAGTAATAGTTGAACCAAGCTTAAAGTCTATTCCTATTCTTGTCCCATTCATGATGTTTCCAGGATCAAAACAAGCTTCCCGTGGCTTTTCTGTTAAAAGGAATTAAATCAAATCCATATACAGTTTCAATTTAAAAAATAAAATAAAACTGAACAATTATCAGTGTTTTTTTCCAGTCAGTTTACATTTTTCAACAGCTATTAAAATATTTTTCTTGTTTCTGTATGCTTACTACAAGATCATGGATGTTTGCATTAGATCGACTATCTGGCCAAGGAAATTACAGAATCTAACCAACAGCATTTTCTTCCTACCTTTTGTTAGTAGAACTCTCCAAAAGCTGAATGACTGCAATGCCGTTTAGCAGTGTAGAAAAAACCCTACCATTTCTAGAATTCACCACTTAACACTATAATGTTTTTTAATCAACTATCATGTTAGGTACTCGATAACTTCTGGTTGGAGAGATGCCATACTATGGAATAATTTAAACATTAAAAATCTACTGTTCCTCTATGCTTCATATTTAGAGAAGATCTAATAATAACTGGAGCTTGAAGGCTGATGAAATAAACACAAGAGTTATTTTCTGGCATGAGCTAATAGGTACAAAATCTTTAAGTCAAAGTGAGTATAGACATTAATGTTATCAAGCCTAGGATTTCTTTCATCATCTTTGGCAAGTTAAAATACAAAGAAAATGGATGGGAGAAATAATTGATATTAGAAATTACTTTGTTTCAAGAATATGATTGAGATGATCTTCAAATAGGAAGAATTTAGGCATAGAACATTATTTATGACTAAATAAATGAAAACAAAATATTAGTGTTACTATACCGTCAGTAACTATTCAATACTTTTTCCTACAGGAGGCTTAAACAAAAAATATATGACAATATTGTGTAATATTGCTTCTAGAAATAATGTTTTGCTAAATATGTGAACTCTTTAGGAGGGAAGGATGCACCTAATCTAAATAAAGTTCATTATAGGAGGCAAAGAGTTTTTATTAAAAATTCCAGAGTCAAATTCATAGTCAAAGTTTACAGCATGCCTCCTTGCTTATTAAATGTTAATAAAGCACATATTTTAATGAAATACTCAAGGAATATTATCTTAAAGCAAAACTAGATGTCTCTAATGAGAAATGTAAAGTAATAAATTTTATATTAAATATTAAAATAATGTATGTAATAAAATATTGAATTATTAGGCACAAATGTACTGGCCATTGAATAGAATAACATTTTAAAATATACTGTTCTGCTTTTATATGCTGTATTTTTATTTTATTATTTAACTTCCAGTTGCATAGAGGTACACATATCAGACTGCTGAGAACAAAAAAATACACACACAGGAAAAATGTGTATGCACATTTTTAATGGGAATCTTTATCTCTTTACCTCCTTCTGATCAACTTGTCATTTTCTTTTCCTGCAGACCAACAAGACTTCCTGGAAAAAATTGTTTTCCCTTTTTATTTGTATTTTGTTTCAAGTGTAGATAGGAACAAACAGACTAAGATTCATCTATGGCAATATGACAATTACTTTGGGAAGAAAAGCCTTGCCAACATGGAGAATAATGCAAGATGTTGGATGAAAGATGAAGACTAATTATAAAAATTATTTAATAGTTCTTTTTAGCCTCCCTCTCTTTTATTGGTAGTTCTATATTTAGATATTTCTGTTCCTTTGTTTTTTATATGTACATTAATGTGGTTTGCTTCCATTGTCAAGAAAAAGAAGCTGAGGTAGCCCCTCTGCTGATGAAAAACAGCTTGATAAATCTCAGCAGAGATGATAATCAAGCCAGAGACAGCATCTGTGACCAGAAAAGAAACCAGCATTTGAAGTGAGTATGTGTCTTTAATAAACAGTCAGCATAAGCCATTCTCTAGCTATTAATAAGTAGCCCCCAAAAATGCAAATATTGTCCTGCAGTAGTTATTCAAAAATGCATATGTAGATTCAACAACAAAGTGGAAAGGATAATGTATTGGTATATATCAGCAAGGAAGCAGCAGCAGACATTTATTCTAATTGGGTAAGACAATTCCGTTATTTTACTCTTTTCCAAATGTTACTTCTGATGTATATCTTCTACCTTTTTTTTTTTTTTTTTTTTTTTTTTCTGGAAGATGAAAATGTGCATAATGGAAAGACATTCCTCTGAAGAGGATTTCTTTGTTCCTCCACACATTTACAGAAAATAATTTTGAAAACCTACATTGATGCAAACAGGTATTTGGCAGTTTAGTATGAGTACATCTAGAAGTAAACAGATTTGAACTTCAATAAATATGAAATAACTTTTCTTTCCCTTTATGTTTCCATAGATTATGGTGAGAACAGTACCTTTATAGTCAATGGCAAATCCTGACATTCCAACAGAAGCATCACTGCGAAAAGCCAGAAACAGACTGTTACCACTGCTCTCTATTCTTTCAGGAGCCTGTGAGCCTTGAAAACTGCCAATAAGAGGACCATTGGAATCTTCCCCTTCATAAATATGTAGAAAATCATAACTGGGTTCCATACTGAAACTGAAAATAAAGGAAAAAGAGAATTAAGTCTTCATTTCTTTTTCATGAGTTAAACACTACTGTGACTGTGGATGCCAATATTCTCCCTAACACATTTTATTCTCCAGAAATAAAAGTATTTTTAAATATGATTCACAGCGAAAATTTACTAACTTTCAGTGTTCTCTTCATCATTGCTTTGAACACCTTCAGCTTTCCAAAAGATCTATCAGGCCATCATGCAGGCTCTGTCTACAGTCAGTGAAAAAGATGTTCTCCCACCTGTCTTAAACACCTTTCTCAAGATGGAGTGAATCACCTGCTGCAGAAAGGCTGCCTCTTACCAGTGACCACAGGAATGATCCAGACAAGTAGCTTAAATTAAAAGTCCAGTTTTTAGTTGGCTAAACAGGATGATACCAAATCCACCTATTACAAACATGAATTTACCATTTTAGTAACAAGGTGCTTTCATATGGAAAGACCACTGTCTTGGAACTTGCCTTTGTTCATATCCAAATTATATCAGAGAATTATGCTAAATTAAAGTGACTTCTTATTATTCTCACTAAAGCATCTATGCTATGCCATATCTGATGACATTTCTATGTTTATACAAAGCAATTATGAAGACAATATGAATGGAATGTCCTTCAGAGGAATTTAATTGAGATGAATTCTGAGACAACATAAAGATAAAAACACAGCCATTTATATGAGAAATTTGTACAGAGCTAGATAAAAGGATATACTAGGAACATTGAAGAAAATATAAGAAAAGTAAAACTACATTTAAAAAAGCAGTCAAGGACTCAGTCAAGTGTGTGGATTTTTTCTTTCTAATTATCTTTGTAAAACAAAATAAATATTTGGCTTTTTTGCAAGTGTGGTGGTCAGCTGTTTTTTTTCTATTACATCTGTTAGTACTGTTAGACACAAACTTTTCCAAATCATGTAAGACAAAAAGGAACAATGTCTTTAGCAAAGAAATTAGCAAAAACATTTTTCTAAGTAATGTAAAATGAAACTGGCTTCATATAATGAATAATATTTCATGCCCTATTTTTAAGAGGTAAGAGAAGCCCAAAAAATGTTTTGAAACTTTCATTAAGAGAGTTTTTAGTTGAGAGTTAGAAGAGTTGAAAGAAACAGCAGTCTAAAAACCAAAAACAAGGAAAAGCAAATTGTAGAGAGCACTGTTTTTCAATCTTTCTGTAGCCAGCACACATTTGACAAAATATAGTGTATCTCTCTATTCTTAGCTCACATTCTTATACTATGCAGACACTGCTGTCTTCTCAAAACCAGTTCCTTGAGAATAGTACAGGTCTTAGCTGTAGCATACTGCCTAAGAATGAAAAACGTTAGATAAAATGAACAGAAATTGTTACTTTAAGAAAGTAGATTTTGCAGATGCCAAAGAAACATAACCCCTCACGATCATCTGCCAAAGGTCTTGGGATTCTGGGGAGGTCCTTGCTGACCAGAAGCTAGCCAATGTCACTGCAATTTACAAGAAGGGTGTGAGGGAAGACCCAGGGAACTACAGACATGTTAGTTTAACCTCAGTTCCTGGAAAAATTATGAAGATTATACTGGGTACTATTGAAAGACATTTAAAGAATAATGCAATCACCAAGCACAGTCAACATGGGTTCACAAAGGGAAAGTCCTATTCAACTAATTTGATATCCTTCTGTGATAAGGTCATCCGCCTAGTGGATGAAGGGAAGTGGTGGACGTAGTTTTCCTGGATTTTAGGAAGGCTTTTTCTACTGTCCCTCACAACATTCTTCTGGACAACTTGTCCAACTGTGAGATGAGCAGGTACATGGTGCGCTGGGTGAAGAACTGGCTGAATGGCAGATCTCAAAGGGTTGTAGTGAATGGGGCTACATCTGGCTGGTCACCAGTCACCAGCAGTGTTCCTCAGGCCTCTAGGGCCAGTTCTGTTCAATATATTTATCAATGATATGGGTGCAGGAGTTGAATGCACCATTACCAAGTTTGCAGATGATACCAAACTGGGAGGTGCGGTTGAGTCTCTCGAGGGACAAAAGGCCTTGCAGAGGGATCTAGATTGATTGGAGCATTGGGCAATCATTAACGAGATGAAATTTAACAAGCCCAAATGCCGGATTCTGCACCTGGGATGGAGTAATGCTGGGCACAAGTATAAATTGGGAGAGGAGTGGCTGGAGAACAGCCCTGAAGAAAGGGATCTGGGGGTGCTGGTCGACAGCAGGTTCAATATGAGACAGCCCTGGCAGCCAAAAGGTTAAACCTCATCCTGGGGTGCATCAAACACAGCATAACCAGCTGGTCAAAAGAGGTGATTCTCCCACTTTATTCAGCGTTGGAGCAGCCTCACCTTGAGTACTGTGTGCACTTCTGGGCCTCAAAATTTAAGAAGGATGTGAAGGTCCTTGAATGTGTCCAGAGGAGGGCAACAAAGGTGGTGAAAGGGTTGGATGTCCTGTGAGGAGCAGATAAGGACTTTGAGCTTGCCTAGTTTGGAGAAAAGGAGGCTGAGGGGTGACCTCATTGCTCTCCACAGCTGCCTGAGGAGGGAGGTGCTGATCTCTTCTCCCTGGTATCCAGTGATAGGGCACGTGGGAATGGTTCAAAGATGCACCAGGGGAGGTTTAGACTGGACATTAGGAAACATTTCTTTACCAAGATGGCGGTCAAACACTGGAACAGACTTCCTAGAGAGGTGGTTGATGCCCCAAGCCGGTCAGTGTTTAAGAGGCATTTGGACAGTGCCCTTAATAATATGCTTTAACTTTTGGTCCACCCTGAAGTAGTCAGGTAGTTGGACTACATGATCTTTGTAGGTCCATTGCAACAAAAATCTATTCTATCCTATTCTATTCTATTCTATTCTATTCTATTCTATTCTATTCTATTCTATTCTATTCTATTCTATTCTATTCATCAAGGAAGTTATTGAAAGGATTGCAGAGATGGAGTTATTTCAGCACTGACATTTCATATAGATCAGATGGAGTTTGTGACAGTGTATTATTTGTGTTCTAACATTAAGTATATTTGTAAAACTATCTCAATTTACTTCTGTATTACAAAGTTGCCAGCATGTATTTGCACACTTTTTCATTAACTATGAATACATATTAATCTTATGGGCCATTTATACTAAAAATACAGTATATATTAAAAAAGAAAAGCATTTTCCATTATTTCTGTTTGATACACATACGTATACAGATAACAGTGTTGGTTTTCCCCTCCTTAATTTGTATTCCAATTTTCCTTTTTTTCTTTTTTTTTTTTTATTTTTCTAAAAGGTCTGGAGAATTTAATAACTTCTAGCACAGACTATCAAGTTTAGGAAAGACAGGCAGTCCTGTGTGTATTACTGGACCACAATTATTTATAAAATATACTGGAAGTATAGTATAAAGTGCAAATTCCATTATATTGCTCATACTTGTATTCCTTAGATTAGACTTCACAAACAAGCCTGAATACTGAGTAACTATATGTTTCTTTCATCTTACTTGAAATGGGACATTTGAGCTGATTATTTAGGCAGTCCACAGAAATATGCTGCTTACCACACCTATCATGTGACATCTTCAAGAGTGTAATTGGTGGAGAATTATTCTCATTCTTTAATGCTATTTGATCAAATACCTAAAGTACAGAATTGTCACGTTCTTGATTATATAATTTCAAGTACTTTAGGCTTTGATTCTTTAATTTATTGTGTGTCAGTATTTTATTAGAAAACACATTTATCCATGAAATAAACTGTTGTGGGGTTTTTTTTATTTTGTTTTGGTGTTTGGGTTTTTTTTCAGAAAAAGGGTGCAAATATTACACAACAAAATTCTGAACATGCCATCATCTTGTCCTAAAAGAATCAGAATTGATCACCATACCACTGAAGTCAACAGCAATGTTACCATTCTTAGCTTAAAAATCACACTTAGGACAGAGAATCAAAAAAAAAGAAAAAAAAATTGCATTTGTATCCATAGATATACAAGCAAGATGATTATATAGGACTGATTCAAATAGAATGATGAATTGCACACATGAATATGACTACATCCCTGAACTTCATTTTATGTTAAAAAACAATTCAACAAATACAGGTTGATGATGGAACACTGAGTAAATAAAACTTTCTTATGAGACAACATTATCTACACATCTTTTACGTCTTGCCTAAGTAGACCATTTTTTTTCCTGATCTATACATTCCAGGAAAGTGCATTTAGACTGTATTTGTAAAAACCTTTAAGAACTGAGTTACAGATAGTGTTTCCACTACAGTTCAAGCCTCTATAAGGTACAACAACATAAATCAAGCATTTCTACAAATTTACATTGTTTTTCAATGATTTTTATTCCATAGGTCACAAAAAGATTTGTTGCTCAGGAATAGATTCAATATCAAAAGTGCCATAGAACTATATTATTTTCTTTTATGTTATTTGGAAGCAAGGATATAGCACATATTAGAGGTATGCTCCAGGACTTAGCCAGAGAATATAATTAGAAGCTTTAAGAAGTGAAAAATGATGCCATTTTTAGATGTGACATTTAAAATCCTTTTAAACAGAGGCATTCATCTAGAAATAGTACCTTTTGAATATCAAGGCAATGACAAAGTCAGGGTTTACTTTTATTCTCCAGTCACATTCTTTCCCAGGAGGATAAGGCTGTGGATAGTTAGGTGATAAAATAACTCCTGCTGGGCCTGTCAAGTTTCCTCCACATGCAGCTGTCACAATGAAAAAAGAAATAGGAATGTGGTCACATGTTAAACTCACAGGCACATATTAGCTGTTAAACAGGAGAAAATTGACTTCTACATTTACCAAAAATAATAAAAATTTAAAAAAGCCCCAGAGCTTTCCCATTTCCAGCTAGCAAACATTTTTTATTTTTCTTTTAAAAAGTGAGCTCCATTCATATTCAAAAGAAGCACAAGAAAAGCTCTTTCTAAGAGAATAAAAATATGAAGTTAAATAGGAAGTCCTGTATATTCTTGCTCTTACTTAATCCCATTTCTATCAAGCTGAAGTATTTCTTATGTACTGGAAGTACTTTAAGAACTGGGAAAGCTCAATAGCAGGATTCAGGATGCAGTTTCTTTTGACCGTTGATGTAACATAAAACAGTTTGATTCCCTCAGTAAAGGTATCACCCAAATAAAAAATCAAATACATTCATTCAGTTACCATAAAGTGAACATTACTTTTAAACAGAGAAGGAGTCCAACTTCCAAAGATGATAATCACATAGAAGTCTAACTAAAAAGTACAGTAGTCAAAACAGTCTGCATCTACATTACCAAGTCATGCAGACTGACAGGAACACATTTATAGTGCAAAACAGTTGGTACTAAGGATTTGGAATCTGCATTAAACATTTTAAAGAAGAAATTTTTCAGGTCATTTCTACTGTGGTCCAAAGGACTGAATGCTCACTAGTGGCTGAAGTACATCAGATGCACTCATAGAATACATCTTACAGTTTAGTTTCATTCAAAAGCTCCAAGAAAATTCAAAATCAGGAACTAAACTGTGAGTAAAAAAATTTACTTGGAAACTGTGCACCTAACCCAAATGAAAACACTAATGAAGATATTCCCCCCATGGTATTTATAAAAACAAAGTAAACTTTTTTTTTCCCCTCCATTATTTACTTATTTGTTTATTTATTTAAACCTTTAGTATATTTAAGTATCTGGGGCTTTTTGTGTCTAGTTTTTGTATTTTAGTCATTATTTTTGATCCAGGTGTTGGGGTTTTTTTCTTTAATTTGTATTTGTTTGGCTTTATTCACAAATAAAGGTTCCAGAAAATGTTTCACATGTTCCTTATGTGTGTTGATGATTCAGCCTGAGATAACTATGATCAAAATTATAAAGCACAAATAGAGCAGAAAACATTAAACAATCAGGAACAGAAGTAGCACATTCTTCAGTACTGAGTAGTACAGTTATTCAATATAAATAATTTATTTATATGTCAGCATACTGAAATAAGGACTTTATGGTAATTTTTAAAATTACATATAATGGCTTTACAGAACCCTTAAGACTTCTAATATTGTCATGTCTACAGTAAAGATTACTTTAATCTGCTTTCCCCTTCGAAGTCACCTTGAGTACACTGGAGAATAACAATATATGTATACTTTTCACCCACAGGTACTCTTTCTTTCCTTCTTTATTTCCTTCTTCCTTTTGCATTTTGTTTTTTTTACTAGACTATAGAGAAATATGGAGTGATTATAACTGGTATTTACAGAAAGAGTATGAATCTTCTAGAGCTTTAGGCACCAGGTATCTTTTAGTTTTTACTTTTGTTTAAATATTTTTAATTTGTGAATAATCCTAGTATGTTTAGTAAACATATTCATACCGTTATTTATACATTGCACACAAGGTATCCAGAAGACAATGTTCAGATTATATACTGCTCCAGTTCTGCTAGATGATACAGAATTAGAAACGCTATCCTGCATTATCCTGAATCCTTCACAGTATTTCTGAGAAAACTGTAAACACTTTAGAGAAACAGAGGGACTTCAGTTTTGGAAAGAAATTAGGGATTTGCTGTTTTGGAAAGAGCTTCTCCAAAGGGGCTTTTAGAAAGAAAAACCATGATGCTTATTCCAGTGCTATTAAAACATACTGTATCTGGGTTTAGGATATTAAGATAAGTCTTCATTTAGTTATAAATCAACAGGCAACAAAATCATAAAGATTTTAAAAATTACTTAGCAGATAATTTTTCACAGATGTTGATTAACTCTCAGAAAAGCTACACTGATGACCTTAAAATACATTTCAGCAAGATTTCTAAGCCTGTAATTATTAGCGTACTGACCAGAACCTCAGAGAAACCTTTATGCTATATAGGACTATGGAACCAAGCATCAAAAGTTATTTCAAAGAAAGAAGATATCCCACCCTCTCCTGGTGTTATGGAAATATATCTTATTTCTTTCAGCACCATAGTCACTTTGGCCCCCTTCTCTGCATCTACCTTTCCCAACAAGCATGCTTCAGAAAAAATATCTTTAGCTTCCTAGGGATTGCACAGCATGGGTATTTAGTCTATAAGAGAACTCAGAAAATTTTCAGAATAAATAATGGATCACAGCCTGTGTAACTACGTCATTACACAGAAGACCATTATAATGAGACCATTTCAATGAGAAATTTTATTTTATCCAAATCACCTCTTCTGTTTAAATATTTCTATTAGACTTTGTCGATTTTAAACTTGCATGAAGTTTAAAGGATATAGTGAGAAAATTACATTCAAAAATAACGTTAATCTTGCAAATGAAGCTGTCGGTAACCCTAAGTATGAAATAACTGGGTTCTGTAAAGGGCATCACTCCAGCATGAGCATCAGATGACTACTAACATTTCATCGTA
The DNA here is from genome assembly GCF_047716275.1 of Strix uralensis. Lineage (NCBI taxonomy): Eukaryota > Metazoa > Chordata > Aves > Strigiformes > Strigidae > Strix > Strix uralensis. The sequence continues at coordinate 24,697,497 of NC_133974.1, forward strand.
TTACCTATGCATGTAGGAGGATCAGGTTGCCAGAAGAATCGGTTATTCAGTTGCACACATGTAATTTTAGCCTGTCCTTGAAGTTGATAGCCAGGGTCACATTGAAAGGTGGTAGTGTCTCCAGGCTCTCTGCTGTCTCCGTATCTAGTGCCATTCTGTGGTGTCCCAGGATCGTTACAGGTTGATGCAATAGAAGCTGTAAGGGAATGATGAAATAAAAGCTTTAAGGTATAGATAATAAACATCCATAATTAAAAGCACAATATTTTTATATGAGCATTCCAACCAGAGGCAGTATTATTTACTCATCAGTTAATATAGGAAGGCATTTTGTTTCTTTCTTTTTACGCGAATCTGCCCACTGAGATACATCATGATTATGTTGGCTTCCTGCCAGCTTCCTTAGTATAAAATATGGCCTGAGAGGAAACAAACACAGGCTTTTCTTTTTTCTTTTTTTTTTTTTTTTTTCTGTCCAGCTAATGCATCAAAAGAGCTAGTAACTCCTTTTCTCACTTTAATGTTCTGGTTATCAAAACAAATTTTGTTATGCACTTTGATGCCTTTGTGCAATATGGTAAGTATCATAATATAAATAACACTGTTTTATAGTCTTAATATCCTGCAGCATGCAAATGCTATGGTTACCCAGCTGGCTGAGTCAAATACCAGTTTTATGTAGCCCTGAAGTTCCCATTTCGGGGCCAAGCAACAACTTTCTTAGAGTACATTCAAACTTAATCTAAGCAAAATATCTCACCTATGTTCAATCTCCTAAGTCTGGATATGGATTTTACTTTGTAAAAAAATGAATGAATTAATTAAAAAAGCAACGTTAAACTGAGCAGAACAATCAGTATAGTATGACTTAAAGCAAATAATCATCCAGAAAGTGGATACACAAATCTACATCCACTATGGTGCTGTGGAAGATGCCAGGTTTCTTTTACTGGCTTCAGACATTCAACGTTCTGAGTTGCAGTAAACACTGTAGTCTTCCCAAGGAAAGAAGGTCCCATCTTTGGAGGCTACTGTCTCTAAATCACTAAATTGCACATTGCTTCCTACAACTCCAGGCTGTTCCACCCAAACATGTATTTTTCAAAGAACTTACCACAACTGTGAGCAAAAGCCAAAATAGGAAATACCAAATGCAGTGTCACAATCAATATTAATGATATTGGTAAGTCCCTCTACCACTTTCCTCATCTTCATTCAACCAAGTTTAAACTTCCTGAATCCAGACCAAAGACTTTTAAAAAACCTGCTATGCTACACCCTTCTGCTCATCTCCAGTACTTCAAGGGATAATTATTGAAAAATGTGAAACATCAATATTAAATTACTGGGTTTTTTTCTAATATGAACTATGTATACTCTCTTGTGTGCTCACGCATTGAACAGCTGATTCACTCTTAAACTGATTCATAACCATCTCAACTCTATATCTGATGTCTTTTCAAGGTATAATTTTGCTCTGATGTCTGTAAGACATGATCAGACTGATGAGGAACATTCAGAGAAATAATGATGTAATTTATTAAAAGCATATCTGCCATTGTTAAAACTTGTTTTTCATCAGTTTGTTGGCTGATAGGCTAATGTTATTTGGCTGCCCCATTCTCCAATGTTCTCTGGGAAAGCAGTGAATATGTCTTCTGTATTTTGAGAAGTATGTAGCACCTCACATACTTGGGTTTTAGGACAGTGTAACAAATTACAGGCCAAAAAAGACTAAGAACATAAAGTATCATAGAATCATAGAATACCAGGCTGGAAGGGACCCCACGATCATCTGGTTCAAACTTTCTTGGCAAAAGCATGGTCTAGACAAGGTGGCCCAGCACCCCTTCCAGCTGAATCTTAAATGTGTCCGATATAGGGGAAAATCGATAATCACTTTCTATTATTTTAAATAGAGGGGCACAGTCTCTTCCACACCTCCTGTAAGTGATATGTGGTAATGATAATAGTCCATCCTCCCTGTTCTATTTTTTGGGGGCTTGGGATTTTTTTTCATTTTTTCTGTTAAAATCCCAGGAAACATTAATATTTCATTAAAATGATTTTGTCAGCTTATTTCAAGTGGTACGACCCACAGGCTTTCATAAGATAAAAGAGATCCATCCCTTCCACCACTATGCAATCTTTGTGACCATAATGTGTGGGTAATCCATTGTCTGTATTAATAACTGCACCTACTCCTTCCATCCACACTAATCCGACTGTAAGAAATAGCAAGAGCAACTAAACATTTGCAAAACTGAAACAATTACCAAGTTGTACAACTGGAAAACACTTTTTTTGTGTGTGTGTTGTAAATATTGAGGAGACAGAAAGGTTTAAAAAAGAATGTTCAAAATGAGATTGGTAAAATGGTTTTATGCATGTTCTAGCAAACAGGTGGTCACTTAAATCACAGAAACTGCAAAACACCTCTGTATAAGAATTCATGAATTATGATAATTTGCACACTACAAACACCAGACCTTTGTTTAACATTTTATTTATTAATTATTTTATTAATTTATTATTTTCAACATTTTATTATTCATAAGTTTTTGACCTTGTTTCCATTCCAAAATAGTACATCTCATACCTTGGGATGGTTCCTATATCTAAATGAATTAAAAGACATGGCAGGTTTATTAACAGTGGTGGACTTTTTTTCCACCAGAATTTATAAGCATCAATCCAAGAATTATAGTAACAGCTGTCACTACTAATGAGTACTGTGTAAGCACTCCCCAGGCACCACTCTGACAATTTACCTGACATCCAATATTAGTGCAGTTTACTAAATGTATACTTGGCCACAGGGGAAGGAAAGCATGGTCATGACCTCAGAGAAGTTATTTCTTATTTGACAGGCAATATCAGCTCTAAAAAATGGATCACTATAGTACATATCTGTTAAGGAATCATAATTATCATAATAAAGAATCATAATAAAGAATCATATATGTAAGTATATGAGCATAAGCCCATCTCTGTCATTAATTAGTATCTTTTTTCAACAAATTTCTGAATATCTTAATTTTCTCCTTGAAAGGTTATGCAATATAATATCTCAGCAAACAACATTTTTTCCCATTTTGACTGTGCTAAGTATGCACCAATTACAAAAGACAGATGCCTTTTAGTATTCATTTCACTGTTAATCTCCATTTCTTATATACAAAGTTCTAAATTTCAAAAACAATCACAGATGTTTAATAAGCACCAGAATGTTCTTTACACTTTTGTTCTGGCAGCCTCAGAAGTTATTTTATGTATTTGAAACTAACAACCTTTTTATCATGCCAAAGACGCTTGATCCTAATTAAACAAAACACCAGACATTTAAGCACTGATGTGTCATCTAGTAAAGTGAACATTTAGACAGACTGTCAACTTTTCAACTTGTCTCCTTTCCAAGTTGTTTTACTTCTCAAGATTCCCAAGAGGTTCTGTAACTGCATGAAAATTACAAGTGTACTATTTCTTCATTTGGTATTGTGCAAATATCTAAAGGGTATAGAGGTTATATGCATTGATAAGTAATCCAGACATCAAAAATCACCAGTTCTTCTGTCATCGCTCTTACTTTACAACAGGCTCTTTTCTTCTCAGCCCCTACACCAATATATAGACATGCAATTAATATCTAGCTTTGCATACTTATGAGAAAGGCCGTGTTCATGCTGTGATGTAACATTGCCATATGCAATTAAAAAAAAACAAACCTGAAGAATTCAGAAACTTGCAGTTGAACACAATTAAAACATATGTGTTGTAAAGCACGAAAGCAATAACCTCATTTTAGACTCAAGGATGCTAAATCAAAACAAATTCCATAGACTTTTTGGAAAAGACTGAGAAAAATCAGGTGCCTATAATGGCATAGCCAGGAGAGGGGATTTGAATTCCATTAAGCTGGAAAAGAACTTAATTGCTGGAAAAGAACTAAATTGTTGCTTCTCAGTTCTTGCACACATGTTCTAAGCAGTAACCTACATGATACTCAGTTATGGGTATAGATGGCTACATGATACTCAGGGTTGCAGAGTAACACTGTACAGATTTCCCATCTCTTAGTGTCCCATCTGCACAGAGTGGAACAGGCTTCTGTGTACACAAAAGATGTAGTTAGAGGTAGGTGCCAGAACACTTGGCAGCTGAGAAAACCACAGATTGCTAGGGAGTTTTCAGACCTCCATATGTTGGCAGCCACTGTGTTGAGCCTCTCTGGTTTTAATTTAATAATCTTCCAGAATCCCATTTTAGATCCTATTTTGGATTTGGCCCCCAAATTACAATTTCAAAGTTAATTTAAAACTTTACTGAAAATCAATAGGAGACTGTTTTTGAGACTATGACACACTGTATATTTTTGTGTCTGTAGCCTTATGAGCAATACGTTAGATTTTTCTAACCTAATTTGTCTTTCACCTGGAGGACACTTCTTCCTTTATCAGTTAGTTTAGCCTGCAATCTATTATAGCTCAAGAAAAAAAAAAAAAACAACAAAACAAACCAAACATCACCTTCATCACTATCATTTTCACTATGTCTATGTTAAACAATCATGTAAGCCATTTGCTGTAGTGTTGTGCTGCAGACACTATTTTTCTACACTGCGTGGTTATAAAAATAATAAGGACTTTTCAGGAGCTTGGCTTTTAAATTGCAGGCACTGCACAAGCTTTCCCTGTTTAGTGCATTATGTTTGCATAATAAGTTTGAGAAAGATTTTGACATATCAAAAGTTGAGACATTGTACATAGGATTTGCAGTGATTTCAGAATAACAAACATTTCTAAATGTGAAAGAAGAGTATTTGCTCTCTAAAAAGTACCTCAAGTAATATATGTAAGAACTGTGCAAATTAACATCAACCACATATTTAAATGTCTTGTCCAAAAGTGTAAAGAAAAAAGAAACCCAAATTCTAATGTAGACTCTTTGAAGTACAAAAGCTCACAAGTTTAGAGATAACCATCAAAGTAACCTACAAGCTTCATTTCTGCTTAGCTTCATAGAAACCAAGTGAAGAAGTGCTACCCTCTATGAGGCTGATGCCTTGCCCAGACCATGGATTAGATGATGGATAGGTATGCTCTGACAGTTTCATTAGCATGAAACTGTGTTATTGTGAGCATGCAATGCAACATTTATAGCATCAAAGAAAGCAAGAGACGAGACTGAACTGTGAAATGACTAGGTTACAGACTTTAAAAGGGAATCTTAAATTCTTGTGTTTTGTGTCCTATTTATTTTAAAAAGGGATGTCTTAATGGCTTTCATTTTCTTTGAACTTAAATTTAGTTAGTTAGTAAGCAGATATGTGATTATTCACGTGTAAATTTCTTTTAAAATATATCTTTGTTCTAACCCCTTTTTCTTGATAATTTAATTGCAAGTCAAACTGGAACGATTGCATGACAAATCCTAGCAATTAAGATTCTGTCATAGAAATGCTTATACTACTTAAATGCAGTAGCACAATCCATTAGGCAAGTGATTAAAAGATATCTCAGCAACAGACGAACAATTTACAAGACAACAGTACTCTTAACAGTTCAAGATAGGTGACAGTGACTGTAAGATTGCTGTAGACAAACAAATGATTAAATGGAATTACAAAACTGGACAGAAGCAGGCATCGTTGTTTAAACAGATTTGTCAGATTAAGCCTAGTGTCATCAGGAACACAGAACCACTGATGCTTAAACTCTTGTCAGAGGAAGTAAGATTTCAACAGATGTGTTGACATGAGACACCATAATTTCCAAATAATTGTTCTAATTAACTGGTCGGTGTAAGTTATTTATTTTTATTATCATAATTGATAACTTGTGTTGTTAAGATAAATATTTAATCAGGCATTTTTACCTGTCATTGCTTATATCTGCATTTACCTCAAAAGCAAATTTTAAAAGTATTGAGAGAGGAAGCAAACAACAGAAAAAATAAAATTGGACTAAACCAACTATACAAATGCCTTCATTTCATATCTTTGCTTTTAATAAAATGAGTGTCTGAAGTTCTTCTAATGACAGAAATATTACAAAGAAATTGAGAAAAAAATCTTTGCTACTTTATTAACTTTTAGTTAATAGCAAAAAAGAGGTAACTTTTCATTCACATGAAAGCAGAGATAGGTATATTGTTAATTAAAGTGTATGCTTACAGAATACTATGACTAAGAGAAATTAACAATGCCATCAAACAAAAAACAGGCATAGAAAATGATCATAGATACATCTGACTCTAGAAAAGCCAGACACTTCCAACAATGTTTTTTCCATTATAAGGAGAGTGTGAATAATCCTTTGATGTATAGCCTTGAGGAGCAAAATCTATGAAACCAGCAGAGGAACTATGAATGCATCATTTAGTTTAAGAAAAGGATACAGTTCTCAAGTTACAACAGCTGAGAATTTAGTTCAAGAAAAAAGGCTAGACTGTAAGGGTAGATACTACTAGGTATTGTTAAAATAAGGCTAACTGATTCTGTAAGAATGATAATATGACCAGCAACTGTCAGTGCTGTTCCTATCAACTGCCACTTCTACTGGTTTTGTTAAATATCAAGTTAAAAAAATTTATGGTTAGATATAAACAAGTTCTCAAAAAAATAAGCTTCAGGTCAATAAAAGCAATGGACCGTCCACTAGCATGGGATCTAAGTGCTTTCAGAAGTCTAGAGTAGCTGTAGATTAAACATTCAGGGCAAGACTGATCTGCCTCTGCATATGTGGCTTGTCTCATTTGAGATGCTTTACAATATCCAAGGTATCTGCACAGGACTGGAAGATATGACCAAGGACTTATGGGTTTATGACCTTCTGGAGTGGCAGATGGAGACTGGCCATGGCAGATATGGCAGCTCAAAGGGAACTAGACACCTGTGAAAAGACAGGTAAGATGTATTTCACCTTTCCTTAGATGTCCGGAAGTTTGAGATTTAGTGTATGTTAGTATATCTAGACTTATACAAATGTGTGTATATATATACACACTCTTATATAAGTATATATAGACTTACGATAAAAAGAAAAGGCAACTTCAGAGGGAAATTTATCCCATTTACCTTAGACACATAGGACAGAATTAAACTAGGTTAGAAAACTTTTTTATGTTTAACTTAGGCATGAACTTTTTGCTGTCAGTAACTTTGTTTCTTTGGAATAAAGAAACCAAATACCAAATTTCCTATTCCCTTCTTGTTTTCACTTTTTGTACTGTGATCAGAAAGAGTTGGTTGACATCCCTGGCTTGTAATACATAGTTTAAATGTATTTAACCCCAGACTAAAGGTCAATTTTGTACAGCGAACTCCAGTTTTTGTCCTTTCATGCATGATTAAATGGTAATTAAGTTTTAATGAAAAGCATTAGACTGATTACAATTAACATAATCACTCTTGTCAGTTCATGTCCTCATGCTCTACATGCGGAGTTGAGTGGGTAAGACAAAGCACTTTCAATAGTGTTCAAACATTTGTAAGCTTCAGCAATTTATATTTTTCCATTAAAAATACATCTAATTATATTTACAATGAACAGTAAGTAATTTATATGTGATATTTTCTGATCTACCTCATACTATCATTTCACAGCAACTCTTTTTTTAGGCAGATGCGGTAAGGTTATTCTAGAATGTAAAGTATAGAAAGTAATCAGCACATTCATGGCACAGTGAAACAAATTCTCCAGCTGAAGGTTAGCACTTTATGCTTTGTCTTTAAGCTGTTCATTTGACCTGATACTCTCAGATGTATATCCTTTGTATGATCCCGTAAGTGGATGTTCATTGATCATCCCAATTGTATAATCCAATAGAGAAGTTGGATGTGTAAGAGGTCCAGATTCTTGAAGGTTTCCAATCCTGTACAATTCTGCATCTGACGTTTACTTCTTGGATTGTAATTAATATTTAAATAAAATATACTCATTAATAAATGCAACATTTGAATATCCTTTAAGTACCACTAAGACACAAAACTTGAGCAGTTACCTTCATAGAACTTGTAATAAAACATCTACATCTTCTGCAATTACCAGAAAAAAGTTTAAGCAACTCCAGATTCTTATTCACTGGGTTACAAACTACAAAAGTAGTGAAATGTCAATATTCTGTGCAATTTTGCTCTAAACTGGCCTACAGATTGAGCACATGATGAACACTAAAGCATGCAAAGATCCTCACTTATCCATAGATTAGTTAGTTTAACTCCTTCACAGATCAAGGCCACAGTGGTCTGCCCATTGCCTCAAGGAGACTAAATAAACTAAGCTCTGAATTTTAGATTAAATAATTTAACATTTACTTTAACATATTCCTTAAATCATACTTTTTACTCTTTACAATTAAAAAATTAATAAAACATTCCACTTGTCAAGCAGGGTGAATGAAACTTTAATATCATTTTCTCTTTACTTGAGCTGAGGCATTCAGTTCTTCACCACTAATTCCAATTAATTCGAGTAAGACATACTCTGCAATTGCTAACATAATCACTGAGTGCATCCATTATACTAAGATGACAAAATCAGTTCATTACCCTTATAGCATTAAATTGTCTCCTACTTACTCTAAGTATCATTGAAGGTCAAAGAATGTGTTGACAAATCTAACTGCTTAAATAATTTCTCCTTTCAAAATTTGTGTATAAACTTATAAATATTTTCAAATAATACAACATAAAATGTGTTTGCTAACCCTAACAGAGAAAAAAACTCCTTCATTTCCACAAATGTAAAATTTAACTTTTTTCAAACAACATGAAAAGCTGCGTATTATATAAGCACACTGGTCAGAAATTTTAGAAACATTTATTCTGCTGTTTGTCTTTAATTCATTTCATATACTTTTAACTACGTATCTAAGGGCTGATGACAGTCTGTGGTTTTGGGGGTACAACATTCAGAAAAATCAAGCAAAATTAAGTAAACAGGTAAATGTAAAATGCACTATTTAGAGACCAGGAAACTCCCCAAGTATATTTCCTCATGCAAATAATAATGATTGAAAGCTTCTTAGTGCCCTTTGCTTCTGAATGACAACAACTACAGAGAAGGTTTTAAATAATACTCCTACTCTCACACACTTTATTAATGCATAATTTTCTTATGTTACTGAGCAGAAATACACTTATGTACATTATATCTAGATATATAAGGATGCAATGACTGAGTCAAAGACAATGATATAGTCTTCCTGTAGTCCAACCTTCAGTCTTTAACACTTCAGTCACAATATCACAGAAAAACTCCACATACTCAATTTTATAATATTATGACTTATACAATATCACAGCTCCTCTATATAAAGAGGAGTTTTCACTTTAGACCTGAAGATTAATTTGATTAGTCTAACAGTAAATTTTTAAATATTTTTCAATATGGTAAAATATATTTTATTCTTCAATTTAATCATATACACAAACAGTGGTTACGCTCATAAAAATGATGCAACCAGTGTTTTGAGAAAAAAAACCCAAACATCATAAAGTATAAATGCAAAATAATATATTACTAGGTAGCACTGGTGGGAACATTTAAAACTATCAGTATAGAAGAAAACTTATGTATGTACAAACCCATCTTGACTTGTTATATAATGCTACTTAGATAATGCTAGACATGTAGTTGCTGTACAAAATAAGGAATAAGAACACCTAAACATTCAAAGCAAATCTAAAAATACTCCCTAGTCATAGCTATTTGCAGAAATAGATAAAATAATTAAAATAATAACCTTTTTTTAAATATGGAGGAAGTTGTAAGATGAGAAACAGTTAATATATAAGAATAATGCATATAATTAGTGTAAATAATTATTGTATTTGAGATGAAAAAATATTTACATACTTGAAAACTGAATGGAGAAGCCTGATTTGCTGATGAAGAAATCACTGTCAAATTGCAATGTTAATGAGTTGAAAGTGCTGTGAATATCCTCTGGAAGGGCTGAGCCACTCCATTCTTTCAGAAGTATGCTGCTCTCAACAGGCCCATCCCATACCTTCAAGATGTCATGAGCGACTTCAGTGTCAAAAACAATAAAATGCAGACTGCAAAGAGAAAGTAAAAGCACTGTAGATTACTCATTAGATGCAATTACACAAAACTCCAAGCAATCATTCCCAAACTGTATTTAGTTTTGAGATGCTGTTTAGGGCTGAAGAAGGGCTGGTGGTCCTGCAGAGTTGTCCATTTTTACTGTTGGATGAGCTGATCTTGTAAGAGAGATGCTATTCTGTTCTATAAATGTCAGACTTACAGAAAACACCATTACGGGGCAAATAGAACTGGTTTTATAAATTTAATTATTTTTATGATAGATATTTTAAGGGATAAGAACTTTCATCAAAGATTTCATCTATTCAAATGAGGATACCAAGAACACTGATTAGATTGAATTACATGCAACTGAAAAAAAGCAGTAGCTACTTGACAGTAGCATACATAGCACAGAGAATTCGTCAGCATGGCATTTCCTTTCCTACAGAAAACCAGAAAATGTATTTTCCTATCTTTGCCTTATGCCAAAATTCATAAAATATAAATTTATATTACAATAAAATAATCTGTATTTATCTCCAGGTGAAGTATAAGACTTAGAAAGCTGTTCAAGAATGCTGTTATTAGTCAAAATATGTGCATTGACTTTGAGTTCTGACTGTTTACATTTTTAACATTGATGAAATCTCATAGGTGAATATCAAAACTTTTTTCTTTCAAATAGTTGTGTGTTGATATTCATCAGATTTGTCATTATTTGGAAACAATTAATTTTAAAATTGTCATTTAAATGTAAATGATGCATTGAAATCACCTATGATGGAGTGGATTCATTATTTGGTTTATTGAAATGGGATTACCAAAAATAAAAAAAACCCAACCTCCAGTGAATAACTCACCATTTGCTTATATTGTTTTACTGGTTTAATTTTATAAAGTAATTTTCATTTAAGTGATCAGTTAAAACTATTGTCCACATAAACAGAATAATGAAACAGCTTACTATTTGCTAAGTTTTGGCTCAAAATAGATAGCTAATATTCTGAAGTAACACGTTTACTGGAAATCACATACTTCTGACACTGGAGTATAAAACTAATCTCTGTTGCATATCATTAAACATATTAGTGTCATTAAATTATTTTAAAATGACAGAAATTAAGATTATCTATCTTGACTGGATGTTAAATGTTTTTGTTACATTCTTGCTTTCACAGCAACTTCTTGTTAGGAGTGGACAAACTAGCTTGAATATTGAACACAATTTGCCATTTCAAACTTTTTGAATCTGTGTGTTACTACAGCAAAACTGAGCTGAAAGGATCTTTAAATATTGGTAGTTCTTCCACTTGAGTAATTTAACTATACATCAACCACAAGGTATGACAGTCCTTCTTGTTGGAATTTCAAACTGATGCGTAAAAACTGTTTTAAAAGTCCTTCCTGTATTACTAATTTCCTTTTGCCTGAGTTCTTGAATCCTTCCATCGTCTTTCCGTAAATCGTTATAGAAGTAAAACCTCCAGATTCTATCATTCAGTTCTTGGTATGTACCTTTATTTCACAAATTAGTCACCAGCTGTATTTCCCTCATTTTCTGTATTCTTCTAATTTCTTCTCTTTTCTGTTATGCTGCCTAATCTATATTGGAGAAATCTTCCAGTCCTTATCTATTAAGCATTCTCTCAGTCCTGTACATACTTCTTATTAAAATCTCATAATTTTTCTTAAATTTAATTATTCTCAACATCTTCTGAGATGTTGCTGGTTTTATTATTCATATGATTATGGGGAAAATGTCTGATACTTACATATTTCAAAATGTTATATATGTTAATAATGATATGATGAAAGAGAGCAGGAATGGAAACTGAAAACCCTTCAGAGTTGTATATAAACCTTTATAACACTAATCTTCTCTGCTGCTGCTGTTAATTGTCAAATCCTCCTCAGATCAAGGCATTCATGACAAAGAGACAGTTCCTAATAGATACCCAACAAGGTCCAAGATGCCTGATGTCTGAGCACTCCTGGCAGAGAGACGGGAACTTTAGAGCTGTTTGAGATTATGTATTTAAGAAACAGCATTGAATATTATATTTGATTTAAAATAAATTATTACATTGAGTGTGACAGTAAGATATAAAAGAGTGACATTAGAATGACTGAAGAGACGGATTTTGAAATCACAGTTGACAGGTGTATTGGATCTGGCTGAGATGGAGTTAATTTTCCCCATAGCAGCCCTCATAGTGCTGTGCTTTGCACTTGTAGCTGGAAGGGTGTTGGTAACACACCCGTGTTTTGGCTACTGCTGAGCAGTGCTGGCACAGCATCAAGGCTGTCTCTCCAACATTCCCCCCTCACCAGCAGGCTGGGGGTGGGCAAGGTCTTGGAAGGGGACATAGCCAGGACAGCTGACCCAAACTGACCAAAGGGATATTCCATACCATACACCATATCTGCTTAGCAATAAAAGCTAAGAGAAAGGAGGGCGGGAGAGGGGGGCCATTTGTTATTAAGAAGTTTGTCTTCCAGAGCAGACGCTCTGTGTACTGAAGCCCTACTTCCTGGGAAGTGGCTGGACATCACCTGCTGATGGGAAGTAGAAAATAAGTATTTTGTTTTAATTTGCTTCCCTGTGTGGCCTTTTCTTTTGCTTTATTAAACTGCCTTTATCTTAACCCATGAGGTTTTTTTCCATCTTATTTTCTCCCTGCCCTGTTCTGCTGAGGAGGAGAGTGATAGAGCAGCTTGGTAAGCACCTGGCATCCAGCCAAGGTCAACCCGCCACAACAGCTTGGCACTTTAGTTTGTTTACAGCTACAAAAAGGCATAGCAGTGCACCACTCTACCACACTGAAGATTTATAGGACATATTATTTAACGAAATTCACAGTTCTGAATTAGGTGCCTAAGTGTCCCCTACACAATTTAGATACCCAAGTTCCCTAGAGGAATGGCACTCATAAATGCCAGCAAGACAAGCATCAACTTTATTAATGTAAGGAGGATTTAATAAAGAAAACTTATGTAGAAGAGTATGAGAATGTAAGGCATAGACTATATAAAATACTGAAGTCAACAATAAATACTGAAATTAAGCATGTACCTTATTGTCTTTCCTGGATCTGCTTCAATAATCCAAGTGCAATGAAGATTGTTGTCATATGGTGCTGGGTAACCAGGGGACAAAATTCGTCCTGATGTAGCAGCGTGAATTCGACCACCACACTCAGCTACAAAATAAGTAAGGATTACATTTATTTTTAAGACCATAATATTTTGCACTTCCATTTTCTGTCCATTCCACATCTCTCTGTCTTCTAAAAAGGTAACGAAAAGACCTAAAATCTCCGAAGTAGTACATATGCATACAAAACCAGGACATGTGCACAAGATACAAATGCACACATAATGATCTCATTCCTACCTTGTTATAAAGCAATAAATCATAATTCTGTGATTATGTTATGCCTTTAGTTTAAAGCTTTCAAGTTACTTCTATATAACTAAGTTTAATTACATCAAAAAGCAGTTAGGTATTGCCTAGTAATTTCCTTTAGTATTTAGAAATTTAAATGCCATATGTCTACAAAGTTAGACCGTAAATCCGAAAGCTATGATTTGAAAGTATGCAATATCTGGTCTAAAACATATTACCTTATTATCAATGCTATCTTAACTTTGTGGAGAGACCAATTGCAGTGCTAATCATCCAGAAATATATGATTCTTAACATTGCTTGTTTAGACATCATGTTGTTGTCTGGTCAGGATAAAGATGCACCCTGATGAAACTGAAACTGTGTAACAGACAGGTGCCACTGAACCAAAAAGGATCAGTAACTCTTCAGTTAAGTGATGTACCTGAACTCCTACTTCATTTACAGTGTTGCCTTATAAGTAGTGGTACTAAAAAATGCTACCATATGGAACTCTTCAAGCACAGATGTACAGCAAGCATAGTGTAAGACACAGATGATGAAAGAACCATGGCAGTTGGACCAAATAATCTATCAGCAACACTCTTAACAAATAATAAGTCTTATTCATGCCACCAAGTCACTGCTGAGAACCAAATTGTTAGCAGGAAGGAAAATAACTGTGGAGGAAACAAGGTGACTGATTTACTTACCTATCCTGCTGGTTTGATCACTCAAAACACTACATATTATTTATAGAACCACAGCAGAAAGCTGATTTAGTACATAATTTCTTCAAATGTAAAATTTGCCTAAGATTTCAGTTAATTTTCATTATACAAGAAAGTTCAGAATGGAATAATTGCTGTGATAGATAACTACAGTTAAAGAAATGACTGATACAGTACTGTACTTACCAAAGAACTCAAGGCAACTCAAGATAACCAAAGTTATTTAAACTCAAACTAATTGACAGATTTGGTTTAGATTTATGAGAATACTCATTTAGAATATGTGATAAAATCAGGGATGATGCATTATATAGTTCATATATTAAAAAAAAAAAATCTATTTTAGAGCAGATCACAAGCAAACTTTCAAAAGTGATTATAAAAAAGATCCAAAAAGTTTGTTTTCCAATATGGAGAAATAAGCACACTGTAAAATCACCACCTCAAAGAGTATGCTATATAAAGAACTATACTAAAATAGAAGTGACATACTCAAACAAGTTCTATAATCTTCTAAAGAAGGAATTACAGGAATTCATTGGTTTCCTTCAGTAAGCCTTAGAATATAGAAAAAATGAAAAAGAATGCTAAGACCAGTATAGAAGTGTATTGCTGAAAATTACTTGGTGTAGAATATGTAAATATGTATGGGCTTTAAAGCCCATATATGTACGGGTTTGAAATTTTTTGTGAATGAGATTGAAATTATTTTAAAGACAATGATGAATGTAAATGTCACTGGGGAGAACAGCAAATATCAAATGCCGATCTAAAACACAAGAAGCAAAAAAGAATAGGAATCCACAAACAGGATGATATTAAGAAAATGTGTCTAAGAAAGAACGTGATACTTGGAAGTTCATGACAATTTAAGAAAAAGGAAGAAAGGGAAGGCAATCAAATCAGAGTAGGAAGTCATAAAACTCTAATAGCATAAGATAAAACTGAAGAAAGAAAAGAAAAGAACACCAGAGGTGAAAAAAAAGAGAGCGTGAAATAATCTGCAGATGCTTAACTGAATTTTCAGGGATCTTCACGACAAGTTTTCCTGTGCACAGAACAGTAGAAAAAACATTACATTTTAATGAAGATTATGAAGACTGTTTGTGAAAGGCTGTTTAGAAAGATTCAGTTTTAGAAGATTTTCAGAGAGAATGGTGAACATTTGACTTCTTGGGGAGCTAATTAGTGTTTCAGGAGACTTAAGACTTTTTGCTTCAGGAGAAGCAAAAGAGGGAGTTTATACAAAACTGATATAATCCCCAAATTTGATATTAAAGATAGGAACAAGGACAGCAAATAAAAAGATATGTAAAGAGATAAAGGTACATAAAAAGATAGCCTTCTGGTTGAACAGACAGAAAGCAAAATCTCTCTCAGGATACAAATAGAAAATTGGCCATTCAATTGACATTGGGACATACTGCTTAGAGATGAAGTGAGATCCTCAAGAAATAAGAGATTTTGGTACAAGTGATTCCAAAAGCTGTACAACAAAATACCCGAAACCAAATCTAGTAATGCAAAGTACAAAGTCAAAGTATAATGAAAAAAAAAAAAAAAAAGTAGCAATCATAGGTGGAATATAGAATTTTTAAGGTGTATGGTTATCAAGAAAACTGAAAATAAAAGAAGGGATATGGGAGCGGAGGGAGCATTACATAGTAATGATGAAGTAAACTAAATAAAGTCAGCATGAAAAAACATACATATTGGTAAAAAATATTTTGGAGAAGAGTTATGAAAGATGGTCTACAGGAGTAAAGATGGAAATTTTCTTTAGATTCACTTGATCCAGGGACAGGGAAGTGATCTTGCCCCTGTACTCGGCACTGGTGAGGCCGCACCTCAATTACTGTGTTCAGTTTTGGGCCCCTCACTACAAAAAGGACATTGAATTACTTGAGCGTGTCCAAAGAAGGGCAACGAAGCTGGTGAAGGGTCTGGAGCACATGTCGTAGGAGGAGTGGCTGAGGGAACTGGGGTTGTTTAGTCTGGAGAAGAGGAGGCTGAGGGGAGACCTCATCGCCCTCTACAGCTACCTGAAAGGAGGTTGCAGAGAGCTGGGGATGAGTCTCTTCAACCAAGTAATAAGCGATAGGACAAGAGGGAATGGCCTCAAGTTGCACCAGGGAAGGTTTAGACTGGATATTAGGAAGCATTTCTTTACAGAATGGGTTGTTAGGCGTTGGAATGGGCTGCCCAGGGCAGTGGTGGAGTTCCCATCCTTGGAGGTGTTTAAGAGCAGGGTCGACTTAGCGCTGAGGGATGTGGTGTAGTTGGGAGCTGTTAATGTTGGGTTGATGGTTGGACTGGTATGATCTTCAAGGTCCTTTTCAACCTAGACAATTCTGTGATTCTGTGATCCTGAGTTCCCTATCTTCCTGCAGGTCAGATTGGAAACTTGATTTTATTTTTAATTATTTTTTCTTGATTACTGCACGGTTGAGATTTTAAACTCCCACATATAGATTACAGGACAAATCATCATACTAAGAAAAGGAAATAGATAGACAGATGGATTTATTCAGCTAATAGAGTTGAAACCAGCAAGTATTTTATAATTTATTCAAATACTTGGTAGTGAACACAGGCACAAGAAAATATTACAGAAAATGACCTTATAGTAATGACTTCATTTAAATTAAATAGGGAGATAAGCAAAGGTAGGACTAATTATGGCTCTTCTCTACAAAAGGGCAAACTTAGAGGAAAAGGAAGCTAGCCAATTAAACTGAAGAGCTTGAGGACTTGAATGTATAAAGAGCCTGGAAAAATCTTTAAATCAAAATTGGAAAGAGTTGCTCTGACCTGTCATATATATGAGAAAACTTACAGATAGAATTCTAGAATCAAGCGGGACAAATAACACCTCTACTAAGACAGCAGAAATGCTGTCCACTGATGGTTTTTTGGCACTCAGCCTCTGGGTACGATGAACTTTTGAAAGGAAGGGAGTTTGCTCCTTTGGAGGCTGCAGATCTGTGAATGTGTTCAGCAGGAAGTGGCTCCTGGAATGGAGAATGTAGAACCCAATACGGGAGAGAGCAAAGACCCTGCAGGTCAGGTGAGAACTGAAAGCAATTGGCGGCCTGCCTGCAGCAAGCAGCAGAGAAAAAAAACTAAGCATCAGAAGACACACAGAAAGAAAGACTTTCCCAAGGACTCATGGGGTCTCTATATGAAATCAGAACTCCGGAAGTCACCGGTAATTGCTGGACTGAAAAGAAAAACTAGAGGAGAGAAACTGCTTAGCAAAGGTACAATGGACAATAGCTGTACTGGTGTTCAGTTATTTTATGCATTTCACCTAGCACTTCTCTATTTAACATTTATGTTGGTTGCAGTGAAACACAGTTTTAGCACTTGAAGACATGATATTTAAAGAAAAGGTCTGCCTCAAGGCTGTGACAAATGGAGTATCCTAGCATGGCAACAGTGACTCAAGAGCACACAGATAAAACAATCCACCAATGTGGGATGAAAATCAGGAATTAACTTCATAGAAATGAGATGCTGAAATAATTTCGGATGAAAACAGACAAGGTAAAAAAAAAAAATTATTTGCTTTATGATGGGGCTTGCTTAGCTTGTGAAGTGTTTAGATAATACCACTGCCTGTGACAGCATATCAGACTCAATGACCCAGGATATCATAAGAACCAAAGCAGTAGTCTTTCATCAAAGGATGCCCTATAGGAACAAGTGTTTCCAAGCAGTTTTGTAGCCATAGAGCCAGCCATCTATTTCAGAGAAGTTATACTTAGATGTCCAGATTAAATCTTTACTTGAAATTTAAAGTATGTTTACAGCATTATCATATCATAGTGCTTTGTTTTTTCTCTTGAAACACCAGAACAAAATCTTTCATTGTCACAGTCCATATTACCTATACAAGTTGGCAAAGGTTTGTCCCAAACTCTTCGATCTCCACTTAAGCAGGTCATAATACTACTACCATGCATTGTATAGCCAGGATTACAGCTGTATAAAATGACAGTGTCTATAAAATGTCCTTCATCTCGGATTTTGTAGCCATAATTTGGTATGCCAGGATCTTCACACTTCACTAGGTCAAAACCTGCAAACAGGAATGGGAAGAGAAGAAAAAAAGACACAGAGATATAAAATATCAAACAAAATATAATGCCAATGAATCTGATCTGAATGCAAACTATATTCTCATGATTCAATTAGATTAGATGTAAACACAGTGATCAAAGATAAATTATATATAATTTCAGTAAATCAGAAACTGAAACACCAAGAACTAAATATTCATTTGATATTGATTATGGCATTAGTTTATTGAAGAAAGTGTATTATACACACTATCTTAAAAGAGATTAGTGAGCAATTAATTAATTTATACCACTTATATTCTCTCATTCTTTTTTATTCAGAGGAAAGGAAGTATCGACCCTGTATTTAGCACTAAGTGGGAGCTTCACATCCTCTTCTAATCTCCATAATGAAGACAACAGACCATAGTGGTAACTCAGGAAGAAAATGCAAAGGTTATTTCATCCATCCTAGTGTCAAGATATCATGGCTTCGGCTTCTTCTCTGCTGAAATGAAGAAATATGCCTAAACTAATTTTCAGTTAGAATTCCCCTTTTTGGCCTGTTAACATGCTGAATGGGTTAAATACTTCCATCTGCTCCTTGGAATAAGCAGTTCTACTCTGAGCAGCTACAACTCTTTCCATGTTTTACCCTTTCCTCTGCATTTTCTCCATATAGCATTGCTAAAATGTAAAGATGCATTCTAAATCTCTCCTTTTGCCTTGAGGTCCAGTTCTTGGAGCAATATAGACCAGTTCCAAATCCATCTTTCTCAACTCCAGATTATTCTTCTTTGTGGATTCTTCCTTTATTACTGTAATGACCCCAGCCCAAGGAAGTAATTCTGACTCTACAAATGGTTTCCATTTTGCTGTCCTTATTTTATTGAACAGCTTCATTAAGTGGTTCTGAATCAGACTGCTGGTCTTCCCTTCAGTCTGCTGTTTTCAGCTCATTCTCTAGATGAGGTAGCCCAGAGAAGTTGTGGATGCCCCTTCCCTGGAAGTGTTCAAGGCCAGGTTTGATGGGGCTTTGAGCAACCTGGTCTAGTGGAAGATGCCCCTGCCTATGGCAGGGGGGTTAGAACTAGATGACCTTTAAGGTTCCTTCCAACCCAGACCATTTTACGATTCTGTGATGTTCATCATTAATTAGGAGAGAATCGGACATCTTTATAGTAAATAACAGATCCATAGGCAACCTTTCATTATTTTACAAATGTACAAACTAAAGTTGGTATCATATTTTTTCTTGTTGCCTTTCTCCTGCCACTGAGATCAACCTCAGCTGAAAAACTGGCAAGGAGTCTAATACCTTGCTTTTCTTCCTGTACAGATGCTAAAGCTGTCCATCAACAAAATGCCTTTGTTTTCTTTGTTCATAAATTAGGCACAAAGGTTGCGATTTACGTGTTGTAACTCAGGCTTCTGAAAATTGGTTAAATTTGAACCAGTTAGCTTAGGATATTTTCATAGTCAGGAGAGAAATATGAATCTCAAGAAAACAAACTAACTCTTATTTAGATGGATGGTAAGATCAGTCAGTTCAATCAGCTTCTGAAAACACTTTTTTCTACCTTTACTGCAAACTGAGCCTAGGTTCTTTCTTTATATAGTAGGCTATAGTGGCTCAGAATTTTAAGTGTCTAGACTTAGGGAAAAGGAATCCCACCCAAAAAAAGAATGCTATTCCGTCACATAGACACCACATCCCTATCTGTGCTAATATCTTAAGAAACGTCAAGCCCCAAGACTAATGAGAATGCTCTGACCACAGTCATGCACTGTTAAACTCAGTTACCCTTCAAAAGAGAATGTCTGTCTATAAGCCACTGGGAATTTAGCTCACACTGTCTACAACATTACGTCTGAAATTGTTTGGGAGTATGCTAGACAACCCAAGCTAGAAGTATGCTAACATTTACCCTAACATTTCAGCAGTCTAGACAATCACTTTCCTACACTCATGCCCATGCCCAACAACATTTAGTTTACTAACAGAGGTGTAGCCTGTGTGTCAGAAGGAGCATGTGTAATCACACACAGTATGCTGGATTATAGAGATTTATCGTTATTCCCTTGCTGAAAGATTGTTTCCATGTGAATTTTTGCACATCTCTGCAATTTCAATTTGTTGACAAAAAACCCAAGCAAACACACTCAGTTTCCAGACAAAAGGTATAGTATTCATTTTAACTACTTCTCCGCATCAATTATATAAACAGCCATATCAAAACCAGACGTCTATCTTTTAGAGTTAATAGTAAATTATGGGATATGATTAATCTCATCCCAAAGTAGATACCTAAAAGAGATTGGATGAACTGTGCAATTCTAAAAAGGTCTATTTCTCTTCATTCACTATAAAAAGACCCAAGATGATTAGGTCATTCAGATGAGCTGAACTTCACAAGAAATAGCTATACTTCATTATTTTAATCTCCTTATTAAACATATAAAGACATTTATTTAAAACCTGAAAATGTAAGTTGTTTGATAGATAATGTGATGATATTTTAATGCTGATTTGACAGCATGAACCACTATAACACTATTTCTCTCCCACTCGCTTTTAGATACTTTCCTAGCCTTTAGTAGGTGCAGCATTTGGTTATCATTGTCAGTCGCATGTGATTGACAGAACAAACTTCCCCAATTAAAGAATCTATTTATGTGTGGTGAAATAAACTTTCCATAAATCTGATATATAGTTTGGAAGCTACATGAGAGATTCATTCTCCACTACCTTCTATACATAAAGAAGAGAAGGTTGTTGGGGAGAGGTAGTATCTTTTATAAAACCAAAAGATAAATTTGGGTGAAATGAAACAAACTTCTGGACAAACAAGCCCTTCTAGTCTGCTATATAGCTACCTTCACTACAAAAAATGTCAAGACTGGGATAAAGTTATCATTCTGACTTGCTATCATTTTATGTATTCCACTTAGCATCCAGTTTTGCACAAGTGTGTAAATATATATGCTGTGATGCCAGAGAATCTTATTTCTTGTCTCCTTTTTGCAGTGCAGTTTTTGTAGGACGATGTGTCAATAAAGGGCACTATATCTCCTCATTCATCAGAATAAGGGCTTCTTGAATGGTGCAAACCCAATTTTAGAGTGTTTATCTTTTTACAATCTGTTTGCACAGTATACATAGCAAATACACTATTCCATTTTCCCCTCATCTGCAGCAATGATGACTGAAGACCCCTGAAACCTCACTGACATGACAAGTTAGAGATGCTGCCACAAGCTTTAGAAGCCTGACAGAAGCCTAAAAAAGCCGGCCTGCACTTTCTCTGTTCCTGCTTTAAAATAGGACTGAGTAGCACAAAAGATGTTTCTGGTTTTCCTTTAGCTTATTAATTGTTCACTTCATTATTGTAAGTCACTTATACCTTCAGGTAGCTACTAACATAAAGATTTTCCACCTCCTTTGCTTTGTAGACTGTTACAAGTTCTCCAAAGTGAGCCACAGTACTATAAAAATCTATCATTATTGAAAATAAGCTTGCTTTTCTTGATTACGTGTGCAGACTCTGGGGCAGAAATCCATGAGGCACCACAGATCACAGATTGAAATTCACTTTACTACTACATTAGAATACTATAACTGAATTAAATGCAACCTAATACAAACATATGAAATTAATCATTAAATGAACTGACCTTGATATTACTAACTTAAAAACTTACTGGGGCTCTTACAGAGAAACCTTATTCTAAAACCAATTTTTATGAAGACAGAAATCAATTCAAATTGTAGAATGAGATTTGGCATTTAGGAAGATAAAAAAAAAAAAAAAAAAGTTAGGTTTTGTTTGTTTTAAGACTAAAACATCCAACCTGTAAAATGATGTACTACCCTTTGGGATTATTTTGACTAATATGGTTTTGAAATTAATTCTGTTATATTGCTAAATATGTAGTATGTATATACCATAGCATACACATGTTAAAATACATTGATTTTCATTACAAAAGTTTGTGTAGGTGTGTGTATGTTTAAAAAGAAATAAAATACTACTACTCCTCCTAATCATTCTCCAAATGTGAAAAGAACTTTTCACCTGTCAGTAGCACTGTCCCAAGGCGAATTGCATGCTTCTTCAAGAGCCTTATACTCTACAAATGCTCACTGAACTGTATTTCTATATCTGTAAATGACAAAATACCCCTGCAAGTTGTAAGTAAGTAAAAACAGCTCTGGTAAAGACAATGTGTTTGAGTACACAGTAGCACATATAGGAATTTCTCAGCCTGTGTATGTGTCACAGAATCACAGAATCACAGAATCGTCTAGGTGGAAAAGACCTTGAAGATCATACCAGTCCAACAATCAACCCAACATTAACAGCTCCCAAATACACCATATCCCTAAGTGCTATGTCAACCCAACTCTTAAACACCTCCAGGGATGGGGACTCCACCACTGCCCTGGGCAGCCCATTCCAACACCTAACAACCCATTCTGTAAAGAAATACTTCCTAATATCTAGTCTAAACCTTCCCTGGTGCAACTTGAGGCCATTCCCTCTTGTCCTATCGCTTATTACTTGGTTGAAGAGACTCATCCCCAGCTCTCTGCAACCTCCTTTCAGGTAGTTGTAGAGGGCGATGAGGTCTCCCCTCAGCCTCCTCTTCTCCAGACTAAACAACCCCAGTTCCCTCAGCCGCTCCTCGTACGACATGTGCTCCAGACCCTTCACCAGCTTCGTTGCCCTTCTCTGGACACGCTCGAGTAATTCAATGTCCTTTTTGCAGTGAGGGGCCCAAAACTGAACACAGTAATCGAGGTGCGGCCTCACCAGTGCCGAGTACAGGGGTAAGATCATTTCCCTGTCCCTGCTGGCCACACTATTTCTGATGCAAGCCAGGATGCCATTGGCCTTCATGGCCACCTGGGCACACTGCTGGCTCATGTTCAGCCGGCTGTCAATCAACACCCCCAGGTCCCTCTCTGACTGGCAGCTCTCCAGCCACTCCTCCCCAAGCCTGTAGCGCTGCTGGGGGTTGTTGTGACCCAAGTGCAGCACCCAGAATTTGGCTTTATTGAAACTCCTACAGTTGGCCTTAGCCCATCGCTCCAGCCTGTCCAGATCTCTCTGCAGAGCCTCCCTACCCTCGAGCCGATCAACACTCCCACCCAACTTGGTGTCATCTGCAAACTTACTGAGGGTGCACTCGATCCCCTCGTCTAGATCATCAGTAGCGATGTTAAACAGGAGTGGCCCCAAAACCGAGCCCTGCAGGACACCACTCGTGACCAGCCACCAACCAGATTTAACTCTGTTCACCACAACTCTTTGGGCCCGGCCATCCAGCCAGTTTTTTACCCAGCAAAGCGTGTGCCCATCCAAGCCACGAGCAGCCAGTTTCACCAGGAGAACGCTGTGGGAAACAGTGTCAAAGGCCTTACAAAAGTCAAGGTAAACAACATCCACAGCCTTTCCCTCATCCTATAAGCAGGTTGCCCTGTCGTAGAAGGAGATCAGGTTTGTCAAGAAGGACCTGCCTTTCATAAACCCATGCTGACTGGGCCTGATCATCTGGTTGTCCCGCATGTGTTGTGTGATGGTACTGAGGATGAGCTGCTCCATCAGCTTCCCGGGCACCGACGTCAAGCTGACAGGCCTGTAATTTCCCGGATCATCCTTCCGACCCTTCTTACAGATGGGCGTCACATTGGCCAATTTCCAATCTGTCGGGACCTCCCCGGTCACCCAGGACTGCTGGTAAATGATGGAAAGTGGCTTGGTGAGCACCCCAGTCAGCTCCTTCAGCACCCTTGGGTGTATTCCATCCGGTCCCATAGACTTCTGTGTGTCTATGTGATGCAGCAGGTCACTGACTATCTCCTCCTGGAATGCGGTAGTCGTTTTCCCAGTCTCTGTCTTCTGGCTGAGGAGGCTGGATTCCCTCAGTACAACTAGTCTTGCTATTAAAGACTGAGGCAAAGAAGGCATTAAGCACCTCAGCCTTTTCCTCATCACTTGTTACCATGTTTCCTCCTGCGTCTAGCAGGGGATGGAGGCTCTCCCTGGTCTTTCTTTTGCTGTTGACATACTTATAGAAACATTTCTTGTTGTCCTTGATTGCTGAAGCCAGATTAATTACCAGCTGGGCTTTAGACGTCCTGATTTCCACCCCACATAGCTTCACAGCCTCTTTGTAATCACTGTGAGTGGCTAGTCCCTTCTTCCAAAAGTGGTAAAATCTCCTTTTCTCCCTGAGTTGCAGCCAAAGCTCCCTGTTCAGCCAGGGTGGTCTTCTCTGCTGCCGGCTTCTCTTACAGCACCTGGGGACAGCCTGCTCCTGAGCCATTAAGACTTTCTTCTTAAAGAGTGTCCAGCCTTCCTGGACCCCTATACCCTTCAGGGTTGTCTCCCAAGGGATCTTGTCAAGCAGGTTCCCAAACAAGACAAAGTCAGCCCTTTGGAAGTCCAGGATGTCCGTTCTGCTTAGCCCTCTCCTGGCCTCTCTAAGAATAGAGAACTCTATTATTTCATGATCGCTGTGCCGTAGTCAGCCTCCAACCACCACATCATCCACCAGTCCTTCTCTGTTCACAAAGAGGAGATCCAGCAGGGCACCTTCTCTGGTCAGTTCACCCACCAGCTGCGTCAGGAAGTTATCTTCCACACATTCCAGGAATGTCTGGGACTGGTCCCGCTCTGCTGTGTTGTATTCCCAGCAGATGTCTGGGAAGTTAAAGTCTCCCACAAGAACAAGGGCAAGCAATCATGAGATTTCTCCTAAGTGCCTATAGAATATTTCATCCACCTTTCTGTCCTGGGTGGGTGGCCTATAGTAGACTCTTACTACAACATCTGCCCTGTTGGCCTTCCCCCTGATTCTAACGCAAAGACACTCCACCCTGTCTTCACTACACTTGTACTCAAAGCAATCATAACAGTCCCTAACATACAGCGCCACCCGACCACCTCTCCTTCTTTGTCTGTCCCTCCTAAAGAGCTTGTAGCCATCAATTGGCACACTCCAGTCATGGCAGACATCCCACCATGTTTCTGTAACAGCCACTACTTCATAATTTTCCTGTTGCATCATGGCTCCAAGCTCCTCCTGTTTGTTACCCATGCTGTGTGCATTGGTATACATGCACTTCAGATGGGCTGATGTTTTGCCCCCTTCCCCCTTCAAATCTAGTTTAAAGCTCTGTCAATTAGCCCAGATAACTCCTGCCCCAAGATCCTTTTCCCCCTCTGGGACAGGTGCGTTCCATCTAATGCCAAAAGGTCTGGCGTCTTGTATACCAACCCATGATTGAAAAATCCGGAGCCCTGATGGTAACACCAGTCTTGGAGGCACAAGTTCATCTGTTGAGTTCTCCGGTATCTTCTTCATCCATCCCCCCAACTGAAGGGATGGAGGAGAACACAATTTGTGCCCCCGACCCCTTAATCAGTTTCCCCAAGGACCTGAAATCTCTCTTCATTTCTTTAGGACTTCTCCTGGTAATGCCGTCGCTACCTACCTGAAAAACCAAGAAAGGGTTGTAGTCCTTGGGTCTCACTAGAGCGGGGAGTTTTGCTGTGAGGTCCTTGACCCGGGCCCCAGGGAGGCAGCAGACTTCCCTATGAAGCAGGTCCGGTCTCCATATTGGGCCTTCGACACCCCTCAGAATGGAGTCACCCACTACAATAACTCTTCTAGGGTTCTTTTTAGAGCTGGTTTTAATACCTGGTGCAGAATGACCCAGCCTTGATGGACCTTGGTCTTCCTCCTTGTTTGTCTCATGAGGACATGAAGTCTCTTACAGAAATATATTGCTTATTTAAATCTTATTTTTGAGACTCTGTGGGAACATTTATGTCAATGGAGGAGTTAAGATTTTCTGTCAGTCTTTTTAAACTCAAATCTAATAAAATATTTATTTGGGGTAAAGTGTTAGATAATCTGATTGTAGAGAACCACTCACTGTCTTGGGTGTCAGAATTCAATTTCCTATTTCACACACAATACAGAAAAAAATAACCTGCAAATAAAAAATATCTAACTGGAAGCAAAAGTATAAAACCTAAAGTTAAATATCCTTGAGACACTAAACTCTTCAGAATTTGCTAGTTTGGTTTGAATTATTCAGATATTTCTATCAAAAGACCACCTTGGAGAATTAATACTGACTTTAATTTCTTCTAATTATTGATAATTCAGGAAAAGTCCAGCATTAGTCTCAGTTTTTAGTGCTGTTTTCACAATATTATGCCTAGAAGATCCATTAGGTACAAATATTCAGTGTGACAAAATAAAGAGCATTATTCCTTTTTGTATCTGAAATACAGAATATTCCCTGCAAGGACATCCAACAAACTAATTGCTGGCTTTTAAGCCAAATTTTTAAAATGCCACTTTGAATACTGCAGAGAAAATATAAGAATGACAGCATATAATTTGAGGCCACACGTTCAATACATTTTTCCACACACAAGACTATATCTGTCAATCGGCCTATGAAAAATTGGGGTATTTCACGTGCAAGTAGGTGCTGCTAACCATGTGCTAATATTGCAGACTCTTGCCCTGTGTGTTCACAGTCAAGCTGCCTTTCCAGCTCTTCTTATGCAGTTTCTTCCCCTTCCCATTATGCACAAAAAATAGAACTTTCCATTCCCTTTTGCGCTGATGCTCTTCTGGTGGAACTCGTCATAAAGGACCATAGTGCTGTGAAATCTCATTGTTGAAATGTTGCAACAGAACTTCAGTGTTAAAGTAGATGCTGTGAACTTTCACAGTGGGGAAATATGGCCATGAGCTCCATACAGTCACAGTACTCAGGTTTACCTGACATTGAAACGAGCCAGCAGTCAGAGAAATTCTGCCAATACTCTTACCGCTGAGAAAGATTATTGTACTGGCAAATTGCTGTCAATTATCTTATTCCTGAGTTTCATTATAGGATTATCAGAACAATAAATGGATAAAATCCAGTTAAATTAAAACCAAACCAACCAGAATACGTCTTGATGATTGGCCATCACTATTTATCCAACATGATTCGTTCTGTCTTATTTGATATAATTATGAATGTAGAAATACTAGTTGTCAGGGTCAAAATTACTGACATGTCTGTAATATATGTAGACTATCCATTACAACTTCTTTCAACTCAGTTTAATTATGATGGGTACTGTGGTTCTAACTACATTAGTAAGCAGTGCAGTACAGCAGAAGCAAATTTGGGAAGTGAAACAATGAAGCTGAGGACACGATAACCACACTGTCTGCACTATCTGTTTACACTTTGGACTAGCTTTTGTGTCCGTTAGTGGGTGGAGTATGCTAAGTGCATCCCTGGAGCACACCTTTCAGTTCAGCTTCAAGTTTGTACCCTTCAAAACCTGTCTTCAATAGGAAGGTAGCAGAAGTGAATGTTCATTTTGTGTGTCCAAGGGAAATTCTCAAGGATTCTATATAGTACAGTGTACTTTTAACAGAAGCTGATGAAGTTCTGACATATCTGCAAATGTTCTCTTCACCTATTTTGAAAGGAAGAATACCATTTACTAACCATATATACATATGTGCATTTACACTGCATGTAAACCTACAGTGGCTATATGAAAAATAGTAATCTAAAATAAGTAATTTCCTACTCCTATTTGTGGAAGAAGTCCTAAGGTATTTTGAAATAATCATTCTCCTAAAGCCAAACACACAAAAAAGTAAGTACCTAAAAGGTATAAACTGCCAACCTTTAGGTATTTGGTCCCTACTTGGAAACTAACCTTGAGTTCAACGTTAAGACTTCTATGAAGACTATGAGAAAAAAAAGTTATGAGTTCCTGGTCTAGAAAGTGCACAAAACCAACAAAGCCACTCTGAATTGCGAGCTATAGTAGTCACCCAAATTTTACTTCCTACACAAAGCAATGTTGAGGCATGTTACATTATGTTTGTCTTAGTAGAATATATAAGCACACTGTTATTAGGGACGAGAATATAGGTCCCCTATGAGCACTAAAGAAATTAGGCTGCAGGGCTTTATTCTTTCCTTTTTTTCTTTCTGGTTTAGTAAACCTTGTTCATGCTTTGGCATATATACTATGTCAATTAAAACTTTACCCATGGAGATGGAAGAGGACAATTTTTAAAACAGAGGAAATAATTGAACTGACAGTAAAATAAATGCGATATCGCAGCCCTTAATACTGTGGTCCCATGATGCAAATTTGTTAACAGTTTCTGACAGGTTAACTTTGTTTACAAGCTTTATGTTGAATTAATTATTGTTTGTCAATCACAATCTGACTTTATGAGAAACCATATATAAAACTGGCATAAAAGCACAAAATGCTCATAAGTTTCCCTCTGTATGCTCTAGTTAATTTTACAGGAATTCAATCAAGTGTTTGTGCTAGATTCAGATCAGATTTGCACTGTTGGGTGTTCTGATGCTGCAGAGATTAATTTTTAATGATCATGGAACCTTGGTCTCAGATATGATCCCAGAACACTGTAACCACTAAGTAAAGGAATATTGTAGCCACCAAGCTGTAAGAAAAAAAAAAAAAAAAAGAAAAAAAAAAAAAAAAAAAAAAAAGAGAGAGAGAGAATTTGGAGGAATTTCTTCTCGTAAATTTGAAAAAGCATGAACCTGTGTTGTCATTTCTGTGGACTGTGGCAGTTTGTAGTATGATCTCTAAGACAAAACTGTAAATACATTTTAAAAGAAAAGCCAGCTGGGGTATTAGCAAAACTTTAGAAGTTTAAACTAAAGAAGAACAGATCCTGAAAACATAATATATAGCATATAGGTGTAATTCAACACTATCATTGATCTCATCTTAGATGAGTAAATTTATACTCATATAATTTCCTACTGATATTACTGTTTGTAAAAGATGGGAAAATACTATTAAAACAGCAATACCACCAATCCCGATAAAAACTTCCCAAGACAAGCCATGAGGGGTTAATTATTCTGAATGCAAAAAAGTTTTTGCAGCTCATATATTAAGCACTGAAGGATTAAAAGCACACCCTGTGGGACTCCAAATATATTACTTACTATACTATACGTATAGACTACTTGGGCCTTGATCAGCGTAAAGGTAATGTCTTTTTATTTCTACTTGCCATGGAAGACAGAGGTCATAAATGATGTATAATCTATCTTCAACTTCTGAAAGTGATATGGTAAAATATTTTGGTATGACTCCAAGAAAAAGGGGGCAAGCGCATATATAAATCCTATTTCAGTACATACATATATGGAAATATCAATGGATGTTTTAATATTCTAAAAGTAAGGTAATGTAAAAACATTGGAAACGTCAAGAACTCTGTTAGTGTTAATTAAATCTCAAGTAATTTAAGCTCATAAACATAATCTATATGTTTTACACAGAATCATTTTTGAACTATCAAAGAGTAACTAAAAGTATGAAATGGTACTTGAGTTAATGTTCAGAGTCTATAATGGATTTCTAAATGCATGTAAATGTCAACAAATACTCATTCTGCAGTTGTTGCATTTTAAATATCCATAACATAATCTATTTAATTAAATCAATGCAATTCAAAATGAGAGTTCCTGGCATTTTCATTCTGTCTTGGAACCATTTGTGTGCTACTGAAACCTACAGTTGTAGAGAAAGAACAGTCTACATTATGTACCGGAAAACGTGGCAATTACAAAATCTCTACTTAATTAGAATGATAGAAAAGTCTACAGAAAGAAAAGCGTTTGGATAATGTGGCTATAGTGAGGCATCAGAAACTTGTATGAACTTTTAAAGAGCCTAGGATGACAAATAAACATGGGCTGTACGCACTGGGACAAAATTAGCTCCAGACCTCTTTCTTTTGGATCTGTAAAGTTTTTTGTAAGGAAGGCTGCAATGTTTTTATGTCTTGGTGACTGAATATTTTACATTCCAGCATCTGAAAGAGACCAAAGGACCCATGTTTTTCAAATACAGTGATATATTTCTACATGCTTGTACAGCAGAATGAGTTCACAGTAAGTAATGATACCTGCTGGTTTGTATCCTTTGGGAAATTGCAATTTACACTTTCAATTTCTCAAAAGCTTTGCAATCTAGTGGCAATTCATGCTTGACTATACTGATGAGACAGTCATTCAATGGATAATACTTTCTAATAGAAGTGTCAGTACTTTTTCTTGACATAAGCAACATGTAAGAAAATTTATGTAAACATGTAAAACATGTAAAATGGTGATGTTAATACATGTTGTCAATAACAGGTCTTTTGAGCATAAAATGAAAAAGAAAAGAACTCTTTTCTGTAATTTTTTGCTGTAATAAGTATGTTATAAAAAGTTTTAAAGCCTTCCCCACCAATTTCAAACCAGATTCTTTGTGTCTATATGTCCTATTAAAAATTTCTGTTCTCCCTTTTTCAGCTATAACATCTAAACATACAAAAGAAGAAAAAAATGAAATTAGAAAACAGTTTTTGTATGTGATGATTTTATCAAAAGAAAATATTTTTAATAAATAACAATATTTGCAAGAGATAGGTGTGCAAATACATGTGCCTGCATCAAGATGATTACTGCATATATTAAAGCATACATGTAAGCTTTTGTAATCAGTAAACAAATGAATAATTAATTATAATTTATACTCAAGAGAAGCAGGGATTAAAGGTGAGATTCCATGTGAGTATAAGAAATCTAACTTCAAGTGTCTATAAAGAGATATCTTCAGGAACTCTCTATGTCTAGGCCTCCTTTATAATCAGCGGGAAAATGACTGATACAGTCAGTACTTAAAAATATTCTGGAGATTGCTTGTGAGAAGAGCACTGGTCTGACATTTCAGGGCAAAGAGGAAGAAATGAAAGGAAATAACATGAACACATACATTTTTTTCTTGTGTTATTTAGTGCAAGGTACTTTGGCTTAACACCTACCAAAAGCTTCAATGATTACAAAAAATTACTCATTTCCTCACAGCCTTTTCTAGAATACTCACTCGTAGAGTGATCAAGTCACCATGAATATAAAGGATGGATTGAAACATGGAAGAACATTTGTACAAGCTTATAAAAACCACTGTAGCACAGACAGGACTGAAAGTTAAAGACCCCCACCATCTGCAGCTGTGCTTATTCTTTCACATGCTGACAGGGAAACAATGTGCACTCAGCACCTGTTATTCTGGCTAGTGGTATTGATGCCCAACACTTCTGAAAATCAAGTTCTAGATACACTGTGGTGAACAACTTAGATAATGAAAAACACATAAATCTTGTCTACCTTTCATCATTCTGTTTTAAGCAACTTTCCCCACTTAGGAAGTTTATGGAAACAGAAGGAGTAAGTAGGTTTATAGCATTCATCATCTTTAACTATCTTTCTTACAAATAGTCTGTTTTCTACATGCATCCCTAATTCTGATCACATATCATATACACATAGTTTTGGCAGGGTGATTTTAATACTATGCATAAACTTTTGAAGGAATAATCTTAATTTTACTCTTAAATAACTGTATTACAGTTTTAAAAAATCAGAAACATAGTTTTGATGACTGAAAAATCTGTTTCTTATTTACTGTTAATCTCCAGTTAAAAAAAAAATTACTAGAATCTAGGGCAGCACGGTCAATCTATTGAAGCATAAACAATTTCCTCATATAATGAAGAGAAGGGAGAAAACAGTCACATTTCTGCATCTGAACTGTTAAAATCCTTACAAATTAATTCTGGATTTTTCCCCCTGAAAATTCATATTTTCATAAACTCTATTTAATACCAAAATTATAAAAATGGTTATGCAATGTATTTCACATGAGTTATTTTAGAAGAGGTCATTTCAACAATTTTCAGAAAAGGAAAAAATTCAGTCAGAAGAAAGCTAAGATCAAACTTTGATATCAGGGGCATCCACAAATGACTTGAAATGTCTAATGTTAAAAAAAAAAAAATATAATTTCAATACAAATGGAAAACAACACATTCATATGGACATCTTTCCCCATCTCTGCTAGCCCCTCTCTTCAAAGCATACCTGCATTTTAAACTTTATAGCAGGACATTTTAAAAAGCAGCAATATTCTTGGTAGTAGATGTGAATTACAACAGGAAAACCTGGTGGGTTTAGATTGGATGAGAATCTCTGACCCATACACAGAAATGCCTGGAGTCCTTCAACAGATTATAACTGGCAATTATCAGAACCAAATCAAAATAACCTTTAACAAATTACCTTTTTCACATGTTCTGATACCTTATATCAAATCTCATTTTTCCTTAATTGAAAATAAGAAATAGTTAACATCTTTCTTCTTTCGAATCCCATGCACAGAGGGATAATTCAGTGATTTAAGGATGATAAACCATGTAATTGTTGGCAACTAAATAAAATGTTTTTCTTTTTAAAGAAGAGAGCTTCAGAGAGCTTTTCTAAAAAAACATTGTTCATCTTGTGTATGTATATTTACAATACACACATTTTAATTCAATCAGAAGCCTGGGTTTAACTCCAAGGGTTTTTGGAGAACACAATTTAGTAATAATGGACTATTCAGCCTGTACTCCTATCATACCATGCCACTACTGATCTATTTGTTGTGATTTCTCCTCTTTCCAACTTAACTCATGCAACCTTCTTATGCAGTTTCATTTCTCCACTCCATATGCTTCCCATGTTTCTTGGAGAGCTTGTCTTTCTCTCCTCCTCTCTTACATGTGTGTCCTAGTCTTTTTGTCTCAGACATCATCTTTGCTAATACCCTGTGGTGCTCTTCTTGCCTGCTGCACTTCTGCTCAAGTCTCCTTGGTTTGGCACTGCAGCTTCCCTTATTTCAAGCTGCAGACATGGAAACATGAGAGGTGCCCATCTATTCCCTTCCTTCTCTCTTCTTCCCTCCTCTCCAAGTCTGTTTTTTATTTCAGTAGTATTGCAATCAAACAGCAATATCCTCACTTTCTCAGACTACTCATGAGACAGTAGGCACTGAGAACACAGCATGGTTTGTGGGCCAGTCTCAGCTGGCAGGTAAGCCCTCACCCACTCACTTTCTCTCTTCCCCCCAGCAGGATGGGGGAGAGAATTGGAAAAAGAAAAGCAAAAAAATTAATGGGTCAAGATAGACAGTTTAGTAAGTGAAGGAAAAGAAAAAGGGGGGGGGAAAAAAAGAAACAAGTGATGCAAAAGCCTTCACTTATCACCAACAAACTCATGCCCAGTGAGTCCCCAAGCAGTGGCTATTTCAAAAAAACTTCCCCAAAGTTTTATCGCTAAACATGATGTCACATGATACAGAATATCTCATTGCTCAATTCAGGTCAGCTATGTCACCTCACACCCTCTTGTCCACCCTGAGCTTACCTGCTGGGGCAGCAGAGTAACAGAAAAGGTCCTGACACTGAGCAAGCACTAATCAGCATTAGCTGAAGAAAATTAACTTCATCCCAGCCAATCCCAGTACAGATGGACAAAGTGTTCATCTCCATCCTAATCCAGGTCTGCTGAGAGTGTTCATTAAAGAAAAAATATTTTGGAGTCCTCATTCATAGGGTGGGAACTGGTCACATAAAATCTAGCTATCTAGAGATTTATATCTTCAGAAATTTGGGAAGATTTTCCTGAAATGGGCAAAACACCAAATTGTGTTACAGACAGCACCATGCCAGCATTTTCATCTCCAAAGCATGTGATAATATAACTTTTCAAATAAAAGGTTAATACAATGCTTATATTCACCAAATAAAATGGTTTTCATTCTTTCTGCCTTAGGAAAAAAAAAAAAAAATTGGCACCTACTGTCTACCAAAGTTAAAGTCAGCAGTTTCATAGATGATTAAAAAAGTCTTTTAATTAAAAGTGGAAAACAACCTTATTTATACAAAGTTTTGGGGATTTGGGGGGGGGGGGTTGTTTTTTACTTATAAGATTTCTGGATTAATCTTTTTGTTTTTAAATAAGGTCATGTCCTGGTTCAGCTAGGATAGCGTTAAGTTTCCCCAGCAGTGGGGGGAAGCTCTAGCTGGGTTATTCAATACCATGCTGACCTCACGTCCTGGCGCCAAAGCGCGGGAGCGCGGGAGAATTGGTGAATGCTTGTGTTATGCCTTCTCTCTGCTCTCACTGCTCTATTGGTAGATATCTTGCTCTGTTCATTGTTATTACTGTTATTGTTAGTTGTGTTGCTGTTGCACTGTTGTATTAAACCTCTCCTTATCTCAGCCCCGGGGCTTTGTATTTCACTCCCTTTGTGGGGGAGGGGCAGCGGCCGCGTGGTCTCAGATCGCAGCAGGGACTAAACCACCACAGGTCATAACATGATACCTTATTTTCTTTCTATGCCAAAAAGTTTCAAACTTTAATGTATGGTTCTAAAATTACAGATTATACTATACTGATTAGGATGATATGAAATGATGCTTAATTTCATTTAAATTCTCTGAATATTTTCTGTTTTCAAAAGAGATTTTCATGTTTTCTGTTCATTTACTAATAAGATAAGGGTTTTTTTCTTTAATTTTGCAGCACTGGGAACTTTGGTTGCAGAAAAAAACATGACATGCAAACAAGCTGCTATATGACATGCAAACAGAGAAACAGGTAACTATTGGGTCTTTTCTATTTTAAACAGCAATTCATTTAATCCTACTTTTAGCCAAATTATTTTAGACTGTACAATTTCTGTTACTTATTCTGTGAGGTGGACCCATAAAGAGGAAGTAATTAATGCATTAGGTTATGAAACTCAAGTTCAGTTGAAACAGAAGAAATAAAACAAAAGAAAAAACACTTATGTTTTGAAATTCACCACAATGGAAAACTCTAGTAAAGACACCTGGAGTGAAAATCTTGAATATCTTATTCAGTTTTTGTTGTTTGTTTGTTTTTTTTTTCCCTACACTTTAAAACTGAATGCAAATTCATCCTAATCTTCTGAAACCTTTTGATTTTCACAAAATAATATTTTTATAAAGTCTTCACTTATCATGTTGCCCTGAACTGATATATCATTCAGTGTATGGGAGAAGCATAACAGAAGAATGTGGCCAGATTATGTAAGTACTTAATATATTGAAAGCAAAAGACAGTTTCATTTTCTGGGGGAGGGAGAGAAGAGACCATAATCTGATCATGTTGTTAAACAGGATATCATAATTCTTGTGTATGAGTGAACTGAATTAAAATTTCTAACAAGGTTTTATTTTGGCATTTATTAAATTTTTAGTTCTCTATTTTGCAATTTTTGCTTTCTTTTAGAATAGTTTTTTCTATGCATGCAATACAGTTTATGTTAATTTGGGGTTAGTCACATAATTATACTTTTCTTAAAATGATCTGTGAATATATATAGGTTAAGACATACTCATTTAATGATTTTTGCCTTTTGTTTATTTTCATTTAATTTTGTCTCACATTTTTACCCTGGTGTGTGAAGATTCTCTTTGGAACAGATCTTACACAACGATTAGTTACTGAAAGGAAACTACAACAGCTTCTTTTCATTACTGGCTTGTTCTGCTCAACTGACACTATACAGCCTGAGGCAAAGTTGCTATACTTCTGAATTTGAATCTGTTTGTGTGCTAGGATAATTGACTGAGTTTGCAGTTTCAGAACACTGTTTTCAATGACATTCTTTTAACATTTTCAATTACTGTAGAATAGGAAATGAATTAAATTAGATTTCAGTTCAGGATTCTCCTAATTTCCAGGTTTAAACCATTTATATAAATTTAGATTATGCTAATTCAGATTCACTTTCCATGCACTAACTTTCACTATCCCTTGAAAGATGTAGGGGTAGAGAATGTTTATAATACAGAACTTAAACTGAAGATTAGAATTAAGTGTTTAGTAGTAACAGAATATTATGAATGCCAAACCACTGCATCATGCCTGAGAAATGTATTTAAAGATTTCTTTTCTTAAACTGAAAGTTGTATCTTCAGATCGATGAAAAGAATATTGTAAAACTGCTAACTATGCATGCTAAATATAGAGGATGATGAATGCAAATAAAAACATCAAACCTACTTTAAAAAAAAAAAATCTATCCATGCACAATCCTAAATCTGTTTTCTTTTAGGAACACTAGATAGAATTTGATACAAGTTCTATGGGGTTGAGCACAGCTCAAGGTTGTGAACCTTCCCAATTCTTCTGGCAGAAATGATAGCCATGCAGAATTTTGCTTTCAGTGAAAGAAATGGTCATGGATTCAAAATTGGCAGAAGTTAATATTAATGGCAGAAGTTAATATTAAATTAAGGTCTGAGTCTATATAACATTCACTCTCAAAAAGAAACATCCTTAGAGAGAATTTTTCCAGCCCTCATTTCTACCTTAGCACAGAAGTGTAGGAAAATATCTAATTTTACATCTTAGGAAATGGAGGATACAAATAAAAGACAAGTGTTGAGGAACTAACACAGAACATTTTACATCTATAGCAGTGAATCATGAACAAGTGAGTGAAAGGCCTTCAGAAATTTAAAATCTAGCTACAGAGTATACCACAAATCTCTGAATGGTTTCTAGACTTTATAAAGTCTGTAACTACTTCATGTTTCTGAAGCACACAGAACTCTGTTGTGAGGCAGAATATACTGCTGAGTGGCCCAGTGCAGTCAGATACATTCCTACATATATCTGTCAGTATTCCTGGAACAGATGGACCCTTCCATTGATTCGTTCAATGGAATCCAAGGCTTACTCTGCAGATAAGCGAAACTTTCTTCTATTATATCCTGCACAAGACTGAGGAACCATGAAATTGCCAGAGAGCTAGATAAGCCGCTCCTAAAAAGTAGTTGTCTGGATAAGGACAGAGAGCAACTTCACGCTGCCTCAGACAGGCAACTGCCAGCACACGGAACTTGATAAAAGCCTTCAGGTCTGAGGAGAGTCCAAAGAGCAATTCTACATAGTGGTAAAGTTCCTTACACATTACAACTTTGGGATACTTTCTGAAGACATTGGTGGATGGTATCATGAATACAGACACCTATCTTCAGGCACCATAAAAATAAATTAGTTCTGAGAGTTCTAGCCAGTACTGAGGGAAGAGTCATTTCTTTTGAACTGTGTGGGAACTTTTACTCAGAAAACAAGGATGGACAAGTATTTGAACAGGAAGCACTTACACTACCTTCTTTGTTGCAGACTTTGTTTAGAGATATGAAGATTGTTTTAAGTGTTTTACCATCTTTGTATGAATTTTGGACATGTACATAAAATGGTGGTATCTTTAAAGGATAACCAACAGCACAGCTACTGGCAAACAGAAATTGTGAAATTAATTTTTGTATTGACATCTATGTGAACCAAATAAGACACAAGTAACATTACTGTACAACTTATCTTCACAGGATCTAAGAGTGATCACTGTGGAAGCACAGTATAGTGCTGAGCACAGTATAGTGCTGAGTAGTCTGATCTGTACGGTGTTATACAGCATTATAGACAGCACTATGCTGTATTCAGACATCACAAAACACTTGTATAAGACATGCATGATAAAGTGTGGAAGGACTGTTTTTGTTTTTCCAGTAGCTAAGAAAAGTGAGACTATGTTCAAGGAATGAGGATTAAACAGTAGCAAGGAAGCACTTGTGACACAAGTGAGAGTAAGTTCAGTTCTCCACATGATGAGTCAAAACAGCCACTGTTAAAATTCCTTGTGTCAGGACTCTGATAGGGGAGTGGTTAGACACTGCAGGGACTGTTTGTTATTCAGAGACTGTACTGCATTGCTCCTTATTTAAAGTCACAGTCTGTTACTTTTACCAGACAGCTGTGTTTTGCTTTTACTGCCTGTCACTGTGTGGCATCAATAAGATTTCATTTTAATTTGAATGTCAATTTAATGTTAAATCATACTGACATGACAGCACAAAGCACTGTCATCTTTATACCAGGATGGCCAAATCTTCTAACTGAGCAGTGACCAGGAAGGGTAGGTCCAGCTGTGGGAATGCCTATGGCTACATCTTCTCTTCCTCACAAAAATTTAGGTGTCTCAGAGAGAAAAGTTCTAATTGGACAGGGGAAAAAAAATCCCCCAAATTATAAAACTGGAATTATGAAATTAGAACTGACATTTTCTCAACCAAAAAAAGTAACTGTTACATGAGTCAGTTGTGGCTACAACATGTATAAACTTATATTTTTAAATAGAGATCTATATTGACGTCCTCTACTCTTAGGGAATTAAAGGCATCTTAAAAGTCCTTTTTGTTCCTTGGATTATAAAAACACTTCCCATGATGGTTAAAAAGAAAAATATATTGGGAAGAGGGACAAAGAAAAACTTTGCTATTTTTGTAAGCTCTGTTTGAGAGGAGTAAGAAGTAACATAAAGGAAAATTTGTACAATTTTGGCTTCATTAATAAGATTAAAATAGTCCACTAACTTCTCACATTGGAAGACTCTCTTCTTTCCTATGTCATTGGTATAGAAGATGGAATAATCTGTTAAAACCTGAGATCATCCTCAGGTAAAAAAGTTAGCCCCATGAAGATTATGTTGTCATTTCCTCAGCACTAAGGTATAAATGTCCACAGTCATCCCCTCTGACACCCGTGTAGTGGTACTAGAAGTGAAAACAAACACTTCCTCTTATTCATCCTAACACATATTCACCCTAGTTTGAAGGAACTGGTTTTATATAATCTTGTTTTACAGGAAGGAAACAAGTTTTCCCCTTTGTTCCTCTTGGGTTTTTCTTCTCTGGTAGACTCAGATTCAGGTATTGCTCAAATTGCAGTTTCATTGACTCTCATTCATACATACTTACTCCACAAATCTCATGCGAAATTATTAACAGAATGTTGTTGTCTCCATTTTTCTGAAACAGTTTCCTAAAATACAATCACTACAATTTTAGTCCTCAGTCAAAATATTTCTTAGTTTCTCAAAACAGTTGAGAAAGAATACAGATTTTTTCATGGTCCTTTCCAATAAAAAAATATCTCTACCCATTGTGCTAAATCAATTTCCTTGAAACCATCTTGCACTTACAGGTGAAAAAATTAAATTACTATAATTTCTAGCTTCCATTCAGTATTGTTCTTACCCTGAAACAATTTCCTGTATAGCAGAATTCATTACAACTTGAATCCTTTATAGAATTCCTTTCATATATTCTGAATTTAGAATTTATACAAACCACTCAGATCCTGAGTTTATAGAATTCTGTTTTATTATGTCAGTAATGAGATTCTGAAAATAGAAATAAAATTTTCTTTATCCTCATTTCTGTTCTCATGGATCATTAGTTTTTTCTTCTGTTGTATTTGTAAATTTAGCATCATCCACATAATTCAAATGTTAAAAAAGATGGAAAGGTAGTTGCACAGAACTGAAATAGTAACCCTTTAAGTCAGTGTTTTTAATAACACATTGCAATAGTTATAAATTTTAAGCTTCAAAGCTGCACTAATCTTAATTTCAATAGCATTAATGGGAAGAAAAGTACTACAAAGACCAACAATTAAGAGCAGTTGATATATCCTTTGTGGACAGCAAGAACTCAGCAACCAGATAGGGAATAATCAGAATTGATTTACCACTAGATTTATTACACCATCACTTCTAGCTCTTTCTAGCAGTCTTATTATTCAATTTCATTCACTCCAGCATATGTATTTCTCATTCCCTTCAGTGAGATCACATTTAACACTCTTTTAACTTTCTTGGTTTAGTAATTTTAAAGTATCTGGCATTATATTTCAATCTGAAAAGTGAATAAATAAACTGCAGAGTAATCTTTCAGGGAAGTTAATTCCAGCTGTAAACTACAGCTTCATTAATCCAAACAGATAATTATAATTTTGTGTTTGATGTATTTAAATAAAAAATGGACACATTTGTTTAGTAACTGCATTGGAACTGCATCAAAAAGTCCAATCCCATCAAATAATGAGTATAAATTTCTGGTATATTTAATCTTTAAAATATTGCTAGGATTGGACTCTTTCAGCAAAAGAATGTGAGTCAGCTCTGCAGTCAATTTTCAAAGCATTCCAAAAGAATGCATCTTCTGCTTGTAGCAATTTATAAATGGTGAAGAGTCCCACACTGAAGTGTTTGAAAGTAACATAGAATATGTTTTCTTGTTACAGTTGATGGAAATCACCTGGTTAGATGGTCACTATCTCAAAATGTATTGTCTTGAATCTAGCTTCCTGAAAATACATGCAAAAAGTAAGGAATTAGACAGTATTTACAAATGGGGACTGTCTGGTGTGAGAGTAGGCAGGAGGAAAAGTAATTACAGATAAACATTTCAACATGAACTGCTGCAAATTGATCACATGATATATTAAATGAGATATTTGGCAAGAAAAAAAAGAAGAGGAAAATGTTATGAAGACATATAAAAGTGACTCTTGCCTCTGTACACAGTATTGTTAAGTTTACTGTTAGAAGACTGTGTCAAATTCTGTCTACACACTTCAGAAAATGTAAAATAGCTTGGAATACTAGAAAACTAGAGATTCAAAACTAATCAATCAGCCAGGAAAAAAAGCCTTAAGACATGAATTATCATATGTTAACTTACATAGAAAAATCTGGTACCGGAGAGCAAATCTTATTAGAATTGCAAACTGAAGTGTAACAAAATCAAGCTATTGGATGCAGAAATTAAGCAAAATTCCATCTTTAAATAAAATACTATTTCTAAACACCTAAACAGTAGGTGGAACTCATCACTGCAGCAAGATTTGAAAGGAACTGATTCAAGACCCTTGAAATCAGAGCCCTTAAAATAAGATTATTTTTAAAACAAATTATTTGTTCCATTTTTTCAAAGAAAAAATTCTATGGTCTCTATAGGCAAATCAGAGTAGATTTGCCTAGTGGTTGTTTCTGGATTCTGTAACATAAAATGAAAGAATATATGTTATCTACATTTGAAAAAAAAAAAGAAAAAAAAAAAAAGGAATCACTTTAATATATTTCATCTAGCCAGAGAATCCTTCTGTTCCTTTATGGTTCTGTAAGAAAAAAACACCAAAGGTAGGATGATAAGATTTCAGATTTACCAGGCACAGCAAAAACACAGAAGGGAAAGTGAATGATTTCTGCTTATTCCACTGCTGGCTCCAATCCAAAGGGAAACCAGCAGATGTACTAGAAAGAGCTATGATTCCATTTCTGTGCCACAGCACAGTGAGGTGCTCTGCTCTGCAGGATTCAAGAGGAGCTCATGGAACCTGATGTAAAAGGCAAAAAAGTACTTGGAGATTCCTTGAAACTTGGACAAAATATCTGTTTATGTGTGTTGGAAATAAACTAGTTATCTCCAAAGTTATTCCCCCCAAAAGACTCATTGTTTTGCCAGCTAAATTACTTAAATTAATTACATGCAAACTGTGGGACAAGTGCACCATTCATCAAAACTTGTTCACGCAGGTATCCTTCCAGCATACTCCACCCTGATCCTGACAATCAGTCAGGACACGTCAAGAGTCTGCTCCCAGGCACACTCTATTCTTTTTATTCTCATTTGTACTCATTTTTTTAAAATTTGACTGCAGGGATTGAATGTTCCCTTTTTAAAATCTTGTACTCTATAAGTTTTCTGTGACAGTATAGCACTAACATATTCAACCCACATGTCACAATTCACTCTTTTTCAAACCCCACTGCTAAGTCTTCAAAATGATTCTTTATAAATTTAAAATATTACTATTTTGCTTTTAGTAATTTTCTTAAATTGTTAACATCTATCCATCCATGGAAGGAATTAAAATTCAGTCTGATAACCACAGTGCATTCTGGGAAATCATCTTCACCATTCCATGAGAAATCACTGTAGCTGAAAAATACACATTTCCCCACAAAACAGTCAGTCAGACAATATTTGTGAGCTACTTACTTGTGTAAGTGAGCTGGAATCCTTGGTCAGTATCAGATCCATTGGTATTAAACTCTATCCACAAATGGTTAGAGGTGCTATTAAGGATAACTCCCATCATGTCACTTTTGGTGAAGGAACCCAGAGAGCGTGAAGAGCTGTCTTTTCCATCATACACCTTGTAGAAACAAAATAGTAACATGAAACTGGACATCAAATCTAAAAATTTGAAAAATGTTAGTTTATGTAATACTTTCAAAGTTAGCTATGCATTGCTAATAGTTTCTCCAAAAAGTTAATATTTCCATTTTGTGAGGTACAT
Organism: Strix uralensis; assembly: GCF_047716275.1. Taxonomy (NCBI): domain Eukaryota; kingdom Metazoa; phylum Chordata; class Aves; order Strigiformes; family Strigidae; genus Strix; species Strix uralensis. The sequence goes on from NC_133974.1 coordinate 24,739,871, forward strand.
ACCACTTGACTATGCAGTTCAGTGAAATATAAAATATTCTGTCACCCTTAAGGTGTTTTATGGTTTTTTTCCTTTTCAGTTGTGTGAGCTCATCTTGAATGAAATTAATATTTATATATGGCTACATCTGAGGTTTCATAAACTCAGATTATTTTTCATGGTTATTCACAAAGGCTAACAGAAGTATAATTTCTGAAATCACCACTGAAGTAAGGCTGTGAGAGGTAAACCCCATTCTACACTGTTCTCTCCTTTCTGGAGATGTCAGCAGCAGAACTGAAGTATTAAAGTCAATCTGTCACCTTTTATTTCAGACTCTGAGCCTGCAGTATTTTTTTTTTACTATAGGTTTTAACAAAGAAAGATAGGTCTTCAAAAAGGTATGTGAGTCTATTGTCAAACCAAGATGTTCTTATTTACCATGTTTATTGCAAACTTTCAGTGGAAGACAAAATCAACAATATTAACCTCTGTAATTTTTCAAATCCTAGAATGAAAAAGAATGTCCTTTTGATTGTTCACCAATACAGGACAAGCAAAGAGTTAGTATTGGCTAGGGGGTGAAAAATTATTTTTGCTTATTGCAAAACATTGAAAGCCATAAAATGCCAAAATACTCTTCTGTGGGTTTTTTTTGTCTCACGATGAATTAAAAAAAAAAGCTAATTTCTTCTTTAAATTACATAAATCACTTGTACTCACAGGTTTTTCTGTTCTCACAGAAAAAAAAGAAAAGTACGCATATTTTAAATACTTTTAAAACATACACCATACATAATGTGTATACTTATACAAAAGCACGTAATGAATCTGAACAGCTGGTTTCTAATATGAAGTAAAAGATAATTTACTCTGATTTCATATGGCCTAGAGTGACTGTAGATAACTAGTGCAAAAACTACAATTACAGTAAAGCTGTATCTTCATCTATCAATTCTAAGACATTGTGGTCCAGGGAAGATTTATACTGATTCCAGTCAGAAGCAGGCAGTGACCCATTTAACAGTCTAAATTGCTACATTTGAGTCACAGGCACATACTTCTTTCTATTTGAATGTCCAGTTAGATCTACTAATGAAATTTAGAAATGCATCTTTTGAGAGGACAGACCATGGCAACTACATTTATGGATGATGACCAACAGTTAAAAGCAGAGCTATTTTCTCAGTGGAGAAAATACCAGCATACCATCAATATAGATGAATGTCTTGAAAGTACCTCATTCATCTCAAGTGCCAACATTAGCAAAATAAAATAATAAAAACAACATGCTTAAAGATTTTTTAAGATAAAAGCATAAATTCAGTTTAATAAACATACACAGATAAAGATCATAATCTTGCCTAAAAGAAGCTTTTGAAAAATAATATATTATGCTAGCCATTGATAGAACAATACCTTCTGTCCTTATTGCTAAGACAAAGATTGTCTTATATCAGGGCACGAGCTATCGAAGACATAATCAATTGTATTTAAGATTCATGCAAACAGTAACACATACTTAATGTCTACCTGTAGCAGAAATACGACTTTAATCTGTGCTGAGAGTATCTGAAAAAATGCCTCCAAGCTTCTACCATTGTCCTGAACCAGAACTACAGATCACTTTCATTGACTGATTACAATTTATTATTAGAGCTGGAAATCTATTGTACAAAACAAATAGGCATTCATTCACCGTAAGATTTATTTTTTAACAACATTCTGAACATACATATTTTGCAAAAAACACAGCTATATTTTACTTAGTTTGAGATATACTAGTTTGAATGGAATCATCTACTTTAATTGTCATTAATAAAAAATGCTATCTATGTTAAAATAAGTCATTTTTATTCATCTTTAAAAGAAAACATAACAGCTAATTACTGCAATTGTCCCTTAGACATCCTGTTCCAATAGTCTACTTCACTGTTACAGATACTCTTCCTACATGAGGATCAGCAAGTTAAATAAAAGTATTTCTCAAGATTAATCCAGACATAAATGAAAACATTGTTTTATGAAATAAAAATGAGATAAGAGGGATCATGTGAAAGCAGCTGTAAAAAAGCCATGCCAATTTTTAACTGGTGACACTTGTCCAGCTGTTCTTAACTTTACAGACATAACCAGGTACATGTCTACTCTAGTAACTGAAACAATGTTAGTGAAAAAACATAACCATTGAATCTCTACTGTCTATACTGATGCCTTGTTTGAACCATCCCTGGGAAAGAAAAAGCATTTTCCTTAACAATTCTTGGTCATGGTTTGGTATTTAGTGTGGGCCAAGGACCATTTCCAGTAAGCAGTTTGTGTGCAACCATTGTGTTCTGTCATATGTGACTGTCTCCAGAGTCAGAGAAAACATTTAATACACTAGTCTAGACATTCTAACTATTAACTCACATATAGTATGCATGTTTAACTCATTTAGGAGAACCCATTTGCAATATAATTCACATGCTACAATTACTGTTTTCTCTTTTATGAAGAAATAAGGAGGGTCTATTTGGCCAAAGAGATGAAAAACATGAAATTACATTCTGGTTTTCCTCTTATCTCTAGCAAGTTCATGGTAATTGCATTACAAACATTTCACCATAAGTAGCCATTTTAAAGAATTGTGAAATTTCAAGTGGCAATTCAAGCAGGGAGGTTTGGAGACTGAAGTATTAGTAAGTGATAAAGGATAAGCTTTTTTTTTTTAAAAAAAAAAAGGATAATCCAGGTACTCAGTTTTGCCATATGCCTCAAAATGGTGATTCTGTTTCCATTTCTTTACTGGAGTTCAGATTTCTTTCCTGGTACTTCAATTTCAAGCTTTGTCACAGCTGTAGAAGGTTTTGCCTGTGACTTATAGTCATTAACCTGCACATATTCTTCTTGAAAGCATTAGTTTTCACCCTTCCTTATGTACACGGTCTTACTGATGCCAGAAATGCCCTTGAAACTTATTTGTAATGCCTATGTACCACAGCCTCAATATCCAGCCTCAATATTCCCACTTGTGCCAACAGTAAACCTAGTTGAATATATACTGCTGAAGGTGGTTTATATTTTCAAAGCCAGTAAACAGTGTCAGAGTAGGAGTCCAGTCACCACAGCTAGACTGTCTATACAGTATTTATTGTCACTACATCCTCAGCACACATTTAATGCAGACCTACCAACACCCTCACAAATCTTTCCTGAGAAAGCAGTAGTTCAGGAGCTACATAGGCCAGGGACTGTTTCTGAGAGACAGTTTGAGCAAGCCACCTTGTTTTGTAAGATTAGAGACTTTAATGTTATGGATGTAGTCAACCTGCAGAAGCTGGCCTCGGGGGCAGTGGGGAATAATCACAACACTGTTTGGAGCACTACGATAAATGTAGCCAGAGCATTCAGGGATGCCCCCTGTCACCTAAACATTTGTGAGGAACTAAAAGGGAAGTGCTTGCTCTACTGCTGGGATTAAAATATGCAGGCAAGAGAAGACAGTGCTACAATTAATCATGAGGTGAAATGCTCTAGTAACAGTGCTAATGTATCTGCACCTGCTGTGGGAATGTAAACACAGACACTCACCTGAAGGAGAAGGAAATGCTGGCTAGATTTTCTTAAACTCCAGTTTCTCATTCTGACAGTAAAAAGAAATTACTTACAACTAAACACTGCCATTTTCCTTAATCACAGAGATCTTTATGGCGTAAAATTTCCAAAGGGAAATGCTTTTAAAATACTGCTTTGATGGTTTGAGAGAGAATTCCTGTATATCTGGCTGACATTGTTATGCATCTTCCTATATACATTCCCAAATCTTTTCATTACATCCTAGTGGAATTCTTAACAATCCTACCTCAAACAAATAGTAATACTATATACTTCATAAGACATTCATGGTGTGTTGACCTTGGAATTATCAGGATTGTTTCTCACACTTCTTTTGCTTGCCCCTCTTTTTCACATACTATTGCGCAGAATTTTTTGCCCTTTCTTAAACAGGCTTCCCCAGAAGTGCCACCACCTTAGCTGGGGGGCTCAGCTGTGCCCTGCAGTGGATGTGTTGGATCCGGCTGGGAGCGGCTGTGTCCGACACGGGGCAGCCCTGGCAGCTCCTCACAGAGGCTGCCCTTGTAGGCCCCCACTAACAAAACCTGGGCACCTACACCCAATGCAACGTTACATATTTTCTTTAAAAACAGAGTGAGATATTCAGGTGGGAAAATGCCCTATATTTCAGCACAACATTTATAAATATTCTTAATCATTATTGCATCCCTCGCAAACTGTGTGCAAGGCAGTCTTGGGGCTTTCTCCTGTGCAGACACAAGAGAGAAGGCTGGTGTTTATTTTTCTCATATTTAGAGTACAGGTATGAAAGGAAGCAAAATTCAGAAGTAATGGTTCCTGACAAACCTGTGGGAAAGGTAGGACTTTGGAGAGTGTCTTAATTTCCCAATTGCTTGGATTGCCGATCTGGTGAGAGCACATGAAAATTTATTTCTATCTCACATGCTCAGATCGCCTTCCCATGGAAATCATGACAGGAATGGGAAGATGAAGAAGTGAATAAATAGTATGGATTTGCTTAAACTAGGTTATAACTGAAGCATGCAACCACAGTTAAGGCACATTGCTCTCTACAGCTGCCTGAGGAGGGGACGTGGAGACGGAGGTGCTAATCTCTTCTCCCTGGTGTCCAGTGATAGGACACGTGGGAATGGTTCAAAGATGCACAAAGGGAGGTTTAGACTGGACTTTAGGAAGCATTTCTTTATCAAGAGGGTGGTCAAACACTGGAACAGACTTCCTAGAGAGGTGGTTGATGCCCCAAGCCGGTCAGTGTTTAAGAGGTATTTGGACAACACCCTTAATAACATGCTTTAACATTTGGTCATCCCTGAAGTGGTCAGGCAATTGGGCTAGATGATTGTTGCAGATCCATTGCAACCGAACGAATTCTATTCTATTCTATTCTATTCTATTCTATTCTATTCTATTCTATTCTATTCTATTCTATTCTATTCTATTCTATTCTATTCTATTCTATTCTATTCTATTCTATTCTATTCTATTCTATTCTATTCTATTCTATTCTATTCCATTCTATTCCTGAATCATTTTAGCAAATTTAAATAAAATAAAATATTATTATATATTTCCTGCTGAAAATTTAGGTGTTGTAGTCCATAAGATATTTCCCTTTTTCCTGCTATTAAAAAGCCTAATTTCCTCAAAAAAATGTAAAAATAAGATGGAAAAGGAATGCAATAGTGACTTCTGATTAATTATTGAAAAAGACAAATATATGACCCAGTATGAAGGAGAAGACATCACTTCACATGTGTACAAACAAAATTGACAATTAGTTCTAAAGATGATGTAGCACTGAAATATGAGTCTGTAGAAGACTGAAGAAGGTTAAAAACAACATAGAGGACATTATTTTGCTTCTGTATGCAGTACTGCCTTGTAGTATCCATTTCTTGAGTCTTATGTATAGTTATGGTCTGTGCATGTGCAGAAAAGCAAAGTGGAACTGTGGAAAGTGCAGACACAGGCAATGATTGAGGAGCATCTGTCTTAGAAAGAGAGACTAAGTTTGGACAGGAGGAGACTGAGCAGGGATATGATTGAAGCTGACCAAATCATGAAGGCTTTAGAGAACATGAATGCAAAATTACTCATCAAATCCTATATTGTTAGCGCAAAGGAGTACTTAATAAAGTCTGATGTTTCATTAATCAACTAATGATGCTGATTTCAAAGAGATGAAAGAAACTACTTCTTTAGACAGTAGGTAGTGAAATTCCAGGATTTTCTGTCATAGAATAGGTTTCCAGTAGTATCAACTAATTTAAAGGACTACCAAAATTTCAAGACAACCTGTGGGTAGCATATGGAAGAGTCAACAAAATGTTGTCTAACTTAACCCAACAGCTGTGGATGTTTTGGGAGCATAAGGGCAATGGAGCACAGACAGTGTCCAAGCTTGTATATTTTACCTAAATAAAACCACTTATCAGTATTATCAGAGAAATCATACTGAGCTAGATGGACCACTTGGTTCAACTCAGCAAGGTTATGTTTCCAAGATAACTGATATTGTTTTGGAAAACAAAAAATTTTCATGCTGGCTTCCTATGTTAGGTTGATGGAATGTTCACTGCTTTCAGCTAGCAGATTTTAAATCATCACAAAATGTCTTTTTATTGGTAAGCAGGCAGTTCATATCATCTCATGATGCATAGCAAGACTGGAAAGAACATTTCATTCAGTCTAGAAGAGTACCTCCTATAGATTAACTGAAGAAATCAGAAGCTGCATTGACAAGTTTATAAAATCTGAATACTAAAAATACTTTAGCCACTAATATAAACAAACCTAGGACACAATCCCAAACAGTAACATTCAGTTGTACACTCTGTTCAACACCTGCTACATTTTCAGTCAAGATTTTGGCCTGCTTCTTTTCGCAGACTTCCAGACAATGCCTGGGTAAGTTTGGGGGCTAGATCAAGAGCTGATTCCAATGGAAATACGTACCAGGACAGCCTGCTTGGGAGTGGAGAGGAAATAGACTTTATTTTTATAAATGCAGGTTATGGAGAGGCTATGGGGGAAGAGAGTTTAGTTGTATAAATGGAAGCTGTGTTGTGCCTGTTGCCTCAGAACCAGAGAACAGGCCTTGCAGTACAGACATCACAACAATTTTACCTTTGCTTCCTTTGGATCCTCAGGACTATTTTGCTAACAGATCTATGAAAGAAGAAAATATCTAACAGATTGTTCAGAACAGCTTTCTCTCAGGCAAATCCTTCTTGTATCTCCAGGGAATACCTCTAAGTATGCTTGGCATTACTCATGAAATGTTCTGAAGGATAATTGAGTTTCTTGAAAGTTTGTTTAGGGTTTTCTAAGGGAATTTTTGTTCAGGTACTTCATTAAATTATTTATAAACTTGGTATGTGCAAAGCTTCTGGGAGACTTATGTACCATATTCAAGCAGCTCAGTAGGCAATTAAGTTCTTTCTTGTCTGCTTCATCTGTTCAGAGAGCCAACATTAATGGGATGAGCTTCAATGAGGCCAAGTGCCAGGTTCCGCACTTGGGCCACAACAACCCCATGCATCGCTACAGGCTTGGGGAGGTGTGGCTGGAGAGCTGTCTGGAAGAAAAGGATCTGGAGGTTCTAACTGACAAGCAGCTGAACATGAGCCAACAGTGTGCCCATGTGGCCAAAAAAGCCAACGACATCCTGGCTTGTATTAGAAATAGTGCGACCAGCAGAAGTAGGGAGGTGATAGTCCCCCTGTACTCTGCACTGGTGAGGCCACACCTTGAGTACTGTGTCCAGTTTTGGGCACCTCAATACAAGAAGGATATCGAGGTGCTGGAGTGAGTGCAGAGGAGGGCAACGAAGCTAGTGAAGGGCCTGGAGAACAAATCCTATGAGGAGAGATTGAGGGAGATGGGACTGTTCAGTTTGAGGAAGAGAAAGCTAAGGGGAGACCTCATCACTCTCTACAACTACCTGAAAGGACATTGTAGAGAGGTTGGTGCTGGTCTCTTCTCACAGGTAATTAGTGACACAACAAGAGGGAATGGCTTTAAACTGCAACAGGGGAGGTTCAGACTGGACATTAGGAAAAAAAAATTCACAGAAAGAGTGGTCAGACAGTGCAATAGGCTGCCCAGGGAGGTGGTGGAGTCACTATCCCTGGATGTGTTTAAGGGCCGTTTAGATGAGATGTTGGGGGATATGGTGTAGGGGAGAACTTTGTAGAGTAGGGCTGATGGTTGGACTCGATTCCAAGGGTCTTTTCCAACCTGAATGATTCTGTGATATCTGTGAAAAATACTTTTGGGGATCTGCACTGTCAGACCATGGAAGATGGGAGCAAAGGACAATATAGACCACATATTTTGCCTACCTAGTCAATTCTCTTTGATCTAAAAAGTCAAGGTCTTGCAGTGTTTCATACATGGTGGCCACACAAACATGGAAGCATTTATTATCAAGGATTTTGTGGGTAAAGATGGAGAAAATGCTGTTCTTTTGACTGTAACTTTATAATACTATTGGAGATTCTTAAAAGTTTTGCTTATTTCATGCTCTAATCCAGTCTGTATTTGCTGGAAAAACAGGTATAATAACAAAGATATGAATGTCTATATTAATAAAGACAATACTTAAAGGGAAGTTATTTCTTGTGGTTTGTGTATTTTTTTTCTCTGCACCTTCATCATATCTCTTAATGCCTTGTACTTTGCAAAAAATGTATAACTTTAAATTGAATTGCCACACGTAGCTAGTGAAAGGTATCCCTGCCCATGAGGAACTAAATGATCTTTAAGGTCCCTTCCAACCCAAAACATTCTATGATTCCATGATTTACATAGTGAGTCTCTTAAGATGAAAAAATGGATAAAAGTATGGCCACCAAAATTTGAACCATAACAATGTTATCTTTAAACTCCTTGTGGAAAGCATTTAGTGCACATAAAAATAGTAAAATCAAGTTAGAAAAACAGACAGCAATTTTTAACATGTTAAATTGGTTGCTGTGAGATCCCCAGAAAGCAAGATGTTAACTGAATTCTGAATACTTGGTAATTCGAATTATCAATTAACTCTGAAAATTTAGAGACACAAATTTGAAAGAGTAGTTTCATGTATGCTCAACACTTGAGATGAATGTCATGATTTTCAGTACATACAAGAATGCAGCAGCCATTATTAAGAAAAGAGATTATAGCCATGCTGTAGAAAAATACATTACATGTTCAAAATCTGTATCTATTTAGGCCGTCTTTCAAAGGCTACCTACAACATACAGGAATGAAAACCATCTTCTGTAACTACTAAGCATCTTCTGTAACTAATTAGTCAATATTACAATCCTATATGTTAGCTAGCTTATTTATATTTAAATGAGCAAATTAATTAATTTGAAAGAAAAAAACAACAGTTCTGTGCAAGACAAGTAAAATAAGAAAATCAAAATGTACCAAAAATGCACCAAAATTAAAACCTGTCCTTTGTTAAGTATTCACCATGCTACACTTTTAAACATTGCTGCAAACAGAAAATAATACAGACAGTTTAGTATTCAAAATCCAAGTTCACATTTTAGGTTTTCTTTTTAGTTTTTAATCCACTGTAAGCAGCCTAATACATATATAAATGTAATTGAACTCTTAATGTCACCTATAGTTTCTTTGAATCTAGTGTAGGTCATTGAATATAGTGTAAAGAAAGTGATGCCATCCACATAGAATCTATTCATTTTGTGTGAGAAAGTGGAATGAAAATAAAAAATAATTGGTGTTAAAAGCAGAGTTGTTCATGCAACGTGAATGTTGAGCATGGTAAAAAGTGAAATTATATTCTTTTTACCTTCACAATATCTCCCTCACACAGCTGAAAGCTCCTGGCTCTAAGATGGATCCCTTTTCCAGCTTCTGTTTCAATTTTATAGATACATTCATGGTTGTTGTCATAATTAGATGGAAAATTTGGAGACAGCAATGTTCCTTCATTTCCAGAGACAGTTGCTCCGCATTCAGCTAAAGAAAACAGACACATTTAAAAAAAGAAGTGAATTATCCATTTCAAGAAAATATGGGTTATTTGCAGTAATATTTAGATTCTATGAAAACTCTAATGGGCTATGTCAGAAAAGTATAGTTCTGACAGATTTCACCTGTAGGACCAACTCCTAGAAATCTTACCAAAGTTGCTATCATCTCCTGCATTTCACTGGGTATGTTTATTAAGTGCACTTGGGTGCTTTTACATAATTCCCTTTACCTCCAATTTATCCCTTGGTCCTCTCATCAAACTAACCTATAATGCAGGTTAGCTGGATTCCATAAAAATTGGATGTTCTGTTGTAGTATAGTTATTGTGGTAACATTTCAAATAAATGCAACACTAATTTTACTTCCCTATTCAGCTTTATAAATAAGTATTAGAAAAAGCAGACAATAAGCTGCTGAGATAAAAGAATCTTGCAATAAATCATGAGCATTCAAACATATTTTTCTTCAACTGGAATAAAAACAAAAAACTAAAAAACAAACTAACATTTATTGACATCAGTGAGGGTCAAGCAGAAAACTCCATTCTTTTCCGGGTAAAGAGTAGGTGAGTCTGTTTCACAGCCATCTGTATTAAGAATTTACTGACATTTCCAGGAGTAGACATTTTTGTCATTGCTCCCCAGTAAAGAAAATAATAACGGGTAGGAAGAGTGGTATGTTCCAGCCCATGGGCTCAGTTTGAGTTCTGAATAAAGACTAATAATATTATTCCAAATGTGCAATATAAATTTAACACATAAATCAAAACATCCAAACAGATAGAAAATAATATTGATGTACTGTTCAAATATTCAAAATGCTTGAAAATGACCTACAAACACCTTATAAAACCCCACAGTAACAGTAAGATACTAGTATTAATCTCCCCTTTTTTTTTTTTTTTTTAAAGTGGATGAAATTCATATTTGTATCTCATTGTTCAGTTTAAAGATAAAATATACTCTGTTAAATACAGATTTTGACCAAAACATTCAGACCTCATTCAGAGTTTGGTAAAAACCTGTTATAACAATTAAAATAATAATAAATTAACATGTAATTGTAAATCAACAGATATATTTTATCAAAGATGTGATAGGTTTTTAAAAAAACTGTATTTTTATTTCTGTGACTGTTAAATAGATTTTTAGGGTTCATAAGACATTAAAAGATACATTTTTGGAAGTGTGAGGGATTTACAATTTTAGGTAAACCATATAGTTTAACAAGTATGTATGCAAATAATCATTCTGAAAATATAGTGTAAGGATAAACCAGAAAGATGTATCAGAAAATAATTCATTTAAACATATTCAGGGAGAAATATATGTTTCAAATTTTCAAATAAACAATCTAAAAATTTTGTATTTACATTTCTGAGGCCTTCACAGACATCATCAAATTTATGTGCTTCTTGCTTTTGAAAAGTCTAAAAAGCAGTGAAATTTTCTGTATTTTAGACTTCCTCCCTACAATAAAACTGAAGAAAAAAGGGAGGAAGGAGATGGAGAGGGAAGCAGGGAAATGGAGGGAAGGGGGGAAAGAGGGAAAGAAAGATGAAAGCGGGGAATGAGTTAGTCGCAGTCTTACTCAGAGCCTTATTTCTACTCCACATTTGAGATCTCCTTAGGCAAAGTGCAGAAAGAAATCACCAATAAGCTGGTTCAGGATTTAGCACATGAGTTGGAGTTCATTTGCTATTTTAAAGTAGAGCTTTATGTTCTCCCTTTCCTTAGCCTTCCTAGGCCCTGATCTACATTATATTTAATAGGCAGAAGAGTGTTGCAGAATAAGAACCACCGGCACCAAACTTCAGACAGACGAACTCTTCATTTGTCAGGGAGTGTGAGATGCAACAGGTATTTTTAACATGTTTAAAGTCACTTTACTTTGTCTAAATGTTTCAAATAACTGTAGCAGACTGATAAATGAACTAGGATTTTATTTTGATACTTTCAGTAAAGGATCTTTCAAATATGTGATATGTATTACATATAGTTACATATACATATCTATATATTTGTGCGTACATGTTCATATGTAGCTATTTTGTCTTTGATTTTTAAGGAAAAAGGTGGAACTAATTAATTTTATAAAATGTAACTCAAAGCAATGTCAACATTAATGCCAGACATGTTTAGACCCATACTACTCAATGTCTTCTTGTGTTTATGACACCAGTATTCTACACAAGCCTTCTGCAAACAAGTGTTTGCGCAAGTAAAGATCCATACGAAAATATCAATGTTCCCTTAGGCTGCAATAGTATCTTATTATCTACCTCCTGTAAAGAACTGGAAAATATAGAAGTAAAATGGTGAAGAGAAGAAAATAAGAAAATGCTATTGAAGCATAGGGGTTTTTCTTACATAATGTTCATACAGTATTCTACATTTTGTTTCAGTGATTGACTGTAAACCACTAAGACATGAGCAGTAATAGAAAAAGTGTACAATGAGCTTTCCCTAATCTAGAACTGGCCAAATCTCATGCTCCAATAAGTCTATGTTCCAAAGTTCAAAACCATGGCAATCTAAATCTGTGAATAAAAATACTGACCAGGTACTGATACCCTGATCAGGGATAATCAGGGTTACAAACTAAAGTTAATATAATATTACTACCCTTCTAAAGTATACTACACTGTGCAAGAAGCAGATATGCTTCCTGCTATGAATAAATAGTTATTTACTAAAATTCAATTACACTGCAAAATTCTTCCAACATAATTTGGCACTCATATAGCTCCAACCCATGCTATACAACCATATTCTGTTTTCAGTGCCTATTATCCCTTCTCACATACCTTGCAAATATTTGACAGCTATGCAGTTTCCTCAGGCCCTGTCACTCCCTTCGTTATCATGACAAAGGGTTGCTTATGACCTCTGACCAGTCAAGTTTCCTAGCTCATCTTATGTCAGTCAGTCAATCACTGACACAGCCCCAGAAAGAGGTTTCCAAAGGAAAGCAAGCCCTTCTTTGTCAACTTCCCTCCCTCAATAGGATAATTATACAAAACATCTCACAGTTCAGGTTAAGGTTTTCTTGCCATTTTTTTCTAATATTAGGATATCAAGTTAAGGCAATGTTTAATTAGCTCCCCCAATTTCTTGGCCTGGAGATTTATGTGACTGTTTTTCAGAGAAACACTGGCCCCATTCATGGAAAGATTCCTTTCACTCCAGACCATTGGAGCTTTTGGAGATCTGGTGTCCTAACACCTGAGATCTCTTTCATTTGTGATCAATGCCCAGATATATAAAGGACCTTATGCCCTAGAGGACTTCCATTGAGTATTTTTCTTATCCATCTTGCACACTGCAATTCAGAACTGCATGAGCTCCCTACACAAAATGAGGGACTAGAGACTCAGAAGAGCAGCCATGAACAGCAATGCTGTTTTTTCAGTAGGAAAAGCTTATGCAGTCAAAGGCATCTCTCCCCTTCAAGTCCCTAATATTTTACTTGGCAGTATAGGAAATGTCATTATTTTTCTTTACAAATATCTATAGTAGCTGATATTGCTGCTGCTTTTTTATACAGTGATTAACACATGCAGCCAGAATGTGTGACACCTAAATTCAATTCACTTCTCCTCTGGGGATTTAAACATGCATTTCCTATGACTTCTGCTTCACATAAAGGGATTAGAAAATCAGTTACTCACAAAGAGACCAAATGCTGGCTAACCTCTTTAGCATAACGGGTAGAGCATTAAACAGGGGAGGAGGAACACTTTTTCAAGGAAATTCATACATTAAACAGTTGGGAAATAAAATTCTGAAATAACCCATGAATCAACATTCACTGTTACCATGTGAGTACCAAACTACTAGACTGGAGAAATATATTCATGTTCACTTCCATTTTCATTGCCTCCAAATAATCTTTAATTCTTTATGCAAAATGAAACAGCCTTTAGCCACATGGGCAAAATCATTCTGCTAGGAGGTATCAGATATAATTTTAAATTCTTTTACAGAAATAAAGGAAATGAAGTCACATATCTTACATTCCTGATGAAAGATCAAGACATGAAGTTTTGCATAAAGTGATAAGGGTCATCCACCTATGGTAACTTAAAACATAAAAACCTGCCAATTACTCTTGAAAGATGTCATGCAACATTCCTTATCTAGCACATGTGTGCTATGATTAACTACTGATTTTAATATCTCAAGTTAAGCAGACAAATCTTATCATATGATCCTCAAAGAGCTCTTTAGGTCTCAACTACAGAGGACTTTAACTCTTTCAGGACACTACTTCAATGCCTTCCAGATTCCTTCTGAGTTCCAGAGACCTGCCCTCATCCTGAGAGAATGATCTGCCTCCACAGCCCAGACAGATGAAAGAGAAAAGATATCTCATGTCCCCTACATGAGAAAAAAAATCTCCTATTTGCTTGTATTTTCATTTATTAAATGTAATTCACTGAATACTAACCATATGCACACTTCCTCTGATAAAAATCAACTATATCAGTATTAGTATCTATAAGTCTTCAAATTGTACAAACATTGACAGGTACAGAATTTGCCACTGATCTTAAAGTAATTAGTATTGATATTCTGTCTCCATACTTTGATGCACAACCTTGTCTTGGAAAAACCATTGTGAATTTAAGTGAACATGTATACTACGACATACCCACTGAAGATGCTCTATATAAATAGTATTTTCAGGACTAGCTCCTCCAACTGTAGCCTTTAAAGAAAACGAGTATATTTCATAATGCTCTTTGTCAGATTATGTGACATGCTTAGACTAGTATAATAGTATTAATGTAGTTATTTAAGAACTTAAAATCTGCATATAATACCTAAAAATTGCTATAAAAAGATGTAGCACTGAAATATGTATTATGATGTAATACAGATCCGTTATTTATTTTGCTTTCCTACATCTCCTTTGTTTCTAGTAGTAATCTATTTGATTTTTCAAGATGCAAAATAAATTGATGTAAAGTTTCCAGGTTTTTTTACTATCAATATGGTCAGTGGCAGATAAATCCATTCTTTAAACAGAAAAGATCCAGTTGTCACTTTATCATAATATTTGTCTTGGTTTACTCAGGTATTTTAAATATATTTTGTAGAAAAAAAATCCAAAATATGGGTAATCCAAGAGATTTTTCAACAAAGAGTATGTACAGAAGTCTGTTTTGAGAAAAAAAAATAGACAAATAAATAAAGAAAACTAGTAGGGAATTTTATCTCATGAAAGCAAAAGTCTGATAATTCATTAGATGTCATAAGAAATGACAAAAATCTTCCATTTGCAAGGACAGGAAAGACTTATCTTTCCTCTAGGAAGGACATAGGGGGATTGATGCAGCTTGTACACAATTGTTTTGAGTCTGAAGGAGAAGAAAGAAAGACACATTCTTGCAGAAGTAACATGAAATAGCACCTATTGTGTTCTGACAAGATCTATAAAATTAAGATTGTTTTCATATTAAAAGGGTCCAACTAATTGGAATTGGACTATAAATAAAATGTGAGGAAATGTTTAAATATGCAACTTTATTGAGACTGTAAAAGAACTGGATTCTAAGCACTACAATAGCACTAAACACTCACATGTTAAAAACATCCTAGCTAATCTAGTTCCCTAATTTGAAGAAGTAGCATTAACACATGAAAAAAATCCAAAATATGTATTTTTCTTTCCATTACAAAACATTAGATTTTAAGCATCTGTAATTTAAGAGCAGGGGATACCTTTCTGATGTCCTCAGTGAATATCTGCATCCTTTTCACCCTTTTCTATGCAGCAAAATTGTGTTGCAGCTGAACTGTAAGGTATACAAATTTAATGTAGCTCATTTAAAAAAAAAATGTGTTCATAATACTACAGATGCTTGTGGTTTTGTTTCTAAATGAAGAATAAATTCCCTAAAATCTCAACTCCCAGACCTTTTCTACATAGTTTTGCTGTTAGTGCTTAAAAAAGTTACTATCATCACATCTCAATGGCTTGTTACATAGCTTAAACTAGCACGTACTAAACAAAATTTGTTCTGCAAATGTCAGCTGCTTATATGGTTCTAATCAGATTCTTCACTTCTCAAATCTGCCAAACTATGGAAGTCTGCCAGATCACAGCATCCAAAAGACAAGGTCCCGTAAACTCATCTTCTTTTAAAAGAAAAAAATCTATACAGTACTGGCTCTACATTTAAAAAGGTGGAATGCAGATAAAAGCAGATTAATCTAATTTTCTATCACAATTTTTCAATCTTGTGTGCTTTTTAAAGTTAAGTTTATTTATTTATTATAAAATCAAAAGTATCCACCTAAGCATTCAAAAGGTATACTCTTATTGATCATATACCACCTATGCCAACACATTATAGGTTTTAGAGCAGGCACTATATGCTTTATTTTCTCTATAGTTTCTGAGTCGTCTGTTATAACCTTGCTGAGGACTTCGGTAGACTGGAAAATGCTACATTATCAAACCATTCGTTTATTTCCTTGCAATAAGAGCAATCTGTCTGGAAGAGATACTTGACCCCATTCTTTGTTCTTGTGCTTAATAAAGTCACTTAAATTCTATTTACATAAGTAAAGTAACTGTTCTTCTTCTTTCATTGTCTCACTTGAAATTGGATAAAAGGAAAGTGCAGAGGGTAGATCTTTTGAAGATCATCAAACACTTCCTGAATGTGAACACAAACTCTATAAAACAAACAAAAATCAGGGATTCTGAAATCCTTTGAAATACAGTTCATGTAAAATGTAACAATAACTTTGTCTAATAGAAAAGTTTGCTTTATTATTTTTCTTCCATACATCTTGCTAAAAGGTTTGACAGGATTTTAAGGAGATCTCCAAAGCAGGGATCAAATAAAAGTAGTACATCGTCAGTTTAAAGGCTTCTCTGCCACAAAGCTCTCTACTGAGTGCAGAATATCTTTGTTGTATATACAAAATTGTTCAGCAGTTCATAAAATATGAGAAGAAGCTGAGCTCAGAGGGTTAATAATTCTTTATGTTTTTGTTGGACAATATCATCACCCAGTAGGATGGTCATGCAACATTAAAAGAAGAGCAAAGGGGATCATGGATAAAGCTGAACAAAGCATTGCATGCTCTGTCTTCACATAATAGCAAAAACTTAGGGTTTCTCCACAGTCATTGACTGAGGTGTCACTAAAGCTCAGCATATGACTTCTGCAGGGCAGACACAATACATGACTGGACTGAAGCACAGCTTCTTGTGCAAGCTCAAATGCAGTGCAAGAAGATTCCTGTTAACTGGAATGCTGGATCAAGCCGAGGTGCACATGGAGTTTCCACAGCAGCTCTGTTGCACAGTGCCTTAATCTCTGTAATGTTAACATTACATTCATCTCCAGTTCTGCAGCCAGCCCTTCACTTGTGAGCCTGTAACCTTTAATCTACACACTACCAGGCTGCTGTGGCAGTGCCTTCACTCTGGTACCACAAGTGCTCCTTGTTTGCTTCTCTAAGATAGATTTCACGTCAAGGCTGGTCATCAGCTGTGGACTGCACTAAAAAAGCATGTGCATGTGCATCTCAACATTCTTTAAGAAACACCTGTATGACGATGGTGAGGTTAGAACACCTCACCAAAAACCTTACTGAAATGCCATGCTAAAAACAAACCTCTTATTCAGTATTTTTTTGTACCATTCCATTGCAAAGAATAATGGAGGAGGAAAGGAAGAACTAAACAGCAGGTAAAACCTTCTCTGAGGTTTGCTTAATTAGCTTTCAATCCATATGTCACTGACATAAGACACTAAACATGTTCTCAAAACAATTTCTATGATGTTTATTGGCCTCAGGGGATTATTGGCTGATTTCAAGGTGAAGGCATTTCTTTGGATTTTTTTTTTTTTTTTGCGATTTTTGTCTACTCTTTGTAGTATCATCAGATAATGAGCTATGAAGATAACATTCCCACATTATTTCTCTTATCAAGAAAAAATATTTAGTGTACACAACCTTAAAGTGTAGGAAGAAGACAAAACGGTGACCTGAGGCAATTGCTATTCCTTCTGACTATAGTTGATTAAAATTTCATACCAGGTCTCACATTAATGAGATTAAGGTCTTATACAAATCGCTCCATTTTGAAAATAGAGTCAGAGTGCCCACTATGCACCAACTGAAATCTGTTAGTGTTTCCTGAATATTGAAGTTTTAGTTTTGAAATAAAGACAACTCAAACATGTAATTACTATACTGCACCATATTTTGAAGGTTCATATACAGTAAGACTCAAACAGTAACTTGAACAGATCTTTAATTTTCTGTCAAACATTGATAGTAAGATGAGGGTTTAAAAAAAAACAGGGATTAAAAAAGGACCTTTCAATTGTATTTATAAAAATGCAATGTTATAAGATAAAGAAATAGAAATGATAAAAAATCTATTGAATAACTTACTAAATATGATGTATGCAATAGAAAACAACCTAAAGATTTAACAATTTAAATGTGAAAGCATTTAAATATAGCATTCCAAAATACAGTGTGTCCTGGATGCATGCACATCCTTATTACTGTCTGTAGATTCAGAGATTCAGCTACTGATGTTATATAAGTTTTCTTGCCATGAGCAGCTCTTAAATGCAAGCTTTCTCTGTCTAAACACTTGCTAAAAATGAATAGCAATTTTCAGACTTAGTTTGACTTCTCAAATGTGAATTCAAATTCAAATGTTATGCTACAGAGAATTTAAAGAAAACAATGAATGCCAGATGTCAAGGGTCTCAGAGAAATCTCCAGTGCTATTCAGGCTAACAAGGTTCCCACTTACGCTTCAATCTCAATGGAAATTAACTCAATACTACAACATGACAAAGTATATTAATTAT
This sequence comes from Strix uralensis, assembly GCF_047716275.1. NCBI lineage: Eukaryota > Metazoa > Chordata > Aves > Strigiformes > Strigidae > Strix > Strix uralensis. The sequence continues at coordinate 24,758,277 of NC_133974.1, forward strand.
AATTGATGATTTTGCAATGAATACTAACTAAACTATTAAAAAGAAACAGCTTATTAAAGAGTGTCAGCAATTTATTGTAGCTCCCTATCATTAATTATTCATGTAGTATTTATTATAACAACTGAATATGATAAATTAATGTGAATACCAGCGAACAATACCTTGGTGAAGATTTTACTCAAATATTGTATTAATGCACCATTAAAAATCAAGAGCCATGTAAAATTTAATAAAGGAGCAACACCACTTAAATATGAAATCAAAACATTAAGTAGCTATTTCTTTTCAGCTTTATCCTTTAAGTTTTTCACAGCTTGCTTTAGGAACACTCCATACAGCTGAAATGACTAATGGGGGACAGAAAGCAATGAAGGTTGAAAAACAAATGAAACAAAAAAAGGCAGCACTCAAAATTAAGTTTATTGTGTTAAGGTGTTATGCTTAAACTCTATGCAATGCTTACCATGAAAGGCTAGTTTGAACTGAATATAGTGTACAATGTATAGTGTACAAATAATATTTTCATGATACATCCTAGTATCATGATACAACCTAGTAAAATTTATCATAGTTCCTTAAGGAGATAGTGAGCAGGGAAAACCCAGACATGTAGACAGAAGCAGCATGCAAATCAGGTAATACAATGAAAATCTAGGTTAAGACAATCTCAGAAAGGAAAGTTGAAGAACTAATTCAAACTTTCCTTCCCATTTTCATGTGATGTTTGAATACCTAAATCCTGGAAGAGGTGATCAAAGTGTTTAGTTACATGTCCTTGTGAACAGGGAAAAATAACCATCTCTAGAAACAAGCATAGCTCTTCAGCCATAATGCTGAGTAGAAAGGCTAGCTAAAGGTCATTCACATTAGCCAAGATATTAAGAAGTTAAAAGAAACTGATTAGAAAATACAACCTAATATTCATTTTGATTTTGTCTTATAATCTTACTACTGCTTCAATTTTGAAATTAATATTACAGAGAGATTATGATGGAATAAACTAAATTTATTATTTTCTACCTAAAATTTTCTTATAGCAGAGCCATATCTTCTATGATCTAATAAACATATTTATTGTACTGTACCCCTCAGAGATTAACAAATCCAGCAGGGTGAACTAGCAATTTCTGAAATGTCTTTTGAAAAGAGAAGGTATCTACACTTGGGCACTGTACCTTGCAATTCATTGTAAAGATCTCTCTGTTCAGGTTTCTACCCATTGCCTTCAATAATCAGTGAACAGTAAGTACATCTTTGCCAAGTAGGAAGGAAAGAATGAAATGCCTCCCTTCTTTCAGAATTTCATCAGCATATCATAGTGCATCATAAAGGAGTACCAAAACTAAAAGACTCATTCCTCACCTGTTAGAGAATCCCTGCAAATGATAAAGTCACACTTCAAAATGTACTTAGGAGATGATTTAGGTATACATCAGATGCATGCATTCAACCCTGCAACCTAAACTCCCTCTTTTCCCTCAGCCCCTACTTATTAGCCACCTATATCTGGAAACATGTATACTCACTGGGTATAGAAATACAGAATCACAGAATGGTTTGAGTTGGAAGGGACCTTAAAGATCATCTAGTTCCAACCACCCTTGCCATGGGCAGGGACACCTTCCACTAGAGCAGGTTGCTCAAAGCCCCACCCATGTCTTGTTTCATGTCACATTTCTGCTTTTGCAGATACCTTCTTCTCTGCCAAGCCTGAGAAGATATTTGCCACGGGTATCCAAAAATAGGAAGCAAATCAGCATCTAACTTCTCTCAGTACCGACAACTGCCTTTGGAACAGGCTGCCCAGGTAAGTGGTTGAGTCATCATCCCTGGAGGTACTTAGAAGACATGTAGATGTGGTGCTTAGGGACATGGTTTAGTGGTGAACTTTGCAGTGTTAGGTCTGCAGTTGGACTCAATGATCTTAAGGGTCTTTTGCAACCTAAATGACTCTATGATTCTATGAGTCTATGATTCTATGACAAAGCCATGCCAGAGTGCATAAGGGAATATGAAATTCATGAGGCCAGGGACAGCATTCTGCACTGAAGAATGAGAGTGAAACCTCTGGAGTATGGCACTGAGCTGGAGGGGGAGCACTTTCTGGATTTGAGATCTATCTCTAGTGTTCATTGTGTTGGTTCATTGAATTGTTAGATCCAAATTTTTAAAAAGTTACTTATAGGAAAGTTTCTTCTCTTAACTCATGATTCTTCCAATCCCTTTTTTAACATTAGCACAACCCCAATAGAGAGTGGTAGAAAGCACCTGACTAGTTTGACTTAAAGAAAAGTATAGGTAAAAGCATAGTCCTGGTTTGCTAGATGAGATCTAGGAAATCTGCCTTACCAACAGATTTCCCAGAAAAATTGTGTGGTTCCTGTTTAAAAGGCTAGTGAAGACAACAAGATAGCAGCTGAAACCTGATTGTGAAGATCTCCTTTAGGTAAACATTAGCCTCAGAATCAGGGACTTCAAGAGACTAAGGAGTTGTTCCACCCCATTTCTGGACTCCAGTATTCGCCAAGCTTCTGAGATTCGTAGAGTTTTGGGGATGCGCAAAAGTGCATGACTACCTAGGAGCTTTACTCTTAGATCTGTCTTCTAGGGGGACCAACTCAATAAAAGCTGGGCTTTGTCCTCAGGAAAAAGTAGTCAACTGTGAAATGTAAATGAAACTGTAATAGAATTGTGTAATTATAGGTAGAGAAAAAACGAGCTATTGCTGGAAGGAAAAAATGAGGGTATGTGTCTACACTCTTGTGTAATTTTGTTCACACAGCCATGAAATAAGTATAAATGTATATATATACATTTGTAACTACACAAAGGCAAATGACATAATGGGAATAAATTATATATGTGGAAATAGTGTCAATAATGCATCATAAACACAAATAGTAATTAAACACATATTTTTGAAAAAAACCCAATTTTTTTTCTGGAAAACACTGGAATAATAACTGAAGCAATAATAACAAAACAACAAATGATAACCCAGGATGAGATGTCAATGAATAAAGAGGAAATAAATTGTTTTCTGTTTTCAAATCTCAACTAAACAAAATATAATCAGGAGAAGCTTGTCTGTACTCCAGTAGCTAGGTTTTTACCTACACACAAGCATACCAACAAACACAAAACCAGTAATTTTAAATTATAATTGAATTATTCAGAAATAAATTGGGGAAATTAAACCTACAACACATAGACAAACATGCCAGTTACAGTAATGTGCCCGATTATAATGTTACCAGCCTTATAGGTGATAAGCTGTTTCAGAATAATAAAAAAATATATGCCTATATCAGTACTCTCAAACCTACAGATATGGGTTATTTTAGTGACATTTCTTCTTCAAGGGACTGTGCATATTTATTTTCCAGATAGACCTGTGCCAGGATTGCTAGGAAGGTATTTTTACCTTGACATTACCTATAGAAATGTGCTCCTAATACCATTAATTCTGTGCATCACACAAAATAGCAAAGTAGCAGAGTGTTTCTCCCTCTCAGTTCACCTCAATCTTGCATTCCTCTCAGAGTAAATTTTGAGGAGAGGAGTAAAAGAGGACAGTGTGAATGTACGTTTAGACAACATATCTCAAAGAACAGTTACATAAAGGTAACCAGTCAGGTTTTTTTCCTTCGAAAGACTGACTATGTCCTTTATACTGTGGGTAACTGCAGAAAAGCCTTACTGTAGGATACTGGCTGGAGTCACTAGTTAGGTAGAGACACAGTACAGCTCTTCCAAATGTAATCAGTGTGTCTAGAAAGATGGGAAAAAGTACTCATGTGTCTCATCTGCAGATATCATCTACTAGCATATTTGACAGGAAAGGCATCATTGTCGTTTGACTGCTTTTGAGGAAGCTCTTATAGGAAATGAGATTTCCTTATGCATGACCCCACTACCTTTATTTCAAACAATTCAATGTAGAATGTGAAATTCTCTGTGAGGAGATTGGAAGTCCCAGTGTTTCTACAGTTGGTATAGAAGAGGTGGAGGGAAGGGATCTGGCTGGATGGCCGGGCCCAAAGAGTTGTGGTGAACAGAGTTAAATCCGGTTGGCGGCCGGTCACGAGTGGTGTCCCCCAGGGCTCGGTTTAGGGGCCACTCCTGTTTAACATCTTTATTGATGATCTAGACGAGGGGATCGAGTGCACCCTCAGTAAGTTTGCAGATGACACCAAGTTGGGTGGGAGTGTTGATCTGCTTGAGGATAGGGAAGCTCTGCAGAGAGACCTGGACAGGCTGGAGCGATGGGCTAAGGCAAACTGTAGGAGTTTCAATAAAGCCAAATGCCGGGTGCTGCACTTGGGCCACAACAACCCCCAGCAGCGCTACAGGCTTGGGGAGGAGTGGCTGGAGAGCTGCCAGTCAGAGAGGGACCTGGGGGTGTTGATTGACAGCCGGCTGAACATGAGCCAGCAGTGTGCCCAGGTGGCCAAGAAGGCCAATGGCATCCTGGCTTGTATCAGAAATAGCGTGGCCAGCAGGGACAGGGAAGGGATCTTACCCCTGCACTCGGCACTGGTGAGGCCGCACCTCAATTACTGTGTTCAGTTTTGGGCCCCTCACTACAAAAAGGACATTGAATTACTCAATCGTGTCCAGAGAAGGGCAACGAAGGGTCTGGAGCACATGTCGTAGGAGGAGCGGCTGAGGGAACTGGGGTTGTTTAGTCTGGAGAAGAGGAGACTGAGGGGAGACCTCATCGCCCTCTACAACTACCTGAAAGGAGGTTGCAGAGAACTGGGGATGAGTCTCTTTAACCAAGTAATGAGCGATAAGACAAGAGGTAATGACCTCAAGTTGTGCCAGGGAAGGTTTAGACTAGATATTAGAAAGCATTTCTTTACAGAACGGGTTGTTAGGCGTTGGAATGGGCTGCCCAGGGCAGTGGTGGAGTCCCCATCCCTGGAAGTGTTTAAGAGTCGGGTTGAGATAGCGCTTAGGGATATGGTGTAGTTGGGAACTGTCAATGTTAGGTTAATGGTTGGACTAGATGATCTTCAAGGTCTTTTCCACCTAGATGATTCTGTGATTCTGTGATCTCCCTGAAAAGCCACATCATGTTAATGTAAACAGAGAATTCACCAGACAGGTAAGGTATGGGGAGTTGCTTCCATAGGAGAAGCACACTTTTAAGAGGGAATAAAAAAAAAAAAAAGAAAAAGAAAAAGTTTAATCTTCAGAGATGGGGAAAACTTAACACCACATTGAGTAATGATCATGTCTGTTCTTTAAACAGTGCAAAGGGAGTAGGTAGAGTCTTCAAAACTCTGTGATGAGCTGGAATGATACTGCATAATCACTTGAGATTCAAGGCTGAGATAAACATTAAAATCATTCTAATTACAAAGACAAGAGAGCGAAGGGTTGACACAGGGAAATAAGATTTACAATGACACCTCTTTAAGAACATCCATCTGATTTTGCAGATAGACTTGATGGTGTCTTTTTACTGTGAAAAGGAGGGTCCTTACTGATGAAGCAGGGATGCTGCCTCATTATGAGAGCTAACCAACTTCCAGACACTCAGATAAAGACCTCTGAAGCTCATGGAAGACCATCTACCTGCACAGCATGGAGAGAAGGCTAGCAAAAATGATGATAATGCAGTCCCTATGGGACTCAAAGTCTTGGACTAAAAACGCCAGGGTCATGAATTTAAGCTAACCACATCTCCCAAGCTCTGGTTTTGCCTTACCTGGAAAATAACTCTTCAGAGGAGAAGAAATGGTGGAAAGGCACAAATGGTTCTCTGACCAGGAAAATTTCAGAACATGTTGGAGATGAATCCTGGAGGAAGGACTTGGAATTATTTACTTGAATGGAGAAGGGCGAATGGCAATATCTTTGGAAACCCTGATGGTTTGTTGTTTTTTTCACCAGCAGATGAAACTGAGTACTATTTCTGTGATACCAATCAGTATGTGCTTGTGTGAATGTTTAGTTTATAGACTAATGCAATTAAATTTGAAGGGGTTTCCTTCTGAATCTGATGAAAAGAATCACGAAAGCATATATATTAGCATGTCCCCTAGAAGGACCATAAAATCCTTGTTGATGTATAAAGCCTGATGTATATATATCACGTAGATGAGTTTGGTCAATGTAACGATGATAATGAGAAAGAAATAATCAAGAGGCAGTTGAACCCAGTAATGTATTTAAGACTTTGTGCCACTGAGTTGAGACAAGATTGGACTTCTGAATGTACACTGAAGCCTGCAGATTTCAGGACAAGTAGTTCCTTTTCAGTCTTTAAGAATTAGTCTTTGTGCGAATTCCTCTCCAAGGTAAGAGGATATCTTCACCCCTAATGTCTTTGGTACAATGGTAACAAGAAATGGGACCTTTGTAAACATTCTTGTGCTAAGAAAAAAATCATATGAAAGCAGCTTGTACTGAAATTCATTTAATGTGTCTTTTCCCCTCAGTTTCACTCAGATGCTTAGCAGAGTTTCTTTCCTTGTGTTTGTCTTAGTTGCGTTATAGATATCTTTAGTCTGCTGCATTCTTAGAGACTAAATTTTCTTTGTAGACTGAGTTAAAAGAGTTATTTAGGTATATTGTTTCAGATAAGTGCCAGTTGTCTATGCATAAAAGGCTTTCTTGATCAATTAGGAAGTTGGATCTTGTACATGGATTTAATGACAGATGTCTTAGAACCAGTCTATAAATTAATTCAAAGCTGAACATAATAAGAACAAAAAGGAAATGTTGAACTCTCAGTAAATAAATTTCCTTTCTATATGAATTACAGGCTTATCATGTATACATATGACTGGATATGCATCTCTAAATTATGCTTGAGACAGGCATAACTGTGTCTGGCACAGTAAGTGGTTACACTAGTCCTATAAATTCATGGCTGATATTTCATTAAGCTAATTATTAATACTTTGGTAATCTTTGCCACTTTGCAATATGTCATTCACATTATGGAGATAAATGAGCACTTTCAAGATATCAGCTATGAATCTCTTATTACTGCACAGTATGTAGGAAAGGCTTTCTAAAAGATATACACATTTTTTTTTAATGTTTAAAAAACAGAAAAACCCAAAACATATATGACAATGATAGAAAATATCTCTTTTCTTCAGTGAAAGGTAATAGTATTCCTGCAGATCAATACAATTTTATCTCTGAACTAAAATAAATGTGTTTGAATGGAACACAGAGAAGCCGATCAGAAAGAAACACCAAACCAAAAAAAAAAAAAAAAACAAACAACCACAAACAGGCAAATATCTCAAATTTCCCAAGACCTATAACTTCTTGAAGTTTCCATATATGAAATAAGATACTAATTTTTATGGGAAATAATTAGTATAGACTTTATTGGTACTTAGTATAGTGCAGACATGCATTTTGATTCCTCTTCTAAGAAAATTAAATGTATGTCTGGTAACAAGTACTGAAATGAGATTCAAGTAGGCAAACAATTTCATATTGAATTTACATACTCAAAATTATAACTTTTTGAGCCTTTTGTGTGGTTGAGCATCTTTGTTCATATGAATGGCTGCACATAACTGAAAAATAAATGTTCCATAAACACTAATGGTTCAAAATTTATATGCAAATGACACATGAGTAAAATAAATAGAGCACCTATTCAAACATGAAAATGAATAATACAAAACAAAAATTTCCATTTTATGAAGTAAGTTTACGAGATGGTAATTTTGAATAAAATCTTAAACACCAACTATATAGCTTATCATTCTAGCACAATTCTTAGTATATATGGAACTTCATAATAATTATTCAAATCTTCAGATAATATAAATTATGAATATAAATAATATTAATTTAATTTTATCTTATTCCAACAAATATCTCTAACCTCATGTGGAAAATTATAACTAATGAATTTAGTAACAGACACAGATAACTTTCCAAATAATACTACTTAAATGTTAGTAAAAAATACATCTGGAAAAAAGAAAGCTTACATAAAATGAACACGTTAGTTTTTGTTTCCTTACATTATTGAAGTGTGCATAAAGATTGGCAGATTATACTTTTAGTGCATGTTTCCAACTTTAAATTCTTCATGATTTAAAGATGTCAGTAGAGAGTATTTGCTTATTTTTCCAGTGTTGTCCCAACAGTTAGGATACATTTTCACTCACTATATACTAAATACATTTAAATACATATATATTCCTTCCTAATGCAATTTACTGATTCTTTGGCATTTTCAGAATTTAACTACAGGAGCAGTGACACATTTCTTACTCCAGCCACCAACTGGCTCTTACATAAAAATGAACTGATGGGATCCCCCTTACACACCACCTACCAAGAGGACAGGTTTTTGTCTTTCTTCTTGCAAGGCTTGGTTATAAAGACAGGTCTAGAATTTATCTGAACTTTTAGACAACATCGAATTAAAAGTGGTTGTAATTTTGGCTAAACTGCAGCAGGTTCTGCTTACGTGGTAAAGAGAGCCTCCTCAAGAGGACCTTAAAAGTCCAAAGGATTCACTAAATACATTTCTCAGAAACTACAAGTGATTTCAAGATTGAAATTTTACACCTTCAACCCCTAAACCATCGATCTTTGTCTAGAAAGCCTAGAAAACCCTTGTAAAGCTTACCATCTTTCCATGTATACTATAGACAGTATTAATTCACTTTTCAGAGATAAGATTACCTCAGAATAGAGAAAGAATAGCACACAGGTATGTAGAAGAAATGGGAATTCAAATTAGGTCCAATGAAATGTAATGAAGGTAACGAAATGTAGTATGTGCTAAAGAAGTACTTTAGATCTGCAACAGACCTCTTGGCCACAAGGGTTCCTACATGTGCTAACAAGGTATATGATAGAAGAGCAATAAAGATGGTGAGGCAAGACAATAGGAACAAGCAGGCCAACTGGGAGGCCTTTGTCAATTACTTATTAGAAATAAATAAATAAATGGTCGTAATTCCTCTATTTAGGCATCTAAATGGTGCCCAGAGACTGATTCACCTCACTGTAAAATGGATACCTAAATCTAGGATTTCTACTGACTTTATTGACTTAGCTATCTATAATTAGGCTTAAAATTTTTGCTTGCATGTATGCAACTACACTGCAAACAGTCAAATTTAGATGTTTGAATCTGTACTGGGTCTGGCTGAGCCAGAATTGGTTTTCCCCTGTAGCAGCCCTCATGGTGCTGTGTTTTATGCTGGGAGCTGGCAGGGTGTTGATAGCACACTGGTGTTGTGGCTACTGCTGAGTAGTGCTTACACAGCACCAACGCTCTTTCCAACATTTCCCCCCCCTGCAGTGGGATGGGGTGGGCAAGATCTTGGGAGGGGACACAACCAGGACAGCTGACCTGAACTGACCAAAGGGATATTCTATACCATGTGACCTCTGCTCAAGTATAAAGCTGGGAGAAAGGAGGAAGGGGGTGGGGTCACCCTTGGTCCTCCGAGGCAACCACTACACGTATTGGAGCCCTGCTTCCTGAGAAGGCCCGACATCGCCTGTTAATGGGAAGTAGAGAATAAATCTGTTTTCTTTTTTTGCTTCCGCGTGCGGACTTTTGCTTCGCTTTGCTTATATTAAAACTGCTTTTGTTTTACCCACAAGGGTTGTTTTTTTCTTTTTTTTCCTATCTTATTTTCTTTCCCCTCTTTGCCCTGTTGAGAAAAAAAGGGGAAGGGGGGGGAAGTGATAGAGTGACTTTGTGGGTACCTGGCATTTAGCCAAGGTCAAACCACCACAGAATCTGAATCTGGATCCCATCTACTATAAAATACCTGCAAACTGACAACCCCTGCTCACAACCCATAGTACTGGAACCAGTTAAATTCCTGGTACATGACAGCTGGTGATGGACACATACCTGTCCTCTGGAGAGTTAGATAATGAATTTCATAGAATCATTCAGGTTGGACTTTGTGTCTTCCAGCAATTTGTCATAATATCCAGCCATCTTCAAGTCCTCTAGAACTGTGTTTGGGGGTTTGAGGGTTCTTTTTTATGCTTGTTTTTTTTTTTTTTTAGACAGAGACTACCATTATTTAAATAGACCAGTATTTTTCCCTTTCTATATTTCATCTATGTTTTTTAAGATGCTAGATAAGGAATCATATTTTTAAACTATCTCATTGTACTTTGATATGACATCACAGAAATTAATAACATATAGATATTTTTATTAGGTAGAAACACTTTTCTTCCTGGAAGACTTATCTTTCTTCTGTCAGGGCTCAAAATAGATCAGTGATTTGCTTAGAAAATGCTTTATATTAACATCATTTTTAATCATTCCATTTTGCTTCCTATAAATTATATAGGTACTAAATACACTAATATGTTGACGGTATTAGAATCAGCTGCTTAAGGAACCCCTAAGCAACAGTTAAACTCTGAGCAACAGTTAAACAACATGCAGTAACAAGTGTTTTTATTTTCTAATTGCACATGGATACAGCCTAACGATACCTTGATAAAGCTAATGGTTAACATATTACTCAATTATGAATTCTAATAATGCACAATTAGCAGTTTTCTTCAAGAACAGAGAAATAAGGAGCTAATTTTCCATTCAGACACATGGACAGATATAGAATAGCTGAACACTCTTAAAATTAGGGAAAATAAAACGTTAGGTCCAAAGTAAGTATGTGAATATTATTCTGGTGAAATCTGCACTCTTAAAATCAGTATGGACTGAAGGAGTTAGGTCTCTTCTCCCTGGAGAAGAGAAGGCTTGGCAGGGGCCTCATCACTGTATTCCAGTACTTAGAGGGTACAAAGAGGACAAAGGCTCTCTCTTCACAAGGAGCCACATGGAGAAGACAAGGGGCAACAGGTACAAGTTTCTCTCAATATAAGAAAGAAATTTTTTACAGTGAGAACAATCAATCACTGGAACAACCTTCCAGTGTGGTAGAGTCCTCATCGCTGTAGTTTTCAAGACGCAATTAGACAGGGTGCTAGATAATCTCATCTAGACTCCCTTTCCTACAAAAGGCTGGACTACTTGATCTTTTGAGGTCCCTTCCAACTTGTATGATTCTGTAATTCTATGATATAGGATGGTGTGCACATGGTTAGCCAACATTCATAGACAAACAGTGTTAAGAAGTCAGTGATACTTCTAAGATAAATCAAGCTGAAAATAGCCTAAGATTTAAATCTAGAATTTCCAAATGTATGGCAAACTCCATATGATATTGTTTTCTCTCTCATCTGTTACTTTCTTTCATCATGAGTTAAATAATACTAGGTTTTTAAAACAAATTAGAAATAGTTTACTTTTTTCCATAAAAACTATATATGCATATACATATAAACTATATGTTTCCATATAAACTATATACATGCATATACAATGTAGATGATATGACCTTTTTCAGACATAGAGATACATCCCTTTAAAACAAACAAAAGAACTACACCAAAGCTGAGTTTCTCCCGTAATGAAATAAAATCTTATTTAAAACAAGAACCCTCTTAAAGAAATCTATTTAGAGGTGTGTGGAACTATTTGACATTTCAGAAGCATTATGTACCAGATCAGATTCACTTCACATGGTGCTGATAAAACCATCTCACAAATCAAATACAGCAACACTACAAATTTTACAAAATTTAGTCCCAGAGCTTTTCCCAGAAAAGAACTGTTGAGTCAGTTTGAGTTTATACTTACTGATTTTTAACAACAGCACATTAGTTTTAAAAAGTATAGTTTACAGTGCTGTAATACAGTTGATAAACTGTAAAAATAAAACAGTTTAGGGTTATAAGAATAAAAACCAAAATGAGAAAACACCCTTAAAACCAGATGGGGGACTCTAACAAAGGCTATTTTTCATCTAAAAGCTCTAAACATTGTTTCTTTACCCTGAAAGACAAAGTAAGAAATTTATATCTTAATAATGGTAAACATACAGTTCAATAATTAGATTTGTATTTTATCTCACAAGACATTTTGATCTTATTTTCCATGACAGCTCTAACTATTCCTCTTTCTTATTTTTGTTCTCTAAGTAAAAGAGACATGCATTACTTATATCTTGCACTGACTTTAAAGTTTGTACAGCTTGGGGATCAATCCTTTCAACCCAAGCGCTTTGTTCTCTGCCCATTATTCTGACACATGCCATGTGCTATTAACGATTTGATGAATGAAATGAAAGCATGTGACCACCTACCCACACACCTTGGCAGAGGTGCACTCCATACACGCCGACCACCTCCCAGGCAGGTAAGTTTATTAGCACCTTCCAGGCGATATCCAGGGAAACAAGAAAAGATCAAGGAATCTCCAACACCAAAATGAAAACCAATTCGCCTACTGAAGGCAGGAACACCAGGATCATCACATGGCTCCAGATCATATTCTGTAGGTAATAAAACATAATATATAAATAAATAGGACAAGTTGTCCACATGGGAAAAAAAAATATTACCAAAGTAGTTGCATTGTGTTAGTAAGGAACACTTGGAAAACATATATTTCAGAGTTGTGTTCTCTACTAAAACCCAGTACTGTTTCTATATGTCTGTTAGGGATATATCACATTAATTACGTATCTATTGTGTCCAACCCACACTATATTTATTTTCTTAATTCCAAGGGCTGTAATGAACTTGCAGTGTAAGTGATTTACTATAAATTTGCTTAATTACATCTTTTGTATATAATTCTTGGTTCATTTCATCTGAACTACCAAACAACTTTAGAAGTGAGACTTAGTTAAAAAAATTGTTATGTAATGAAGAAAATCTGACAAAAAATCAAACAAAGGGTCAGGTGAATGAAAAGACATATGACCACATTTTCAAAAAGTGTACTTGAGTTACCTAAGTAAAAGTACACTCTTAATCAGGCAATGTCTATTTGTATGCCTTTTAGAAATCCTACAGGTGTCACCCAGCTGAAAACAACTACATATATATATATTTTTTAAGAAACCTCAAGTGCCTAATTCTGTTGTCTCTTTTATAACTATGCATCAGAAATAATTCAGCTAGAGTCAGAACAGATTGATGGGAAAAAAATCAGGGCTCCTACATACAGGGGAACTACATCAAACTCAGGAAACGTCTGAGCCAAACATTCCCTCATCCTCACAGAGTACGCTGGGGAAGTATCACTGTATGCTTGTTCTGTTTTGTGGGGTTTTTTCTTCCTTAGATATTCACTACTGGCCTCCATTAAAGAACAGATACTAAAAAAGATCAACTTTAAATCTAACCCAAAAAGTCTGATTTTATATTCTTCAGAATATGATCCAAAATACCCAAGAGAACACTTAGAAGAGCTGATTACTGATAGAAAAGACATTTTCTAAAACATTTACCTTGGAGGTTGGTGGAAGGTAGGGTCAAATCCACTTAGAGGAAGAAACTCCATTTGGTCAAGGGAAGAAACTAACCCAAAGTTTCTGAATGAGTGTTTAAACAGCTGACTTAGTGAATAAAGAAATCATTTCCTATAATAACTGCCTTGTGGGAAAGTCCTGAATAGTAGAAGGAATCTATACATCACACTAGTTTCTGCTGGGAGAAATTTTGTTTTGAAGACATATGATCTACTACCTCTGCTCAGCACTGTAAAGGCTGAGGTGGACATGGAGATACCTTGTGACAGACCTCTAGGCACCAGGGAATTTTCCTGACAAATTTCTGTGTTAGATGACATTTAAAACACGTTAAGGTCTTTTCACTAAATGCTTCTTACTATGAAGAAATACATTCTGATTGTGTGAAAATAAGAAAACACACTCACCTATCTGTGTCACAAAATTAATGTACCTGATAATATTCCTCAAAATATTTATTTAATATAAATGATGGGATATGATGGCTATCTATGAGTATATCAGTTGTAGATAGGGCATAAACCTTTGTTTGTGTTTGAAAAATTCTGTGATCCACATACTTTGTTACTCTACAATTTTCCCCCTTACATCCATAATGATATTTTGTGTATTTTTCTACAAGTTACCTAGCCCTCTACCATTTTGAGTTATTTATAAATAAACTATCAGAGATATCATTTAATATTCACATTTACATTCCAAACTTGCAAAACTCCTCACCTCTGATTTGGTATCCAGAACGAATTTGGTATCCAGAACGAAGTATCCAGAACGAATACACTGAATGAATTCAGCATTTCATGTAAGTAAATCCAACACTATTACTCTAATCAGTGAGGTGGGTTTTTTTTCCTTTTTTAAATAAGCAAGCTAAATGAGATACATTATTTGTAAAATAGCATGTTCATCTGTAAAGATTGCCTGATCTCAACAAAACATAGTAATTGTTTTTCAGGTCTTGAAAAATTATGTAAGGGCGTTGGATATGAGTTCCTTATGTCTTTGTCCACAGAATATCTATGTCCATGAGCATCTCAATTAGTGGTTGATTTATTTGTATGTATATCTGTAAATATTCTACATTCCAGTAATAGGGATAGGCAAAGAAAATTACTAAGAAATGTATTTTATATGTAGTCTAATTTTAGAAGACTGTAAATAAGAAGTAGTAACTTAAATTTTTCAATTATCTTAAAGAGGAATTTGTAAAAATTATCAAAACTTCTTCACATATCAACAGTTAATAAATCTTTTATTTTATTTTTATATATACATTTTCTATTCCAAAATCAGTCTTCAATTTAGACTCCTCTGTGACTCTGAATTAGCATACAACTGCTTTTTTACAGTTTCTATACTTCCTTTAGTAAAATGGTACCAGTTAGTGTCTTTCTTCCGAAGCAGCAACTTCTATCTTTGTACATTTTATCCCCTTAATTTTCCTCCAAACTTCTTCACACTGTTGGTGGTTCTCTGAGAACAGGGAAAACTTCTCCTTAAAACAGTCACATCACCAACACCCTTCTCAATTTGTTAGCCACCTTTATAATCCTTAGCCAGTTTTCTACAACAGAGACTATACAATCTCTATTGACTTTTTTTAACTTCATAATATTTCTGTTATCGACAAGTAAAAATATTATCTGGAAACAATTTCTGCATATTTAGCAGAATGGAATTTCTTACCTGAAAATGTTATGTTGAAACCTTCATAAGAAATTGAAAAATCAGATATAAATCGAAGCTGCGCAGTAAAATTTCCAAAGAGGCCAGCTTTAATTGTAGGGGGTAAGACTGAGCCAGTCAACCTGGCTACTGGTTCTGTGAAGCTGCCATCTTCAGTGATAAGCAAATAGTCATGAGAGCTCTCAAGGTGAAAGGTATGAAAAACCAGCTGTACGCCTTTAAAAATATTTAAAAGGAGGAAAAGAAAATAATTTAATAGGAAATTTTTCTCTTCCTTTATACACAGGTAACACAGAAAGTAAATCTTACATTACATGGAAAGATTTTTAGAAAAAGTCACACATGGAATCAAAACTTGAAATTCAGAGAATGAAACTTGCCGAATGCACATTGGTTCAACCAATCAATACATGCAGTGTGGATGTTTGTTTAGATCACCATAAATCAATAGCTCCCATAAGAGAATTTATGGGATTCAGTTTTACTTGTATACAGCACTGTGAAAATCTAAATTTGTACTGTATAGCTTTTATTCAAGTTCCTGTATGTATCTCTTATTTATAATCTCTGCCATGATCTCACTATTAAACTAGGAGACATATATTAATGCTTGGCTAAAATTTTGTATTCCTGTTATATTTTTGCACTTCCTCCAGCACAATTCTGTTTTTCACTCTGAACTTCAGGGAAGTGCCCATACACAAGGACAAAGCAGATACAAGTTTTAAATACGGTCTTCCATATATATATTTTCTGGGACTGGGACCAGTCCTTTACCCAAGTCATGACTGTTTTTTCAGTGGCCAAGTTTCAATCCAACAATGAATTAAATTTTGAATTGCAGTTAAGTTTTCAAATACAATTATCTACTGTGGGGAACAAAATTCTTCTTAGAAAATCTTCTCACATATTTTACATTTAAAATGCCATATGATGTTTAAACAAAAATCCAGTCCATAAGAACATTTTAAACATTAGAAACTTCCAATATACTTCCTAAACTATCACACATAAGAAAGACTTTTGTAGTCATAGAAAGGAGATGGAGGAATATTTTTCTTATGTTTTGATTCAGTGGTATGTAACACATCATTAGTACTTCCTAGGCTTTTTTCCTTGGCTCTTTTACACATTTCCCTAACAGTTAAGCTGCCAAACCTAACTGTGCATCCAAATGTTACTCCACTGTGTATATAACATAAAGATATGTAATTTTTGGTGCTGATCATTTAAGTCTGAAATCTAAGGTTACTAATACACAGATCAAATCTGCTTCTTCATGCTTAATAATAGAGAAGAGCTATCAATAAGGTCATGACAGCTTCCACTGAAAAATGTAGTGTTATTTTAATATATTTTACCTCTTCTACTTTCTGCCCATTTGTCTATGACAGACTAAAACACATTTCCTCTAGTAATGCTTATAATAATGTTTCTTTTGCAAAATAAACACAAACTAGAAACACCACATTTAAAGATATTTATTTCGGGAAATTAACTTCTTCCTCAATGGCAGAAAACACTGATTTAGCTCAATTCATAACAGGTATTTTATTGTGTTTGAATTTTTTAAACAGAGACATTACATATAAATATGCAACTCATATTAGATTCTTACCTTTGCCATGTGACACTTCAATAGTCCAAGTGCAATTCAAAGAGTTTGGATAAAAATCAGGAAAACCTGGAGAAAGAACCGTTCCACTCTTCCCATGAATATATCCACCACATAAAGCTTAACAAGAGAAAAAAAAGGGGGGGGGGGGGGGGGGGAAACCAACAGAAGTCATACAGAAGTCCTGGGTTTTATTAAAACCTGGTTAACTTTTTGAACTACCTTTAAAATTAAAAACAGGGTCAAGTATTAAAATAAGAAGTTAATTCATCCAAAGGCATGACATTCACATTTGACAACAGTGTGTTTATTCTCAACTTAGTCCTTGAAAAGGAGTTTATTCTTTGTCTTTTGTTAGTTAGCAGAATACAAAAATAAGTAAAACTTCATTCCAGACTATTGTAGGTATTAATTGTAATTGTATTTAAGAAAAAAGATTAAATTGGTTTTTGTGAACTAACTCAAAAATCAAATATCTTGCAGGTACTTTTCTTGCAGTACAGATTTAGAAAGGTATACATTTAATTCCATTTTTATCAAACAAAAATATTTAAGAAACAAAATGTATTTTTTTACATTAATAGAAAAGTTTGTCTCTATTTGATTTCTTCTGCAATGTTCAGGAAAAAAAATGTATCTTCCTCTCTGCCAGAGATTAAGATTGTCCCATTATAAATCATTTATTTGGAATTGAGTATTTTTAAAGACACAAGAACCATGCTAGAAAACATTTTATTTATATTAGCATTTGCTAAACTAGGCTGCTCAAATTTGCATGGCAAATTAATTAAAGTTTAAAATTTGCATGCTGAATTGCTCACTGATCTTATAAATACAGCATGGCTGTGTTTTTCACTAATCTGTTTTATGTAGTTTCACTCATCTTTTTATGTAGTTTAAAAAAAATTTAATAAACTAAATATTTAACAATAAAGCAACAAATCATTAAGATGCTCTTAGTTTTCTTCCTCACATAGAGCAACATACTTTGCCATAAGCTAGATGGCAAATATACATGACAAAATGTTCAATAAACTTGCAGTACTTATATGTAAAGGTGCATATAAAATATATCTATATACATACAAACATGCTGGCACTATAGCTAAAGTTCTTTTCATTTTTTATTAGACTAAGGTGTTTGTTAATGTTTTTAATTTTTAAAAATTTATGTATTATGTATGTTTATAAATAAATAGCAGGAAAGGAAACGTTTCTAGCCTGGTTTTGCCTGCATATATGTATTTCTGCACATAAACATGAATGAGAATAAGCACGGCTAAAACCACAGTAAATATATGGTTGATAACATTATTTAATAATAAATAACATAATTACAGGTTCAGAATGCCATAAATGGATAGTAGTATACATTAATGCAAAATCCCTCTTATTCTGTAAACATCACAGAAGGGAGAAAAATATTTGACTGTGCAACATTCCTTAAAGCTGATGATATTAAATATTTACAAAAAATTTACATAGTTTTAAGTTTAAAATTTAAATTATGTCAATGATCTGGTTTTCTCTAGAAAATTATTTTCATGTTCCACCTTAAGATTATAGTATTTTGAGAAGAACGCATTAGTTAGAAGGAACTTTAGTCACTGTGCTTCTGTACACAGTTCTTTTTCTTCTTTGTTGGCATGAACAAAGTAACATGCTTTTCCCGTAGAGATTTATTCTGCTGATTTAATTTCTGAAGTTGCAATTTTCAGAACATCAGTAGTCTGCAGGTGACTTCAAAATGCTCATTTCAACCTCAGTTAAAACTGTCACATTTCAAAAATTTGGGTCACAACTTTTTGAGCCTCAAAAAGCAAATACGCTAACACAATGATTACCTAAAAGAATGTGAGTTTTATTTCATCTTTTTAGACCAATTAATTCAACGTAGTGGAATATGTGAGGAAAAAAGAAGAAACTGAGCATAACCCTTGTATGTTGCTTGCCTAGAGGCCCTACTCCCAAACAGCTTGAAATTTTCTGTCATATACTTATGCTGAAAGTGGATGACAGACCTGGGAAATAAGGACTTTCTTTCAATGAGTGAAAATTACCTATACCTTTCTGTAGTTCAACATTCATATGCAAACAAAAGAATTGAATATTGGTGTTTTAACTCAAAAATGCATTCACAATTTTTAGTATAAATTAAATTGAAAAACAATATTCAATATTAAGATTCCTAGTTTTCTTCAACGCACTGCAGCAAAGTAAAAAAGCAAAAGGAACCCATAAAATCAATGGAGGAATACTGAAAGTGCTTTGCTCATTTTAAAATTACAGCTTATAAGAAGATCTGTGTCACTCCAAAACTCTTCAACTGCACCAAGAACATAACGTCTAAAATTTGATCACAAAATGCAATTGAAAACCATAGTTTGCTTCTGTCCTTGCAAAGGAGAAACAAGTTGTAACACTTACAAGGTGTGAGTTTGAATGATAGATTAGTTTGTTTTGTAGTGATTAAGAGCTTTTAACTATATTATAATCTTTTGGTAGCTTATATTTTTTGTGACTGGGGCCAGAAGACTGTAGGGAGAATTAGAAGCCTGAGGAGAGTAAGTGCTCAGATTCAACAAAACAGTTTAAAACAGAATCAGAAACTAAAATACTTTGCTGAATCTAACTCTATGTTTGCCCGTTGACTTTCCACTGTAATCAGTGGAAACCTTGGGCTTGAAAAGGGAGTCAGAAATTCACTAAAGCAAGAGTCTTTGTTGGTATGGGCTTGCGTCTTCTCCCACCATACATTGATCTTTCATCACTGCCTTAGAACACAGTTATATCTTAACAAGAAAGAAGCCTTATCAAGACAAACATTTTTTTAAAGATAATCATTTAACAACCAGAAGTGAGAAAATAAGAAGTTTTTGCAGGAAGTTTAACGAAAGGAGCTTATGGAGAATTTTCAGAGATGCTGGGTTCTATCTCTATTGAAATACTTAGCTACAGTTGGATATTATTTTCTGTGGTTCCTATCAGAATAATTTTGTTACAACTATACAAGCATTCCACAAAAGAAATTTAGTTGATTCTGTAGTTCATAGAAAAAGAACTTAGAAAAAAATCCAATAATAAAAAAGAGCACAGAAATATTTGCTAGTATAGTTCAGCATTTTAAAAAAGGTTTCATGAAAGATCCAGACAGTTTCATATTGCACATCCCCCAAAATTATTAATGAACAAATCAAATTTTTTTTAAAAAAGTCTGTCAAGAAAATTAATTACATAGGCAGATCACGATCTGTTTTATTATTGAGTATCCTAAATTTTGAGCAACCATTTTGGCATTCAGTAGTCTAAGTTTAAAGCATAAGTTAAGTTTATTGCCTTTGTTTCATAAATATTAGTTGTGTTGCACCATTTTCATTCACAGTTGAACAGTGGCACCCTCTGAGAATTCTGATTTTTCTATCAGTGAATATATACCTGTAAATTTCGCTGTACATTACAGTACTTGACTGAAAGTTGATACAGAGATGTAAAGTATGGCTTTTAATAAAAGGAGATACTAACAGTGATAAGCTTAATTAGTTCTCGAAAACAGGAGATTAACTTTCTTGGACTTTAAAGCTGCCATATGAAGAACTTCACACTTACCATCACAGCTGGGTAATGCATGATTCCACTGATGGTTTCTTTCACATATGAGTGGTTCTTCATCACTCAGTGTATATCCTGGATCACAGCTAAAAGTTACTGTGGAGCGGATATTAAAGTTGTTACCATGGCGATGGCCATTCACAGGAATCCCTGGGTCAAGGCAGGAATCTGATTCCAGAGTAACACCTGAAACACACAGATTTAATTTGTTTATTTCCCCTTTTCTTTCAGATAGTAAACAGAAAAACTCCCCCAAAAAACACAAAATGACTAAAACAGGAGGGAGAAAGAGTCCCCAAAGGATACTTGTTAGCATTGCCTGAGAACCGATGTGGGATCACTTTAGCTGTTTCATTGACTCAGAGCACAGTTTTTCAATTCTTAATTTCATAGAATAGAGAAGCCCAAATTAAGTAGGAAAAGATGGGAGCTTTAAAGTATATTTTATCAAACAATGAAAAAAAAAGTCAACAAAGGCACCAGACATCTGAAACTATAGGAAGGTTCAAAGTATGAATACAAATTTTGCTAGTATATAAATCATATTTGATTATTCCATTACATCTATTCACTTTCTGATACTGCAGGACAATTCAGCTTTCCTCTGTCATAGTAATGGTTATTTGATTTAGCAAAAAAGCAGTGTCAAAAACCTGCAAATTATGAACTCAGAAACTACTTGTTAATTCCTACAGATATTATCCTATGCATCAAAAATAGAAAGCCAATGAACATAGTTTACACAATTGTATAACTCTTATCTGACAGAAGAAGCCTTTAGTAATTATGTCTTATAACAGAGATTGAATGGTGTTTGGTAAATAAAGCTGGAGCTATACACTGAACAAGGAAAAAAACTCCAAATTATCAAATGGAGGATCATTAACCAAGCCTTATCCATTATGCTTATAGTGATAGCAAATGATTGTGGAATTTAATCATGTAATGAACTATAATGGATACACACAAGGGAAACAAATAAAGACTCTCTATTGGAATGAAAAGAATTTCTTTTATTTTCTGTTACTGTGTGTGGTGGGTTGACCTTGGCTGGCTGCCAGTCACCTACCCAGCTGCTCTCTCAATCACCTCCTCAGCTGTACAGAGGGAGAAAATAAGACAGAAAATAAGATGAAAAAGCTCATGGGCTGAGATAAAGACAGGGAGATCACTTACCACTTACCATCAGAATCAAAAGAGACTCAATTTGAGGAAAATTAATTAAATTCATTGGCAACTAAAAATAGAGTAGGATAGTGAGAAACAAAGACAAAAACTAAAACACCTCCCCCCACAACCCCTGTATTGGGTTTGTGTGGCCAGGTTTTGTAGTGGGGGGGGGCTACAGCAGTTTCTTCTGCAAGAATCTGCTAGAAATTTCCTCCATGTCCAATAGAGCCAATGTCAGTCATCTCCAAGATGGACCCATTGCTGGCCAAGGCCGAGCCCATCAGTGATGGTGGTAGCACCTCTGTGATAATATATTTAAGAGGAAAAAAACTGTGCAAGGGAAGCTGCAGCCAAAGAGAGGAGTGATAATATGTGAGAGCAACAACTCTGCAGACACCAAGGTCAGTGAAGAAGGAGGGGGAGGAGGTGCTCTAGGCATGCCAGAGTGGATTCCCCTGCAGCCCATGGTGAAGACTATGGTGAGGCAGGCTGTCCCCCTACATAACACATGGAGGTTAACGGTGGAGCAGATCTCCACCTGCAGCCCATGGAGGACCCCACACTGGAGCAGGTGGATGCCTGAAGGAGGCTGTGACCCCATGGGAAGCCCACACTGGAGCAGACTCCTAGCAGGACCTGTGGCCCTGTGGAGAGAGGAGCCCGCACTGGAGCAGGTTTTCTGGCAGGATTTGTGGCTCCATGGGGGACCTATGCTGGGGCAGTCTGTTCCTGAAGGACTGCCCCCTGAGGAGATGACCCATGCTGGAGCAGTTTGTGAAGAACTGCAGCTTGTGGGAAGTACTGATGTTGGAGGAGTTCATGCAGGACTGCCTCCCATGGGAGGGACCCCATGCTGGAGCAAGGGAAGAGTGTGAGGAGTCCTTCCCCTGAGGAGGAAGGAGCAGAAGAAACAAGAGTGATGAACTGACTGCAACCCTCATTCCCCATTGTTCTGTGTCTCTCAGGGGGAGGAGGTAGAAAAAATTGGGAGTAGTGTTGAGCCTGGTAAGAAGGGAGTGGTGGAGGGAAGGTGTTTTAAGATTTTGTTTTATTTTCTCATTACCCTACTCTGATTTTAATTGTCAATAAATTAAATTAATTTTCCTGAAATAAAGTCTGTTTTGCCCTTGATGGTAATTGGTGAGTGATCTCTCCCTGTCCTTATCTCAACCCATGAGTCTTTTGTTATATCTTCTCTCCCCTGTCCATCTGATGAGGGGGAGTGATAGAGCAGTTTGGTGAGCACCTGGTGTTCAGCCAGGGTCAACCCACCACAACCCCCTTTTTCCCAGGCTCAACTTCACTCCTCCATTCACAACTTCTCTACCTCCCCAATCCTCCCCAAGCAGTGTGGCAGGGATGGTCAATGGCATTGTGGTCAGTCCATAGCAGCTTCTCTCTGCTGCTCCTTCCTCCTCACACTTTTCCCCTGCTGTCATATGGGTCCTTCCCACAGGCTGTAGTCCTTCAGGATAAACCTGTTCCTGCATGGGCCTGTACAGGCTGATGCTTCCTTCAGGGAATATCCACCTGCTCTGACATGGGGCCCACCATGGGCTGCAGTGTGGCTGTGTGCTCCACTGTGATCTTTTCCATTGGCTGCTGGGGAATATCTGCCTGGAGCACCTCCTTCTTCTCTGATCTTGGCATTTGTAAGATTGTTTCTCACACTTTCTTCTCCTCAATTCTCATGCACCTATGCAGCATTTTGACCTTAAATATGTTATCACAGAAGTGCCACCAACTTGGCTGATGGGCTGGATCCTGCGGTGGGTTGGTTGGAGCCAGCTGGAACCAGCTGTGTCCAGCACGGTGCAGTCCCTGACTCTCTTCACAAAGGCCACCCCTGCTGCTCCCCTGTAACCAAAATCTTGCCTCCAAAACCTGATACACTGTGTCATGTGCCAGGAAACACGAATGACTGAGGTAGAACCTCTTCAGGTTTGGGAGGGATGGGACATTGTTTCTTCTTCTATGAGAAACTGAGCCTGTCCAGAAGAAAATCTTGAAGATACTGACTGTGCCAGGTAAAAAGATAAGAGTATGAAGGATAGAGCCAGCATGAATCCTGCAGTAAACTGAAAAACTAGAAGCTGGCTGAAAACAGAGGGTAGTAAAACAGTCAAGCCTCAGAGAAACGGGAGACTCAGAGGAGCCTGTACAGGCTTTTTTTGCAACACAAAAACCTGCAGATTTGGGATAAAATCTAGACATATCTTCCTCAAAGCTCTGGCATCCATTGCATTTACTTAAGTATTTTCACATTAATTTCAGTATTTTGGTGCTCGATTAGAAAGAACACTGTAAGTTGGCATGATTTCATATGGGTGATGCCATCACTCATAGATGCTGTGAGAGCCTTGAGCAAGATTAATTCTTCTAAGGTCTTCAAAATTTTTGTGTCCTTCCTCCCACGTGACATGAATTTCTATCATGACTCTTTCCAATCTACTTTTTGCCAAAGAAGTTCTTTCCTCAGAGCCAACTGCTGAAAGCACAAAATTCTCTATAGCAGGGCATTAAGCATTTCCTATCTCCTTAGCCCCCTGAACACATTCTGAAGGTGCTGGCCCTCTCAGTTGCGTGTATGTATGTATGACTGTATATAGGCCTATAACTGTTTCTGTGGAAGTTGTACTCTCAGTTTACTGCTTCTACCCTGTTTTATTTATCCAGGACTACCACACAACCTTAAGAACAAAGTAGGAGGGAAAAAATTATTTATCAGGACATAAAGTAAAGGTTTTAGAATTATAGATATGAGGGTTGGAAGCAGGACTATAAACAAAAATATCATAAATAATGACTCTAGCTTGCACAGAGAAATTCCCTGTACCCTCCAGCTATTCTTATATCTCAGTTAAAATTCAGATTTGAAATCTTGTGATCTAGTTTTCATGAGATATCCCTGTCATACCTAAATTCTGGATGAGTAAGTTTCTTCTAGACTTGACTGCATGTTCTTAATGAAAATGTACCATGTTAGCTGACAGAGTTCATTTTTAGATTCCCTTCACCTGGCTTAAACTGCTTAATATAGACTCAAAGAACCCTTTTAAGACTATAATATTCTGCACTGTATGTTCCCTAAATAAATATTGTGTATGAAATTTTACCTTTGATACACATAAATTTTTTCAGACAAATTATACTTCATGTTTTGAGATATGTTAGAGTAGATGGATGTCCACAGTAGCGCTCTTAGGGTACCCTTCCACCCCTGCCTCAACACATCAACTGCTTTGGGATTCTGAGTCACATATACTAGGTAAACTCATCAGTTTCTTTTTAAAATGATAACTCTAGATTACTTTGGCTATGTTGTTTCAGATTTTTACACGGAGACCAAAAGCTTTAGCAACACTATCAACTTCCAAGTTTCTGACTTAAATAGTGGTGGTGTATAAATAAAAGTCAGCTCAGGCAACAGAGCTTCATTCCCAGGGGAAAATATTCAGTATGTAAGGTTTAGCAATAGAAACATAGCTGAAAATAAATAATTTTTCTTTGTTTCTTGGAAGAAAGATTGGGGTTTTTTTCTTAATAGGAGATAACATGACACAAGCTTAATAATGGGCAGTACCAAGAGTCCTGACTACAAAAAAGACTATATTAAACTATATATGAGAAAATCTGCACTACAGTGATAAAGTTTGGGCTCATGGTTGGAAAGAGTTGATCTAATACTATTCATAACAATTGGCTCAGTAAATACGATATTACAGTGAAAGACATGTGAAAGCCATGTCTTTTCTCTCCCACCCTATGTAATGTAATATTTCTCAAGAAGAGTGTGCCCAGTAGCTCTCTCAAAAAATGGTTCCTCCACTTCACTCCATGTAGCAGCAGGAATTAGATAAGCAGATAACTCTATCCTACAATTTATTCATTCTCTTTTCAAAGGAACATAACGCACAATACAAAGTAAACAGCAAACATAGAAACAAAAGGTTTTGTATATCACTGAATAATTGAAAAATATGGAGTCATCCTCAAAAACTTCACTCTGTGAATATAAACATCTCAGCAAACATTTATCAACCTGTTGTCGTTAGCTATATTAGATGCTTCATTGATTATTAAAAAGCATATTTTGCAAATGCTTAGAAGTGATTTTTAGAAATTGATTTAATAATTAGATCCCATTAGATATCTAAAGAAATTAATTTGTTGCTGTGATGCATGAAGCATACAACAGCTATACAGTTTTATATACTACATACTCATATATATTTCACACCTCTCCTTTTCCTTTCACAGATCAAATAGTTAAAATCATTAGAAAAATGGAATATTAAAGCATAAGATTGTTAAGAGGTTTTCTAAAGAATGCTCATTGCACAAAACAGATGAAGAAAATAAGTCCGGTAAGGAAAAGAGAAAGCAAAATCCATCTGTGTGCCATAACCACTATGTTACTCATTCATGCTAGCTCTGGAGCAGTTGATGTATTATTCAATGAGTCTCAAAAATGTTTTGATCAATGGAAGTGTTTCAGCTTGAAGCTAGAGTACTATTCTTTGCCATCAGTATAGAATCATCCGGAACATCAATCAGGCAGATGACAAAAGCAATTTTTTGTACCGTAAGAAAAGAAAATTACCTAATAAAAGAGTTGATCATATAGGTAGACTTATTCTAACAGTTAAGGGAGAATAGTGTAAATTATCTTTGCTTTGAAAATTGAGTAATTTTTTAAAAGAAATAGACCACCCTCTCCACCATAGTGCTTGCTATAATTGTAGGTTGGAATCATCCCCAAAACTTTTGAGTGTTCTTATATCGTCATCAAAATTGTTAATAAAAATATCAGATAGATTTCAATCTAGGCCAGATCACAGTAGGAACCCTACAAATTTGACTTAATGGACTAATTTCTGACTGCTCTTTGTGTAAAAGTTTTCAAAGTTGTTAACATCACAGAATCTAGGTGACAGGGTCACTTAGAGATGGTTGCACAGGTGCATTTATGTCTGGATGCATTTTTGGTATCCCCTAGATGGAGACCTTTTCCAGTGCTCACTGAAGTGCTTGTTGCACCTGTAACAATTTCATCTAGACCAAACTTCATTACTTTCTCAGGAAGACTTCTAAAAGCCTTATAATGTCAACACAGAACTGTTTCCTCCCCTTTCTATTCTCATATCTATAAAACCAGTTAACCTGTCAGGAGAGAAATTAGGTTGGTTTGACATAATCTGTTCTTATCAAACACAAATCATTTGTTCCTTATCATCTTGTTTATCATCTTGAAACCAGTACCTTTAAAGAGTGAAGATAAAACTAATGTCTTGATCCCCCTCCCTTCTTTCTTTGAAAGGTGTGTGCCCTTCTGAAATTGTTTGAAATTTCCCTACAGTTTTGAATTTTCAGACATAATTGTCAGTGGAGTGGAGACTGCTGGAGTGGAGACTGCTTCTGCTTTGCCTTTAAGTACAGCACAGGGATTTCAACAGGCCCTGATGAATAAAATGTATTTATCTCAATATTGTGCAGTGCTCACCTTCCATATGCTGTATTCTTACCTTGTAAATGTTCACTTAATTGTGTTAAGTATATATGGTCAAAATTAAGCTTTTCTGCAAATGTTACAAAACAGGAATAGAACATTTAGTCTTCCTTGTGACAGTTGATGTTTGCTCTAATTCTTATTAAGTAATGATTTTTATTTTTTCTCTTATTTTGAAAATATTTATAGATTTTTTTGTTCCTATCTTTCCGTCTCTTGTTCCTGTAACTAAATACATACTTTAGATTTTCTGATTTTATCCTAAGAGATCTGTTATGCTTTGATGGCCATCTATAGCAATGTTTGAATATAACCAATATTTACATGGTTAACTTTTGGGTTACACATCATTAAAAGGGATTTTTAAATACCTACAGAAATCGATAGTATTTTTTCTTTCTCTAAGAAAAAAATACAGTTTTCCACTGAGCTTTGATATAATCTATTTTATAAATGCCTTTCAGAATTCACTTCTAAGGACATTCACCTACCAATTTCTCAAGTTTGGTGTAGTTTAGATATCTGAAAACCACTGACTTTATCACAATTGTGTTGCTT
The DNA here is from genome assembly GCF_047716275.1 of Strix uralensis. Lineage (NCBI taxonomy): Eukaryota > Metazoa > Chordata > Aves > Strigiformes > Strigidae > Strix > Strix uralensis. The sequence goes on from NC_133974.1 coordinate 24,785,779, forward strand.
CATTCTTTAAATTCTTGCTTCATTGTTTCAATTCTTAAGAATCATAAACTCTACTATTTCATGGGCACTTTCATAAAAACTGCCTTTGCTATTGGTTCTTATTAGTCAGAGTAAAATCGACTGTTGAAACAAAAAGTTCTTCCTCAATATTCCAAAAACTTTTTCCATTGACTGTGTCCTGCCACGAAAATTTTATGAATCTTTTCTTCATATCCAGACTATACACAAGGATTATTTTTTCTTCAAATGAAAAAGTGCAAGGAAGTATTTTGTTTCTATGTTATCATTGCTAAAACTGATAGTGGGCTGTCTGAATGATCTCAACACTTTGTCAAGTCCATGAAGACTGCATATTTGTGGGCCTAAAAAAGTTCTTTTGCAAAACCAAATCTAAACAAATACCTGATTTTATACACTGAATAAAGGATTACCTTCATCTTTTTTACTACTGATAACATTTCATTAAAGGAAAATCACAACACTAATTTTGCTAGATATTTTCTATGACCTAAAAGGAAAGTTTTTACAAAGATGGGTTATCCTTGACTTTAAACAATTTTCCCTGACTATGTAAGAGAATTGTAATATTTATTAAATATATACTGATGTACGTTGTAATATGGGATGATTAGTGTCTCAATGCATAATTAAAATATGATCTCAGTTCCATTTTTCAGATAAATTTTAGTATAGAAGGGAATGTAAATCCATAAATAAACACAGACTTTTAAATAAAGTATCTGGATTTAAGAATTGCTTAATTTTCTTTGAAAATAATAATGTTTTCTTGTTTAAGGACAGATAAATTTCAAAAATACCTTAATAAAAGGTGGCTTTACACTAACGAAATCTGTGGATAAAATATTTCTATCTGGTTTTGTTTAAGAAATAGACTAAGATTGCACAATTTACTTCACAGAATAAGGAGGTGCAGAAAAACACCAAAAACATAAATAAGAAACTTGAGAGATCAGGGAGATGTAAGTGAGGTATAAGGCATGGTGGTGAAAAGGATATAGATGAATTATTCTTGATAAAATTGAATATTTTATCAGTAGCTTTACTTAAAGAACATTATAAGCACTTGTGGTTTGGTTTTTTTTTTTTTGCTTAGATGCATTAGAGTTAACCTACACTGTCTTGCATTAACTATGTTAAAAGTGTCATCAAAAAGTTGAATTACAGACATTTAAGGCAAGTAATTAACAAATTACCTTCACATCTGAAGCACCTTTGAGGGTTCACATTTTTATTAAAGCTGTATTACAGGCGAATTTTAGCCTAATAGAATATTACTGCCATCTCAGTAGCAACTTGCTATAGCTTATTCTGAGCTTTCATTTTAAGCAAAAATAAGACCCTTCTGCTTCACAGTTCAGTGATTTAATTTATCATCAAAGTTATAGTTGTAACTGGAAGATTTTTAGGACACTTCTAAATAAGACAGTTATTTGAATATCCAAAGAAAATATTCAGAAACTGTTCTTAAAACTTACTATTGACTGCCTTTTCTTCTACAAGTGTAAGAAATGTGAAACAAATAGAAGTTCTGTTGTGATATCTTTAACACTAGCAACTTCTATTGTTAAGCCTTCAAGGGCAATCAAAATAATTTTGGTCTCCCCTGTTCCTGGCATACTACTCAGCACCTCCACTGGGTCTTTCCATCTGGTTTTGTTCTTTGAAAACACTGACTTCCTCTGCTTAGTACTTCCATGTTAGTGGTTATTGTACCTATCTTCCCTCTGGCATGCGCACATTTGTCAATACAGAGGTAAGGATTAAGGAAGAACTTATGTATGATACCCACTACAGAAATGCTTCAGGAACTCCTTGTGCTGACTAGCAGGAGAAGAGAGACTGCAACAAATTCCAGTTGCGTTACATGAACATGTACAACACAATGCAACATGGAGACAACTTTTGTTCTGTAAGAAACCTAGTGTGAGAAGAAACCAATACAAAGAGTGAGGCTGTAACTGACTTCAGGAGCCTTGTGGAGCGAATGCACTGACACAGGTATAAAGTGTTTAGCAAGCTCTCTCTGTACAACTTATGCTGTGAATATGGATGTACCCATTCCAGTTGGTGACAGGTAAAACGTCTCCATTTATATTGCTTTTTTTTTTTTTTTTTTTTCTTTCTACAGTGTGGACATTCAGGACAAGATTCAATTTCAGTTTAAGGTGCTTCCACAGATGTGTCTATAGGCTTGTTTGGTCTTTAAGCTCCTGTCATAGTCAGAAGAGATCTGATCAACCCAGCCAGGGCAAACTAGGGAACAACTTATTCAGCAAAGTGACAAGGAGAGAAATGTTGTTGTATCAATATATTTTTCTAGTGCCATCCTATCATAACCAGGATGTCTCTATAGAACTGGAAGACATTGCAAAGTACTTGTGAAACATTCAAATCTCTAGTGCAGTACTTGGAAACTAGGTGGCATGGTACCTAAAATAACTCTCTCCGTGCTTAGGCAATAGAATACAGCTCGATTTTACTTCAGAGTTTACTGAATTGCTCCCTGGACTCTATTGATTGCACTGACCAGATCTCCATTGATCAAAATGTAAGCTTCAGTCTCTAGACACTTCTATGTTGATGCTTAAATTTAAAAGTTTAATCTGCCAGCTGAATGTCATTCACAATTACATAAAAGCGTAAGAGAAACAGCAGTCACTGTCTGTAACTAAGAAAGGATGTTAAGCTTTTTGTTAATACCTACTGAATTTCAATTGTCAGATAACTATTTAATGGAAAATATAATTCACAAAAAAATAGTCTCACTCCTTAAAGTGAGAACTTAAAATTATTTACTTTTTCTAAAAATTCCATTTCATCTTCTTACTTATTTCTAGATAAAAAATATCAGCCCCCCATTTAAATGTTATTCTACTGAAAGAGAAAGATGCCTTATTCAAGGGACTCAATCTGCTCAGAAAGAACCTGTGAGACAAAATGTTTAGCTTTTGTTATGACTTTAAAAAATGGAAATATATCAGCCTTTCCTATAAAAGGCGCTTTTGTTTTTTTAATATTCTATGCATGGGAAATATATGTAAAAGAAAATGAAGATAATTTAGTAGTCTTCTGTCATCTTAGAGCTAACCCAATTTCAAGGTTTAAAGTGCACTAATCAAATCTAATTCTGACATTTTATCAGGCTACCTACAGAAATAGCAGTGAAAAACTAGTGCCATGTGTGTGACATATTACATTTTTCAACAGTTAAGAAGCTAATATACAAATATTGTTCTAAATAATTTCATAATTAGACCTTCCTCTTTAAGAATGTGTAGGGCAGATATTTTATTACTGTTTTAATTTTTAACAGAAAAAAAGACATTTACCTGACAGGGGACTTAAAATGAAACACAAAATTATAAATAAAGACTGTCTTACCAAACATGACAGCAACATTTAGATCCAATACAATCAGGGAAAATCAGCATCTGCAAGTAACTCATGCAGTATTCTGAATAACATACAAGAACTCATGAAGAAAAAAATTTCCAAAATTAATTAATGGTTTCAGAATTATCTGTCAATACAGCATAGAGTAAACAATTTGTTCTTATACAAATATAATTACTGAAGTTTATTTATTCACATTTATTTGTTCATTTTCAAATTGTTATTTTTGAAATTAAATAAAAGTCTACCAGAGAAATATCAGACTTACTCTCATAGTGAATTAGGAAACCAACACTGGAACGACTGTTGTCTGTAGTGAACAGCAGGTACATATAATTTCCAGTACTGATAAGGAACTGGGGTGCTTGTGTTCCATGATATTCTCCAATTAATGGCGAAGAGTTAGCTGGCCCATCTCTAACTTCCAAAGTATCATAATTAACTTCAGTCTGAAATCTGAGAAAGAATATGCGAGTCAGCTGGTAGGTAGAGGAATGATGTTATTTTCTTTAACTGTTAGAAATGCAACCCATGTGTAATTCATCAAGAATATTATACATATAAAAATTTGCATATATATGGATCCATCGGTGTATTACTGAAGATAACAACTAAGGAAGGTTTTGCACATATTTTTCCTGGCTTTGTTGTGTCTGGTATCATATAAAATTTGTAAGGGATGTAATATACTTTAGATCAACCATATGACCAGGCTTCAGAAAGACATTTCATGGGGAATCTGGGTACAAAACCACAAATTGTCTCAAAGAAAACTGCATTATGAAGATCCAAGAAATTTCTTGCCCTCGGGCTAAATAGTAATTGGACATCATAAGAACATCTTCAATAACATTCCATCTCAATAATTTCATTATTTGATATTTGCTGTTTGACAGAAGTTGTTTTACATATTCAACTGGTTTTTGACCCAAGCATTTTTTCTAACATAGTCTACTACTTTACTTTTAAATAATTATTTTTGTCCTATGAAGTAATAAATGTACAAAAAAACTAAACTTAAGTCCTCATTTTGAAATTTGTTACAGCTATAATAAGCAGAATTCTTTATCTCAATGTGTCAAAAAAACAGATAATATAGACAAGAATGGAAAAAGAAGGAAACTAACGAGATAGTTGATTTACAAGAACAAATAACGTTAAAATCAACAGCGGAGTCAATGTCTGTGTCAATCACTAAACATCACATTTCTCCAGTTCATAAAAGATGTCTATGTGTGCAGTCATCCACTACAAGTTGTTCTTAAATCAAACAGCTCAAATCTGCTTTTTCTGTAGATGAAACTCTGTCTGGCATTTTTCACATCAGATGCTTTTCAAGACAGTTTGTGGTTATATCAGATACTGTTGCAAACTGCAGCATCTAAACCATGCATCATCAATTTTCCAGTCAACAAAGTTTGTGCTGTTACACAGATATCTATAACGGTCTAAATACATTTGCCTGCAAACCCAATCTTCTTATTTTCATAAGATGTTAATCTTTCAGAAATGCGTATGTTCTTAGATTTTCTCTTCTTTTCCCATAGAGCTTATTAGCTCAGCTTCTGAGAGCAACAAACTATGTCCCTAAGCAATACAATACTTTTCTCAAAGTGAATGCCCTTAAGCTGTCTTGTCAATATGGGACACGTTTAGCGGTTCTGGAGATAAGAAACTCAGTTCTTGTAATTAAAGAAAACTTCAAATTATTAAACATTTGGAAAAGGGGAAATATATGGAACGTTCCTTCAAAGTGTAAATAAACTTTATACTTTCTTAGGTAACGATGATAGAATGAACGGGTTCCCCAGCCAGGTCATTCTGTTTTACAGACCAATTTGCATTGGTCATGTAAAATCATCTTCACAGACACATCAGTATCAGTAACAGCACGTTTTGATTTAGCAAGTATTTAGTAGTCTCTATATAGTTTTCTCTCATGATTGCCTGAAAACAAAAGCACATTAGAAAGAAATCAGAAAGTATTTGTTTGCTTAACTATCAGAGCTAATGACTGCTTGGAAACTGACCGAAGCTCTTCATATTGTTCCTTCCTCTTCACACAGAAAATTTTCTAGATTTATGGTGCCTTCAACCAAGCTACCTACTCTATTTGGATATGTTGGCTAAAATCCAGATGATTGCTTTCACTGCTATCTATCCACTCTGACATTGGAATACAGGGCTTGCAGGCTTGCTAATACATTTAGCATTTTCGGGACGAGTTTCTGCCAGTGAAGCAGCCAGCTAGCATGGAATGGCCTATATCCATACTATTAAATACATATATTATCCTCCCAAACAGGGAGATATTATTCAAATTTCCTATTATGAATGGTTGCTTGCCCACAGTAACTCCTGGCCATGCTTGATAACTATTTGGGACAGTGCTAGTTGACAAGCTCAAGAAGTATGTTAGAGACTTTTTCAACAATTTAACTGCACAAACACACAAGTTCTTGTGTCTGGGAAGGTTCTCTGGTTCTGTTTAATTTACTAAAATAGACAGTCACACAGGGCATCACTAAAGCACTTGACAGTTTTTCAGTACCTTTCCATAATTTCAGAGATTATACATTGATTTGCCCTGCAGCAGAATGAGGAAACAAGACAGATACTGCTAGGCTGATTTAAATACTTTATTTGTACTCATAATGAATGGACTCAAGTTCAATAATTCAATAGTTCAATTATTTTGACAGTTATGTTTGTGAGGAAAACTAATTAGGAAGAAAGTGCTCTCAGCCAGCAATTGCAGTTTTCTTAGGAGGGCAGTATGAAAACAGTGGGTTGCAAACCCTTGCTGGAGACAGAAAACTTTAAATAACTCTTAGAGGAATTGCTACCCATTGCAATGATCTTTATTCCCAGTAGGTTCTTGCTCATCTCAAACTTAGAAATTTATTTCTAGTTCACTTGTCTGGTTTTGAGGTTTGGGGAGGGGGAGGTGTTTTTTGGGTTGGGTGTTGGGGTTTTTTTGCAATCTTTGCACTGTCACTGAAATGATAAATCAAGCTAATTATTGGAAGTTCTGCATCCTTACTGAAAGTACTTAATTAAGAGTAATTTTTTTTTATTTTATTTTAATGTTTATTACCATACTTATGCTAGTAAAAGGTAGGACATTCTCTCTCTCAGAGAACTTTAAAAAGACTTCAGTAATGCTATGTTATAGTATTCATCACAAATAGGTAGGTTTAGAATAAGGAGGTTTGTTTTATACTCTATCTAATGAATTTTCATCAATATTTAAAGTACCAAAAATTTTCTAGTCAGAGTTATCCTTCTAGCCCCTTTCTTTACAGCTCAAATCAATTAGATTTTACTTTTTTGATACCCTTCCAGGCACTAGTCATGATCTGAAATGCAAAATGTTTCAACGTAAAATGTTCATAGGGTTCCTCAGTCATTTGCTGCTATTTCTGGAAAGTTTCTAAGTACTCTGGTAAGGCACATTTGTCTAGCAACATTAAAGCTTCATTAGCTCAAGAGTGAGATAATTTACATTATGAATATCACATTCATGCAGTTTTATTCTGGCAGCTGTATCTGTGATGACAAGTCAAACAGCGAAGTATAAAAGGTTCTGTTTTTCCCAAACTAGACAAAATACTTGACAAGATATTGTACTTGTCAATTAATTGACAAAATCAATTAATTGATCTTTTTTATTTGATAGTGACTTTGCTTACTGATATTTAATTTGCTGTTATATCAGACAGCAGATTTTCCTGCAAGTAATAAAAAGGTTTTACATCCAGTTTTTATCTGGGTAGCAAAGCCTTCATGTTAACATAAGAAAATAACATTATTGCAAAAAGGAGATTACTACACTTCCCAAAGTATAACACTTTAAATGAAATTTATAATGTGATGTAGTAAAGCTATACAATTTTCTAAACCTACCAGGAAAGCTCCATAAACCTCCAAAGAAAGCAAGGAAAGGATTCTTCTCACACAAAACCAGCACAATCAGTGGTAATATTGTTTTGTAATTGAAACATTTAAGGAAAGGAGGAAGAATCCTTCTTTAAATACTGCTGATAAAAAGCTGGAGTAGATTAATTGACTGTCTGCTGTACTTTAAAAATTATATGTGATCAGAATTCTCAATTTTGTATCAGGGTAAACTCCAAGTTCTTGTTTAATTTCATTGCAGTTCAAATTGTACACAAGGCTCTAGAATTCTGTTAATGGAACATGTGTGTGCATCTGTGTAAAATGCAGTAAGTTTGGGTCTTAAATTGGACCATATGTGACAGGACCCTATGTTTCCCATTAATTTCCTCAGAAATATATTTGTCATACTGTTAAGGTCACAGTCAGTCATCCAAACATCTGCAACTTCAGGCAACTTTTATAAAATTAAAATGCTCAGTCTTATAAATAATACGGCTGTTTGCTTTCACTGCATTTGGGAAGACATCCCTGAACCTCAGACTGCTGATTTTTTTTTTTTTTTTAACAAGCTGGCAAATAAATATAAGCTTATAATTAATATAGTAATATTTAATTAGAAAAAAAAATCAGAAACTTAAAATTCTGGAACTTCCTGCTGAATGTAATGAAGGAAAACAACCTCTTGTTGTAAATAAGTAACATGGTAATTTTATGAATACTGTTTAAACAGTTTCCATTCTTGTCTGGTATTGGTCATTCTCTCATTTGGCCCCAACCTTAATTCATTTATAATAAGAAAACAAAACAGGACTGGAAAAAGCGTATGGTAAACTAAATAGACAACATATTTTAATCTTCTCCCCTACATTACATTTCATGCCTCTAATCATGTTCACAAAAATCTCCTATGCATGTGTTACTTTTCATTCATATTTCTTGATGAAGACCAGAACTTTAGCAGATCAGTGACCAGTGTAAGTTCAAAACATGTCATTTTATATATCAAAGGGGAATTCTTTTTCTTATATGATTCATTTTGCATTTACTCAATCTACTTGTAATTTTGTTGACCAGACATCCAGTCTTGTAAGAATCTTCAGCAATTCTTCAACCATCCCTTGTTTTTAACATCCTGAATTACTTAGTATTATTAGTCTAATTTTCTCCTTTTTAAGATAATTTCTGAACATGCTGAACAGCTTTGAACATAACACAGATCTCTGTAGAACACCCAAAATTCCACTGTAAGACATAGTCTCTGTTAACTAAGTTTTTAATCATGCAATGTATTAAAATTGTATTAAAATTATGCTTAGCTTTTTAATAGCCCTTTGCGGGGTGAGGTGCAAAATACAAAACCTGCATTTTGAAAACCCAGATAAACTATATCCAACATATTTCTATGCTTCCTGACACCATCAAAGAATTCCAATAGGTTTCTGAGATAGGATTTCTTTTACAAAAGCCATATTGACTCTTCCTCAGTATATCATACTTATCCATGCCTCCACTAGTGCTACACTTTATTATAGCTTTTGTAGTGGGCATCCAGTATGCAGTTCCTTAGGTCTCCATGAAAGATTTAAATGATACAGTTCCTGAAGTGTACAAGTATCAAGACAGTTGTGAAAGAACAGTTACACATAACTTTCAATTGTTCAGCCATGTCATCTTTGTACTCATTCAGGACTCCTGGGTGAATGCTGTCTAGTTCTGGTGACCTGCTGTTCACTTTGTATATGCCACCATCCCTATCAGTGGCACTTCAGTTTGAGACAGATATTCCAGTGAGTTCCCCAAAATCAAGAACGTTGTGCATGTTAAGTTTACATGAGTGCAAGAGGGAAACAAACAAATCAATGGAAGTTATACATGCAAAAACTCACTAAGCACATTAGAAAAAAAACACCTTTCACTTCAGGAATGTCCTGACTTGCAAACTGGTGAAGTACTTAGAAGAAATATCACATACATCTATTTGGTCCTCACACTCTTCCCTAGGATTATGCAGTTTTGTCCCTGTGAGGAACACAGTATCAAGCAAGATGGATCTTTGATTTGACTCAGTGACAGACACTTTTACTGTCTTCTGCCCTTCTCTACATTAATTTTCATCCCTTTTCATTTCTGCTCTTAGAAATAGAAGGCTGAATGATACTGAAAAGTTTTGATCATCACTGTTGACTCCATGTGAAGATGAAACTAGACTAGATTATTGGCTCTCCTTGGTAATACAGGAAGGCCAGTACAATAAAAACGACTGCAGTCTAGCTCCAGGCGCTGTGTTTCTACTGTACTTTGCATCTTTTTGTCAAATGAGTATTTAGTGTGATATTAGTATCTAGACCAAACACCTAAACAAATGGATATTTTTTACTTATTTTACAAAGACCTCGAAGGGTGAAGATTTTTAAAATTTTATTTTCTTTTTCTAAGCACATTCTTTGAAAAAAATTCACAATTTTGTTAGATACTTGTATGGATAGGCAAAAGTACTAATTGACGTCACAATAAATACAAAAGGATTAAACATTTTGCAGTTCACATTCCTTCCTTGTGCCTAAATGCACTTTCAAGGCCTCCTGATTCCACATAAGAGGTAGAGTAGGCTGAAAATTATTCTCCTTGACAAATAGATTATTATTCCAAAAGAAACCTGCACACTACACAGGGACATAATCCCAGTGCATTCCAGTTGCTCTAATTTAGGTCCACACTGACATAACGTTTTTGCAAATTAATAGGGATGATAATTTCAGTTAGATAATACTTTAAAATGAAGTTTAAGACTCTGCCTTTAACAATATACTGATGTCTGGACACCTGTTTTTTTTTTCTTGTTTTGATCACTCATGGTGAAACTTGCAGTATCCAAACAAACTAAATCCTGATATACACTGTTAGCATATAGTATGCTAACATACACTGAAGTAGAATCATAGAATCATGGAGTATCTCAAGTTCGAAGGGACCCACAAAGATCATTGAGTCCAACTCCCTGCTCCTCACAGAACTACCTAAAACTAAACCATATGACTAAGACTGTCGTTCAGATGCTCCTTAAACTCTGACAGGCTTTGTGCTATGACCACTTCCCTGGGCAGCCTGTTCCAGTGACCAACCACCTTCTCAGTGAAGAACCTTTTCCTAATGTCCAATCTGAACTTCCCCTGATGCAGATTCATTCCATTTCCTCATGTCCTGTTGCTGGTCACCAGAGAGGAGATCAGCACCTCCTCCTCCTCTGCCCCCTTGAGGAAGCTGGAGACTGCGATGAGGTCACCCAAGCTGAACAAATGAAGTGACCTCAGCCACTACTGATAAGTCTTTCCCTTGAGACCTTTCACCATCTTGGTCACCTCCTCTGGACACACTCTACTAGTTTGATATCCTTCTTATATTGAGGCACCCGAAACTGCACACAGTACTCGAGGTGGGGCCACACCAGTGCAGTGTAGAGTGGGACAATCATCCCCCTCGACCAGCTGGCTATGCTGTGCTTGATGTATCCCAGGACACCGTTGGCCCTTTTGGCTGCCAGGGCACACTGTTGACTCATATTCAACTTGCCATCAACCTAAGCCCCCAGATCTCTCTCCGCAGGGCTGCTCTCCAGCCTCTCATCCCCCAATTTGTACATATAACCAAATTGCCCTATCCCACGGAGAGAATCCTGCACTTGCTCTTGTTACATTTCACACTTTTGGTGATTGGTCTCACATCTCTAGTCTATCCAGATCTCTCTGTAAGGCCTCTCTACCCTTGAGGGAGTCCACAGATTCTCCTAGTTTAGTATCATTGGCAAATTTACTTAACGTACATTTGATTCCTGCATCCAGATCATTTATAAATAATTAAGGAGTACTGGCCCTAATATTGAGCCCTGTGGGACCCCACTGGTGACTGGTTGCCAGCCTGATGTAACCCCATTTACCATAACTCTTTGAGCCTGACCCATCAGCAAATTGCTCACCCAACACATTATGGACTTGTCTAGCTATGTAATGTATGTTGCATCAGAAAAAAATCCTAATGGGGGAAAAAAAATTGTATCCAACAGACAATACTCAGAACTTTTTCCACAAATCCTTTTTTTCCCTAGGAAAATTATGCTCTCTTTTAGTAAAACCTGGTCATAATCAGGTACAATATATAGTTGTACCTGAATACAAAAGTAGTCAAAAGTCCAAAATATAACGCTCTTTCTGTGCTAGGAGGTGGACATTTAATGCAAATTGTTTAAAACATAAATAAAGACAATGTAAACACTTTTAAAATTTAATTTTCTGTTTGAGGAATAGTATTGTGAGTGTTGCATCACAATTTCTTTTTCTAGTTTGGATTCTTAAAAAAAATTTTTCTTCTATGTTAAAACAAATATTTGTGCTCATACATTACTTTTTTGACTATGATTCTCACCTGTCAAAAGTTATCTTAATGGAATGTCCTGGTCTTGCTTCAATCACCCATTCACAATTAAGTGAGTCTTTATAATATCCTGGCCACCCTGGTGGTAAGATAACACCACTTGATGCTGTCAAATGTCCACCACATGGTGCTGAAAGAAAAAAGCAAGTACACTTGTAGTATACACAGTATTTCTAATACAATATTATATATTTAAAAACTTACAAAAATTGAATTTAAAAGCATAGAAAAATAAGTTTAATATACAACACAACTAAATTTTCTACATTATGTTATGAACATACTAAGTCCTGCAAAGTATCTTATCATAGCTTATTACTCTATACATATCTTAATACACAGAGCACGGCATTTGATTCTGCCAGTTTTCCTTCTGTTGAAAAGCACATTATCTCATTAAAAAAGAAAGTATCATAATTTTTTAGATCTAGTATGATTCCACATTTATGTAGAAATATCAGACAAATTGTTCCAAGTAATTTATAGTTAATTATTTTCATTGTACTGTGCCATCTAATACCTTCTTGGGTAATATTTCAGCTCAATGGAACTAATTGTAAATACTCCATTGAATCATAGAATGGTTGAAGCTGGAAGGGATGCCTAGAAATCATTTAGTCCTCCCCCTGCTCAATACAGCAGATTGCACAGGACCATGTCGTCAGGATGATGCCCTCCCTCCAAAGGCAGACACTGCACAGACTCTTTGGGCAATCTGTTCCAGTGTTTGGTCACTCTCACAGTGAAAATTTTTTCTTATGTTTAAACAGAATTTCTTGTGTTTCAGTTTGTGTTCATTGCTTCTTGTCTTGTCACTGGAGGCCACTGAAAATGGTCTGGCTCCATCTTCTTCACACCATCCCATCAGTTATTTATACACATCGACAAGATCCCTCCAAAGCCCTGAGACTTTTCTTCTCCAGTCTAGATGACCTCAGTTCTCTCAAGCTCTTCTTATATGACATATGCTCCAAGTCCTTAAACATCTTTGTGACCCTTCACTGGACTCACTATAGTATGTCCATGTGTCTTGTACTGGGGATCCCAGGACTGCACACAGCACTCCCAACGTAGCCTCACCAATGCTGAATCGAGGGGAAGGACATGTCATTTCCTCTCAGCCCAATTCTCCAGCCTTTCTGTCAAGGTCTCTCTGAACAGCACCACAAATATATGGTGTGTCAGCCACTACTCCCAGTTTTACATCATCTGCAGACTTGCTCAGAGTGTACTCTGTCCCAGAATTCAGATCATTACTGAAGATTTTAAACAGTACTGGACCCGGTATTGACCCCTAAGGTATACTACAGACTAACCTCCAGTTGGACTTTGTGTCACTGACCACACCACTATGAGCCCAACAGTTCAGTCAGTTTTCAGTCCACCTCCATGTTCAATTCTCCGGCCCATACTTCAGTTTGTCTATGAGAATCTTATATGATAGTGTTAAACACCTTATTAAAACCAAGATAAAAAATATCCATTACTCTCCCCTCATCCATCAGGCCAGTCATCTCATTGTAGAAGGTTATCAGGTTGGTCAGGCATGATTTCCCCTTCATAAATCCATGCTGACTGCTTCCAGCCACCATCTTTTCTTCATCCTGGAAATGTTTTCTAGGAATATTGCTGCATCACCTTTACCAGCATTCAAGGTGAGACCTGTAGTTCCTTGGATCTTCCTTCTTTCCTTTCTTGAAGATAGGAATTTGCTTTCTTCTGGTCCTCAGGAACATCCCTGGGTTAAATGACCTTCCCAAGATAATTGAGAGTGGCCTTGATATGTCAATGGCTGGCTTCCTCAGCATTCTTGGGTGCATCCCATCAGGCCCATTCCTGTACGTCAAATTTGTTTAAATGTTTTCTAACTTGATCCTCTTCCATAAAAGGGAAAAAAGTGTTGCAACAGGGCTATGAAAGTAAAAGGGCTAGACAGGGAGCATTTTTCAGAGCAGGATAAGAGGACTTTGGTGCAGGATTAAACAACAGTAGAAATGACTAAACAAATTCTGGGAAACATAAGTCTCTTAAAATATTAAGCTGTCATAGCACAGGGCTTTGGGATGTTATATTTTACCAAAGGCTATGGAGCAGTCTAAAATAGGAACACTTTCAAGGTCGGGTAAATTTATCTTAGTATTTGTATTACCCTCAAGTAGTCAGTGGTATCGCTATCACCAAATTCCATACTGCAGTGCAGGAAATCTTGTCACTTTTGTTTCTCTAAGTAGTGACAAGCAAACCTATTATGCCATATGGAAATGAATAGTAGAATGAATTTGTGAATAATAAAATGCTATTCCTAGTTTTGATTCAATGTTTTTTTAAAAAAAGAACTGATCTCAGAGAGGTTATTTAATTTCAACCATGACTTGCCCTTGTTTCTGGGAAGTTTTTCCAGATTTAAGTGGGGAAAAAAAGCAACCCACAGAACATGAAACATACACACTGAATTGTCTCTGGGGCAAAATGATTGGCCAGAAAAACGGCATTTATATTACATGTGTATAGTTAATGAAGAATGAAATTTATTCCATTGTGATTTTTTAAATTTAATTTTCTCATATTAAAACCATGAACAACCATAAGACTGTTGATCCTCACCTGATTATGACACGTCACTTATTTCACGTATTTCAGATGTTGCTTATAGAGTTTGTTAAGTATACAGACACAGAGCAGAGCAACAACAAAAACCAACAGTTGCTCAGAAATCTCAGACAACTAGAAGTAAACTGAATTATCACTAAATTAAGTAGCAAGGATGCTTAGTCCATACTGTAATCCAAACCCAGAAACTCCTTCAATCAAAAAGGAACACATGCTGAATGTAACTTAAAAGAACTATACTTCCTTCTGTATCAAAACAAATAGGCAAAATCTAAAAAAAGTCTAATAGTATAATGCTTTCCTCATTAAAAACCAGGTAAACATCCTGCAAGGTTCAAAGAAAGGATAACTGAGTGGCACTTATCTATTTTCTTTTAGAGTTATTTCTGTATGTGCTTTCTCTATCATTTTTTTCTCAAAGTGCTTGCCTTGGGTCCTTTATGTGTTTGTGGAAATAAAATTACACAGAGAGTACAGTGAATATTTTAACAATTTTGTATAGAGTTTCAAAATGAGGAAACATCTTTTGATGAAGAACCTCGCCCTACTCCCTGCTTTGGAGTGGTCCGGTCTTGCTCAAGGCAAAAAATCTGCTCCACTATGTAACTTACTACATGTCTTAAACAGGATAAGAAATCCTGTTAGTACAACATCTAGGTTCACATACTCCTACCAGTATCTTTAAATTTTCTTAGAAATGCAGAGTCTTATGAGAACTGCATTGTCAAATTGCCCAAATAACAAAACCCATGAAAATTATATATGATCCAGATTCTTAAGTTACTTCAGTGACACTGACATTAATGGAGGTGTGAGGTTTTTTTTAAAGTATCTTTTAATTGATTGTCTGACTATATATCTATTGTTTACTAAAAGATATATAATTTTTTGAATATTACTTTTAAAAGACATACTCTAGTCATTTATTAAATACATTCATATGTCTTGCCTTAGGACCCGTCACTGTTAAGCATCAAGGAATCAGTCTACTTTTTTTTTTTTCTCACTGTATTTGATACTAGAGAGATTTATTCCAAAGTATAGCTCATCTTAGCCTGTTTATTCACCTAGGCAAAAACAAGCAAACAAATTTGGAAATTTTGGACAATATAATGAATATTAAACATAGCCCAGATTTACACTATATTTCTCAGGAAAAAATGTACTGCAGGCTCATGTTACATACAGAAATTTAGGTATACTTTAATTTTGAGAAAATTAAAGGTGCAAATGTTTAAAAAGAACTTTTAAACAGAAATTTTACCTCACTTTTCTATGTGGTAGATAATTATGTTCTTCAGTATGCTACATCCAAAACTGTTATAACAGCTATAACTCACAACCAAGTAATGATGGTGACAAGCAGAACTTGAAAAGAATAGTAACCAGATTTTTAGAATGTTAATTTATTCCAAGAATATAAAAGCAAGCTATCTTACTTCTATTATTGCTTTCTTATTTGAGTGGAGGAGTGGTAAAATAAGATGAATTAATAACTTCAGCTAAAGCAGTCTTATTTATGCGTAAAATGTAAAAAGTAAGCTAAATTTAAATAGTTTCATTATGCAAACTGTTGGTGCAAAGTAAAGATTGTGCCCTTACCTTCACAACGTGGGACAGTAGAGCTCCATACTACATTTCCATCTTGCATAATACATGTTATGGATTCAGAGCCTTGGGTCTTCACAAAGCCATCATCACAGTGAAAGGAAACAGAACTTCCCAGGAGGAATCTGTCTCCAAAACGCCTCCCATTTATAGGAATGCCTGGATCGTGGCACTCATTCTGACCAAAGGCTGATAAAAACATAATAATAACAATAACAAAAACACCAATCATAATGTTAATAACAACAACAACCACCATCCTCTAAACTTTGTCTCTTTTTTTTGGAAGGGGGTAAATAACCTTTCAATTGTAATGTAATAAGATATAATACTTAATATATTATAACTGAAAGTATAGAAAATTCCTCAATAAAAAGTCAGCTTTAAATCCAATGACATTCACGCAGATGCAGTGTGGTTCAAATTCAGAAGCTTTTTAGCTATGTGTGGCTTAGATACACAAGAACACTTTGCTTAAATTTTCTTCAGGACAAAATCCAGATGTTTGCCTCTACATGATGAGAAGTATGGTTTCACATTGCACTAATCTGGCAGAAATACAGGCTACTGCTAAAAAACTATGGTCACTGCCTAGGCCAGACTGAGCAACCTGCTAGTGGGATACTCAGAGCAGTCTTCCTTCATCTAGTGGGGTGGCAACACAGGGAGAAACCCACATCTCCATGTGCATGTGTGACCTCAGGGGGTGTTCTCATCAGTATGTGGACCAGTGAGTTGCAGGGATCAGCAATGTAAAGCTAGGGGACCTCTGTGCCTTTCAGGAGGTGTGTGCAAGTAAGGGAACCCACTTCAAGGAAAAGGGGTGAGTGCTTGTAACTCATACACCCTGTGAAGGTGCGTATGTAATTCTTGTCAGAGCAGGATGAGGATGGATTAGAGTGGAAAGGTACTTACAAACGTATATGTGTTAAGAGTCACAAGTGGTCTTCCCCAGGGCTCAGTATTGGGGCCAGTTCTGTTTAATACCTTGATCAATGATCGAGTGCACCCTCAGTAAGTTTACAGATGACACCAAGTTGGGCAGGAGTGTTGATCTGCTTGAGGGTAGGAAGGGTCTGCAGAGGGATCTGGACAGGCTGGATTGATGGGATGAGGCCAATTGCATGAGGCTCAGCAACGCTAAGTGGTTGGTCCTGCACTTGGGTCACAACAACCCCATGCAATGCTTCAGGCTTGGGGAAGAGTGGCTGGAGAGCTGCCTGGCAGAAAAGGACCTGAAGGCCTGAATATGAGCCAGCGATGTGCTCAGGTGGCCAAGAAAGTCAACAGCATCCTGGTTTGGATCAGAAATAATGTGGCCAGCAGGACTAGGGAAGTGATCTGTCCCCTTGTCCTTGGCTCTGCTGAGGCTGTACTTGAATATTGTGTTCAGATTTGGGCCTCTCACTACAAGAAAGACATTGAGGTGCTGCAGCATGTCTAAAGAAGAGCAACAAGGCTGGTGAAGGGTCTAGAGAACATCTTATGAGGAGTGTCTGAGGGAATTGAGGCTGTTTAGTCTGGAGAAAAAAAGGGTTAGGGGAGACCATAGCACTCTCTACAACTACCTGAAAGGAGGCTGTAGCAAGGTGGGTGTTGATCTCTTTTTCCAATTAACAAGTGATAGGACAAGAGGAAGTGGCCTCAAGTTGTGCCAGGGAAGGTTTAGATTGGATATTAGGAAAAAAAATTCACTGAAAGTGTTATCAAGCATTGGAACAGGCTGCCCAGGGAAGTGGTTGAGTCACCATCACTGGAGGTATTTAAAAGACATGTAGATGTGGTGCTTAGGGACATGGTTTAGTGGTGGACTTGGCAGTGTTAGGTTAATGGTTGGAATCCATGATCTTAAAGATCTTTTCCAAGCTGAACAATTCTATGATCCTAAGATAAACCAGGCAGCACAAGAAAACACCAAGTGTGGTCACAGCACCAAACCTGTCAGAGTTCAAGGAGTGTCTGGATGATGCTCTTAGTCATATGGTTTAGTTTCAGGTAGTCCTGCAAGGAGCAGTGAGTTGGACTGGATGATCATTATGGGTCTCTTCCCACTCAAGATATTATATGATTCTAATATTTTGTAAGTGTCTAACATCGTGGTTTATCTGTTCAACTCCTGATATTGATCTTGAATCTACAGTTCACCTAATATGTTTCATTAATAAATCAATACACTGCTCTGACCGTGATTGGATTTTAATCACATGAATGGAGCACTTTTTCCCAGCAACACATCCAGAAGTACTAGCGCTTAACTAGCACTGAATTTAAACTAAGCATTTTCTATGAACACAAAGGATTCATAAATCAGGGACACTTCCATTTGTCATCTGTTTCCCAGTATGGAGGCATATGTGCTCTTAGATAATTCTAGCATATAAGGCATGCATCAAGCTCAGCTGTAACACCTACTTTAATATGAAAAGTGTGGTGGAAAGCTCTTTTGCATAATACTTAGGTGATCAAGACTCTCAGGGAGTTTGATCCATGAGTATTATATTGCTGACTGCATAATTCTCCACCTTCAAATAGAAGTAATATTACGGTCTGTCTTTACTTTGGTAGAATAGCATATGGAGAAAGGGATATGAATAATGTCAGACAGAAGCAGACCTAGAATTGAGGCCTCACATTTTCTGGTAAATCTTTTAATCTCTACAGTCTTAGTTAAGGTATCTCCCTTTTCCTGATGCTTTTCAAAGGACAATAATTATCCCCTTCTCTGAAAGCACAGGAACAATTTAGGCATCTAAGACTTAAAAAGGGTTGCAATCCATGAATTCCATTTTTATATGGGACACCTTTATAAATAATCAAGGAAACAACTTGGTCCTGAACAAACACTGTTAATTGATTACCTGTTAATTGATTACCTTAATTGATACAAGATAGGAACAGTGCAAGATGTGACAAAGGCAACTTTATTGCCAATTAACTTCTTAGAAGATAATTTCTTCAACTAAAAAGTTAATCTCCATATAAGTAATGTCTTTGCATGACTAATAAAACTTCTAGGAGAATTAGCAGTCTATGGCAAATGTGATAAAGTTTTCTACATGACGACGATGTTACTAGTTTTCAATTGAGAGTACTGCTGAGTAATACTCTTTCTCACAAACAAAGCAACAGATGGCTATCTGTTGACAGATATTTTTTAGCCTGGTTTCCCAAACGGGAAAGACTTATGCTTTTCAGACAAACATCTCCATATTGGGATCTAAGCTTAATACCTTTGTGAACTTATTCCTGCTGGTTCCATTGAGAAGTATTTTAAATCACTTGCAATGGATGCTTTGATCTGAATGATCTGGGCTTTAGATGCATGCTCTGCATTTATGCAGTGTCAACCAAAAAGCCCTATAAATAATGAAGGGAATTCCTCAGCACTATCACAATTAAAATAAATAAATGTTAAAGATTCAGATAAACTAATGAATATGAGAAAGACAGCTGAAAGCAGTACAGTTATGAAAGCAATACAATTTACTTCTCTATTATAAATAAAAACATGTTCTATTTTTCATTATTATGAAGAAAGATAGCTTCATTTTAAGACTAGCCATAAAATAAAAGCAAAGTTTCTTACTTGTGTAAGTGATATTAAATCCTCTTCCAGTCGTAGAGTGATCCGACTGAAATTCAAGTCTTACTATGTGCCCACTGCTAGCCAACTGAGAAGGGACCTCATTGCCAGAAAAAGTGCCAAGAGGTGGTAAATCTGAAATCCCGTCATCTTTCACTGTAAGGTAGTCAAATTGAGGTTCTACATCAAAGTCGTTGAAAATCAGATGGATTCTGCTTCCTGGCTCTGAGATAATTAACCAAACACAGTTCATATTGTTCCCATACTCCTCAGGATAATTTGGAGAAAGAATAATTCCAGATGGTGTGGTGAAGTTGAAGAAACATGAGACTAAAGAAAACAACAATAGATTCTTAAAATACTATCCACAAACATTATAAATGCTTGTCTTTATATTTTTTTATAATTCTATCATTTTTATTCTTGTGAAAAGGGATGCTTTTGAAGCCTGGATGTCAAAACTACTACAAATGCAACCTGGAAATGTTTAAGACTGTCAGGATATTTCTCCAACATAACATGCCAGCCTTGTATGTTTTTATTTCCCCAAGTGAGGCTAAGTGACTGCACCAGGTCCTGCAAGAAATTATTAGAAGAATGAATGTAAAGAATGCCAAAGAAAGTAAAAGTAATGCCTAATGTGTCAGAATTTGGAAAAAATGGCAGGTTTATTGTGAAATGAAAATGCAACCTCCAAATTTAAATGTGATCTTTTTTTAAAAGGAGTATGTGTGAAAATGTATTTAGCGATCCAAAAAATCAAGCGCAAGGCCTTGATGTAAATAATAGTAGAAATTTAGTTGTGCCTCGATCAGGAACTCTTAAGAGTATATAGTACAAACTTATTTTACCTCTTCTATAGCACAGGACAACTAAACAAAAATGATTCATAGTTCTCATCCTTTTTCAGTCCTTTCGGCCAATTTTCATCAAGACAATTCCTAACATTTCAGAGTCATGAGCTTGTGGCTGGCTGGTACTTTAGTGAGAAGTACAGTACATTCAGAAAGAGGAAGGCTCACTGTATATTAATTAAGACAAATGATAACCATTACTCAGCTCTCCGCATATGTCCAACTGAACTCAGTGTTTGTAAATAGATGTAAGTTTACATTCCATTATCTTTCACAGGGCATGTGCACATCAAACAGTGGAGCAGAGTAAAATACTCCTCACTATTGCCAACAGAAACTAAGATATCAATCCAATGCAATACAGCACTATGAAGAAACACAACTTCTGTCTGCAAAGGGAACTGAAGCTGCACTGTCTCCATGTCCAGGCTTTACATGTTTAGACACATTTCATCATGGCATAGGCATATAGAGACTTCCCGTCCAGAACAAGCTTACTCAGTTTGGTAAGTCCTGCACAGCTGCAAAATACATATATGTCCAGGTAGAACCGGACACCTCACTAAGTTTGTTCTGAAAATACATTACTGAATTATAAGACTCTTTATAGGAAAAGGTAATGTGTTCTCAAGAACTGAAGTGCCTAATGGATCTGTGTACTAGAAAGGTTTATTCTATTTTACCACAGAAGAAAAAGAAAAAAGTAAAAAAACCCAGCTCTCTTTAAATCCATCTACAAGCCTACCTACGAACACATTTTATCTTCTAAAACAAAACTAACAAATAATGATTTCACCTACCCTTTTTCCATGTTGGATAACCTTATGTTTCTTACATTTGTTTTCATGCTTTATTAAGATATCAGAAAAATAACCAATCTTTTCTTATGTGGATCTGCAGACTGCTTTGCACTTCCAGAATCAATGTTTATGTCCCAGAGTCTTTTTGAACACTTCTATGCTATTAGGAATTGCTCATTTAGAGTCTAATTCAACACACATTTACATTAAGAGTGTTAAACGGTTCAATTAAATATCAAACGAGGGAAAAGAACATTCTAAAACAGTCCTATGTGATGTTCCCCATAAATGAGCTACTATTGAGCCAACTAAATAAAACCCATGTGACTGAAAAAGTCTTCAAGGTCTTTTGAAATGTTTTTCTGCTGGCTATTCCTAAATGCTAAGAAAAGCAAGAGGCTAAGGTCAGAAAAAAGTAATAATAATTCTTACAAACACAACTGGGTTTGTTGCCAGACCACTGGTTGTTTTGTTGACATGTAATTGTTCTCTCTCCCACCAGTTCAAAAGCTGCTTGACATTCAAAGGTAAGTGTATCTCCATGCAGAAAACTGCTGCCAGTTCTTTTTCCATATGATGGAATTCCGGGGTCTCCACAACCTCCTTTCTCAATTTCTGAATATCAAAAAATTCAAAAACAATAATAAGGAGAATATATTTACAAGCAATTTATATGTATCAGAAATGCTTTAAAAATTTTTGGCATTATGCCCTGAAGTAATATTTCAGCTGAAAGTGAACTAAGTAGAGGTAAATGCTGTAAAACCACCTCTAAAATTACTTAGGATCTAAATCTTTTCACAACCTAATAGCATGGTTGCACTGAACTACAGTATATTTGAAGGTAAAATTATAAATCTATAGTCTCCATTCTAACTATGGAGACACACTATGTGTAGATCCTAATTCTGATAATGAGGTACTAGTAATAAAGATTCTATCTTAAGTCTCACATCTTCAAGTCCATTTATAAGGCTATTAGCAATATGATTAAAAGTATATAATTTACTGATAGTGTCAATGAATTTCATTTTAAGCACCAAGACAAAATAAAAACAAAACTAAGGAATTATTTCTTAATCTCATACTTCAAATTAGAGCCACATTTTTCCCAGCTGTATTCAGCTACGCTGAAAAGAGATTAACATTTTGGATTATACTTTCTAGATATTCTCTAGGACATCTGCTATTTAAATTACTTAATTCATAGCTATTGATAAGAATACAAGATAAGAATATAAAAACCTCAAGACATACAATTTATGAATAACACAAATATTAGAACAGGAAATGTAAATATTAATTGCCCATGATAGAAATGCTGAATCATCATACAAATGGCTATACACATAGCTGTCCATCAAAAATGAAGGCTCCACTTCTTTGCCATTAAATTTAAAGCGTTTTTTTTATTAATTTCAATTTCAGCAACAAAAATAACAACAAAGCACTTCTGGTTCTATAAACTGCATTGCTACATCTGTAGTAAAATGTTGTAAACCTCATTTGAATTAAATTACTGATAAAATTCTTGTTATTTAAATGTTTCCCAGTTCAATCCAAGGTATGAAATCTGAAACATTCACAATAACAAGAAAATTCTACTCACTGTATAGTGTTAAATATTAATATAATTTAACACCATTAAAAATGTCTGCTGTCAAATATTGTTAAATCTACTAATGTTAAATCCTGGCAGAAATGTATATCTTGACATGCTAGCTAACTGCAATAGAAATTTTGAGATGCAGGATGGCATTATTATGGTATGTGAAATCAATCCACAACCTTAAAGCAGTTGTGAAATGATTGTTGACAGGCATGTTCAGAAAGGTATTTCCACATATTTCACAAAAGAACAAGTAGCTGATCAGGATAAAAGGAGATATAATTTTTTTTCTTGGTAATCTTAAAATCAAACTTTGAAAATTAGGAGTAACTATTCCATCTATGAATTCAAAGCAGTTCTGGAGTCAGTTGTTTTATTTAAATAATTTGTCTTACCAGAAAGCTAGAAGGTATCAAATGAATGAAAACATCTTCCAAAAAGTCCAGTTCACAAATATTATAAAACACCAGTAGAGCAATACCATCAGTAATATTTATAAATAAGGATTCAAAATTATATGTATTTACAAATGCTTTGACGTAGTTTCATTTGCCTGCTCCTACTGAGACATTGATTCCTACTGCCACAGTGGAGCACTGGAAACCTGTGTATTGCCAGCTATCCACAGCTCCACATCTTACTTGAAAGTATGTGGAGCAACAGAAAAGTAGAAAGCACATTTTAATTGCATTTTAAAAGTTCATGTCCTCCACTGATAGCAAAGCTATATCTAATCCAGCATGTGAGGATGATCATAAACTCTCTTTTCCTTTGTTTCTCGAAGATCAGAGTAATACTGTCTCAGGCAGGAGTGTCAGGAAGCAAACTGTCTACAAGGTTTTGCAAAGGTGTTGCTGGAGATTTATCCGTTAGAAGAAAGCAACAGGTGTTTCTTTCCATGGTCTACAAAGGAAGTATCAAAATATCTTTAATTAATTAATTTACTGAAGTAGAAGACACATCAGGATGCTTTCTTTCAGGTGATACACCAAACCCTAGGAGAGGGCTATGGATCAGAGAGCCAAAACTTTGAACAGAAACTACCATTAATTAAGCTCTCTGGCAGGTTGAAAATTCCGTTTTGCAGGAAACAAGTACAGTATGTCTTTAATCAGAACTGAGCTCTTACTAAGGAAGGCAAGAATGCAGGATAAAGTTTGGAGACTAGGGAAATACTTTGTGCTTTTTAATATATCACCCTTCATCCAAGAATGCCCAGTTTTACCTGGGGTGGAGATACAATTTGGAGTTTTAAAAATCTGATTTGCAAGCACAAACAAGGAGTTAAAAATATAAAAACTAATTGCAGGTCAAACTTTTTTGAAATACTTTTATTCTTTGGAAAAATAATGGTTTAATAAAATCTGTCTCAAAAGAAACATTTTAATGAGGAA
This sequence comes from Strix uralensis, assembly GCF_047716275.1. NCBI lineage: Eukaryota > Metazoa > Chordata > Aves > Strigiformes > Strigidae > Strix > Strix uralensis. The sequence continues at coordinate 24,809,979 of NC_133974.1, forward strand.
TTTACATTCTTTCTTAAAATACATTAAAAGGGATTTTAAAATCAAATTATTTTATATTAAAAAGCCAAATAAGTCATAAGAAAGTAAAATGAAATGTATTAACTTTATTTCTATTTCAGCTTTCAGGATGTGTGCTTGTTTGTTCAACATAAAAGCAATTCAGCAAATGTCACAAATTTATAAAACACTTCCGAGGATGTCTTATTTGCATTTAGACAATAAAAAGCTTGAAAAATTCCATCCACCTCTAGAAATCTACATCTTCACAAACCTTGAAGTGAAGACTATCTATCCTTAACAGAAAATGTACTCTAGTCAAAAACAAATTATTCAGGTTGACAGAAAGCACCTATTTAATTTCAATGGATAGCATTCACTTCTATCTTCAAGCTTCACATAAATTTCCTGGTATGAAGATTTACAATATCATGCATATCATATCATTCTTATTCATATTACATTACTGGTGCTACTATCAATACCACAATTTTAGATCAATTAATATTCTACCAATTAATTTTATAGTGAGACAAAGATCTGTTGTTTTCACACCAGAAAAACAAAAAGAACACCCAGTTTAGATACTTTAACAACATTCCATGCACTTTTTCAGTTCTACGTCTGTCTTTGTTCTTGTATTACAATTGATTAATGTATGCATTAGGCAATTTCCTTCCAAAATATTTGAAAAATACCAAAACCACAGAAAGCTGTGTCTTGGCTGACTGAATTTCTCATAGATAGACTGATTGCAGATCTCTAGTTGTTAAGATGACAAAACTTCCTTTCCCCATAAAAAGATAAAACTTTTAGTAATAGTCTCAGTTATAATGTCCAATCTTTAAAATCTTTTATTAAAGTATTGTACAATATAATCCATGTAAAAATTCTGCCAGAAGCAGAACACATTATTACATATTCACTTTCTTAGTATTCAGGAAATCTTGAGGGAGTGACAGAACAAAGCAGATTAAGTCAGATGCAAGTCTGTCTGTACATTTCTCTTTACTGAAGATCTAGATTTCTGTCACATATATTAATGACAGACTAAAACTTAGGGAAGACAGGGAAGACTAAATTCAGGGGGTGTATTTATACGTAAAGAATACTATTTGTTTATAACTAGATCTAGAGTAGTACAGGCATGTAATGATTCCCAACATTTTTCTGTCCTCGGGGATTTAACACAGCTTTTTATTTCCTTGCTGTTTTGCTGATTAGGGATACCAATTAAACTCAGACACCAGAATGAAAAGAGTAGTTATTTACTGGAAATAATTAAATAATGTAACAAAATAATATGGAAAACATACAGTAAGAAAAGACAGAATAGTGCACTTAAATAGGAAAATACAGGGTAATGCATCAACTCGTTACTACCCGAGAGAGAATAGTGATTAAGAAAGATACATCACCACTTGCATACGTTACAATCACCCAGATCCGCAGTCACTGGGGAGCCCCAGTTACAGCGAGGATTTGGAGAGCCTGTCCCGGCAAGTGGGAAATGCTATGCGGTGCGTCCACCTGTAGGTGAGGCATCCAAAGTTGCTGTGAGCGGGTCCAGCCTTATATACCCAAAAATCAGCAAGCCAGAATAGCTGGCACCTTTGTTTTAAGTGGAAATATCTGGTTTCAATCTCACATTAGATTCCCCCAGAGCCTGGCCAGGGCTCAAGGAAGAAGCTAAGGGAGTTTCCCTGCTTATCTAACTGATTTATGAGCAAGGTCACACATCAGGTCACAAGGCCAGACAACTGGGTCTGTGGCCCTGTTATCTTGCCCACACACAAAGGAAGATAAGGATATATTCAGGATAGACAAGTTTTATGATGTTAAGCTACATCTTCTATATATATTTCACTAATGATTACATACTGAGTTAGCAGTTTCGGCTCAGGCTTCAACACTTCCACCTTTTACATCAGAATAGGTGGTTTGTTATAACTTAATATAATACCTATTAGCACAATGGTTATCAGTTATAAAATATACAGAATTCATCTATAGGTCAACTCTGGCTTGGGCTGGTTGTCCAAGCCTTAGCACTTCACTTGTCTCTTCTGGTACCTGTCCGACTTCCACTGATTTGATAAGAGAACAAATTTTTTAACTGTTTAAAGTCAGTTGAGGTGCATTGTGCCTATTACTTAAAGATATGCACCAATTATTCTGCTTCATAAATTGCAAAGAGGGTATACATCTGTTTGCTAAAAATAGAACATTCTGACCAAGTCAGTGGAACTATGTTGAACTCTTAGAGAAATCCTATGGGACAGGAAAGGTTCTTAACATGACAAACATGAAAATAAAAGCTATGCTAACCTATTTAAAATGTGGCAATAAAACCCCTATTCCTTTAGAATTATTCTGTGTACTTATTCTTTTGATCTGAGTCCTTAGAGCTGTGTGAACTTCATGAAGTTTGCAAATAAACTTTCGAGCTCAAATTTAAACATCAGTTTCCTCCGGTTAACAAAATATTAACATTGATCTCATTCAATTGTTTCTTGCTTTCATGTACTCTCTTTCAGTAGCCTAAAGAAAGAGGCTTTTCATCTTGTTTGTAAACTAGAAACATTTACTCAGTTTTGGGGAATAGTCTCTCTTTAATGTTGGAAGAATGATGAGATTAGATTTCTGATGAGAAGATCATATTCCTCTGAATTTCATAAAAGACATTCTGTTTTCTTTCAAAGGAAGAAATATGACAATTCTAAAGTGATATTAAGCATCTAAATAAGTATTGTGACTACTATTTGAAAGGTGTCACATTGCAATTCAAGTCTTTGATGAAAACACATTTCATTACTTTGACCCAGGTATCTGAAATATATAATAAAATACGTCATAGATTATGACATTTGGCAGCCTTGAATTTATTAGTCATGGTAGTAATTTACTTTTTTTCCCCTTGTTACTAGATTACAACTACACAGTTAAAAATAATTTCTTAATGTCACTATGTTTTCATTCACATTATCCAATATTCTAGCTTAGATGATTAGTAAATCATCAAATCCCTAAATCTCTAGCTAGATACTTCAGCAGCAGCATATTAATAATATCCTCACACTTTAATGATTCAGAAGTATAAATACAATTTAAACTAAAGAAGTGTTTTAAACATGTGGGTTACACAACAATTCATTGTTTCAAATAGATACATAAATAAACTTCAGTAGTTCAAGGTCTAGCAGAAAGTTGAAGTCAATACCTCTAAAACCTAAAATCATGAATTTGACAACATTTCATAATTATCACTTTAGCTATAGTTAAGATAGGTTAGGAGAAGCTGAGAATTGACACAGGTATTTATTTACCAAAAAAAAAAAAAAAAAAAAAAAAAAAGATAGTTTGGAAGTTTATTTCTGTGTCAGATAGGACCTTTTCAGTTTAACATCTAAACTCTTATATGACAGGTCACAGAAATTCATGTTTTAAATACAATAAAATCGATCATTTAGCTTATCTCCTCTTATTCCTCATATCTCCCTGCATTAACAGTCATACCTGACACAGTGAAATCTGATTTAAAAACACAAATAGAAAAACTCTTATACAAAGAAAAACCCTTACACAAAGAGAACAGATAGAGAGATATGCTTAGGATTGCAGAAGAGGACATAAGTAAAATAATGATATTATATATATGATTCCTGCAAAGGAGCATGGAACGACTGATGAAAGTGAAAAGGACAAATCAAAACTAATAGAAAAAATATTTCAGATAGTACATAATTGGACTGTAAAAGTGTCTATTAAAGGTAAAATGAGGTTGGCTAAAAACATGATAATTTTATAGATGATCAAAATTTTATCATTATTCCAGTAAATTTTGGCAAAGAAATTTTACAATATAATTTATTACCAGTGTCCAGGTATAAAAAGAGAAGGCCTCCCTCACAGATTATATAGTTCCCAGCAGCATTCTAAGAGATTCTCACAATTTCTTTGAAATGTTTTGTCCTTGATGTTATCAAAAAGGCCACAGATTATAGCCAGTAGATTAATTTTTGTTGTTTCTACCTTATTGCATTCTGTATCAATATTAAAAAACAAACATAACCTTAGAAACAGATAGATGGAAAACCAACATGAAATTTTTTTACAGGAAGACCATTTAAGCTAACAGTTCACTGTCATAGCTTATGGATGGCTTGTTGGTAATAACATATCATGTCATATAATATAAAAATCCTTGAAGGAAAAAAGCAATTCAAGAAGAAAGAAAATCAAATCTTTTCAATAAATATGTTCCTTAAGTTCAATATTTACTGCGTACTTAAATATTCCATTACAGAATGCAGAAAAATACAATGTTGGTTTGTTTACAGCCAATTTTACATGTCCAGGGGGAGATGCAGACCAAATCTGAACAGGGATGAGGAAGAAGCTTTCTGTTACTTCTTGCAGAAAATATGATAACAACTAACTGACTGATGAAATAGCAGGTGAAATATATTATCAATAATTGAAGAAAAATAAATCTAGAAAAAAATTTTTATGACCTTGCAAGCACAATGACAGGATCTGAATTGACAGTTATTGCTCAGGAACAAGAACTCTGGCATACTAAAGATAATTCTATGAAATTGTAAGCTATTGAAAATGATAGGAAATGCTATGAAAGGAACAGTGAAGAAAACAGAAAAGAGTATTCTGACATCACATAAAACCCTATTGCATTTGCACGTTGAATATTGTATATAGTTCTGCTCCTCCATATAAAAAAAGATACATTAGATCTAGGGAAGGAAAACAAAAGATCAATGTTACTTTTTCTGAGGAACTGAGGAGCAATTAAATAGACTGGAAATCTCTTTTGTTGGGAGCTGACATATATGTGTTCAATAAGTGATTGTACAAATACATGGAAGAAAATCTTACTGAGAGACAAAGAGGAAGTACTTGAGCCATGCATCACTGGAAACAGGGAAAGTACTCTGGGATTTTTTCTGTCTCTTGATTTATCACTGTATATTTCACCATTTTTTTTCCTTAAACATTCATTATTGTCTAGTATCAACATGCTATGGGCTTTCAGTCTCACTGTCGATTTTATATTCTAAAGTTTTGTGATAAGGAACATCATTTTGTTCAAATTGCAGAATATTTCTTTACTAACAGAAGGAGTAGAGCCTGTCTATACAAAAGGCTAGAAGTACCCTGGACAATAGTTAGCCCAAAGATATCCTCTGGAATGCAAGTTAGCATGTTATGGTGAAAATTAGGAAGTACAGTAAAAACCAAGTGTATCTGCCTCAGCAATGATAAGAATAACATAAGGATGAATCTCATGAAAAGGTAAACCATGGAATGAGGCAAAAGACAATAAAAGAGCTTGTAGAAAATCATTAAACATAAGAGAAAGAAAAATAGCTAGCAGGTAAGGAGAATGAAGGACAGCACCTTCACTTTTCCAGAAAAAGAAAAATCATAGCAAGATAATGAAAGTTTAAATAAAACTAAGTAAAGGGCAGGATAGGAAGAGAACAGGTTAAGGACTATTTAGAAAATGCAGGCATATTCAAGGGAACAGGGCCTAATTAAATTCACATTAAAGTACTTTAACTGAAGCAGTCTATGAACTATTAGCAATTATCTTCAAGGTCACATATAACAACTGTCTCAAAAACTGGAGAAAAGAGGACCCAAATGTGTATATAATTTGTCCCCTCAAAATGGGAAAGTGATATGCTTTATCTTTCTTTACAACATAATATCCCTGAACATCTTTACCTAAAATTATCTTAAGTCCTGGCAAGGAAGACATGGTAGTTGTCTAGAAAAGAATCAATATGTTACCAACATATTAAAAGTGCAAGTGAATTGACCTGTGTAATTACAGGATTGTAAAGCCAATGATCCTAAGCAAAGTAATGGAACAGCCAACACAGGAGTCTAGCTCTAAAAGGTCAAAAGATGAAAATATAATTAACACCAGTTAACATGGTTTTATGGAAAATTGGTCATGACAGGAAAAGAATATGATTTTTAGATTATAAACTTGGTTGACAATATATTTGGACTTCTTTCAACCATTTAAATTAGCAACACATGGCATCTTAATTAAGAATTGGCATCAGAGAAAATCAATTTAGCACATATTAAATCAATTAAAATTAGATGATTATGGTATTTCAAAGCATAAATGTGAATAAAGAATTATCATTACGCAATAGAACTGATTCAACTAGCTTAGCATATACTGGTTTTAGCCCAATCCTAACAATTTGTTGTCCAAATGATATTACAAAAAAATAGTTAATCAATAGTGGCCATAGTATTTTCAAGATGCTGTAGCCCTATGACATATATTGTAGGTGTACATGTCTTCTCGTGCATATGTACACACATAAGCATTGCTTTTTCTCATAGTCTTCAAAGGAAAAAGCAAACATCAAAATTTCAAGTCTATGGCAGCTAAGAATTTTGTAAAATAAAATTAATGTTAGATGGGAAGACCTTATTTTCCCTGAGTATCCACTTCTTACAATGGGTGTTCCTCCTCTTTAAAGACCAAAAGTGATGAGCCCAGTTTCACCAAACAAAATGGAAGATTAAAAGGGATGTCATGCATGGGATGTGTTGGAGCTTCAAGATCAGTAAGCTTCTAATGCAGGTTATAGAAGCAGTAAGTGGTCAAATGAAAAATGTTAGCTTTGAAAGCTATTTATGGATAGGGATAAAGAGGGAGAAGGATGCCTTGGTAGTATTTGACACAGGAAAGATGATTACAATGCAACTGTAATACTAATATTAGTGCACTGTGGACTTCTGAATAAGTTAATTTTGTTCTATTTCAGTAAAGAAGCAAGAAGCAGGAAGTGTGGCTCTAAAAACATTCTTCTGAAGGGGAAAAAAAAAAAAAAAAAAAAAGAATAAAAAGAAAGCATCTTTAGACCCTACACTCCTATATGCTATTCTTGCAGGACAAGTCCTGCCCTCCAGGGCTGGACTCAGTCCAGCAACTTCTAGTGTTTTGGGGGATGTACAGTTTCCACTGAGATCTCTAAGAAAAATAGTTTGATCTCAAAGTTTAAATAACTTTGAGACTTTATTGCATGTGCCCCCCTTCTGTCTACAAAGAGCTTCCTGTTATTCTTATCTGTATCTTGTATGATTACAATTTTTTTGCTGTGCCTCCTTCCTTCTGTTCTCCTGTCCTCTTGGACACTGAGAGTCCTGGGACATACTTAAGGAAGACACACTTCCCTTCTCTTTCCAAAAATGTCAACCTGACCAAGGCTTTAGCAACTAGGACAAGGCAAACAAGACTTTTTCCTCCCTAATGTAACATACTTTCTGAGGAACATAACCTAACATAAAACTACTCTGCAGACAATAGAAGCCTCACAGCTTAGAACTGACTCTGTAAAATATTCCATATAACCATATGAAAACAGTGCATACCTACATGTGCATGTAAATATTTTATTAGGATAGTATACATACAAGAAAACAAACACATAAATAAATAAATAAATAAAATTAATGTGTTATTTTAAGTGAGAGGAATTAAACAACTAAAATGTCACAAAAGCATGTTACAGAGTCTTCAAGAGCATTAGCCATCTATTTGACTTTGTACATACAGACTGGACTTCTCAGTTGGAAAATTCCATCTTGTTTTTCCACTTTCACACCCAGAAGGAAAAGGAAGAAGGATAGATTGGGTTATGCTGGTGATTTTAAAATGGTTTTGTTTGGTGAAAAAACACCCTCCTTCTGAATATTATTTGTCTGTGGAGTTAACTCCACAAACCTAAAAACCCCAGCAAATTGCTACAAGAAAGTCCTGTGCCTGTTACAATTATGTATAATCAAGCTTAACTATGGCTTTTATAGAGCCACCAGGGTATGACTAAAATACTTTATCTATTCATCACAAAGATACTTGCCTAAAACCAAAAATAAATTACTTTAAAGTGTTTAACAAGTAAAGTGTTACTAACATTCTGCCTGTTTTGTTCTTTTTCTTTAGTTAGCTCTTTTAAGTTTCCATGCACATTGGAAAATACTATGAACTTACATGGTGTGTGTCCACAAGAGTACAACTCTTATGGCTTGTTCTATCCTGTCATTTAGACTACTTAGAACATCAACTTTGTAGTTTCCAAATTGTTACAATTATTAGTGAAACTCAGAATTTATTTTTAAATGCTACAGAGAACTAGAAACTGAAGACAAGAATCTAAAGACTAGATCTCAAAGAACACTTACTCTGACAGTTACCTTAAGGGTGTAAAACTGCCATGCAACACAAGTCTTGAGTTCTTGAGAAAGTTGTGTGATTTCTACACACATTTACAACTTGATGCAATGCATATAGACAGCAATGGTAGCCTGACTATTATTAACTTCCAGCTTGGAAAGAGAAGTTCTGGATGTGTGTTGGGGTCACACCTACCATGCTTTCCTGATTACATTTCATCCTGAATAGAGATGATATGTGTTGCTATTCATAACACTACTTTGTATTGCTTTAGTTAAAGTGATCTATTCCAATCAAATTTAAAAAAATAAAAAAGAAGATAATCTTTCTATGGCTTCTAATATGAAGTTCATAGGGGGTGGGATGTGACAGGAAAAGATTTATTACATAACAGGAGTGAAGGGCAATGGTTTTAACTCATTGCAGTATCCTGAAACCTTGGACTTACAGTGGGGGAGAAGCTGAAAAAGACAATAGCATTTTGTTTTTTTCAAATAGCACAAGTAAGGGGGAACAAAATGTAAATGAACGTTTATGTTGTTCCCATCAGGGTATATGTCCTAGTGAAAGCACACTAATACTCCATCCAAATGTCTATACTATAGAGAAGCTAACAGAACAGGTTTAATCAACTTATTTTATGTAACTGCAATCTTGGCAGATGAGAAGAGAATCCCAACAAATACGTTACGCCCAATTTCTTAAGAACATAGTGAGAATGAAAGGAAATTAAAGAAAAAGTTGAATGTTTTCTTTGACATACAGTTCTTGCTAAAATCCTTTAAAATTCCTCCTCTTTTCTCTACATAATACTGTTAGCAAAATAGCACAAGAGGAACCTATGGCAGTGGTTCCAAGCAGTGGATTACATTTTGAACCAAACTCAACTGTTTATAATATTTGGAATCATGAGTCCAACAAAGTTCAGTTGCAAGCTGAATAAGTTTGAGAAATGTTACTCACTGAAACTCAGTAATCTTTGCTACAGCATTCTAATACAACACAATAGAAGCATTAAGAATGAAGGTTTTTTATCATGTTTCATGTAAAGGTGACTACAAACCCATTTTTTGTTAACTATTTCATGCAGAGTAGCTATAGACATTAGAAAATAAAAAGTGGCAACAAATATAAGACCTTGGAACCATCAAAGACTATTAGACTGAAATCTGGTGAGTACTGCAGATGATAGGAAAAATCCAAAAGGAGGGGTTTTTTTAGAGTATCTGAACTCTTATTTCTGTGAGGAAGGCTATGCAAGTGCACACATACTAATACCACTCCCTCGCATCTAAACAAACCCAATTATACTCACTACCTGAGGGAAATATTAGCTTTGTTTTTATTTCAAAAGAAAGGAAAAACACATCAACAGGCATACCTAGAGGCATAGACTAGAAGCGGTTTACACCTGTATTTACAAGGAGTCACATATTTCATTTATTTAATATATTACAACCTATACTGCTAGAATAGCCGCAATTGCTTGATTGTGTGTTCTAACTGTAATGATTTTGTTTTCAACTAAATATTACTCTGCTTTCTAAAAGTTTCTTAAGCACTAAGACATTTTTTGGACATCAAAAGGAAAAATAAAGATCCTTTGAAAACACTATACTAATATCAAGCCTACAAATGAATCATAAAGGAACTACTCTTTTAAAATCTTTCCACAAAGAGTGCATAATTTTCTGCTCAAGAAACGATTGGCCATGACTATGCTGGCCTGGAAAGGTCAGAGGAGAGGGGAATGTACAAGGGAGGAGAAGATTGGTCTGTAATTAAACCCAAATTTATTAAAAATGCCACAAAATACATTTTTTAAAAACTGCAATATCATATCACAGACCAAATCTGTGGGCAATGAAGGTCATTTGTACTGCTCTCCAAATTTAATTCCTTTCTGAAAATATACTACGTTATTTACTGCATTAATCTGATGTTTTTCACCTACAGTCAGCACATACTATAGAGCTTCATCTGCACAAATACCCCATTTAATGTAGTTCATTATTCTTTGCACTTAGAAATCTTCACTGTACAATGTTCTATGAGCTATGTTCAGAAAACACCAAGACTGCACATTTTAGATTTATTTTCTAGTAAATGTCATTAATTCTTCATGATTAAAATAAAATTGAGTAGTACTGTACACTAAGAAGTGTTTAGATGCAAAACAGAGCATGTAAACACACACAATACTAAATTAGATATCATTATAGCTTTTTGTTAACCTAATTCAGCAATTCACACATTTAATAAAGAGTCTGAATGGATCTAATTTCTATGTGCTACCATATATACAACAAATAAATGAAAAAAGTCTAAAAATTGTTCTTGACAATGTTTTGGATTACAAACTATTGTTTTTCTCAAATTTCATAGCTATGTAAAGACAAATTATTATTTCATCTTGAATAATAATAACCTGTTTTAATCTAAATCGCTAATAAAACAAGAGAGCAATGTAAAAAGGCTGCTCTGGAGGATATGCTGACTTTGTAACAGGTGGAGGTGTTCACATGTCAAATCAATTTCAGTCAAAGGGTGAAATTAATGTCTGTTTATGAGCTGAATGGATAAATCACACAGCTGGTGAAAGGACTTGGAAAGAAAAAAGTCCTGAAGAACTTTAAAGCAAGACTTTAGTGAAATAAATCAATTCTTTGCAGAGGATCTTACTAATAGATATCTGTGTGTCTGAACGAAAATCTTCAGCTGTTGCTTAATATTTTCCATAGATCTTACTTCGGTAAAAAATACCAGTATGAATTGTGGTTTTAGTAGTATTTGAGATTCAAATTTAATTGTCCATTTCAATCATGTGACACTATGAATTATTTCCATTTGGCACTTGGTAATCAACAAAGTAACATTTAAGAAATTCAATAAATCCTATGATCAAGGCACAAATGATACAGAAACTGTTTAATGACCAAAACCTGACTATATTTTTTAACTTTTCATAATGAAGCAATTAAAAAAAAGCATATCAAGAGCCTCACCAAAATCCTAAAAGCTACAGTTGATTTTAATGAGATGATAATAAGAATCTAGTTTAACTTAAAAAGATGGAAAAATACATATGAACAAGAAATTTCAGATATTTTTTAATCTTAATAACAACTAAAATGAATCTACTATATAAAAATATCATGAGGTGGGTTGTATTAAATCCCAATATAGCATTTATAAGACACCAGTTTTACAGAATAAGCCTACACACTGTAGTGAGAACTAGCAGTGGTGGAGAAGGTCTACAGTGAGCTGGACAATAATCAGGCCTCCAAGGATCTAGATGACATCCAGTGCAGGTGAAGGTTTGTATGGAGTACAACAATGTCATATACCCACACCCTGGTGACAAAGGACTGGGCAGACATCGAGCCACCAACTGACTGGCCTGCCAGCTCTGGCAATTCAGAGAATCTCTATTCCCCATCCCCTTGACCCTCTGGGTTTGTATCTCAGCTATGGAAAGACTGTCCCACCAGGTCTAGCCACTTGAAGGAAATTTGAAGAATCTCTCCCCCCTCCTTGCCCCTATTGGGCTTAACCCACAACACACACACAAATATCCACAACTAGGAAAATAAAGATAATTTCATGATAAAGTTGCACAAATTAATAATTTCAAAAATTTAGGAAACTAATCAACAAGTATGTATTAATGTGGTATTGATGCAACACCACACATGTAGACTTCGTGAATAAACAATATGTAAAAACATACTGCTTGTTTTCACTGAGAAATACCAAAAGAAACATGAAAGCTTTAAAAAATGACAGCACAGAGCTGTTCATGGAAATATGTAAAGAAAGAAGAGTTGGTACACAGTTCTTTCTCTTCCCACTGTGACCTTGCTATGTGAATGTTTTCCACCACACACTAAGGTTGTTCTAAGGCCAGCCACTCTTGCCTAAAGCTCTACCACTAGCAGGGCCTAGGGTGAGCTTGATACTCATACTGCACAAGCTTTAGCATACTTCCTGATGATGCCCACCAGCACTCTCTGAGACAGAAAGCACCAGGGACCATTCCCAATAGACTGGATGGACAAGATTGCATCAAATTTTCATCTCTGTATTCGACAAAGTCCTCCAGCACCACTCCACATGCTTTATATCTTCAGACATACCTCACCACATCACGAAGTGTTCAGTATATACTCTCAGTTTCTTGCTATGAAAACACGAATCATGGCCTGCACAATGCAGCATGCACATCACTAGCACAACTGAAATAACACCCTCTTGCCATGCCCCAAGACACATACATACAAATACACTCACACACACAATTTGTCTATGGGTAGACAAGGCCCCTCCTTAGGGTCATGTTATGCACATGTATCCTCAGGGCAAGAACACAGCCCCTGGCCACATTTTATTTAGTAATACAAATGCAGTCTCAGGGTAGTTTCTGGGTGGCAGCAAACGCTACATTGTCTCTTCTGGGTCTTTATGGGAAAAAAAATTGTCAGTTGCCTTCTCCTGTGAGTAGTAGCTAACCCCTGCTGGGGTTGTACAGGTTCCTTCCAGCTCTGTGCATTCCAGCTCTCTCTGAGCTCATCTTAGACTGCACTGTAGAAGTTTTTCATAGGAAGGGATGCTCAGTGGTGTTTTCTCCTCATTCTTACAAATTACTTTTTTTTCCCTTTTTCAAGAAATACTGTTTACTAACATACTGCAAACAGTTAACAACCAAGATATCATCACAGTTTCCCAGATTATTTCTCACAAAATTATGAAAGTCAGAGCCAGTTTTTAAAGTTTTATTTTCTTCTTCATTTTTTTTTGTCAGACGGCTACCCTACAGCCCACCTTTTTTCTTTATCTGATATTGCCATGTTTGATTGTATTGTATTGTATCATCATATAACACAGAATAGATTTCTAATCATAAAAATATACATGTTCTGTTTGTCAGCTGTAAAATTGGAAATATTATTGTGCTATGGATTAGTACCTTAAATGATATGCAGAGTATTTTTGTCATCAAATAGAAAGTAGAAAAACACAAAAATGTTATGTTATTAAGTTAATAGGTAAAGAAATTACTTACATTGGACATATAAAACTAAGTAAAGGTCAAAATATGAATTATAACTCATGCCAGAACATATTTGTGTTCAAATACAAATATGAATGATACTAATTATTATATTGAGAAGACAATACAATAAAAAAGGAATCTGTTTTATAACTTTTTATTAGTCCTCTCAATGCACTACTGTTATTTTAAGTATTGATCTGTTTACAAATAATCAGCACAACAAAATCACAAATAATTCTACACAACATTGAATGGAAAAATATTTTTAAAGTGATGTCTGCCAACAATATAATATTTTTAATTTTCTTTGAAAATTATTTATCAAAGATTTTAAACAAATATTAAAACCAATCTTTAAAGCTGGAGACAGAAAGTTTTCATAGGAGTTGATCATATTTTTATGAAAAAGTGAAGAAAATTCTTTTATCAGTAAATAAAATTTGGATAGACTTCAAGTCTGTAAGCACACGGTGACTATGCATAGATTTACATATGCAAATATAGAAATATATGTACTTATATGTATATTCATGAATATTTGTACTTATATTAATTTTATTAAATAATGCAAATACCAGGCATTGTTAAACTTTCCACTTTGTCATTATTTGTTGATAATTAACTGAAAATATATCATTTATTGAAGAATTGTTTCATCAGATGCAATAACCAAATAAGCTATCTTAATCGTTGCCTCTCATTGTGATTCTCAGAAGTTCACAGGAAATATGTTGCTGGAGATATATGCATTTTTTTGTAATATTATAATTACTCTTAATTTATGAAGATCTTATGTAGTGTATTCCATGCGCATTATTTTAAAATTTAGCAAAATTTCAATGAAAAGTTTTTCTAAATGTGGCATTTAGGAAGGGTCATCAACTAAACACACAAGTTCTAGGCTCAGAAATCAAGCCATGCTAAAGGACATGTAGAAGTACTCATTCAGGTGTACCATTGTCCTCAGATTACTGTAGGTTAATCCTCCTCAGAGGATTTTTTATTCTTCTTTCGAAGAAGATTAAGTTGAAGTTATGGAGGGTCACAATGTCACTGATGCAGAGACCTTATATAGGGATTTAAAGTACATTACTCAGTTAAATCTGTAGTTTAAATTTACCATACTTTGTTAATTTCAACTTTCCTGAGCATCTCCCTGCAGCCATAATATTACAGACATTTTCAACCAAAAGGCAAAAAATAAAGGGAACTCCTATTCCAAGTGTTTTATCATTGGCATTGATCAAAAGAACACTAGTTTTTATAGCTGGGTGTATCTTAAAAACAATAATATGTTCTTTATATATTATAACAAGAAATAGAAGCTAAATTATTTTAAGGTTTTATGCAAAACATATCAAAATTCATTTTGTAGTATGCAATGTGTTGTAATACACCTACAAGAAAACCACAATATGAAACATTTGGGGTGAATTTTGAGGTGAGAGAATATTCAAATCCTTTGAAATTATAATAACACATGAAATGGTCCTCATGTATCTATAAATGAATATCTATGTATTTTTAAAATTTTTTAAATGGCTGCCATAAAGTCTTAACTGGAAACAAGATTTTGTGTACAGTGTCTTTTTAGGGTCAAACTAACATGTTTCTTCAACTTGTCATGAGAATGTATGTTTACATAAATAAACATGTAAAATATTTTCTATTTATCAAATTACCCTGTGTTATTTCACAGAAAGAATTAATAGTATGCTGGCACTATGCATATATATACACAGAAAATCCTGTGACAAAGTCTGGCTCTTAGCACAAGATTATCTTCGATCATTGGCATCAAAATGCAAAATGCCTTATTTGTTTTTTTATTTTTTTGGTGGCTTAGAAAAAATACTTTTTTTTTTTTTTTACAGTTCTAGATAAAAATTTTCTTCAAGAAAAATTACAATAATATTGTATTTTGCCTTATAGAAGCAAATTAAATATTTAGCACAATTTTTAAAACAATGCTTTCCTTAGAGTTTATTGACTTCAGTGATAATTTATACCTTTTAACAGCTCATTCACACATTTCTTCAGAAGGATATACTTAAAGAAAACATCAATGGTAGAATTTGTGGAGTTAGTAGTGTTGGGTTAACTGGTGGAGTCCTTGATCTTAAGGGTAATTTATCAGCCATCACATCATTTAAACAATTTTCACTACCACTGTAAAAAGGATGGTTACTTAAAGTAACATAGACAGGAAAATAAGCGGCACCATTGGGGAGGCAATATGAAAGTCTGACATATTGTTCATTTGAAATCAAGAGTTTGATTTTTATAACCAGAGTGCAGGTGTCATGCATCAAAAGGCTTCAAAACTAAAAGGCAATATAATTCTCATGACTTGATCCTTCCAGTTAAAAAATACAGAAAACTGTCACAAAAATCAAATACTTTTATAAGAATTTATCATAGTATTCCTCAAAAGAAAAACTCATAACATCCTATCTGTTGCTGTCTATCTGTGATGTATCTTTCTTTTGAACTATCATTTCCAGAAACTTTACAAATGATGGAGGATGCTTAAGAATGCCAGACAATCTCAGTTATAGATTTTAACATGACATTCTGAGTATTTCACCACTTTGTGAAATACATAAGTCAAATTAGTAAACTAGAATTATTTAGGCTTAAAAGAGTGAAAGGAGTATCTTCTGAGGTAACGTAGGTGGACAGTTAATTTTATGGTGCATACACTGTGGTATTTTCTATATTAAAAACAAGTATCAAAAAGGCAACAAATGGAGAGGGTTTTAACCGGTAAAAGGCTATTGCAAATTTACATTTACTAAAAATGATTAAGTTTTATCAAACTTTCAACTCAGCTGTATCTGCTAAGAAGCAGAGAATGGGATTTATGTTTCTAAAACTTAAGACTCAACTCTGCTCAATTCCATTGTTTGAGTTTTTTTCAGCAAAAGTAACAAAATACAAAGAAACATCTGTCAGCAGTAAAAAACAAAGAAACAAAACTCCCCAAAACATCAGTTAATACTTACACTTAATTCTTACATATATCTTATTAGAATCTTATTAGAAAATGCCAATTTTATTTTTAAAATTTGTTGCTATCTAGTCTTTAAGAAAAATAATCAAATGTTAATAATGTTTTAAAAAAATACAGCCATGGTAAACCTGTAATTAAAGTTTAACTAGGATCTGGAAATAACATTTATGTTAAAGTCAAACATACTGAATAATTAACCTAGATAAAAAGCTATACAAAATTTTACTTTTCTATAATACAATTAAAATTGTCTGAGCTGTTTTCTACATGGCATATGTTTAATTATGATGTGAAACTACTTTCCAAAGTTTGACTATAAGAATAATCTTCACTGGCTGAGCTAAACCATAACAATTCTCTTATTCAGAGACAACATGTTATTGTTTGAAAGTATAATATTTTTATACAAAGAGGCAAACAAAGGCTTTCAACTCATGAATAGTTTTAATTTGTTGAGTCAATTGCTGAAAAAATATGAATGCATATATGCCTAATCAGTCAGACACAGCTGCAATCTGGAGGGGAAGGGAGAAGGAAGCTTCCCAGTCACAGTCATGTCTTAACTAAGAAAGAATACATGTGCTGTATACTGGCTATACCTAACCAAATTTTAAATGTTGAGAGTGTTTAGAGTTTTTGATTGTTTACTTTTTAATTTCTGAAGTTTAAATATCAATAAAGATATTCCTCAATGAAATCAGAAAATTTAAAATATACACAGATATCAGGCCTGTAAACCACACTATATTTAACATACACATTCTTTTCCAGAATATTGAGAATCTCCATTATTAGCACAAAAGAATGCATTACATTAAAGGTTATAGTGAAAGAAGCTAATACATTGCTTAAACAGTATAACTGAACAGCTATATGTTAATTTGTAAACTGACTGAGATGATTAACAGGCATTGGTTGTATGTCTGTGGAGCATAACTGAGCATAATGATATCAAGACCTGGCTGAAGACTCTGAAATGTGCTCTTATAAAATAAAAATAGGACTTTAGAAGCAGAGTTATGCAAATAATATAAAAATATAAAAGATATAAAATGCATTTACTTAACAAATTTGTACTCAAACAATTTGGACTTTTTGGTTTTGTTATTCGTTAATTTAGGAGGGAGAAGAAGCGATATGTGGTTTTACAAACTTACTCCTTTTTATACTCTTCACTAAGCAATTGTCTAATAAAGTATAGTGTCATAGATGGAAATTTGATCTTATCCTGTACATCCTGCTAATACATAAATGTGCAATACACTCAACTAATTGAAGTATATCACCATGATGTTATGTTACGCAAATCTATGTGTATTTTCTAGATGAAAAGGGGGTTCTGTCTGCCCCCCCAACTGTTATACAAAATTCAGGCAAAGAGATTCTCCACTATTAAAAATTTGAAACTGTTACAGTAATTATCAGGAACTTAGCATGCCTCTCTTTATTTTATGCCTGCTGTAGGCTTACCCAAAAAATAAACTCTAAGAAGGTCAGATAAAAATATAAGAAAGCTTCCTTATTTGAAAATGATTGATACATTGTGCTGGAAGTTAAGTGACTGACATTTGCCCATTCATAAAACTAACCTCCACTGTATGGCACTACAAACAGATTCATTCATACAATATTATGGTGAAACTCTCTAACAGTTCTCAACAAAAACAAATAGCTTTAACATAATAAAATATTCATATAAAATATTAAATATATTTATTGCCTGTCCTCCAAAACCACACATTCTTGAATAATGTCTGAATTATAATACATAGGAACACAATATAAAAAGAAAAGTTAAAATACATTAAATAAATTAAAGATAAAAGCTTAGAGTAAAATAGGAGCTCAAAGTATTCCTTGAATGACTTATGAGTTGCTTTCTTTCCAAGATTTACAACTGTACATAATGATTTCCCTGAATGCACATCTAATTGTGAGTCCTAAAAAAGCTTAATTCCATTAATTTCTTTCAGCATAGGTTTTATCAAATCTCCAAGCATTAACAAAGTTTTATATCAATATTGGTAGTGCAATGACATTTATAAGTTAGTTGTGTGTTAGTTTTAAGGTTTACTAAGTACTATAGCTGTATGCAAAAAATACAACTGACATTTATCTGAGCAAATGAAATATGTTTTTCAAAGTATTTTTCTGCTAGTCTCAGGGGGAAAGAAGTATCTTCTTCCGAACAACATTATAATGAAGAGCTTAAAGCTTTACTGCTCAGCTGAGTATCAATACAAATTAAGGTTGTAAACTTGACATTTTCAGCTGCTTGCAGGGGCTGATATACTTCCTGACATCTCCAAGAATTCTTAATAACTTCAAATTATATAAAATGCTCAGGATTATGTCACAGAGACACCAGATTTCTTTTATAACACTGTTATGAACTGAAGGATAGGCTAGTGAAATAACTTCGTTAGTTTATATAACCATGTAAAGGCAAGAATAAAAAGTGAACAATGTGAAAAGTGAAAGATGAAACAGGTGTTGTTATACTGGTTATCAAAAGATTAGATATTTTTATCAGACTGACAGGTTTACTGACTTGAATGGGAGAAAAATCTCAAGCTTAATAAAATTCTAAAATGTTCACACCTAAATGTTCAAGCTGACTATCATCTGCTTCTATGTCAGTGTGATACAACTCATGGGAACACAAGCATGAAAGCAGCCTAATGATCAGCTGGCTGCATGATCCACCTTGGATCTTAACAGCATAAAGCACGTATTTTTAGATGTGGCACACCCACGAGTGGAATAAGCCAAACTCAGGCACATTATTCACCTTATCATTCCTTTTTTTTTGGCTGCAACTCTAGGCCCTATCAGGAAGGTGTCCAGGGCCAACTTCTTGACCTGACATTACTGTTCAATATTGTTACAAGGCATAATGTCATATTACCATATTACACTATCCTGACTTGAATGGCAATGACTACATCTATCTCATCCATGTAACACGTAGAGGTATGCTTGGAACTGTATTAAGAAATGGCATAATTCTAATCTTTCTCTTGATTCAAATATGCTTATATACTACGTCAGATCACAAGTTGCTGGGCAAGTCTGGGCATGAGTGGTCTTTACCTGTGGCCAAAACACAGCCGAAATGCAGCTTGAGAGGAAAATTAATTAAAAAAAAAAAAAAAATGCTTGATTTAAGAATTACTTTAATGAAAAATTCTTTACCTATTGTATCTGAAGAAGGTCCCTGCTTTAGGCCACGACGAGCAGCAAATTGCAAGAAAAGTTTCCTTGTAAAAATAGTCTTAGCATCTCATTGGTAGAAATACACTTTGTCTGTTAGTGTTACAAGATTAACCCATGACCTCAAAATGGTGGTATGCTGATATTAATATTGTTTTCATCTTTAGGATTACACTTTATGCACACTCGCTATTTAAGTGTATGTCTCATGTTGTTCTTTATATATACAGTAATATAAAATACAAATATCAGTCACGTTTTAGAGTCATTGCATGGCAGAACTGGAATTTAAACTAGAGCTCAAAAAGATTTCTTTCAATACACAGTTTAGTCATTCAAAATGAGTACTTTTGTTCCACCTAAATCAATTTAATCAGAGTCCTCAGAAGACATCAGGCCCCATTCTAATGAATATTTAAAACTTATTCAGACTGAAGCAACTTCAACATGGGAGACTGGCAACAACCTTCAACAAGATTACCATTCAGCATGTTTATGTTATTCTTCCAGGAGGTGGCATATGAGGATTTCAGATATGTCCTTTGTATGAAGAAATACACTGAAGTCTTTCATACCCTTACTAAATACCCAGGTAAAGAAAAACATTATATTAGAGAGATAACTAGAACTTACAGTCCAGTCTTTTGATTCCTTTACTTTCTAAACATGTCTATCTCTGACATTCTGAAAACTGTCTTAATGACAGCCTAAATCTGTCATTTTTTACTCTGAATAAACTTCCTTCTCATTTCTTTGGTTCTGTAATAAAACTTGAAGATTTTACCAGCCCCCTCCCTACTCAAGTAGCTATATACACAAGTATTCACTGAGATACATTAGAGTTCTTTATCATGAAATCTCAGCTGTGATAGTGTCATAGTGTCACTAATTTCTCTATGTCTATAGCAGAAATCAACATCCATTTTAGCAACATTAACTACGTACATTTTGTTTTCCTTCTCTTTACTTAATGAAGATATGTGGAGTGACACCTGGTCATGCTGGCTTCAGTAAGGAAAATTGTCATAGATTATAAGGGAAAGACGATTTCAATATAGATCCATTGATATACTTATTGTGGTATTGCAATATACCTCTTTCTTCAAGGACAGAACAATTTAAATTTCTGGCCTTTTCACAGAAACTGTAGATGCTTTCAGAGAATTATTTCAGAAATGTATTAACCCATTCTGTTAAGATGTCTGGGGATATATAACAGAGAATGAAGGATTTTCACATACAGTCTATAGAATATCTTTTTAAGAAAAGCAACCTCAGGCACAGATTATTTCTTCAGCATGTTTCTATGCAAACACACATAGCATGGGAAATAAATAAGAGAAGCTAGAGACACACGCATGCCTGTAGGGCTGTGATCTTACTGGCATCACGGAGACATGGTGGGATTTCTCCTATGACTAGAGTGCTGGAATGAAAAGATACAGGCTCTTTAGGAAGGACATGAAGGGGAGACGAGGTGGCGGTGTTGTACTCTATGTCAACGGCCAGATGGAGCGCATCGAGCTCTGCCTGGGAGTGGATGAGGAGCTGATCGAGAGCTTAGAGGTCAGCATTAAAGAGAGGGCAGGGACAGGTGTCATTATAGTGGCAATCTGCTACTTGCCACCACCCAGGAACTCCAAGCAGATGATGCTCTCTATAGACAGGTAGGAGCAGCCTCACATTAACAATCCCTGGTCCTCATGGGGGACTTCAGCCACCCCAATATCTGTAGGAGGGACAACACAGCAGGGCATAAGCAAACCAGGAGACTCCTGGAATGCATTGATGGTAACTTCCTTCTCCAAGTGATAGAAGAGAAAAGGAAAGTTGCTATTCTGGACTTTGTTTTCACTAACAAGGAGGGACTGGAGGCGAGTGTGAAGCTCAAGGACAGCCTTGAAAAGAAGGAGTTCAAGACCATTAAGGCAGAAAAAGAGGCAACACAGCAAGCTCGCTACCCTGGAGTTCAGGAGAGCAGACTTTGGCCTCTACAAGGATCTGCTCGGTAATGTAGCATGGAATAAAGCCCTGGAGGGAAGAGGGGCCCAAGAAAGCTGGTTAATATTCAAGGATCACCTCCTCCAAGCTCAGGAACGATGCATCCCGACAAAGAGGAAGTTAGGTAAAAATGCCAGGAGGCCTGCATGGATGAACAAGGAGCTCCTCAACAAGCTCAGACACAAAAAGGGAGACTACAGAGGGTGGGGGAAAGCACAGAGAAACTGTCCGTGTACCCAGGGATCAGGTTAGGAAGGCCAAAGCCCTGATAGAATTAAATCTGACCAGGGATGTCGAGGACAACAAAAAAAGTTTCTATAGGTACGTTGATGATAAAAGGAAGACTAGTGAAAATGTGGGACCTCTCCAGAAGGAAATGGGAGACCTGGTTACCCGGGATATAGAGAAGGTTGAGGTACTCAATGACCTTTTTGCCTCGGTCTTCACCAGCAAGTGCTCCGGCCACACCGCCCAAGACACAGAGGCAAAGGCAGGGACTGGGAGCACGAACTGTAGGAGAAGACAGGCTCAAGACCTTCTAAGCAATAAGAAGGTGCACAAGTCCATAGGACCTAACCAGATGCATCTGTGGGTCCTGAGGAAACTGGCAGATGAAGTGCCTAAGACACTATCTATCATATTTGAGAAGTCGTGGCAGTCCGGTGAAGATCTCACTGACTGGAAAAGGGGAAATGCAACCCCATTTTTAAAAAGGGAAAAAAAGAAGACCCAGGCAACTACAGGCCAGTCAGTCTCACCTCTGTGCCCAGCAAGATCATGGAGAGAGGATCCTTCTTGAAACTATGCTAGGGCACATGCAAAATAAGGAACCATCATGGCTTCACTAAGGGCAAATTGGGTCTGACAAATTTGGTGCCCTTCTACGATGGGGTTACAGTGTCGGTGAATAAGGGAGGAGCAACTGATGTCATCTACCTCAACTTGTGCAAAGCATTTGACACTGTCCCACACGACACCCTTGTCTCTAAATTAGAGAGACATGGAGTTGACAGATGGACCACTCAGTGGATAAGGAACTGGCTCGATGGTCGCACTCAAAGAGCTGCGTTCAACAGCTCTATATCCAAGGGGAGAGCAGTGACAAGTGGCGTTCTGCAGGGGTCAGTATTGGGACCGGTGCTGTTTAACACCTTTGTGAAGACATGAACAGTAGGACTGGGTGCACCCTCACCAAGTTTGCCAATGACACCAAGCCGCCAAGCCGTGTGGTGTGGTCAACACACTTGGAGGGAAAGAATGTCATCCAGAGGGACCGTGACAGGCTTGAGAGCTGGGCCCGTGTAAACCTCATGAAGTTCAACAAGGCCAAGTGTAAGGTCCTGCACAGGGGTCAAGACAATGCCAAGCATAGATGCAGGCTGTGATATGAGTGGATTGAGAGCAGCCCTGAGGAGGACAACTTGGGTGTATTGGTGCATGGAAAACTGACTATGAGCCAGGAATGTGCACTCACTGCCTGGAACACCAGCTGTATCCTGGGCTGCATCAAGAGAAGTGTGGCCAGCAGGTCAAGGGAGGTGATTCTCTTCCCCTAGTCTGCTCTCATGATACCCCACCTGGAGTACTGTGTTGCTGGAGCAGCTCCCTGATGAGGACAGGCTGAGAGTTGGGGTTTTACAGTCTAGAGAAGAGAACGTTCCAGGGAGACTTTATAGCAGGGAGGTTGTAACTAGATGATCTTTGAGGTCCCTTTCAACCCAAACCATTCTATGATTCTATGATTTTGAATTTTTTAACATGGGTTAATAGTTTTCTGGTTTAGTAATAATAATATGTTTCTAATGTGATTTAGAAAGTTTAACAACAGAGTTAATGTTGCCTGTAGCACCTTGCATTTTACTTATTGATAGTATAGGTAATGTTTAAATTATTGCTGTCTTTATAATACATGACCACTGATGATGACTTATAGAAAAAATATCAACGCAACTATTGTATTTTCTAACACAGTAGCTGTTTATCAGCTTAGTCAAGTTTACAAGCTTGTCTCAACATTAGTTTTACCATCTGTGTTTCCTTAGCCAACTTTTTTTTTTTTTTTTTTTTAAAGTGATACAGGTACAGTTTTATTCCTCTGTATTCAAAACTATTAATAGTAAATATTTCTTGAGGACCTATGTCTGAAATCTTTCTTGTGGGTCCAACTATTGGAGAGTTGCATGTACAGTCTATGAAGCCTGACTAATTAGGCAGATTACAGAACTTTTCTTAAAGTAAATATCAACTGTATTAAACATCAAGAAATCTGAGTAATAAGAATATAGACAGCACTACATATTTCTGACATTAAGACATTTCTGAAGGTGAGTCAAAGAAGAGGTGTAAGAATATGGAAATAATTGTTTCTTCCTTAATCATTAGGCAAACTGTAAAGTGGATTAGATTTACTACTCATGTACAAAATCTGCAATACATATCAATTCATTTACAGGCATTATTTCATGCCATTTTTAAGTGGACATACTGATGTAGGATAGGTGAATTGCATCATCAAAATGTTTCTCTATTTCATAATCAAAGTGAGACAAGCTCAGCTAAAGTAACAATTTTCTATAAACTGTAGTCTAAGACACTTTGTAAATATTAATATAAAAATTGATTGTACTGTAATAAATACAAAGTCAAGATTCAGTCGGTCAATTGTAAAACATTGCCCAAGAGGGTGAGGAGTCATGTTCTAATCCTGAGCAAAACTCAGACTTTTTGGTAAAAAAGATTCAAAGAAGGATGCTCTTTACTTTGTCTCTATAGACCATGTACACGCCATCAAAGCCTGCAGTTTACTTTCTTTTTAGCTAACTGCAATCACAAAGACAGTGTCTTTGAGGTCACACGTTGTAATACATTAACTTTCTCATTCTTAAAATAAGATTCCATTTTTGGACAGGTTCTTTCACTGTTAAACAAACGGGAAGCAGAATCATCAAGGTATCTTGTGACAGGATTGAGGTTTAAGATTTTACACTGGGCCTAAGCAGGAGATACACTGAGAGTGCAGAAGTATAAAAGTTTTGTCAACAGTAAAAGAAGATGAGAAACTTCTGATAAAACTAATTAGAGTATTGAGGTAAAACAGAGAAAAGAGTTATTATTCACCTTTATATTAAGACATTTACTACACTTCTGAGATTGTAAACATTTCATATTTTACAATTCTGAAATTAATTTCCAAAACTACAAAAACACAGATGACTCACAATTGGTTGTAAAACAAGTCTGAAAGTGAGAATTCAGCCATCAAATGATAACAATCTACTTCACAACAGAGATGCCACTACTACTGCAAAAATCACAGTGCATATTTCAGGTATTTTCAGAAAGTCCCCAGAAGTAAGAGATTGAACTCCATAAATGAAACAAGGTATCTCTGATAAATTAGACAAGTACAGAAATACACAGATGCCTTTAGATTAGAAATACCAGAAAGAGAAATGATAGTAGAAAAATAACTCAGCAGACAGATTTAAATTTTTGAATTTATTCATAGAGGTTCGATGAGACAAAGATCATAACTTTGGATTGAGGTAAAAATGCCAAGTGTCACATACATAACTTGTGCCAATACTCTCCACTATGTACTTCCTATTTCTACTTTATGTAATTCACAAATGGATTCTATAAATAAAACATATTTTCTTAATAAACATGTCCCTAGAAATGGCACAAGTAAAAAAGATGAAACCATGAAAGAAGGGACAAGAAGGGGTGGGATTAACTTAAATAAAGAATACATCATTGCCCTCAGGCAACACAACATACTTGAGCTGTGTAACTGTACAGGCTGAATGTGTTGCACAATGTCTTCAGATACCTTAATGTCTTAGCCATAGTAATGCTACAGTCCTCCATCTGCTTTTTAACTCACAGCTCTGTACCATCTCACTTAAGCAATTGTAATAGTGTTTCAAGACCCTCTGTGATGGTACTTTTTCCTCGTTGTTGTCATATTGTTATTCTCATGGCCATGGACCTGCAAATACCAGTAGTGTTGCTATGGAGGATTCTCATGGGAAGCAATTGCCACTGTCATGAGAATCACCCCTTCTTTCTTCCACTTTCCTTACTTATTGTTTTGAAGATTTCAGTTCACATTAAAGAAAACCAAAACAAGGTGCATAAAAAAGCAGATAATAGTAATTTAAATATTCAATAAATATTATCCAACAATATATGCACACAGAAATGTAACAACCTATGAATGTACACCACTTGACCTAATTGGCATACTCTAATCAGTACCATGAATAGGAATAACCCATGGTTAGTTTGAGTGAGTCCCAAAGAAAAGTATATAGTACTCGGGAAAAATCATGGTGAAAATATAATCCTAATTACAGTCATCATCACCACCTGCTTCAATGGAGAGCCCACCTGTAGAAGTATACTGGTGTGGAGAACCAACACTGGGTTTCCTGGCTGACCACTGGGCAGTATTTTCCATTCTTGTTCCTTTCATCACTACAGATCACAATATGCCATCAGCCACAGATACCACTTATAAAAACCTGTGCAGGCAAGTCTGACAATGTCCTCATTGAAATAAATGTACAGTTTACTAAACTTGAAGCTAACACCTTCATAACTCTTTACTCTTTATTTTGCCTGTTTTGGCATTGAAACAGTAAAGTAACTACAGGTGAAACAAAACACTTAGGCTGCTTCAGTTTATGGAAAATGTTTAGGCAGAACTCCCACTATGAAGTTATTTTCAGTTACTGAACAGTGAACAGTCTTCTCTCAATGTTTTGCAGCATCTTTTGTATGAAAGCTATTTTGACAAAATTACTGTCAAATCTTTTTCACCATACGTGCCCATAAGAAACTACTGAAAATAGTATTAACTGCTTTTGTCCTTATCCTTAAGGTAAACTAATTATCATGGAAATTAACCAAAAGTGATACCATATGTTAATAAGCAAGAGTTCTTTCTACCTGCAGGTCTATGAAACCTATTAAAATGGAAAATATTAATACGTGCATATATACTAAAAGAGAGCAGGTATTTTTTACTAGAATGAATCAACTTCAGAAAGTATCAAATTGAAGTTCACAGTCAAGAAAAATTAAAGATGCTCACATTGTCAAGGTTCTCATTTCTTTGAGACAGAAGCAAGACAAATGAGGCTAGGGTAATTTAGATCACTTTTTTGGGGTTAAAATTCCACAGAATCACAGAATTGTTTAGGTTGGAAAAGACCTTGAAGATCATCCAGTCCAACCATCAACCCAACATTAACAGCTCCCAACTACACCATATCCCTAAGCGCTATGTCGACCCAACTCTTAAACACCTCCAGGGATGAGGACTCCACCACTGCCCTGGGCAGCCCATTCCAACACCTAACAACCTGTTCTGTAAAGAAATGCTTCCTAATATCTAGTCTAAACCTTCCTTGGCGCAACTTGAGGCCATTACCTCTTGTCCTATCGCTTATTACTTGGTTAAAGAGACTCATCCCCAGCTCTCTGCAACCTCCTTTCAGGTAGTTGTAGAGGGCGATGAGGTCTCCCCTCAGCCTCCTCTTCTCCAGACTAAACAACCCCAGTTCCCTCAGCCGCTCCTCGTACGACATGTGCTCCAGACCCTTCACCAGCTTCGTTGCCCTTCTCTGGACACGCTCAAGTAATTCAATGTCCTTTTTGTAGTGAGGGGCCCAAAACTGAACACAGTAATTGAGGTGCGGCCTCAACAGTGCCGAGTACAGGGGTAAGATCACTTTCCTGTCCCTGCTGGCCACGCTATTTCTGATACAAGCCAGGATGCCATTGGCCTTCTTGGTCACCTGGGCACACTGCTGGCTTATACATCTTGATTTCCACAATCATATACAATATATCTGTTCTGTTGGGTTTGTTTCATACTAATTTTGACTTAGGTCTGTGAACATTCTTGGTGAGGCATGAAAACAAGTTTTGTAACTACCTCAGCAAAGTCAGAACTAACTGTAATTTTCAAATAATATCAAATATAAGGAATTACACAGGTTAGCAGAACGTAACATTTAAAATTTTTCAAATATGATAGAAATTTCTAGTTTGTATTGACCTTCAAGAAGAAAGCATTAGAACAATAACTTCCATTTTTACTTCAGATTATTTTTAGTTATT
Organism: Strix uralensis; assembly: GCF_047716275.1. Classification (NCBI taxonomy): domain Eukaryota; kingdom Metazoa; phylum Chordata; class Aves; order Strigiformes; family Strigidae; genus Strix; species Strix uralensis. Next base: position 24,837,609 of record NC_133974.1, read on the forward strand.
TTGTGGGTATTTGCAAATCCATATCTCCATTAACCATTAAATAACAATAGAGGCAGTATCAAAACTCTAAATTTGTGGAAGGACTAAATGCCTATCTGAAATAAATTTGTTGGGATGTAAGAAAGGAAGTTACAACATGAGTTTAAAACAGTTCATACCTTGATAAACAGCTTTGAATCCTGGTGAGCCGATGCTGTCATCAGATTGTAAATGAAGCCACATCTGGTTGCTCATGCTCACAATAAGATCAGGAACACTAGATCCAGTGAGTCTGTACGTAGGATAAATTGCAAAGTCATTTGCAGAGACATAAATTATTACTACTACTACCACCACCACCAATAATAATAATAAAAACCACAGCCTTTAAAACTATTAATATAATATTTAGGCCTACTTAAAATATATTACCCTAGTGTTCTGATCAGCTAGTTTTTGATAAAATTCAGTATTCTATATGGATTAGAACAATGTGAAGTCTTAGAAAAAATACATTTTGAATGACTGCATTCAAGTTAACAATGATTAAACACTTTTAATAAAGCTGTTCCTACAAAAAGCTTTCATTAAGTAATTAAGCTATTAGACACGTGGGGGACTGTATGAATTAAAAAGTTTAGATTAGTATTGCTTTTTTTGCCATGCTTTCAAAAGTGAAAGAAGTTGGTTTACCTGCATTACAGAATATGTGTCCAGAAGAACTTACTCGAACCTCATCTACTCCATTCAAATAACTCACAACGATCTCTTAAATTTAAGGGGAAACTGCTCTTTCTCATACAGTAATGTGTGAAAACTATGTACAGATATGTACATTTCAGTACAACACATATAAAGCAATCTGGTGAATCCCACCATAAAACCTTAGAGCTTCTCAGTCATATCCTCTGTATCATGCTGGTATCTTAAAGCAAAAAGAGGTGTGTCAAAAAGTGATTAAGAAAAAATATATCTTTGTAGATTACTTCTTAATGGTGAAAAATGACTACTGAATGATCAGGTTCCAGTACTGTATCTGACCAAGTGTTCAGATCTTGGTGATAGCTATATAGTCTTTCAAAAGGTAGTAAGAAAAGTTGCACATAAAAAGTGGCTGCAGAAAATCTCTATGTAAGCTATCAGATCTATGTAAGCTATCAGGTACGAAAACAATAAACATCACCAGAACAGGACATCTGCCTTGAACTCCGCATAGAGCTCCACATATCAGAAGCTGTGGGGATGGAAGCTACAGGCACTGCAGTGACTGTAGTTGATGTAAGGAAATAGTCATGACTTTGTCTGTTTGTGTAGACTATTTTGCTCAAATGGGTCACATAACAGATTCTCCGTCTTTCTTCCAGCTCTCAGCCTTGATTATGATAAACACATATGTGTGAGATAATTAAAACAAGTACCATGCCAAACTGAGACAAGGTGTCCCAGAAGCAGAATTTCTCAAGGAAATATATATATATAAAGTATATAAAAATATATAAAGAAAACAGAAACCAGTATTTGGATTCTCCCACAAACATTATTTAAATGTAATCAACTAGATGTCAATACTATTGCAACTTAAATGCGAAGACATAACAAAAGGAGCAGCTGAGCAGAAACAAGGTGAGAACTGAGGAATCGTAAGGCAAGCTATGGGAATCCTCTCTGTCTTGCATCTAAAATCTCAATCATCAAGGTTATGAACATCAAGCTGTACATCCCATATCTAAAATATTTTGGTTTCTTACTCTGATATATCAAAAATAAAATAAAATAAAAAATAAATTCCCATCTGAGTGAAATGGTCTAGGGTCTTACAATTTACTACTGCCCATACACCTAGAACTGCTGCTGTAATGGGCGAGTATGCTCTCATTTGGTCTAGAAGAGTTTTGGTTATGACCTGGTATTAAGTAGTTGACAGTATAATGATACTACAGGTGCAGAAATGGAGGTGGAAAAAATTAAACCTATTATCGCTCAGCATAAGCAAACACACAAACAGAGCTTAGCTTAGATAAGTAAGGAAGTTGATATGACACAGTGATATGTAGCTAATTCATTCGGTTTGACCTGTGTTAATAGTAAGAATGAAAATAAAGCAGCTGCTTAGTCTGAAAATTTGCGTTGCTTGCCAAACTAATTAGGAACTGTACATGTTCCAAAAGATGTGAGGTTATAGCCAGAATAATTAATATACTCTTGCTCATAAAATAGTAATTGTTGATAAAGTGTGACCTTCATTTAAATGAATAATATAGGTAGCCTATAAAATGAAGACACCTCACCAGATAGTGAGCTACATAAAGAAAAGTAGTTTAGGAGATGCCTGCAGTATACAGAAAGAAAAGGTGAAGAGTATATATGCATTTTGGGGATCACCTTCTGAGACCACAGCAATAACCATTAATTATTGACCTATCTTTCCAGTTAAAACACTTAACCAAAATACCAGACCACAACTGTTAAGTCAAGCTCTGTATTCTGCATTTTCTATAAACAAAATTTGAGGGTTTTTAGCAATGAAGAAAAATTCACTGATGTCTCTTGACAGTAGTGGAGATCTATTGGAAGACATTGAAATACGTGGTTTTCCTGGAAGAATTTCTCAATGGCTATTCAGATGTGTAAACCTACTGCCTAATCAAGTAACAAGTGTTTAAATGGCTCTGTTTATACACAGTAATCTGATTAATGTATGAGACCTACACTGATAATTTCTGAACACAGATAAGATGATCTCTAAAATTCTAAGCCTTTATGAGTAGTATGGTATACTTCTACTGTGTATAAATGTCTGTGTAGCATGCAAATGAAATAAAAATATTTTTTTAAAAAAAGCAAATAAAACCCCACAACAAAACAGAACAAAGTGTAATCACATCACACAGCCAGAGATTTTTCATCATAAAAATAATCCAATAGATGTGTTTGGGTTTTTTAACTTGTTTCCCAGTGAAAAGATAACTATACATTCATACCACCCATTCATCTGACCCTTAGTTGTCTCCCTAATATAACTTGAATTGACTAATTAATATTAACCAAATTTGTCAGAGGAAGGAGACAATAAAGATATCTAAATTCTCACAGGGTTAATGAAAATTACCAACTTGATAACAGAGAGACTCAAGTTAAGGAAGTTATCCTTCAGCTTAATGTCATCTTCCTTCAAAATGCCAATGGCCTATCCACAGATGGTAGACATGGAACAGCCAAAACATGCCATTGCTTGCTCAGGTTCATGTCTAGGGGATATAGGAAAGAGCCAAGAATGTGGGAAGGGAAAGGGAAAGGGAGAAAACAAAACCCAAAGAAAAACAAAAGGGAAGCCAAAAAAGCAGAAATCAGTAAAGAGCAGAATAGGTTTTGTTGTTGTTGGGTTTGGTTTTGGTTTGGTTTGTTTTTTTTTTTTTTATTAGGGGTTCCCTGAGAATACCCCTGTATATAGAACTAAATCCTTCAACTAGGAGGATGACAGATAGGGTAGGTCAGATGTTTAGGGAATGCAGGTCTGTCTGACAACTCATATTGTTGCTGTCTCTGACTTTGTCCCAGTCTGTAACCATCTTAGGACCAGACTGTTTGCAAGTTCAGAAACAGACTTGGAAACCAGCCATTCAGACAGATTGTCTGGTGCTAAACTCATTTCATATGGAGATGCACAATCCTAGGTTATCTCTATATGAAAGAAGTTTAAAAAATTGAGTCAATTGATGCAACTGATGAAGTAATGGAAGCCAAACTGAAGCCAAGATTCTCAGTACTCTGAACAGATTCATAGGTCAGAAAAGACAACTGTGAGAGAAAGAAATTTTTTGCACCAGTTTGCAGTCTGATCTTAGTTATCCAAATGAAACCAGAGATAGGCTTTTAAGAATGGTGTCCAGGACCAGAAATGTTTTTTGCTTCTATATAATTTAGGATACATAAGCAGCACAAAATGGCCTCAATAAATATTTGAATTCAAAATGTTGATGGCGCAAGGATGGCACCAAAATAAGAGTATATGTAAGCAACATTGTCATAAAAATAATTAAAAATTTTAAAAATTTAGAAAAAATATAGAAAGTATGGGATTAAAGATATATATGTTCAATTCCTAAAATATTTTATTTGTTTTACACAAACAAACAAGAATGAAAACATCTGTTAATTGTGATGAATTGAGAATGAGAAGCCTGACTTGTATATTCTTTTTCTTGTTCTTTTAATGTGCAGAATATTTTAAATAAATGTGTTTTGGAGGCATCAGATCAATAAAGTAAGCTGAATGAGTACAGCATTCAGAAGTCAATAAATCTTTGTGACATTAAATTACTGTATAAAGCAAAAATTTATTTTAAGATTCAATCATAAACACTTCTTGAGTTTTCATACATGAACATATTTTCCTTCTTTGAGATAAATCCCTTTTCATTGTTTATCCAGGTTTTCTTCTCCTTTTAAAGAAACATTTTTACATGTTCTGTTCTTCAAAGATGACAAGTCTCTATGCTATTTGTGTGCTTCATTGCAACCACATCACAAACTGGAGCTCTAAAGGTTTGACTGTTAAAGCTGTGATAAGATGTGTCACTAAAAATCCCTAATTTTACTTGGTTTTGTATTTTTATTTTAATATCACTAATGTCAACTACCTAGCTAATGATCGGAAAAAGACTCTAACACAATATTAAAAATCATACAAACAAACAAAAAAAACAAAACCTACTTTTCTAAATTTTACAACTTCTAAAAAATTTAGAAGGAATCATTTTTTAAGTAATGTGAAATAAAAAAAGTTACTAGGAAGTCAGATTCTATAATATTTGAGATATATAAGAAGGTGGTCTGGATCTTTTACCAGTTATGGAAGGATAGGTTGATTTCCAAGTCCCCAGTAAATTTCCAAACTGTGTGTGAATAGAAGAAAAGTATACGGGTTTACCAAAAAAGCATTTCTGTCATGGACAGTTGTTTGTGCACTGAAATAGCTGACATAAGCGGCTGGGTTTGAACAACTAATCTGTGATTTCTTCTTTGTATCAGGGAAAAAAAAACCCCAAGTTTTCTATACAAGAAAAGTTAAAAGATTCATGTTTTAAGGGAAAAATTTCTAAAAAGGAAATTAAGTTTTAATGTAACTGGTGCAAAAATATAAATCATAGCATTTGAAAGCAAAGCAGACTTTCCAAAGCAAAATGTTAGTTTAATTTACAAGAATTTAAGAATTAACAAAATAGGACATTGCAGGAAACATTCTGACTGATAATCTTCACCTCACACATGATTATTGCTAGTGAATTATTTTGTAAGGCTAGTCACTAGCTTCTAGCCAAACTCTGTTAAATATGAGAAATAACTGCAGTCAAAACTCTATAGCCTAAACATATTTAGATTAATTTTCAGTAAGTTGCATTGCTGTATTTCCAGAGCTAACCATCTCAGCACATATATCCCATAAAATAACATTGCTAAATTTTCAACAAGTAAGGCTTACAGATGAAAGAATTATTACAAATCATAAAATGGATGGGCATATCCCCCTTTACTTAATTAAGCTGTTGATGATAAGATTTTCTAAAATGTTTACTATAAATACTAAAATAGGACTGCTTTAATAAACTAAAACCCAACATATCCCTACTAAAAATTCCAACTACACTGTCATAGAAATGCATTAAAATTATTTGAAATCAATTGCTCTTCATCAAAGTATATTGTTTTTTGGAGCATCTCAGTGCTATTTTACATGAACTTAAAAGACTTTTTTGAATTATTTTTCCAATTTATCCAAAAATTAAATTTGAGCTCGATAGTCTATACTTTTTTTTAAAATTCCTTTTTAAACATCAATATCTAAACATCAGTATATAAACATCAGAGCTTTAGCACCTGAGAGCTGGAACATTTTGCATGAGGCTGAAGCTTGTGTGTTCAGACATAAGAATTTTATATGGAGGGGAAATGTTCAAATCACTTAGAAATTAGGTTTGGATTTAGAAATTTATTTATGTTTGCATATTTAGTTCAAATTAACTTGTAAAAGCTATGAAGTTTTAGAATCGAATGCGTGAGTTTCTACAGTGATATTTTGTAGAATTTCTGCAGAAATGCTGGTATTTAAGCTGCCAACAGAAACTTGATCAGCATAAGAAAAGCTATATTATTTTTTAAGGGATCCTGAGAAATAATGAATTAAATCTAGCCAGAAAAGTCTTTGGTGTAAGCTTCTTCATTCCCCTGAGAAAAATAAAAAAAGGCAAGGTGCTACTCAAATCTCATTAAATACAACAGAAGTTATTAAAACCAACTAATAGAAAATTTTGGTAAGAAAATCACTTTGACATTTAGTTATGAGCTTTCTCATGATAATGTAGTCTACAAGTGGACTTAGTGTTTTATGAGGAAAGTTACTTTGCATCCACAGAAGACCTTTCTCAAAAGCAAGTGAAATGGTGCATATCTGTGATGCAGTTTAAATATAATGTAATTCATAATGCATGATAAAATCCAGTGTTTACTAAATGCAAAAACAGTGTCACAATAGAAATTCAGATTCATTACTAATTATTGTGACATTGTAGTTTCATACTGGGATGTTCCTGTATTTCCACTGTATTAAATTATTAATCATTTACTTTCTGAAGTGATTTTCAGCGTAATGGTAAAGTGGAAAGTATTGCAACCCAAAAGGCAGATAAATTTAATTGGATAGAGCTGGTTTTCATCAAAGATACAATTCACGGTAAAGATGGAATGGCCAACACCGTACTGTAATTCTAAGTGATAGTCTGTAGAGTAATAAGGATAAAACAGTCATTATCTTAGTCAAAAAAAATACTGAGGGAAAAGCTAGAAGAAGTACTCTATATCTCTAGTGAGAACACTGTACCAGTACCAGAAATGCCAATGACAAGATTCTGAGGAGCATGTCTGCTACAGAGATATTAAAAATGTTATTAAAATGGAGAACAGTTATAGGATCTGATGTGATTATGGGGGCCTGCCTTCTTAAGATACCATAAATAGCAATTAATATGAGATGAGTATTTTAATTTTTTTCTACTCTTTTTTTGACAGTAATGGAAACTAAATGTGGCATATGTAGTCACAGGTTAAATCCCTTCAAATGAAAAGATAAAAAAAATAAATTTGACAATTACTTGATAAGTAATTTTAAAAAGGCAAATTTTGGTATGTGAAGTACTCACAGTGTAATAACCAGAATGAACAATTTGGGGTACCAAATTTACTAAATTCAAAAAACTAACTCTGAAGGAATTTTGGGATCCCTGTAAGCCAAAATATATCCCAATACAAAAAGGAAAAGCTTCAAACAGCTTTGTCAGTCACAGGCAGTTAAATTAACATCCCCAGACAGATTGTTATAATATTTATGCTATGCTGGACCTTGTTCTCACTAACAAGGAGGGACTGGAGGCGAGTGTGAAGCTCAAGGACAGCCTTGAAAAGAAGGAGTTCAAGACCATTAAGGCAGAAAAAGAGGCAACACAGCAAGCTCGCTACCCTGGAGTTCAGGAGAGCAGACTTTGGCCTCTACAAGGATCTGCTCGGTAATGTAGCATGGAATAAAGCCCTGGAGGGAAGAGGGGCCCAAGAAAGCTGGTTAATATTCAAGGATCACCTCCTCCAAGCTCAGGAACGATGCATCCCGACAAAGAGGAAGTTAGGTAAAAATGCCAGGAGGCCTGCATGGATGAACAAGGAGCTCCTCAACAAGCTCAGACACAAAAAGGGAGACTACAGAGGGTGGGGGAAAGCACAGAGAAACTGTCCGTGTACCCAGGGATCAGGTTAGGAAGGCCAAAGCCCTGATAGAATTAAATCTGACCAGGGATGTCGAGGACAACAAAAAAAGTTTCTATAGGTACGTTGATGATAAAAGGAAGACTAGTGAAAATGTGGGACCTCTCCAGAAGGAAATGGGAGACCTGGTTACCCGGGATATAGAGAAGGTTGAGGTACTCAATGACCTTTTTGCCTCGGTCTTCACCAGCAAGTGCTCCGGCCACACCGCCCAAGACACAGAGGCAAAGGCAGGGACTGGGAGCACGAACTGTAGGAGAAGACAGGCTCAAGACCTTCTAAGCAATAAGAAGGTGCACAAGTCCATAGGACCTAACCAGATGCATCTGTGGGTCCTGAGGAAACTGGCAGATGAAGTGCCTAAGACACTATCTATCATATTTGAGAAGTCGTGGCAGTCCGGTGAAGATCTCACTGACTGGAAAAGGGGAAATGCAACCCCATTTTTAAAAAGGGAAAAAAAGAAGACCCAGGCAACTACAGGCCAGTCAGTCTCACCTCTGTGCCCAGCAAGATCATGGAGAGAGGATCCTTCTTGAAACTATGCTAGGGCACATGCAAAATAAGGAACCATCATGGCTTCACTAAGGGCAAATTGGGTCTGACAAATTTGGTGCCCTTCTACGATGGGGTTACAGTGTCGGTGAATAAGGGAAGAGCAACTGATGTCATCTACCTCAACTTGTGCAAAGCATCTGACACTGTCCCACACGACACCCTTGTCTCTAAATTAGAGAGACATGGAGTTGACAGATGGACCACTCAGTGGATAAGGAACTGGCTCGATGGTCGCACTCAAAGAGCTGCGTTCAACAGCTCTATATCCAAGGGGAGAGCAGTGACAAGTGGCGTTCTGCAGGGGTCAGTATTGGGACCGGTGCTGTTTAACACCTTTGTGAAGACATGAACAGTAGGACTGGGTGCACCCTCACCAAGTTTGCCAATGACACCAAGCCGCCAAGCCGTGTGGTGTGGTCAACACACTTGGAGGGAAGGAATGTCATCCAGAGGGACCGTGACAGGCTTGAGAGCTGGGCCCGTGTAAACCTCATGAAGTTCAACAAGGCCAAGTGTAAGATCCTGCACAGGGGTCAAGGCAATGCCAAGCACAAATACACCCTGAGGAGAAGTACTTGGGTTTATTGGTGCATGAAAAACTGACTATGAGCCAGGAATGTGCACTCACAGCCCAGAAAGCCAACCATACCCTGGACTACATCAGGAGGGACTGGATGGGATAAACCCGAGGGTGCTGAAGGAGCTGGCTGGGGTGCTCACCAAGCCGCTTTCCAGCATTTACCAGCAATCCTGGGTGACCGGGGAGGTCCTGACAGATTGGAAATTGGCCAGTGTGACACCCATATAAGAAGAGTCAGAAAGATGATCTGGGAAATTACAGGCCTGTCAGCTTGACTTCAGTGCCCAGGAAACTGATGGAGCAGCTCATCCTGAGAACCATCATACAACACATGCAGGACAACCAGATGACAAGGCCCAGTCAGCATGGGTTTATGAAAGGCAGGTCCTGCTTGACAAACCTGATCTCCTTCTACGACAGGGTGACCTGCTTATTGGATCAGGGCAAGGCTGTGGATATTGTCTACCTTGACTTTAGTAAGGCCTTTGACACCATTTCCCACAGCATTCTCCTGGCAAAACTGGGCACAGGTTTTGCTGGGTAAAAAACTGGCTGGATGGCCGGGCCCAAAGAGTTGTGGTGAATGGAGTTAAATCCAGTTGGCGGCCGGTCACAAGTGGTGTCCCCCAGGGCTTGGTTTTGGGGCCACTTCAGTCTAACATCTTTATTGATCTAGAAGACGCGATTGAGTGCAACCTCAGTAAGTTTGCAGATGACACCAAGTTGGGTGGGAGTGTTGATCTGCTCGAGGGTAGGGAGACTCTGTAGAGAGACCTGGGCAGGCTGTAGCGATGGGCTAAGGCCAACTGTAGGAGTTTCGATAAGGCCAAATGCCGGGTGCTGCACTTGGGCCACAACAACCCCCAGCAGCACTACAGGCTTGGGGAGGAGTGGCTGGAGAGCTGCCAGTCAGAGAGGGACCTGGGGGTGTTGATTGACAGCTGGCTGAACATGAGCCAGCAGTGTGCCCAGGTGGCCAAGAAGGCCAATGGTATCCTGGCTTGTATCAGAAATAGCGTGGCCAGCAGGGACAGGAAAGTGATCTTACCCCTGTACTCGGCACTGGTGAGGCCGCACCTCGATTACTGTGTTCAGTTTTGGGCCCCTCACTACAAAAAGGACATTGAATTACTCGAGCGTGTCCAAAGAAGGGCAATGAAGTTGGTGAAGTGTCTGGAGCACAGGTCGTAAGAGGAATGGCTGAGGGAACTGGGGTTGTTTAGTCTGGAGAAGAGGAGGCTGAGGGGAGACCTCATCGCCCTCTACAACTACCTGAAAGGAGGTTGCAGAGAGCTGGGGATGAGTCTCTTTGACAAAGTAACAAGTGATAGGACAAGAGGTAATGACCTCAAGTTGCATCAGGGAAGGTTTATATTGGATATTAGGAACTATTTCTTTACAGAATGGGTTGTTAGGCGCTGGAATGGGCTGCCCAGGGCAGTGGTGGAGTCCCCATCCCTGGAGGTGTTTAAGAGTCGGGTTGACATAGCGCTTAGGGATATGGTGTTGTTGGGAACTGTCAGTGCTAGGTTAACGGTTGGACTAGATGATCTTCAAGGTCTTTTCCAACCTCGATGATTCTGTGAAGAGAATTGTGGCCAGCAGGTCGAGGGACGTGATTCTCCCTCTCTACTCCACTCTCGTAAGATCCCACCTGCAGTCCTGTGCTCAGCTTTGGGGCTCCCTGTATAAGACGGATATGGACCTGCTTGAGCGGGTCCAGAGGAGGCCATGAAGATTATCAGGGAGCTGGAGCAGCTCCCTGATGAGGACAAGCTGAGAGAGTTGGGGTTCTTCAGCCTGGAGAAGAGAAGGCTCCGGGAAACCTTATAGAAGACTTCCAGTACTTAAAGGGGGCTACAGGAAAGATGGTGGGGGTCTCTTTACCAGCAAGTGTAGTGACAGGACGAGGAGTAACAGTTTTAAACTGAAAAAGGGTACATTTTAATTAGGTATAAGTAAGAAATTCTTTACTGTGAGGGTGGTGAGGCACTGGAAAGGGTTTTCCGGAGAAGTGGTGTATGCCCCCTCCCTGGAAGTCTTCCAGGCCAGGCTGGATGGGCCGTTGAGCAACCTGGTCTAGTGGAAAGTGTCCCTGCCCTTGGCAGGGGGGTTAGAACTAGATCATCTTTAAGGTCCCTTCCAACCCAAACCATTCTATGATTTTGTGATTTCGCTGGTCAGCAAAATACAAAAAAAATAAACATGGGTGTTGAAATTCTCACTCCTTGTTCAAGCCTTTTATTGTTAGCTTAAAATCTAAGCTCTTCAAAGAGGGGTTTTTTCCCTTTTTTTTTTTTTTTCAGGTACTCAGAACATGGAATTCAACTTAGTAGCAGCTATTTGGTATTGCAACAGAAGAAATACATGCATTGCACAAATAATCCAATAATATGCCAGTTTTAGCTTTTAAGACAAATTAAACTAGAGGTGTTCTATGTACTTTGGTATCATAGTTCATAAAGTAGCCATTAATAAATTCATAAACAAATACATATAATGAAGGTATTGTCATCAGACTTGTGCCTCTAAAAACATTCTGATTAATTTAGAAAATATTCTGTAGGTGTTAGTGCACTTGCATGTTATAAGTATGTAAAATAACCATTTCACTAATTTATATGAATTACAAAAATCTCAAAATATAAAATCATGATGGATTCTTTTTATCAAATATATTCAACACTGTCTTTATCTAGTAGATTTCTACGCAATGTCAAGTAATGCTGTTTTTAAATATATGCTGATAGTTTCTCTTATTTAGTCATTGTTAATTAGTTAACCCTGTAATTTTGGTTTGTGTTCAGTGATCAGGATTCACATCCTAAATTAATCCTCTAAAAGCTACAACTGAAATATCTGAAATAAGCTCTCATTATGAAGGAACAAAACTGAGCGTATGCAACCAAAATGCAATGGTTAAGGTAGATGAGATTAATCCATCTGTACAGGATTCTATTCTTTCCATTAGCTTTGACAATATTAAAGACCTGTATTTTAAGATTAGCTATCTAGTTCAAAATTTTCCTTCAAATTTATGTAAGTTCCTACATTTTCTAATATTATTATATTTTATCATATTATATTAATCTATGAAGCATGCTTAACTTTACTTTGTGCTTTCATAAAGATTTTGTTCATAAATCCAATTTTAAGTATAAACATTCTGAAATTAATCAATGGGTTATTCATTTTACACAAGTTGTATTTTCTTTTTGCTGAAATCCAAGCCTTTTTTTATTCTTTTAATTGCTTGTGAACATAACTAGAGTTATACAGATAGTACTTGTTTTTTAAAATATGTTTTTAGAAGCATTTCTCTGCAGTTTTTAGTCTCTGATATTAAAGCTTATAAAGATGCTACTAAAGATCTGGAGAGAATTTTGTAATAAACAATTTTCTTTGACAATACTTGAATTTTAAGCTTATATTATATAAACAAAATGCATACATTAAAATTACAAAGTTAAGTAGATATGACTCAGAAGAAACAACATATGACAACAAATTTCCAAGGAAAATTTTTGAAGTTCTGTACTTACACATACAACACTGTTCTGGTATCACCAACTTTCCCAGCATCTCCAACAGTAAGAGTATCATAGCCTCTTTCCAGTTCAAACTCTTCAAAAGCAAGCTTTATGACCTATTAAAATTAATTAAGTCAGTTATTTCATATCCACAAGTTATCTGATCTGTTCTAGTCTTAAAACAAATTATTTGGCTACTGTAAGTCAAGTCATGAAGCACTCACTCATGATTTCAGTTAGTCTTATTTGATTTGACAAAGATAGAAAAAGGAGAAGTGGAGAAATTTCTGTATTTTCTAATACCAAGAGGAAAGTCTTTGCCATAGTGTTTTACAGTTATCATATACTAAAGATGCCAAACACCTCTCACTGGTGATAATTGTTCATATTATTGAAAGTTATTATAAACAGCAGTAAAAACTTTTTTTACCATAATAATTATATAAAAAATACATAGGGTAATACTGAAAGTATATGAAATTAAAACCTTCTTGTCTGTTGACTTATACAATAACAAGATGGCAGGTATGAACTATAAATTCATAAGAAGGTGGAAGAGGCTGGTGCAAAGATATACTAAAGCAGAAATTTCCTTGCATAAATTACTCACACTAAACTGTGATTTCACTCAATGTCTGATCATGACTTGCCCAGAAAATTAAAAATATATCCCTCAGAATTGTTTGAAAAAGTATTCCTAATTTACTGAAACTGTAATTTGATAACATTAAATAAAGTATAAAAATGGATTTAGTTTTGTACAGAACACTTCCAAGACAAGCACTTTTTAGAGTTCTGTACTGGTGAGAAGTAATTGCAGGTTATATGCATATATACATATGTACACTGTAGCGTTTCATATTTTGATAACAAGGTTTCTGCAGACAACTTCATATCAAGTTGTCTGCAGAATTATTCATTATATCTTAATACTAAATTTTGCAGATACACCTGGGCAGACTTTCACACAACTTCAGCCACTGCATGAAAATGCAATTAACTTTTCTTCTGTTTTGTGGCTAAAACCAGTATTTGGGTCAGATTTGGAATTTTTGCATCAGTCGTATTATGCTGCTATTTTGGCAGCAACACGTGAAAAAGCAAAGGCTCCCAACCATTTAAGTTTATTTATATGTGACCATCAAGGCAGAATGCATCTCATCCAAACTTTAGCCTGTAAAAAGTCAGCATCCAAGTTAAGTTGGTGGTTTAAACTTTCTCAGTACTAAAAAAGAAAGCCAGCACATCTCATTTCTCTGTGTTGGAATGTGAAGAGTCTAGTTCTATCAACTTCAGATAGGAACTTACATTACTAAAGTAGACGAGGCTTATATTGCTATGTTGCTTCAGTTTCTAACCCAAGGAAAAGCCAGTTTTTAATAAACTACCCATTGATCTAAGATAATATATTGCCTCTTGCTATAAATTCATATCTTGCTTTTCATACCTTGCTTTGCCATCCCTGCTATTTGTACGTTTTTGTTTTTAAAAGTATGCTAAAATTGAGTCCAGGACTAAGACCTCTTCTATGTTTTAAAGTGGAGTGTCATTAACAGGTAAAACAGAGGAGGTTGAAAGAAAAGCTAAATGGTCTTAGGATATCCATAGTTATGGAAAACATTATTAACACAAATATATGAATAAATATTTTGACAGTAGGTCAAAGGTTTTGGTTTCTGATTTAATACAGGTCCTTTACAGCATATTTTGCAGACCTGCCAGAGTTTGAGATAAAGTGTACTACGTTATCTACATTATGTTTCATCAATCACAAGAATTACAGGCAATATGATGTAGATAAAATAATATACATTTCCATCTGCTCCTGATGTACCTTCTAGCATTCCTAGATTATAACAGTGGTTAACATGCAAAATTTCATTACTAAATCAAGACTAATAAAGCCAAAGAAAAGCAAGAAAAATATGTAGAAGCATAAAACCAGTTGTTTCTGGCAATAAAAATAACTACATATATAAGACTTTTACATTTAATGCAATTTTTATTTTATGTGGGGGAGAAAAACCTAACAAAATATTCCATGAGAAAATAAGGCAATGTATTATTTAAATATGCTCCATTTGGTTACAGTCACAAAATCTTTTACATTACAATTTAAAACCAAATGTGAACATTCACCTCTTTAATAATAAAATACATTATAAAAAAGTAATTGGATATAAACCATACATGAAAGATTTAAAGACCTGGTTAAGCATATAGGAAATGTCACAAGAAAAGTTTCTTTATGGGAACTATATTGTGTGTGAAGAAATATTAGACACTATTTATCAAAATCTTATCTTCACTTACATGCTAATTGTTATTCTAATGCTAACACATAAAATGTGTCGGAAAGACATTCAAATGGTTGAGAGTTAAGAGGTCTAATTTAAATTCCTTTAATCTGATTCATAAAACCTAAATTTTACCATGTAAACATTAAGCACCCAATCTAATCATGGCTCCTTCTACAGTCAGTGGACAGAAAATGGCACCCAGAACACAAGTCACGTTACCTATCTTAAGGTAGACCAAACTTCCATTTAGAGTTACCTTTCCACTGACTATGTGGAGAGTTTGGATGACTGTGGGAGACTAATGCTTACATAGATATATTTAGATAAAATTAGTTACTCTGTAGATAAAGCTCTGAATCATCAGAAGAATTTTTAAGATTTGTCAGATTGTTTTGCTGATTAAACTCGGACACCAGAGTGAAAAGAGTAGGCGTAATTTACTAGTGATAACCAAATAATGTAACAGCATAATACAGAAAACATGCAGTAAGAAAAGACAGAACAATGCACCTAAAGCAACAAATAGGAAATTACAGGGTAATGCATAAAATCATTACTACATGAGAGAGAGAATAGTGATTAAGAAAGATCCATCACCACTTGCATACGTTACCAACATCCAGATCTGCAGATGTTGGGGAGCCCTGGTTACAGCGAGGATTTGGAGAGCCTGTCCCGGCAAGTGGGAAATCCTACGCAGTGCGTCCACCCATAGGTGAGGCTTCCAAAGTCGCTGTGAGCGGGTCCAGACTTATATACTAGAGATCGACAAGCCAGAATAGCTGGCACCTTTGTTTTGAGTGGAAAATTTCTGTTTTCATTCTCCTGTTGGATTCCACCCAAAGCCTGGCCAGGGCTCAGGGGGGGAACCAAGGGAGTTTCTAACAAGGCCAAACACTTGGGTTCTCAGCCTTGAACAAGGCTCAACAAGGGAAGTTGGATACATTCTCTCAGCATTTTGTCCTCACTACTGATTATATTCTAAGCTGAATCTTTCACTAGTGAACTTATGTACTTTGTTAATGATTATGTACTAAATTAGCAGCTTTGGATTGGGGCCTGTTGTTCAGGCTGCAGTATTTCAATGCTTTAGCACTTTTTACATCAGCATAAGTGGGTTGTTATAACTTAGTACAATACCTACTAGCACAATGGTTATCAGTTATAAAATATACAGGATTCATCTATAAGTCAACTCTGGCTTGGGCCTGTTGTCCAGACCTTAGCACTTCACAGATGGAGGGAGGGTTGTTTGTTGGTTTATGAAAGAATACAGGACAGTTTTGTATGGATATGGATATAGATATGAATACAGCATGGTAAAAACTTAAAAGGATTGAACTGATATCAGCAAGAACAATACACCCACATATGGTTAAATAACAGTGACTTATATACTGGGGTGAAAAAAGTAGCTCTGAGACCCTTCTCAAGATTCAGTGCTGTTTTGCAATTTAAAAAACCCAGTAATACTAACCTGACCATCATCAATAAATATGCCTACTCTGGATTAAAATAAAGAATTAATTTTCAATTAATTATGAAATTAATTTTCCAAACCTATTATATTTGTTTCTGGATGATCAGTTATACTTTTTACAGAAGAAGGATCCTGTTTGCTTTCTGAAATGTATGAGACAAAATTCCCCTACAAGCAATTCAGGATGATTACTTATTAGATTTATAGACTGTGAAAACAAAAAAAAGCTTTAAAATAAAAGACATGTAAGGAGGTACCTATATGGAAGCTGTGCAAGTGAATTTCCTGTCATAATTACTTTTTCCTTAGAAGCATTTTCCTTTATCCTAGCCACTCCAACACTTTATATTTCTGCTGGCATAACTGCTATAACCAGTAATGGGAAAAAGCAGCACTAGAGTCATACTACAGAAATTTCTATACAGACATTCTTCCTGGAAGAAGCAGTAGGGAGCATGGCAATGTGACATTTCCAGAATGCCTATGTGTACATGTTCTTTTCACTACAAATAAGACCTATTTTATTATCTCTTAAATATGTTAGAAATGTATGCATTTAATATAGTAAATCCAAAGTAAAAAGTGAGAGCAGTAAATTTTGTTTTAAGATGCAAGCAGAAAAGAGAACAACCCATAAGATGTCTCTTATATTTACAAGCAGATCAAGCAAACAACTTCAAAAAAGCACACATGTGCTAGTGGAAATGTGTCTTATAAAAGAAAAAGAAAAAAAAAGAAAGAAGAAACAGAGTCTTGAAGGAGATTCTCTTAAAGATGAGAAAATGAAGTGAGACAATTTGTTGCCTCAGTAAAACTACAGTGAAATATATGAAGAACAGGGAAATAGAATTGAGAATCCTTAGTTTGAAGTTTTAAAATAAACGGAAAATTTGATCATTATAAAGGCTTTTGATGAAAGCTGTTTGCAATTGTTACATGTTACTCCATTTCATTGACATATCAGCTTCAAATATAATAGTATTTTCCTACTTTGCATCTTCTCCCTGCTGTTATGTAAATTTTGAAAGTAATATGATCATGCAAATGTTTTTGACTCTGTCATTTCTTTTACAGACACCTCACGATCAAAGTGATTTGGAAGAGAAAGAAGCCACTGCTACTGGCACAAACATGGAAATATTGCTATAGTCTTTCAGATTATTAAATCTTTTTAAAATTTCTAGAACAAGCCAGATGCTTAAACTAGAGCTTTAAACCAGGTTTTGGAGCATCTATTTCACTTAAAGAACAACATCCTAGAGAAGTAATGTCAATAGGTTATACCACTATTAGAGAATACATATACAGATCCAGTATTCCTTAAAACTTTAAAAAATGTGCTGTTTCCCTAGCCTACCCCTCCTACAGTGAGTCCTAAGAGTCACTTTGACTATGCCCAAAATCCTGTGGAAGAGGAAACATAGATCACTGACTACAAAGAGCAATAAAACTAGCTAACACTTATGCACAAATTCTATGGATGATTAAATATGAACTACTGACATCTCCTTTTCACCAAAGCACAAGAATGTCCATATCAAATTAGAGTGATCAGATGACAATCACTATTTTTAGATACAAGTTATAAATACAGAGGAATGCCTTATAGAAATATGACCACAATACTGAGACCATGGCAACAGTAAGCATGAAGAAAATATATGTATGGGAATGTTTTATGAAATATGAGGGAGTTTTATAAACACAACAGTAAAGACATTTTCTGCAAAGATTCTTTAAGAAAGTAACATTACTTTTCTTTCTCTTCTCTAGATCATACAAATACAGAACATTTTTAAATGATGGGAACAAAGAGAATTTATTGTAAATATAACTCCTAGGTATCTCTTTTTGCAACAATGTAAATTTGTAACTGGATTTCAGTTCACTTAAGTCACCAATGAAAACAATAAAGAAATTCTGAAACAAAAAATCAGAGAAAATGTTTAATAAACTACAACTTTATTAAATAATGTATTAGGAACTTTCCAACATTTTTGGTGTTCACAGGAGAGGTGGCAAACACAGTTAAACGACCCAATAGAGTTATGCTGTTTGCTAGCCACTAAATATTTGTTATATTTACTTCCCCATACGCCAGTAACTAAAGTAGAAGCCTCAGGACCTAACGTATCTGCAGACAACAAAGTGGTGTCTTAATTAGAACTTGAATCCAATCCCTTATAACCATCATCCTCACTAACATGATCCACTAAATAGTGTGAGACTGGTAACTGCCTGTACTGGTTTTGAATAATTTTCTTCATAGCAGCTTGTATGGGGCAATGTTTTGGATTTGTGATGCAAAGTGTTGATAACACAGGGATGTTCTATCTGCTGCTGAACAGTGCTTGCACAGAATCAAGACCTTCTCTGTTTCTCACACTGCCCCACTAGTGACCAGGCTGGGGATGCTCAATGAGTTGGGAGGGGACACAGCTGGGACAGCAGACCCCAACTGACCAAAGGCATGTCCCACACCATATAACATCATGCTCAGCATATAAAGCTGGAGGAAGAAGAAGAAAGAGGGGCACATTTGGAGTTACGGTGTTTGTCTCCCCCAGTGACCGTTATGTCATGGAGCCCAACTTTCCTGGAGATGGCTGAACACCTGCCTGCTGATGGGAAGGAGTGCATGAATTCCTGATTTTGCTTTGCTTGGGTGCGCAGCTTCTGCTTTACCTGTTTTTATCTAAACCAACGAGTTTTCTCACTTTTACCCTTCTGATTCTCTCCCCAATCCCACTGGAGGGAAGTGAACAAGTGTCTGGGTGGGGCAGAGCTGCCTGCCTGCCTACCAGGGTTAACCCATGACACTGCCTTACATATTGCCAAGCTTCTTCCTGCATTATGTGCTGTCCATTGGCTATAGTTCCCTCTATAGTCCTTTCCAACTTCACTCACATTAAAAGAAGGTAAATGTCCAAAAACAGGTGAAGGGGTTTTGGTTTTGTTTGCTTTTTTTTTTTCTTTTTTCTTAATTACTGACTCTGGAATGTTAGAGAGTTTTTTGGGGATTTTTTGGAAGCAATGGTAACAGTTGGGTTTACAAAGAATTTTAGTCACAAGATATCAACATGCTTTACAAAGGAGGGCCGTCCTCATTACTACAATTTTGGACTGAAATCATGAAAGTCAATTCAATAGCCTGATTCCTAATTAATTTCTCTATTCATTAGGTAACACTATCTTCCTTTAAATGATACAAAATTGAAAGATGTCAAGCAGAACCAAATTTGTTTCTGGTGGCTTTTTTTCTCATTTATTTTTACAGGAAGCTTACTCACTTCTGGGCTTGTATGCAATACAAGGGGAGAATGATGTGTACATTAATTGTTATTTAAATATGTCTGAGAAAAAGTGGGGTTTTTACATTAAGTAGACACACAATATTTTAAGTTTGTTCTAAAAAGCATTTTAAAGATTCATCTACAAGAGTCAAGAACTGTATAATTGTTACTTTAAAAGAGAAGATGGATCCAAAATCATAAACAATTTAGCAAAAGACTAGTTGTGATTATAACTTTGAACATGTACTCAACTGAAGTTTATTAACCAATGTAAGAAAGAAGAGAAAGAGTGAAAATTATGACCTTTAAAACATTATCAGGTTGAAAGAAAGTACATTTATTCTTACATATAACAATCTTGTTTATTTTCACCATTCTGCTTAAATTTCCCTCAGTGGACAGACTGGCCCAAGCTAGACCAGTGTCTGATACAGGATTCCTAAGACACATACATCCACTGTAAATGGATAGGGAAAAATTAAGAAGACCAGTTGTACCTGAAGGCATAAATGTCTGTGCCCATACATAAATCATGGGTATATATAATATCATTCATAGCAAGTTTTGCATCCAGATAATGAAATTTTAGTTAGCAAGATCTTCCAAAGTTAGATATAAACTGTATTCCAATTGTAGATCATCTGCTGGTATCCAGATAGTAAAGATGATTTAGCATTATTTTAACCCATTAAAGGTAATAAACGTTGGGTCTATGCACATTTTCATCCTACCAAGGAATTTGCTTGAGATTCAGCGAAGATATTTCATCTCAGATATAAAAAAATACCTATGTAAAACTGTTATTAATTTAGAAAACATAAATTATTTTTAAATATAGAATACCTAATGACCAATTTTCCTCTTAAACCAGTCAGATGATAGAGTAGCTGATATTCTTGAGACTGGACTTTGTAAAGTGAAAGACAACAAAACTTTTTTTTTTTTTCATATTCCTTTATGAAACAAGTTATTTCTTTTGCCTGAAAGCCCTTAAAAAGTAAACCATTAATCACAACAGTATTGTTCATAATTTCGCATAAGTACAGCTGCAATTAATAAGATGCAAAATGAATAACTAATAATTCCCAAGTTTAAACAGGCTGTCTCCAAACATATATTTTAGGCCAAGAAAGAAGGGCCTGTCCTGCAAAATTTTAATTCCTCCAGTTTTTGCTGAGTGACAGCAAATTTACTGGAAACACTTGGATTAGTCTGTTTCTTATTTTGAAGAAATGTTGAAGGCCTTTATCCAACAATTGCAGTTAAAAACAATTATAAAAATAAATGTGTTTATTTTTCAATATTGGCACTATCATTCATATTTCTCATTCTCAGGAGCTTATTTACCTTTTAGTCCTCACTAACGACTTGAAAATGAACTTAATCACCACACCTGATAAAAATTAAAATAAGACAAAAAGCAAGTAACAGTAGTAATAAATTAAATAATAGTCATAATGTAAAATAAAAGTTGTTGATACTGTTTTAAAAAATAAAGAAAAATCATCAGTATAATCACAAGAATTAAAAAAATCATAATTTTCAAATCCAACGGTTTGTTTTATAATGAGTATCACCATCTGCTTGCCCCATGCCCCAAACATTTCACAGGTAAGTAAACACAGATTCTCCTTTTCCCTATTACTTTTCATTCTTTGGATTGTGTATGATAGCACAGCTTTTCTGTATTCTCTGCATTGAATGTACTTGCCATATCCAACATAGTAATTTCTCAGCAAATTAATTAAGGCTGAATAATTTGACATCTTTAAAAGAAAACAGTAGCAATAATCTTAAGAAAATCAGTTCCTTTTGTTTACATAGTAAAGGTTAAAAAGTTATTTGACACTGATCTTAGAATAGTCCTATAAGGAAGATCTTTCTGATAATATATAGATAGAAAGAATGGACATAGAGTGGCTGGAAGCTACAATTAGAAAAAAGTACAGAATTAACTGCAAAAATTAGAATAATATAATTATTGTTACTATGAAGTGCCATTTTTACTGGTAGCTGTTGTTTATGTAAAATAATTCTATAACTAATCATGTATTTAGCTAATCTAAATACGTCCACAGTAAGGCAATGAGCACATTATTAAACACAATTTTCTTTCTTGTGTAGAGGGAGACACACAAAAAACCCCCACCATAATGATGATTTCAGAGTTAATAGAGCTGTCACAATCTGCTAGATAAGAAGCTTGTTGCCAAGTTAGATTTTAATCTTCAGCAATAGTGTCTAGACATCATGTCAATTTCAGTTTACCATCTTAAACACTAAGACATATTCCTTCTCTTTTTGGATTGTTTTATACCTATGAAAATATGTTGCCATTTTAAAATACACAGAATAGTATAAAGCATTAAAAGTTAATTTTTAAGTCAAATACCAAAGCCCAATGAATGTTTCACTAATTTACATAAGCCATATTTTTAATTATCAATCACCTTGATTTAAGTCTGAAAAAGAAAATCAAAATTAAAACAATAAAGGAAGAATTGTAAGAGGAGACAAAAAGACATTCATATTCTCACTAAAAGGTTGAAATTCATAATGTTTGGACAATTTTAAATACAATTCTCTGATCTAGTAGTACATCCTTCTATTTCTCATTTTCTGCCAAAGGAAAATATGAAGTATATGGCTTTCATTTTTGCTCCTGCTGCTACTCCAACTGTCAGAATATCAGTAGGAAACAAATAGGGAAGTATAAGCTTTAAAGAAACACTATACACTATTATATAATTTTTAACAGAACAACGGAAAAGAAGGCAAAAAATCATGCATTCATTACTACTTTTCCTTGCCATTCATGAAAAATAATTCCAACTGTGTTTATATCTTTGGAGATCTTTTTCAAAACATTTTAAGCACTTTTTCTAAGATGCAGCAATGAAAAAAATAAATAAATACTTTTAGATTTGCTATTCAAAACAAGGTCTGAAAATACTGTTCTTTAAATTTTAAAATTAAAAGCTCCCGTTAG
Organism: Strix uralensis; assembly: GCF_047716275.1. Classification (NCBI taxonomy): domain Eukaryota; kingdom Metazoa; phylum Chordata; class Aves; order Strigiformes; family Strigidae; genus Strix; species Strix uralensis. The sequence continues at coordinate 24,860,130 of NC_133974.1, forward strand.
CATTTGTTAGAAACAAGACATTTATAAACTAACTCAGAATACACAAATCACGAGATAACAGCTCCAATTTAAATAAGGGCTGAGAATTTTACTTGTTAAATGAGCACATGAATTTTTTTTGCCTCAGAAATTCAAGCAGGAGAAATGTACTTAGTTTACCCTGGCTGACTGTTGTCTTACTTCCTACAGTCTTTAAAGAATAGGTTAATTTTATTAATTAACCCAACGTGCAAGTGTGGTTTGATAGAGCACAAGAAGGAAAGGGCTACATGAAGAAGTGGTTACATATCAAAAGTGCACATACGTTTATACAAACATGAATCCTAGGTAGTAATCTTGAGAGTTAGATCTCAGCTCTGCTATTATCATGTTGTACTTCAGGCAATTCAATTCAGGTCCTTGAAAATTACTTATTTAACAGCATAATTCCTCAAGAGATTTCTGACATTTTAATTCTTCTTACTTAAACTTCATGTAAAACATGAACAAAATATGACAAACTTTCAAACTTCAGAAAAGGTAGATATTAAAAAAAAAAATCTAAATGTCCCAACTCAAACATCATTGTTCAAGATACATTGAGGGAATTCATATGCCTTTGTAATGATGTCTTGGCCAGTGGAATATCCAGGAGATAACAGTAACAAAATAACAAAGTAGTGTTTGTCTTCATGACCTTAAACAAAAATTCAGTATGGGAAATCTATATCCTTATAACCAAACTAAGAAGTTCTAACTCAAATATTATTTTTGGCAAACATGCTGGGCAAAGCCTATATTTCATGCATTCTATAGCTATGAAACTAATATTAGAGATAGTTTCCTTCAGTACTGTCTGTCAACAGTAGCAGAAAGGTTCATAAGCACCTGTTTTCTCCGAGAAATGAAGTAGATTATTTCAGCTCATCGGTTTCTTGTTATTATGGCAAAATAGTCACAAGAGTACAAACTATTTCATTTAGAGGGTGACAGATCTTGGCATCACACTGTATTGTGCAACCAGGAAATTTAAGTGAATACTGGAAAGCCTCCAGAGGTACAGGGAGATGCCTAAATATTTATAGAAGTAAATGCCTTAGAAAAATATAACATATAAGTGGAATTAATTTGCTAGAAATACATACAATCTTAGAGTTCAACTACTGTTTAATGCTATTCAGATTAGAAAATTGAAAGGTCTGAGTCATACTGAGCCAAGTTACAAACTTTGATAAAGCTGGTATGTTACTGTACTAACGGAAGATCATAGTTATGGAAATGAACTTTTAGAGGAATAGCAAGCAGTAAGTCAGGATACAGTGTATCATTCCTTGGGCTAAGTTCAGATGCCCACACTCAAATATATTCTGTCATATAAAATGCCTTTGCATCCTGCCTGACTTCTAACTGCCTCTCCAGAGGAGATGGATTTTCCTGTGTCATGCTTGCTAGCCTTGCATGGACATCTTGAATACTTGAGCATCTCATACAGTAATAGACACCTAAGGATGGCCAAAGGAATTGTATCGCTTGTGTCCTGAAGTGTTTGATGTCATAAGAAGGACCCTGCTTCATACAGAAAACCTCTTAATTAAAATGTTATAGCATATAAACTCTCTCTATATATATTTATACATACAAGATTTTTTATGTACATAATGAAAATCAATGAACTATGGCTGAATGTATATCCCTAAAATAAAAGTGTAATAACATTGCGTAGACATTGCATTGTCGTAACACCAAGGTTTTATATAACTCTGGACAGTTTTTAGATAATGTTATCTACTACAAAGAAATGTAAATATATTGAGGTTAATTGTCTTCCGAAAAAAAAATGCAAATAAGTTTGCCCTGTGTTTAAATTATGAATAAGAACAAATTATGAATATGAAAATTTGGCATTCATATTTCCAGATTATCTAAAACTGATTTTGAAAGTTGAATTTTGCCCCAAGCTTTTCTTCCTACTGTGTTTTTAAAATATACAACTACATGGCTTGTTGGCCAAAGTGTTCTTTTGAAATAAGAAACAAATTGTTTTCTAAATAGTTCCCTGTATTACTCTAGTAAACCAAAATTCAAGGCTGAAATTCTAGCCCTGTTGAAATAAACAAAATACATGAAGATTTTCATGTTGAAATATCCTATCACTTCATCTAATACCTCAGTCTATTAAAAGCAAATTGTTTAAATTATTATCTCATAAGTAAGTTAGTTTTCAGAAGTTTGTCATACCTGTTGGTGTTTCATCTCACAAAACTACATTTTTTCAATAAATACTGTGGTAATATTCTAAATACAACAAAATTTAAGTAACCTTATATTCAACTACAGTGTATGTTTTAAAACCAGAAAATAAATGAAAACTTAAAGTAAAAAAAAAGAAACAATCTTGCTGTTTTGGAGAGATTTGAACTATCTACAATTTAGGAAGTAGTAAAAACGTTAGCATGTGACACCAAACTTTGTAATTTACTGTCCACAAATAACAAGGAAAGAAGCCATGAACTGCAGACCATGGGAAGTACCCATGTTCAAGTAGTTTATGAAGGACCATATCCCAAGAGAGGGACCCCACACTGGAGGACGGGAAAAGTGTAAGGAAGGAGTGGAAGAGAGGAGCTGTTAATGAACTGACTGCAGCCCGCATTCCCCACTCTGCTGCACCACTTGGTGGGGTAGGATGTAGAAGTGTCAGGCCTGAGAAAAAGCTTTTATCTTTGTTTCTCACTATCTTACTATATTTTTAATCGGCAATAAATTAATCTTCCCCAAACTGAGTCTATTTTGCCCATAAGGGTTACTGGTGAGCGATGTCCCTGTCCTTATCTTGATCCATGAAATTTTTGTCTTACTTTCTCTACCTGTCTGATGAGGAGGGGGAGTGAGAGAACAGCTTGGTGGGCACCTAGCAGCCAGCCAAGGTCAACCCACCACAGCTATATAGGAGAATTGTCTTAACGTTATAAACTGAAACATTAAAATTACTTTTAATAAAATTAGTTATTAGGGTATTTGGATTTAACTAGATTAAATATTAATATTCTATTAGTGATCATGGTGAGAAAACAAAATAATTTCTATCAAAAGCCGTAAGAATAATGATAGTGATGACAGCACATACAATTTGAGCCTTGTTCAGCAATGCTTCTCATAGTTTAAATTTCCAAACACAAAACCTAATTACATATTTAATCTTTTTGGTACCAAGCCTACCTCAGCTTTAATATCTAATCTCCCACATGTGAATGTACGTTCTCAAATCCTATATTTATGTTGAAAATGTCCCTCATATGTCAGTGATACTTAATATATTTATTTTCATCCTGTGCCATGAAATTCAACTGTGTTAAGAGAAAGTGGTAAATATGATTGACTTTAAGCATTACAGGCTTGATTCTTATATCTACCTTGATTTTACACCTTTGCATATGTAAGAACATGAGTAGAGCTATTCTTGACCCATATTGGTAAAAAATGATACTATAATCAGTGAAGATAATCTCAAGTCATTAGCCTCAAAACCATATAGCAATCTGCTCAAATATGCAGGTAGTAGTGCCCTGTAAGAACACACTGAGGCACAAGCCGTTATTTGGATCTAATTCAAATTATATATGGGTAAACAGAACAATTTCTGTCAGTTTGTTTAGGCATCATCTGTAATGAATTCTGTAAAAACTCCATTAAAATGTAAAAAGAATAGTAGAAAAGGGTGGCTGCAGTTTTCCCTCTGCAGTACTATATGACTTACTTTTAAATCAGTGTGTAAAGTATAAATAATTAACTTCAGAAAAACTATTTTCATTTTACTTAATAGCAAAATGTGTTCTCAATAAAAGAACAGAAAAAAAAGAAGAATGTGTTTACAGATTGATTTCAAAGACTCTTAGACCAGTTTTAAATAAACTAGCTTGCTTCCAAAGATGTGTGCTCAATGACTTTGTTGTTGAAATTCTTATTCATTTAGAAACATGAAGATATTGGCTCAAAACTTAAATACAATGTAAAACATTCTTTAGACAATCTGGGCAAGAAACTAAGTAAAGTACATTATAAGATATGAGAACAGTGCAAATTTGCCTTACATGTCAATGTAACCTGCAAAAAAACCATAGGTAGAGTTACAGGTTTACTTTTGCCTTTTTTAGTTAGTTAATGAAATAATGCTCTCATCTTCCTGCAATTTCTTCTTTTGCTTATATATTACTACACATAAGCCTTAAAGGCAAAGTATAATCACTGATCATTTTAGAAATATAGATTATCACATTAGTTCTGATTTTTAAATTTTATACAGTAATACATTTCCAAGCTTTATTATCATAATTTCCATGTGTTTATACAAGTGTAAAAACGCAATATATCATAAAATACTGTAGAATATCCCAAAGTATAAGCACAGTATGCATTTATAATATTTAGCATAAATTCTGACACTTGCATTACATTATTTTATCTCAGAGAGCTCCAGAATGAGACTTTGTAATGCAGTCGCAGGGGGCACTGATTTGGATAAAACATGTTCAAGTTCAGTCTTCACTAAAACTGATCTATCTTGAACAAAAATAACAGCATTGTATCAAAGAACCTGAGAAAACATAATAAAACTGTGTCCCAGCACTTCATAACAAAAGCAGAGCACAAAATATCCCTGAAGATTAGAATTATTTTTTAATAGTTGACCAAGTACAGGTATTCTTTATAACCTGAAATTAAAAAATAATTTGATCAATATAAATGAAAACAAATACATTGCAAAGTGTAATAAAAATTGTCCTTTGACATCTTCTATGTTTAATAATATATTGGTGGCCTTTTTTACATGAAGAACTTACAGCAGTATATGTAATATGCCCTTTGTTATCAGGCACATGATAGAATAGAATAGAATAGAATAGAATAGAATAGAATAGAATAGAATAGAATAGAATAGAATAGAATAGAATAGAATAGAATAGAATAGAATAGAATAGAATAGAATAGAATAGAATAGAAAATACCTCAGGAGGCAGGGACAGTTCAATTGCCTGACCATTCAGGGCTGACCAGAAGTCAAAGCATGTTATTAAGGGCATGGTCCAAATGCCTCTTAAACACTGACAGGCTTGCGGCATCGACCACCTCTCTAGGAAGTGTTTGACCACCCTCTCGGTAAAGAAATATTCTTAATGTCCAGTCTAAACCTCCCCTGGTTTAGCTTTGAACCAGTGTCCTATCACTGGATAGCAGGGAGAAGAGATCATCAGCTCTCTCTCCACATCCCCTCCTCAGAGAAGAATACTCTTAAATGATAAAAGGAATAATAACAGGTCTATGATGTGAAGTGTCCAATGCTCCTATGCAAGGGAATCAATAGAATTGCAGTACCTTAAAGCAGTACATATCTAAGAAAATACTCCAGGTACAATATCCTATGCCCCTTTAGAGTAAAATATGAAAGGGGAGAGACTCTAATAATTAGTGTCAGGAAGACAATATTTGTTTAATATTTTATCAGGTTACACAGGTTGTTTTATACTAAAACAATCTTAGTACTTTGCACTTTATATAACTTTTCTTTCCTCATTAAATATGTATTTTAAGTACAAATTAAACAATATGATTGCTTCAAGATGTAAAGGGTTGTCCTCCCCATATAAATGCTCTTTCTACAAAAATGGTTGAAGTGTTCTGTGAAACAAAGTGGAAAAGAGCAAACCAAAAGTTGTTTAGATATTCTAAAATGTACCTGGAGTACTATGCTCAGCTCTGGGGCCCCCAACACAAGAAGGAAATGGACCTGCTTGAGCAGGTCTGGAGGAGGGCCACAAAGATGATCAGGGGGCTGGAGCAGCTCCCTGATGAGGACAGGCTGAGAGAGTTGGGGTTGTTCAGCTTGGAGAAGAGAAGGCTCTGGGAAACCTTATAGAAGACTTCCAGTACTTAAATGGGGCCTACAGGAAAGATGGTGAGAGACTCTTTACCAGCAGGTGTAGTGACAGGACGAGGAGTAACAATTTTAAACTGAAAAAGGGTACATTTTAATTAGGTATAAGTAAGAAATTCTTTACTGTGAGGGTGGTGAGGCACTGGAAAAGGTTGCCCAGAGAAATGGTGTATGCCCCCTCCCTGGAAGTGTTCAAGGCTGGGTTGGACGGGGCTTTGAGCAACCTGGTCTAGTGGAAGGTGTGGAACTAGGTGATCTTTAAGGTCCCTTCCAACCCAAACCATCCTATGATCTATGGTTCTGTGATTCTGATGTTTCACTCACATGCTATCAATTACAAATAATCTTTCACTTATTTATTTCCCTGTCACAAAATATTTTTCCTTGAAATACAAAGAATTTTAGTAATACTTCAGTTACCTTAAATCACAAAACTTTACAAAACCAAATTAAAAGCAAATTTATCAAGTCAGATGTACCGTAATATACCTCAAAATCCAATCAAAGCCATCTGAAAAACTCTATGCCATGCAATCATATAGCAACAAGTTTTGTACTACTCTGTGTGACATTAGGCAAAATTTCAGTGATTAAATTTTTATCTGCTCCTCCCCAGTTGCTGAAAAAAATGTAGACAATTTAAACAATCATGCTGGCCTGTGGCAAAACTAGAAGGAAGATCTATCTGCTTGAGCTTGATTCCATGGGATCTGCAAATTTTCCTTTAGGAATTTAGTGAGATGATGAAAGGAAATTTTGTTACAGCATTGGGCTTCCCACCTTCTTCTAATTATGCAACATCTCACAGTTCTTTTCTGACAGAAATCTGACATGGAGAGCAACAAGAACAATGACCCAGTTTCCTGCTCTGCTCAGGATGCACCATAATCACACCTTTTGACAAAAATGGTGTAAATTATTAGAGGCCTGTTAAAACATGTAACTGTAGATGAAAAGGCGTAAAGTAGTCATGAATCAAACCCATTGTGGGCATGTAATTGGATATCAGGTGTGAATGGTCAAGCCTTGAAAAACACACCCCTGCTCGTGTTACTGATTTGTTATTAATTTGAGCTGATTTTAGTGATTTTTGGTGATTTGGATTTAAATAAGGAATGATTTAGAGTAACCATACAACCAGTTATGCTGCTACAAAGTCCTTTGTAAAGTCTCAGGCTAAGGCCATGTAGGCTGGTAATAATCATTAACCAGATTTCTATTCAAAGAATAAGACTCATAATGAGGTACCATTGTTAGACTGTTTGGTAAGGATGACTTATTGCCCTGTAGACCAGGTGTTCTAAAAGCTGCATTGTGAAAGGGCCTCGAAGTATGTTAAAATTGCAATGTGAGCCAAAGTCCTTAAGTCAAGGGCATTGGAGGGTCTTTCTTTTAGGTCAGTAGTTCATGGTGGTCGCAAAAACAGCCCCCTGACCCATTTCAGGACTCGAGTGCATATGACCGGAAAGGGGTGGGAACAAGAAAATGAGTTATGGGAATTATCATGTTTATGTATGAGAACTTGATTAATATGTATCACTGTATCCGATATAATCAGCATGCTACACGAGTTAGGTGTGAGCTGTGGGTGAGACAACTGCCCTATGCACCAGCCGTTAATAAAGGAGTGTCTGCTTATCTACATCACACTGGTGTCGGTAAGTTCTTTTATCCCGTTTTGGTGACCCTCATACCCATTGAGATCTAACTATGTTCCCTTGCCCATACTGCCTCAGTACTCACTTGAGATATGTACACTGAGTGTATTATTAAATGCAGCAGATTGCCAGATGCACATAGCAGAAAGCAATTTTGGCCTTCAGAATGCAATAAATTTTTTTCACCAAACACAATAGTTTTACCTGCTGTTACATACATAAAAACATATAGTCCATATACACAAACATATAATCAAATAATGCATACAGACAAATATGTATAAAGGTTCATTAGGTTTTGGGGGGTGTTTGTTTTTTACAGTGTAGCGATCATTCAAAAATATTTTACTGTTGAACATGGACTCCTGGAAGATAATTTCAGAGAAATAAATACTGGCTATCATCCTTTAACTGAGAAGTACAAAAGCTTACAGTCATTTAATATGTTCTGTGAGATAAACAAATATCATGAAACCAGTCATTTATTTATACTGTGGATGTTTTCTCATGCATATAATAATTTTAAAGACATCTACATATTAATAAGTCTCAATACATCCAACCATCACTCAAATGCCAAGTCAGTCACCTAGAAACACTCTCCATTATAGCTGACTTCACTGTTCCACCTCTGGTCCCCTACTAGCTTGTAACCATGTAGCCCTGTGTCCTGGTTTCGACCAGGATGGAGTCAACTTTCATTGGAGCATTTCATACCATGTGATGTCATGCCCAGGGATTTAGGTGGGCGGCTCTCTCGGGCAGGCTCTCGCTCAGGCTTGGGCTCGCGCCATTTGCTCGTCGGGTCGTGTTGTTACTGTGGGCGGGCGGTCGCCGCACTCAGTAAGCCACTGCTGCATTTTACCCGTTTCTTTTTGGACTCACTATTGTTACTGTTGTTCTCTTGTTATATTTAGTAAATTCTTTCTTTTTATTCAACCTATGAATTGTCTTCTTTTTGTCCCTCCCCTATTTCACCGGGGAGGGGGGGAAGGTGAACGGCCGGCCATGTGGCGTCTGGCTGCCAGCTGAGTTCAAACCTCCATACCCTGTAATGCAGTATCACCATTCATAGTAACAGGCTGCTTTGGGTTTGTGTGTGGTGGGGTTTTGGTAGCAGGCGAAGGGCTACAGAAGTGGCTCCTGTGAGAAGCTTCTTGAAGCTCCCCCAGCTCCAAGTCGATCCTGTCTTTGGCCAAGGCTGAGCCAATTAGCAATGGTGGCTGCACCTCTGTGATAATATATTTAAGAAGGGGAACTTGAGAGGAAGACAACTTGTGAGGGAAATACCTATGCAAGCACTGAGGTCAGTGCAAAAAAGGAGGAGGAGGAGGGGAGGTGTGCCAGAGCAGAGAATCCCCTACAGCCCATAGTCAGAGGGCAGGCTGTGCCCCTGCAGTCCATGAAGGTCCACAATTGAGCAGATGCCCACCTAAAGCCTGAGGAGGACCCTGTGGTGGGGCAGGTTGAGCACCTGAAGAAGGCCAGGACTGAGGGAAGCCCACACTGGAGCAGGTTGTTGCTGGGAAGACTGCAGCCTGTGGGAGGGACCCATGCTGGAGCAGTTCTTGAAGAGCTGCAGTCTGTGGGAAGTTCATGGAGGACTGTCTCCTGTGAGAGGGATCTCTATGCTAGAGCAGGGTAAGAGTGTGAGGAGTCCTCCCTCTGTGGAGGAAGGAGCGGCAGAAACAACAGGTGGTGAACTGACCGTAACAACCATCCCCTGCCCCCCTATGCCACTTGAGGGCAGGAGGTAGAGAAATCGAGAGACTGGGAAGAAGTTAGTGGTGGTGTGAAGGTGTTTTAAGATGTGGTAATACTTTTCACTGTCCTACTCTGTTTGTTAAGTGTTGCTGTTGTTTGAATTAAATTGATGTTCTTTTACTTCCCCTAATGAGTCTGTCTTTTGCCCGTGACCATAATGGGTGAATCATCCCTCTCGGTCCTTGTCTCCATTCCCAAGCCTTTTGTTTTATTTTCTCCTCCCCATCCCTGAGGGGGAAGGAGTGAGTGAGTGTCTGCATGTTGCTCAGTTGCCCTTTGGCCTTAAACCAGGACACAGGCCACAACCTTTGTACTCAGGATTGGTGTTTTCCAGGTTTGCCCTGTCTGAACTTTTCTTGGTAGAGCTGCAGCTGTGTTTTACTTCATTTCTCTTACTGAACAGGTCTTTATGGCTAGTTTACTTTTGTTTATCTTTGCATAGTACAACCATAGTTTTATACAGATAGCCATAACAAGTAGTTGTTCTGTTAGAATGAGATATTTACAACTTTTATAAAATTATGTAGGATAAGAGAATGTGGGTTTGGTATAACTGCAGAGGCCTTGAGAAATGGAGAGACAGGATGTGCTCTATGGGGGCAGACAGCATGGGATGATAACAAATGAGGTACAGGCTTGGCACTGGAGATCCCATAGCTATAAACAACTCACCATAGGTCAAGAAATGTAGATATGGAGCTGGACAAAATTGGCTTTAGGGGTAACAAAGAGAGAAAAAAAACACTATCAAATATACATAGAGCATATTGTATATCATAAATTTGGATGCAATGTGATCTGTAGCTGCAGATCAATAAAGAAAGATAATGGTGTAAAAATGTGTTAGAAAATATATAAAAATGACCCAAAGTGGGTCTTAGGGGACCAAGAAGAAAGCAGCAACATCATCATCATATTCATGCCAATGAAAGACTTCAGAAGCTGATGACTTACGGTGTTAACTTCTCCAGCATTCTAAAACTACTGATTTTAAGACCCAGAGGAGCAATGGAACGGTGATCATAACCCCAAGAGACAGGAACTAAGAACTATGTTACAATTTTAATAGTGTTATAGCTATTGTTATTATTATTACTACTGAGACTTCTGTACAAAAGTACTCTAACTGCACTATCATTCTTTCTTTTTCTAAAAATTAGATGTGGACTAATAATGTTTCTTAAATTAAACTGTTAAGATTTCCATTATACTAACAATTAATTCTTGGCTTTACTTGTATGTATTGTGACATTCCTCTTTGCCTATGAACAAGATTCATTTTTTGAAATTGATTTTTATTTCATTTTGCTGAGTTATCATTCTGCAATCAGGATTCCTAAAAATAACAGTAGATTCAGCTTTAGCAGATTAAATTATACTGCACTTCTCTAATATATATTGCTCAAACTTTATTTTCATTTCCATGGTACCATGATTAATGGTGATGACTATTTGCATTTCTATAGCAGAAGGAGCTTACAATCAACTAGAAATATCAATATTTGTAACATCTTGGTACAATTTTTATCATAAGAAACCCTGTTGTCTACATATTCAAAACAGAGTTACAAAGCTTATTCTTTGATCTGATGTGAGAAGCTGTAAACAGGCCTTCGTCTCCAAAACTTGTGTTTCATTTAGTCACAAAACTGTTTTTCCTCTTTCCTGTGTCTTAACAAAGACACAGCTAGGTGTACCTTTTAAAAAGCTTAATTAAAACTGGATATAAATATGTTCATGTTCTTTATAATTATACAGCTTAAGTCTCCATGGCACTGTAGAATTGCACAAACATGCATATCAGAACATGATCTATTGCATTTTGAGAATAAGAGGAGTTTTAGCCAGTAACATCATGGCTAGCTATGCCACCCTTGAAAACACTTAGAAACAGAAATGAACCTTCAGTATCTGATCTTTCCATTTAAAACATACTATCTGAAAATATTAATTTCTTCACTATAAGTATGCACTACTCAAATTTCTTTTTTATTTGCATGTGTAGACACATACACATAAACTTATTCCGTATTCAAGATCCTTGATCTATCTGTATAATTTATCACTTGGATTTCAGAATGCATGAATAGTTGAAAGAAATATATGGAATAAAAGTAAAGATTTATATTTTAGTGTACCTTGTGAAGTAGCTCTTTATAATAAAAAATGCCATACATACCTATATTATAAACCTACACTGTTTACGTCTCAGCAAGCAAATTTTGCATTCATCATGAGCTGATAATAAAATTCCTGACCAAATATTATCTAGTGTCACCTATCAGGATGGCTGACTTATTCTAATAGAATTCTCCTGTTTTTCTGGATGTTGAAAGTATAAATCAACAAAAATTCTACTATATTCAAAACAAAATCTGAACTCATGTTTTACTGTCTCTTTGGATTTTGTTAGTATATATTTCCTTTGCACTTATTAAAAGGCTTATCACTACCTTCCCTTTGGATCCTAAGCCAGGATATTCTTATTTTATTTCTTTTAATAATAAGTCTACTTATTTCTTATTTCTAAACACTTTAGGCATTTAAAAACGTACTTGTATCATGTGACAAACAACTATTCTAAAAAAAATCAACATTTCTAAAAGGCCTTTTGGCTAATCTATTTATCAGATCTTCAGTTTTCTTTCTTCTTCTCTTTCCCTGTACCTCCCATGTGTGCAATGTTCATGAAACCAAATTATTGGTGTTACCAAGTGTAAACAGCTATTAGTGAATACAGCTAGATGTGAAATACAATTTTGCTATGAAGATATTAACTAAAAAGTTTAAATTATCAGAACATCATTTGTGTTTTAAGCCTAGCTGGAGATCAAGTGTGCCTTTTTTGGTTTCAGTCACAATAGATGTCAGATGTGAAATAGTCCAATTCTATGCAGAGTCAGCTATCTAATAACTGATTACTAACTACTGATTATTCAATAAAAAAACCCCCTAAATTTACGACTGTTCATGGGATTTGTTAATCCAACACATGCAATTATTTTTATAACTCCATAGTTTTAATGTCTGCCTTTTTATATTTACTTAGCTTTTCAAAACCCTTACCATTCTCTACACAGCTCCCCAAATTTCATTTTGTCATGACAGCTTTCTTGAGAAAAGTTGTATTTGAAAAATGTAAAACTGATGTTAAATATTTTGAATTTAATGTCACTCTCCATAAAGAAGAGACCATATTTGTTAATTATGCAGATGATTAATTTAAAGTTTTAGATTTCTTTACAATTTTCAGTCAACAGAACTGAAGTATTTCTAACAATAGGCAGACTTGACTAAACGGTTAGGCCAGGATCACAAAATAACTGTAGACTTGAGAGGTTACCATGAAGAACAAAAGATTATGAAAGGCACTACCTTTATACATCCTTAATATTGCCTAATAATCAGAGAAATGAGCTGGTTGCCTTTCCTAAGTCCGTGCTACATCACAGCAGTCACATCATAATTTGAGCAGATTCACACAGGGCATAAAACGGAGTACTCTCCCCTGAGCATGATACTTCTGGTGTGGTAAAGTTTATGGTTAGATTTATTTAAGAAATAACTTGTTGAGAATGAAGTCATATATCTAGCCATCTGTAAGAAAAAGACTTTTTTTCAAAGGCAATACTATTTCCCTTCCCCCTCAACAGCAGAAACCTCTATCAAGGAACTGCAATAAGGATGCTGAGGGAAAAGAAAAACCTAGTAAAACAACACAGACATGGATTACTTGTCTCAAGTATCTCTAGCTATTAGCTGCTAACCTCTCTTTTTGTGGTGGTTGTTTTTTGGTTTTATTATAATACATATTCATGTTAATGATACAGGCAACTCCAAGAAACCCTTTTTGTACTACCTAGTTAGCTGGTGATGGGTCTTGGATACCTTCATGCAATCAATAGCTATAGGCTTAATACTAAGTATCAGCTTTACAGACTTCTATAATTTCCCACTGTTTGATGAATGTATGGATGTCATAATGGCTGCCAGACAGAATGACAGTCATCTGGAACACAGACTTATCTTAAGGTCATGGTAACTCTGGCAGAGTGCAGGGTATCTACAGCAGAAGGATACAAAGCAAGGAACTCATTGCAAGTTTTGGTTGCTATTGCTTTGACTGTCAGTTTTCATGTGAGGATTGACTCCTCCTCTATGATATCTTAATATTGGACCTGAATTAATTAGATGATTTATTGAAACATGCAGTTCTGTGAAAATAAAAGAATCTTCCTCAAGAGCATGGAAAACTGAGAGCCTCAAGAGCTATGTTGAAACTTAGACACAGCCTTAAGAAGATAACTCAGGGGAGTTTAAAAATACAGTGTAGGAAGGATCTGGACAGTCTCATAGATATTTAAAGAATAAAAAACTACACCAAAACCAAGCTAAGATTCTGGAATCCTCTACACACTTTAGAAAGGGCTATAAGATCAAATCCTCCGAGATGAAGGTTCCTCTTTTCCTATAACCAACTGCCCGCACACACTCCTTGAATGAATTGACTCTAGAAGAAAGTGAAAATGCATCCTGTGAAATTTCATGACCATAATGATGAGGGTGCTGCAATTAAAGGAACTGTAACTTGCCTGCTGAAGAAGTTTTTGAAAGGCTTGAGTGAAGATGCTTCTAAAGTCTCTGAAGGTTTATAGAGCATCATCAGTGTTTATGTGAGGCCTGAACAGACAGGCTGAGCTTTACTCTTGTGATTAAGTGAGACATAAATCAGAGAATTAAAACCAGTAGGTTGGAATCTGTTCAAGGAAGAAAAGACATCATTGCTAAAGAATCAGAAGTTGCTCCATTATGTCTTATGTTGGAGTGACATCTGACTTATGAAGGTCCCACTGTGCTTAAACATAAATTGCATTTTATTGGATGATGAAAAGGTTTTTTCCTTGTAGATTTCAATACCAATCAATCAATGAGATAAGAAAAATTTACTTTATCCTGCATATGAGATAACTGTCAATCATAGTTAACACCTTCATAAAGCAAAAGGAAGGATTTTGAATTGACAGTGATCCTTAACTGGATCAAAAAGGACATGATAATAAAGGACTGGTTTTATCACAGCATACTCCTTTGACACATGCATCAGTTGCCATCTCTGAACAGTCGAAACAACACTGTCTAATATCACTGCTTGAACTTGAAACTATAAATAGAAGATTTTTAAGTTTAATATGGCTTATCAACTACCCTTTCCCTTCAGCACCTGAGAACAGTCACCATAGAAATTGTTGCCTTTGTGATGCACAGGAAGTTGCCAGGATTGAATGAGAGCCTGTCTTAACCTAACTGGACTCTTAAATAAAGAACTCTGAAAAAATCATGGGTCATATACTGTCGTGCATCAATAAAGGAATTGCATCATGAACTCACTAGTCACTAGTTCCAGTGCAAAGACATTTTATGCAATTTCTCTTCAAGATGTTAGGCCAGTCTGGGTTTGAATGGAAAGGACAGTCAGAAGTTAAGGGAAGAGTTGTAGAGAATGACTGCAACAGCCAGCTATACATTGAGGGCTTCTGTCAGGCCATTTGTTTACAAGAAAAAGGGCTGCTTGTTCTCTCTTTCCCTCTTTAGGTAACTCATAGTTTTTAGTCTGAAGTTTACAGCTGTGGCCAAGTAACTGTTAGATCCTTGCCATATTAAGCACCAGGAAACAGGATAAAGAGGAGAAGGAGTTCAAATGTCATCATCATATGACTAGAAATGACTGTGACTATGGAACAAGTAGACAAAATGAAAAATAGCAAGTGACTAAGATTTAAGGAAGGCAAGACTGAAATACCTGACCTAAGAAGAGTGGTGTCTAACATCTTTCTTTAAAACTGCTTTGGTATCTGAGGCCCAAAGTATTCCTATTTTTATAAAGAGCTTCAAATACGATCTAGGAAAATACAGATTTGTAAAACCATTATCCAGTGCTGGCCAAATTAGTAAAAAACTGAATTAGTGAATAGTGATGGCGTGTCTGGGAAAAGTCACTATAGTTTTTGTAAAAAAATGTTCTTCAGTAAAATTGTGGAGTTATTGGAAGAGTAATTACACTGTCTCCCCAAAGGTGACTCACTTGATATTGTCTGTGTGGACCTTCCATTGGCTTTTGTCAAAGTCTTTCACTGACTTCAGGGAGAAATTAGGTAGCCATGGCACAAAAGGTCTTTCACAGACAAAAATTTTGTTAAAACAAACAGAAACTAGAAATAGAAGTAAACTGTTAGTTCCAGCACTGACAGAAAGTCACCAGCAGAGTTCTGGAATGAGCTGTGCTGTCAAGCACATTCACAGACAAACTGGATAATGGTCATATCAGTAGAGTGAGAAAGTTTATTTATGACAGAGATCTCTTTCAAAAGAGTAAAGACAAGGGTTTACTGTGATAAAATGGAGAAAGATAACATGAAGTGATTGGCAGATTAAATTTATGTAGATAAATATTAAATCATGCACAAGGCAAAAATAATTCAAACTTCACACATAAAATGATGTGCTCTGAACAGATAAATAAGGGTAACACTGGCATCATGAAAGATAAAGTCACAAAAATTTAATCTGAGTACTTAGTACAGTCAGAAAGTAAAATAAACATTAAGAATTAAAAGGGAAGCAAATGAAAATAAAATAGAGAATATAATTTTGCTACTGTATAAAATCTCATCCTGAATACTTCATGCAGCTTTGTTCCTCCAATCTAAAAAAATATAAAAGATGCAATAGAACAGCTACAGATCTTGTCTTTAGTAAGGATTTTGATATTAGTAAAGCTCATCACCGTATGTCAGCTTCCTAGGCAACCCTGGAAAACACTGCCTAACTTAAAATGTTATGGGATAAGGTCACCTGTTTGGACAGTATGAGTAGCTAGTGTTTTCAACTTTAGATTTGAAAGATGAATAAAGACTTACAGAATCCTTTCATAGGCTTTTTTTTTAAAACAAGCTCTATGTTGAAATTGCAAGTCTGTTTAAGCTTCTACAGTGTGAAGGACTGTAAGTACACTGGTAGACAAGTTTAGAAAGCAAAGTGATCTTGAAGAATTGGAGAGGTTGTCTTAAAACAAAACAAAACAAAAACCAAACAAAAAACCAGAAAAGTGTCATTACATATAACATTACATTTAGAAAGGTGTAATGTACTGCTCACAGAATCACAGGATCACAGAATCATTTATGTTGGAAAAGACCTTGAAGATCATCCAGTCCAACCATTAACCTAACATTGATAGTTCCCAACTACACCGTATCTCTAAGCGCTATGTCGACCCAATTCTTAAACACCTCCAGGGATGGGGACTCCATCACCTCCCTGGGCAGCCCATGCCAACGCCTAACAACCTGTTCTGTAAAGAAATGCTTCCTAATATCTAGTCTAAACCTTCCCTGGTGCAACTTGAGGCCATTACCTCTTGTCTTATCGCTCATTACTTGGTTAAAGAGACTCATCCCCAGCTCTCTGCAACCTCCTTTCAGGTAGTTGTAGAGGGTGATGAGGTCTCCCCTCAGCCTCCTCTTCTCCAGACTAAACAACCCCAGTTCCCTCAGCCGCTCCTCGTACGACATGTGCTCCAGACCCTTCACCAGCTTTCTTGCCCTTCTCTGGACACGCTCGAGTAATTCAATGTCCTTTTTGTAGTGAGGGGCCCAAAACTGAACACAGTAATCAAGGTGCAGCCTCACCAGTGCCGAGTACAGGGGCAAGATCACTTTCCTGTCCCTGCTGGCCACGCTATTTCTGATACAAAGTTGGCCTTAGCCCATCACTCCATCCTGTCCAGGTCTCTCTGCAGAGCCTCCCTACCCTCGAGCAGATCAACACTCCCACCCAACTTGGTGTCATCTGCAAACTTACTGAGGGTGCAGTCGATCCCCTTGTCTAGATCATCAATAAAGATATTAAACAGGAGTGGCCCCAAAACTGAGCCCTGGGGGACACCACTCGTGACCGGCCGCCAACTGGATTTAACTCCATTCACCACAACTCTTTGGGCCCGGCCATCCAGCCAGTTTTTTACCCAGCAAAGTGTGTTATCATCCAAACCTCCGGCAGCCAGTTTTGCCAGGAGAATGCTGTGGGAAAAAGAAAGTCCTTACTAAATTCAAGGTAAACTACATCCACAGCTTTTCCCTCATCCAGTAAGCAGGTTGCCCTGTCGTAGAAGGAGATCAGGTTTGTCAGGCAGGACCTGCCTTTCATAAACCCATGCTGACTGGGCCTGATCATCTGGTTGTCCCGCATGTGTTGTGTGATGGTACTCAGGATGAGCTGCTCCATCAGTTTCCTGGGCACCGAAGTCAAGCTGACAGGCCTGTAATTTCCCGGATCATCCTTCCAATCCTTCTTATAGATGAGCGTCACATTGGACAATTTCCAATCTGTCGGGACTTCCCTGGTCAGACAGGACTGCTGGAAAATGATGGAAAGTGGCTTGGCGAGCACCCCAGCCAGCTCCTTCAGCACCCTCGGGTGTATCCCATCCAGTCCCATAAACTTGTGTATGTCTATGTGATGCAGTAGGTCACTGATTATCTCCTCCTGGATTGCAGGGGGGTCGTTCTTCCAGTCTCTGTCTTCTGGCTGAGGAGGCTGGATTCCCTTAATACAACTAGTCTTGTTATTAAAGACTGAGGCAAAGAAGGTATTAAGGACTGACTGAGTGACAGTCAGGTAACAGCTCTTTAGAAGAGGATCTGGATGTCATAATAGAGCATAAGCTGAACACAGATCATCAGTCACCTCTCTGATAAAGTCAGACATCATAGAAAAGCATGCATAGTAGCCTGCAACAACAGACGGGGAGACATTTTTTCTCTTTAATGAACATATATGAGACCTCAACTGCAAAGCTGTGTCAATTTTTGACCTGAATCTTCAAGAAAGGTATCAACCAACTAGGGATTTTTCTGTAAAAAAAATTAATATTTATAGTTGATACTATTTAGTTCTCAGAAATACAATTGAAGGAAAAGTATGAATCATTTAAGTATTCAGCTTGGGTTTTGAACTATAGCAAGATAGGGTACATTGTTTATTCTGTGTAATATATCTAGTCATAAAGAGAAAACACCAAAATTAATATAACGATGAAAGGTTTGTGAGGTGGGGTGAGGTGGATGTTTGCGCGAGTCAGCAAAGAATTGATTCTGTTCATCATCCCACAAATTTGTGTGGAAGTTCCATTCCACTGTTATCTTAAAGATGGCACATTGTTTTGGATGCAAATTCAATGCAGCATTCTCCATTTCTCTGAGGGCAGTGAAGTGACCAACTTAGATAGTGTGACTGAAAGTGTGAATTTTAGTCACACCTATTCTATTTCCAGTGGAGCAATGTAGAACAAAGCACTAACTGCAGGTCTGCAGTCAAGAT
Source organism: Strix uralensis (assembly GCF_047716275.1). NCBI lineage: Eukaryota > Metazoa > Chordata > Aves > Strigiformes > Strigidae > Strix > Strix uralensis. The sequence continues at coordinate 24,878,841 of NC_133974.1, forward strand.
TTTGCCTTTAATACTGTAACTTTTTCTGCTTTGTAGTACATAAAGTTTTAAAGGCAAATTAAGTTTAATTGCAATGAGGCCGCAACAGATACGGGAAAAAAAAAAAAAAGAGCAAGGCCAAATCAGCCTTGAAATGTACTTGATGAATTTCTGTGATGAAGTGACTGGCCTGGCAGATGAGGGAAGAGCAGATACTGTGTACCTGAACTTCAGTAAGGCCTTTGACCTGTGAAGAATGAGACTGAGTACGACAAGGTAGCATGGCTGTAATGTCAGCAATGCAATGTTGTTGGACTGAAATGACACATCTGTAAAATTTATTTTGGAAGGATTTTTGTCCTTTTCAATATTGAACAGCTTGGCTAGCAGATATGTGTTGAAAAATGACAGATCTCAGGAAATGTAGAAGTATCATACAGAGCTGAAATCTGGCAGATAATGAGATTTGTAGGTTTTGTTTCATAGCTACAAGTAACCAGGAAACTGAGCACAAATCAGTTTCAGATTGTGTTATTTTATTATTTTTTTTTTTTTACATTTCAGCATTTCTGCTCTGCAAAACATCTACAAACTCCCTTAATGGCTATGTCCTATATACTGAATATGAAAGGTAAAAAGCTAAGACATTAATAGGAAAACTTTGGCAAAGGTAAAGAGTTTGTGCATACAGCAATCTCTATCATTTATTAAAAAAATAAAATAAAATTGGAGCCAGACAAAAGCACTTATGTTCAAAGCTGGAGAGTCTTAAAAGCAAACTAAAATATGTCAAGTTTAACTCTGAAAAAATAGGTATATGATTTTTACCAAGCACCTATGGATCTTGGTAAATATGTAGCCTTTGTGTCTTTTTAAAATCTGAACAAATAAAGAATAAAGCAACTATAAACATGTATATGTCATCAGTAAAAGCAAATAACTGTTTACTCATTAAATCTCACTAAAAAGACACTAGTAGGAAAACAAAGAGCAGAAATACAGGAGATTGTTAATGTTGAGTTATTTTTGTTTTGGTTCCACTACCACTGCCATTTCTGTTTGGTTTCCACTACCGCTTGCTTTACCCAAGAGTTAGCTTGTGTCTAAAGGAAGGACTTAACACCTGTCAATAACATGCCCAAGATCTTCTTATTGTGCAGCTTTCTTTTGCTTGTTCTTAAGAAACATAAACTGTCAGGAAGATTGAGTGAAATGAAAAAAATATGCTTGACACTAATTAAAAGTTCAACATTTGCTTTTGTATCACAGGAAATGGCATTTTTACATGTAATATTTTTTTCAAGAAACATTTCAAAATGCAGATGTGATATAATAAAGATTCATTGTGCTTATATTCCTGCCCATTAATCACTTTTTAAAAGAAAAATGTAAGGTTCTTTATGAATTACAAATCTAGATAACAATACTAAAAAATAAATACATTTGAGACTAACCTAATGTTATGAATTCTAAATGTGGATCTCTAATGTAATTTCCAAACTATTTTATTCTCTCTTTATCACTATCAGTGTCTATTTGGTAGACATTTTTATTAGCTAAATAAAAAAATGCTTGAATTACATCTATCGATATACTGAGCCTCCATAAAAAGGTTATAGTTAAGTTTAGAGAGCTAGATTTATTCTAATGATTTCAATAAAAGCTTTACTAACATATTAATTCTTTAGGGATTTTGCATATTGCTTTGTATTAAAAATATATTTGAATCTGGTGACCATCTGGCAGCTCTACAAAAGATTAATTTTTTCATTTTGATACTAATGCTCAGGGTTTTTTATTTAAATTAAACATTTTTTCTAAAGAAGAAACATTACAGCAATATATATCAAGAGAACAAAAGTGTGAAACAATAACATAAACCATTTCTTATTTTTCCAATATATTCTGTTATGATCTAGAAGATCGCAGTGCAAGCATTATCAATTTTGTTTCTGTTACTACTAACTCTCCATTGTTATAAAACACTATTCAGAAGTGCTACTATCAGAACATTTTTTGTAGAATTTTCTCTGTCTCTGTGTTTCTGTACAGAATAGCACTTCTCGCTTTTTATTAAAAACATTTTTCATTCTGTGATTGCAAAGATAATCTAAAAATGTGAACTAAGGGCAAATATGAATATGCAGAAAGTCTCAGAAAATGGCTTGTGGTGATTAATTCTGACCATTAGGTCTCATCAGGGACCTTTGGACTGTGATATTAGCATTTTCCCACAGCATCAAAATGTTGTACTTTTGTTAGAGAAATCAATGTTCTGAATGACAATAATAGCCATTATCTTTCTTCTGTCTCCTTGTTTCATTGTATCTGATTCAAACCATACCACTCTATATCTGTCAATAGAAGGTAAATTCAGTGAACTACAAAGCATATATAGACTGATCAGTTTTATGCCTCAGGTGGAGGCACTAGTATTCAGCTTACAACCAGGAAGCAGGAATTTAAGATTTCCTCAGGCCTTTAGAATTTAGAAGATTAATTTGTGAAACTAACTGCAAGTTCTCTGAATTCTAATGCATGTAGAGCAGTAGGGAGAAAAAAAAAATCTGTATCATTTTGACAGTTTTGAGCTGCTAACACCCATAGATCTCTATAGACAACACAGTAATAATAATAATAATATTAATATAGAATCATCTAAGTGTTTTATTCAAGAAGAATAAGGAGGAAGGTAATTTCTTGAAAGTGAAGTGCTAAGGCTTGGACAACAGGCCCAAGCCAGAGTTGACCTATAGATGAATCCTGTATATTTTATAACTGATAACCATTGTGCTAGTAGGTATTGTACTAAGTTATAACAACCCACTTATGCTGATGTAAAAAGTGCTAAAGCATTGAAATACTGCAGCCTGAACAACAGGCCCCAAGCTGAAGCTGTTAACTTAGCATGTAGTCATTAATAAAATATGTAAACTCACTAGTGAAAGACAAAATATAATCAGTAGTGAGGAGAGAACATATCCAACTTCCCTTGTTGAGCCTTGTTCAAGGATGAGAACCCAAGTGTTTGGCCTTGTTAGAAACTCCCTTCGTTCCCCCCCCGCGCCCTGGCCAAGCTTTGGGTGGAATCCAACAGGAGGATGAAACCAGAAATTTTCCACTCAAAACAAAGGTGCCAGCTATTCTGGCTTGTCGATCTCTGGTATATAAGGCTGGGCCCGTTTGCAGCGACTTTGGAAGCCTCACCTATGGGTGGTCACACCGCGTAGGATTTCCCACTTGCCGGGACAGGCTCTCCAAATCCTCGCTGCAACCGGGGCTCCCCAGCGACTGCGGATCTGGATGATGATGATGATAATATATGCAAGTGGTGAGGTATTTCTCTTAATCACTATTCTCTCTCTCGTGTAGTAATGATTTGATGCATTACCCTGTATTTTCCTGTTTGTTGCTTTAAGTGCACTATTCTGCTTTTTTTCTTACTGCATGTTTTCTGTATTACGCTGTTACATTACTTGGTTATCACCAGTAAAGTACACCTACTCTTTTCACTCTGGTGTCCGAGTTTAATTGGTATCCTTAATCAGCAAAACAGAAGGTGAACTAAATGAATTATATTTCAAAGTGACATGTAGCTATTCATGATAAAAGAATATGCTGGAAGAACACTACAAGGGTCAAAAAATACTATGTGAGTCTTTGATCACCATATGATGAAACTGTCCAATAGTGAACTGAAAATACAAGTTGAAGACAATAATTAAATATTTAAATCATTTCTCTAGATATTACTTATGTCTATTAAAGCTGTCATATAATTTTGAAAAGAACCTGACCTTATAATTCTTTGGGTTTTGGAAGATAATATCAATTAAATATTATTATAATGGCTTTCTAGAAAACAATAAAAAAGGATCTTAAAGATACTATTGATTTTTAAATGCTCATATCTTAGCTGTTTGAACAAGGAGACCAGGCACATTAAAGTCCAAATTCTAGTGACAAATCCAGCTTACTGAGGTATTTACAGGTAAGCATTCAAATTCCCGTATAATGCCATATTTTTATTGTAAAGCATTTTTAAAAACTTGTATAAAATACTTTTTGGTCCTTATTTTGTAAAATTCTGTTTGTATATTCAAATACCTGTAGGAATCATAATCAACATTGTATAGGGCTTAAATGAAAACTTTTAAGTTCTTTAAAGTTGTCTGTAATTGCACTGTTATATTTAAAATGCCACAAAGATAAACTTGATAACTCTTACATGTGTAGGAATGGAAATTAATGTCTAGTATCTGAGAAATTTGTGAAATATGTATATGAATTTATACATATATGAATATTTTTGAATTTATTAAAATTATTCCCAATGTTGAAATCACTTTGCTAATCAGAGAATCATCTAGGTTGTAAGCGACCTTTGGAATTCATCTAGTCTAACCCGACTCACAGTAGGCACAACTAGATTATAAAGTATATCATATTTTAAGTGGTTAAACTAAATTACCATAAAGATAGTGCTGTGATAAAGATACCATCTCTTTCATTATTTTACCATATTATTGTAAATCCAATTCAGGAATTGTATTTTGATTGGTGTAATTAAAAGAACATGGATTGAAAGTAATTATACTGAAGACATAGTCTTTTACCAACATAGGTGCAATACAAAGTGTTTTGAAGTTTAAGTGGTCTTAGAATTTTACAAGAGAATTCTTCAGTTAATATCTTTGAAACAGCAATCAAGAGTTACACTTAACATATCCACAGGACTCATAAAAAGACAAAAGGTAGCAAGTAAACAAAAATGACCAAACAAGTGTTTCTCAACTGTCTGAATATTGTTCAAACTGACACACCCACAAGATCTGCAGTATGATTCTTCTACCTTACTTTTACAGAAAAAATAAAACGTTTAAAGTAAATAGAACCTTGTTGCAGAAATCAGTACTAAGGATGGAATTCAGTATAAATTTAAATATTTGGCTTGTGTAATTTGAAAGTGTAAGGTAAAATCCACACATTGCCTGAAGATACAGGATCTGTGAGAGGTCCGCAATTTTCTGAAGCAGCAGCTGGAGACCAGGAAGGATTACTTAAGGCATCTCAAGTGGTATTAGAAACCTATGGTGAAGTAGCTGAAATGAGCTCTAAAACACCTAAATGTAGATGTTTCCCCATTTGTGTCTAAAGCTGCTTTAGGTGTCTAATCTCTCACTGCAGTAAATAAAGCTAAAAGAGTTATTCATTTGACTGGCAGCTAGATGTCTGCTTCAGGCTAAGCTGAATTACTGTGGAGGTTCACCTGGTTATAACTGAAGCTTAGGCACTGAGATCTCAGTAAGGTGCCCACAATTAAATGACTAGTGCTAATTGAGATGGTTTAAGGTATCAGAGACATATTTGTGGTCTGGCAGACAGAACAGGACCTATGCCTTTCTGCATCCACACTTGGAGGGAAAGCAGAACAACTTAATCTCAAAAGGAATTAGAGACTTCTCTGGTGAGCAACTGATCCTTAAGACTTCCTCCAGATGTCTAACAATATATGTTTAGTCTTGAAATAAATCACATCTAGATAGTCCATTTTTTAAAGTGACAGCCAGCTGGATGCATTGTTAATCTATACATTGGATCTCAAGTGCAAAAACATACCATCAGCCTCATATCTTTATTTGCTCTTGATGGAACTAAACTGTTCAGAATGAACAAGTAGAATCAGTGATGACTTTTCCAAGTGCAGCAGTAGGGTGCTTTGTGCAGTAGCTGAATATTTACCTTGGAAACATTAGAATCACACTGCTTACTTCAAGTGGAAGTAGTTATTAGTTTATTTACTAGTTTGTTGTTTTGGTTTGGGTTTTTTTTTAAATTAAATGGCCATTATAGAAAATAGATCATCTAGTACAAAAATTGAATAGATGGTTTGATGAAAAAATGAATACATGTTTTTCTTTTAGATAAGGTCAGAGCATAAAGGCTTCTACAGAGTTAGAAAGGATTCTACAGAGTTAATAACTGGCTAATATAGAAAAAAAATTGTAAGCATTTAGAGTTATACACATAGATTTGCACATATGTAATAGCATGCTGTTGTGGTTTAACCCCAGCTGGCAACTAAGCACCATCCAGGTGCTCATTCACTCCACCCATGGCAGGAGAGGGCACAGAATTGAAAGAGTAAAAGTGAGAAAACTCATGGGTTGAGATAAAGACAGTTTAATAGGTAAAGCAAAAGCTGCACATGTAAGCACAGCAAAATAAGGAATTCATTCACTGCTTCCCATCGGCCGACAGGTGTTCGCCATCTCCAGGACAGCAGGGCTCCATCATGCACAACAATTACTGGGGAAGACAAACGCCATAAATCTGAACGTGCCCCCCTTCCTTCTTCTTCCCCTAGCTTTTACTGCTGAGCATGAATTCATATAGTTTGAAACATCCCTTTGGTCAGTTGGGGTCAGCTGTCCCAGCCTTGTTCACTCCCAACTTTTTGTGCACCCCCAGCCCACTTGCTGATGGGGTGGTGTGAGAAGAAGAAAAGGCCTTGGCTCTGTGTAAGCACTGCTCGGCAATAACTAAAACGTCCCTTTATTATCAACGCTATTTTCATCACAAATCTAAAACACAGCCCCATACTGGCTGCTATGAAGAAAATTAACTCTACCTCTGTCCTATAACCAAAACCAGCACACATGCATGCAGTACCATCTTCTGGGATACCATGAGGCAAATATAATCTACCAGTAAGTCTGTTTAAAATTAGAGAGGGGAGAGAAACACCAAATTATAGAGAAAAACAATGGAGACATAAAAATGTTTCAAAACATCTAAGCTACAATTGTAAAGAATGATTATTCAGGAGGATGTTAACTTGACAATCTGATAACAGTACTAAGAACAATGTTAACTGTGTGAAAGACTGAATTAAAACATGACAGACATACTCTGCCTGTGTGCATACTCCACATGAATGCCTTCTTTGCCTTAGAAAGAAACAAACCAACCACCCAACAAACTAGTGGGTAGCAAGAATATATTAATTATAGGCAATATGCTGAGCAAGGCAGATTCTTAAAGTACTGTGTTGGGTGGGATTTGTGTCTGAATTTCATGAAGAGAATACAAAATCCTAAAAAAAAATTCTGAGCATTCATTTATTTACCCATAGACCCAATTCAATCCTTCATGTACAGAGTGTCTGCAAATGTCAGCCTTCTCTATGTGTTATGATAGTTGTACCAGAAGAATAAAAATACATTCATATAAAGTCTTTGATCAAGGGTGCACTTCTGAAACAATCTCCAGTCATCTCCCCTTACTGTGCTTTGGTTTGCATCCCAGAGCAATCTCAGAGCAGATAAATTGAGTTCTTTTTGGATGAAACTAAGCTGGAAGGTGTTCTCCAGCCAGTAACAGGCATTCAGCATAGTCCATAACTAGTGGACATAGTAAATTAGTCCACAGTAAAAACTCTGAAATATACACGTAGTATGGACCTCAGGCCCTTAGCACCAACTGCTTTGCACTATAAAGCTGCTTGTGGTGCCCAGCACTACTAATGGTAATGTAAACAGCCTAATTTATTCTCTTAGGACAACTGGAGGCAATACTTGGATCTTGTCCTATCTCTCTCTCTCTCTCTCGTTTTCCCAACCTCTGAGATTCTGCTTATGCTCTGTAGATGCAAGATTCTGCAAGATCACCATGTGAACTCAAGAAAGGTGTTAAAGAGATTATATGTTTCTCAGCTTTACTTAAAATCCCTAGATTTGCCTTCTAGAAACTTCTGAATTTTGACTAAAGAAATAAACTAGACTTTTTATTTTCTTGACTTGTACTTTGTCGCCAGGTACTTACACTAATAATTAAACATCTAGAATGTTGCTTCGAAGAATGACTTCTGCAGAGAGGCTAAAATCTGCATGAAAGAAACTCTCCATTCAGTCTGTGAACTCCATGACAACAGAGGTCCTGTGCCTTGCAAAACAGAACAGCCATAAGAGAGGAGTCTTGAAGTTCAGAGAAAATGTAAATTTCTTATTTCCACAGCTTCAAACTTCACATGTGCTACATGATGTCATTTTATTCTGCCCGTTTCAAGAGCAAATTTGAAATAAAAACTGATTAGTGATGAATGAACTCGTAAAATGTTTTCCTCCTTAGCCAGAAATAAGAGTTTCTACTGTAATGAGCTGGTCTCTATTTTAATCTTTCATAGCAACTAGAGCCACCTACATCTTATTCCTGTTGTGAAGCCTCTGTTTATGCCTCACTTCAACTCTGAATGTGTTACCATGGTGCACAGGTGGTATCTTTGTTTATGCATATTTCAGAAAGACTAGTAAGTAAATTATGTTCCAGTGATAACTTATTTAAATTACTAAACTCTTCACCAGATTAAAAATATTTCCTTTTGTCATAATGATGATAGTTACCACCTATGGGGAAGAGGAGAAAAACCTTGGAAATCTCATCCTACTTGCCTGTCAACTGGAAAGGAAAGGGATGACCATCCTAAGAGGTGATTTCTTTTTTCAAAGGCATGAAAAACTCAAAAGACATGATGACCCCCTCATGATTTTACTGCTAAAATAGTAATCTACCTGCAATGTTTTAGGTTCCATTTTCCCTTTTCTCAGCAAGACAATTGGAAGAAACAAAATTACTTTCTATGTCCAGGAAAAGAAGCTTCTTCACCGTCCCCCCCTTCTTAAGGTCAGAGCTTGTCCTGTGGTTCCCTTTCTGGGCACATGCATCAGCTGAATTACTACACAGGTCTTAACTCATATCTGCTTCCTTTAATCTAATACAGGAGTTACTATAGCTCTGGGATATGATGAAAGGTGCAAAGAGAAGACCTTTGAGTGCAGAAATGTGTAAACAGATTCATGTAGATACATTAACCTCTTAAACAATTAACAACTGGTAATCAAGAAGAGGATGCCCCACACTGTTAGCCTCTAAAGACCAAATATGTATATTGTTTTCTGATTTCAACATTGATAAATGTCTGTGAACATGAACACCCAGAGAGCTCTTAAAATAATCAGGGAAAGACATGAGTTTTACGTTACATGGTACAATTACAATTGTTAAAAAATTTTCAAAAGTATTTTATGACCTTATTTCTTCTCTAAATCAGTAGTGCACATTAAATGGAAGGTGAAAGATAGACTGCAGTTACTAAAGAAGAGGTGATCCAGTGTATGATCAAGAATAAATTAAGATTTAATCTTGGAATTGCTTTATTTGATCAAAGTCAGATTTTCTTGAGATGATAACTTTACCAGATGGGAAGTTCACATAGCATTTTGGATTTCTCCATTACATATGGCTTTTCATTATAAGAAAATTGCAGTAAATTGTAAGAAATGTTTTCATGTACAAAGTTTATTATATTGATGTGATTAAATGTTTCAATAACTAGAAGGACTTGCAAAATCATATTTATGTATATAATTTTTAAACACTACATGATACACTCAAGTGGAAACAGTACATTTCTCCTTAAAGTACATGTAACATTAGGAAAACAAAATTTCCCATAATGTGTTAGAATATTTTTGAACACAGATTTGTTTTTACTTATGAATTTACTGAAATTCAGCCATAGGGCAAATAACACTAGCATTTCATTTAACCTAATGTCATAATAAACAGGCAGAAAATACAAATTATACTTAGCACAAAATCACACTGAGATTTCTTAATGATAACTGCTAAATTTAAGTTTTTAGATTTTGTTCTTATATTATTTCCAAGAGTCTGACCAGTCATATCTTCTTTTTTCCACAGAGACAGACTATAGTCTGTCTCTAAAAAAGGTGTCTGGTCACATTTATCCAAACTATTTTATTCTAGTTCACTTACTGCTTCTAAAGATGAAGTTTGGATTAAAAAAAAAAAAAAAAAAAAGTACATATATATTTGTGTATATATGGAACTAGTGCATAGAAAAAGAGGATGGAGTGGCCACAATGCTTTGTGGCACAGGCACAGCTCCTGCAATGTTGCAAGTTTATTCTGCCTCAGGCCACTTAATTGAAATCCACTCAGGGTCATCACATCTCAAACATTTGAAAGTGGAGCTTGTGCAGCCCAGTTATCAAACCATCTGCTTTCTCCTAGAAATAGGAAAATAAAACAGCAAGGCCTATAATCAAAAAGGCTAGAGAGGAACTAACTATTCAGTTTAAGGCATAAATCTCTCAATGTTTATATGCAGCATGTGTTTAACTGTCAAAAAAAGCCAAAATCTGGGCAAGAAATAGGAAGCAAACCTGCAGCTATCTTATTTCTTTTGCTTTATTTGCATTTATGATATGAATGTACTCTCTTCTGGCTTTATGAAACTCTTTTTCCTTTGACTTTGATATTAAACAATGTTTCAGGAACTCTGGTTTACACTGCTCAAATCCATCATGAAGGCAATGTGACAGTGCAGAAAACTGTGGGGTTCCCTGCCCTCCAGTCAGCACTCTTCACTGGTCTTTACAAAAGAACATCTGCATTATGTTGCAACCTCTTCACTTGTACCCTTTCCAGTGAGCCTAGAACACTGATAACAGCTACCTATTAAATAAATGAAGAATAAAATGTTGAGATAATTGCTGCATGAAAACAGGCTGGCCAGCCTGACAAGCTCTGTCTAAACCATTCTTCCACTGGACACAGAGATGAGACAGATAACTGAAATCAGCATTTCACTGCATGTTCTATCTCATAACAATACTGAAAAATGTAAGGAATGAGAAAAAATCCTTTAAACAAGTTACTTCCTACTGAAAACACTGGACATTTATGCAAAGTAAAATTCTGTATAGAGAAATAGCCAAGATATGATAAGCAAGCACTTGATACTATTTTCTAGTTCAACAGATGAGATTAAACATGTGTAGATCTGATGCTTAACACCTATTCACACTTTTGAAAGTTTGTAGGTGATATTTTTAGAATCAAATAGGGCCATGTTTTAAAAGGGTAGTTAAACTTTTGCTCGGAGTACTGTTGCAAGGTTTAATTATTAAGAAACTTAGACTTTTCAAAAATGACTCACACATGGACATGTGAGAGACTGATACAGACCCTAAGGTTCATGACAGTTCTGAAGACGTCTTAGAGATTGCCTGCTAAATTGAAAGCTATGTTTAAAAGCTTGTGTAAAGTGTCTGTTACCTGTACTGTGGATCTAGTCAGATTGCCAATGTTCACATGCTAAAGCAGGCCAATTTGAGCTGAGGATAGGAAGGATCATGATCCTAATTTTGAGTGTTCGTGGTGGTTTTCTCAACTATTTTTATAAATGAATAAATGAATACAATTCACCAACTGCTGTTCTTTTTCTCTAACATCAAATCTCTCCACATCTTTCTTGGATAAAGTAGCTGACAAATGAGCATGCTAATCTATATTAATCCCTTTCAAAATATACGGCAGGTGTATTAACACCTACCTTGATTCTTCCTGAGATCACACTTTAGGACTGAATTTTTTGTCTCTATTTACTTCAAAGTAGCATTAAATTTGTGTGGCATTTCATATTTTCTAAACAGCTTCAACCAAATTATTTAACTGACAGTTCCAAAATTTTAAAACATTAGTTTATTAGGCATTAATAACCCTTCATATTGCGAACAGATATACACAAATGTTTACATATATGAGAAGTTCAGTGTCCATCTGTACCAGTCAGCATTGATAATTCCAGGTTTTCTTTACTTAGTAAAGGCCAGGAAGAAAATTTGATCTTAAATGGGCTGTATACAATACCCTTTGAGGCATTTAGATTGAAAACAGAAAGATCCTAAAGAAATAAAACTAATTTAGGCAGTGCACTTAAAGGCTTTAAATTACGGAGGAGTTAATACAGGCCACACAGTACACTCTTGGAACTTGCTTTTCCCATGCTGAATCTCAGCTATCAAATTAGCCCCAGTATCATTTTTGCCGCGTGACACTTTGAAAAATTTTTTATTCTACAAAACCTTACTGCAAACCCTACTGTATTTTCCATATTAAGTAAAAATTCAAATGTCCTGGTTTGGGGCAGAGGGGGTGTTTAGTAGCATGGGAGGGGGCTACAGCAGTGGCCCCCTGTGAGAAGTTTCTAGAAGCTCCCCTAGCTTGAAGTAGGACCCACCTTTGCACCAAGGCCAAGCCAATTCGGTGGGACTCTGTGATAACATATTTAAGAAGGGGAACCTGTGAGGAGTTGTGGGAGTTGTGAGTAGAAGTTGCGAGGAGAACATCTGTGCAAACACCAAGGTCAGTGGAAGAAAGGAGGAAAAGAGGGGGAGGTGTGCCAGAGCAGAGACTCCCAAGTATCCCATGGTGAGACAGCAGGGCTGTCCCTCCCTGCCACCCATGTGGGTCCACAGTGAAGCAGATACCAACCTGCAGCCTGTGGGGGGCCCCACGCCAGAGCAGGTGGCTGTGACCAAAGAAGGCTGGGACCCTGTGGGAAGAAGCAGTCCCCAGTTGTTGTAGTTCAGCGCTGGGAGGACTGCAACATGCAGGAGCAACCCACACAGCAGTAGCTAGGGAAACACTGTGGCCTGTGGGAGGGACTCATGTCAGAGAAAATTTGTGGAGGACTGTTTCCTGTGAGAGGGGAACCATGCAAAGGAAGAATGCCAGAAGTTTCCCCCACCCCTCCCCGAGGTGGAAGAAGTGGAAGGACTGACTGAATCCCCCATTCCCTGCCCCCTCACCACTGTGGAGGGAGGAGGTAGACATCGTGAGCAAAGGTGAGCCTGGGAAGAAGGGTGGGGTGGGGGAAAGTGTTTTCAAGATGTGGTAATGCTTCTCACAGTCCTACTATGTCTGTTAAGTGGTGTTGTTGTTAGTGTCTGTATTGAATTTATGTTCTTTTATTCTTCCCCTAACGAGTCTGTCTTTTACTCATGACCATAATGGATGAATCACCCCTCCCTGTCCTTATCTCAATTCCCAAGCCTTTTGTTTAATTTCCTCCTTCCCAGCACTGAAGGGGTAAAGGGGAAGTAAGCACCTACGTGGTGTTCAGTTGCCTTCTGAGCTCAAGCCACTGAGCCCTTTGCTTTATTTTCTCCTTCCCAGTGCTGGGGTGGAAGGGGGGAGTGAGCGCCTGTGTGGTGCTCAGTTCCCCTCTGAGTTTAAACCACAACATCCAATAAGTAGAATTACTTCTATTCTTCCCTTTTAAATTCATCTTCCTGAAATCTGAGATTTGCACATTTTAAGTTATGTGTGATGATTTGGTCCTCCATTTACTATTCTCCCCAATGGCTCTTTACGTTTATGAAGCTCCTGTTTAGTAATAGACAAAAGTGAGTTAATTAAATGAAGGGCTGACGCTAATTTATTATGTAAATACCTGGAGGGTTCTATTTGCCATGATATCAAACACCACATCTATAGTATTGCTAAAAAAATCTAAAAGGAATTGTAATAATTTTCAGAAAATACTAATGTATGTTAAAAATAATCTGATGATTTATTCCAGTATATACACACTTCACTATTGCAGTCTGTGAATTTCTTAGAATTTCCTGTTATTTGCCTATAAGTTATCAGTTGGCATTTTCCCAGTAGAAAAGGTACCCAAGAAAAGATTTAAAAGAGAAGCTAAACAGTGAGCATCATGCACAAACAAACTTTGACCACCTATGTTTCAAGGCAAAACAAATTAATGTGATCTGTGAGGTAACCCAGAACTGTAGGTGCCTAAATTATGCTGCAGAACTTGTCTCCTTGTGCAGTAACTGTGGGTTTATGTCATACTCATTATCAACACCATCAACTGCACAGGTGTCTGCACAAAGATAATTTATGTTGAATACCTGATAAATTGTGTTGGGTTTCTGTGTGTGTTGGGGTTTTTGGTAACAGGGGACGGGAATACATCAGTGGCCCCTGTGAGAAGCTTCTTGAAGCTCCCCCAGCTCCAAGTTGGACCTGCCTCTGGCCAAGGTCAAGTCAGATAGTGATGGTGGCTGTGCCTCTGTGATAACATATTTAAGAACAGGAATCTGGGAGGAGGAGTTGGAGTTAAGAGAAGGGGTTGCGAGGAGGACACCTATGCAAACACCAAGGTCAGCTGAAGAAAGGAGAAGGGGTAGGGGGAGGTGCACCGGAGCAGAGACTCCCCTGCAGCCCTGGTGAGAGGGCAGGTTGTGCCCCTGCAGCCCATGGAGGTCACCGGTGGAGCAGATGCCCACCTGCAGCCCATGGAGGACGCCACGCCAGAGCAGGTGGGTGCATCTGAAGAAGGCTGGGACTCTGAGGGAAGCCTGCGCTGTTGTAGTTCATCACTGGGAGAATTGCAACAAGCGGAAGGGACCCATGCTGGAGCAGTTCACGAAGAGCTGCAGCCCATGGGAGGGACCCCCCTTGGAGAAGTTTGTGGAGGACTGTCTCCCATGAGAGGGTCCCCACGCTGGAGCAGGGGAGGAGTGTGAGGAGTCCTCCCCCTAAGGAGGAAGGAGTGTCAGAGATAACAGGTGACGAACTGGCCACCCACCCATTCCCCATCTCTCTGCACCGCTTGCAGGGAGGAGGTAGAGAAATCGGGAGCAAAGCTAAACCTGGGAAGAAGTGAGGGGTGGGGTGAAGGTGTTTTTAAGATGTGATCTACTTCTCACTGTCCTACTCTGATTGTTAGGTTAAAAGAAAAAAATAGGGGGGAAAAAAAAGAAAAAAAGGGTATATAAACAAAGACAATATTGTAGGACATTGTCAAGTATGATATACTACCAATAGTTGCAGACAGTTTCAACTTCCAGGGAAAAATATCTACACATAAATCTTGATGTCTTAGATTTATACAATTGACAATGTAGTACCGAATGAGCTTGATACTTCTTAGCAAGGGAATTGGCGACTAACTTATAGAACAAACAAGAAAAGTCTGTGGAGATTTAATTGTAGGAATTATTTAATTTTTTTTACACAGTGGCAGAATGTTCTCATCTATTATGAGTTTTTCCTGTCAGGAAATATCCTGAATTAAATGAGATAATAGTAACAAGCTTATGTTGCTATACGTTTTGCATTGTGCAAGTAAAATATTCAGTTGTTTATTTTACATGTCTCTGTGTAAGACTGCATATGTATGTATGTACAGGAGTAATAACAAATACATTGATTTCTCTTCTATAATGTGTGAATACAAAGTACTTAAAGTGTCTTCTTTTTATGTATATTTAATGGTTATTCACCTATGGCTTGAGAAGTCTGATTGATTCTCCATTTGGTAAAGTTTTCTGAAGTCCTTTCACTATGAAGATATTAAATGCATATATTTTTTGTGGAATAATACCACCTGGTATACCACCACACTAACTGGTACTTTCTTATGCTAAATAGTATTATAATTACATTAAGAAACTATGAATAAAAATTTACTGTTTTCTTCTGGTTAAAAAAATTAAAATTTCAGTGGACCATTCATTTATTGGTTTTTGAGTTCAATTTAAACCATGAAAACCATTAAGATTCTATATTTAAATTTTGTATCTCAATCTTTTCCTTTCTAAAAATATATAAATGAAAAATTAAAAAATGTGAAAGCTAAAAACCAAAAAAAAATATATTGATGGAGATTAAAACAACAAAAAAGAAGAAACTGAGCCAGAGGAAGATGAAAGGACACAAAACATAGTGGAGGAAGGAAATGATGGAGGAAGTCTAAGTGCACTCTCAGCAGATAAGTTCCTCTAAGGAAAAAGCTGGAGGCAACAACCCAACTTTCAGCAACAAGAGAAATACGTCATTGGCAGTGGCTGGATAATGATAAATGCCAATGATGAAAGTGTAGTTGCCGTAGCTGTTGGGTTTTGTGGGTTCGTTTGTTTTTTAACCTTTAAAGACTACCTCTGGCAATTAGAAAGCAAAAAGGAATACTTAACGTGTATACAGTTCTGGGGGTTTTTGTATTTTTTGAGTAGGGGATTGGTTTAGCTATAAAATAAACAAATTAAATGAGGACTAGCCTGGGGTTTTTTTCAAGATATAGGATAAAATAATGAAGAATTTAACAGCCATCCAGACTGGAAAAGTGTATCTATGAGAAAGGCAAATATGGATCATTGTCACTGCAGTAAATATTCAACAAAATAGTGACAATAATGGATTTGTATAATTCTTACCCATGCAGATACAGCACAAATATATCACAGTGAATATATCACATATTGCTCTCTTTTTGAAAGGGAAAACTCTTTTTCTTTGTCCTTGATCTGGTGTTAGAAAACAGAGGCATTAGAAATTTTAATGTCATACTTCTGTATTTAACAAAATTGTCTTGATAACTTTGAAGGTTTTGAGGGTTTTTTTGTTTTTAATAGTTTCCATTAAGCCACGTATACATAACTTAATCTTGCCAATTTAAACTTTTCCACATTTCAATACATTAACTTTGTTTGGACGCTGAATCTTTTGTTTGTCTTGAGCATTGCATTACCACCTAATTTATTCCAACTGTCTTTCTGAAATATGGCTTTATTGTAAAATCAAAGACAATATCACAGTAAATTTACTGCTGTCTCCTTCAGTTTTTCCCTTCCTTCATGTGTATGCTTCTACAGTTTCTTTCTAAAAGTTCTTTTAGAAACTTTTTTTTCCCTCTAAATTGCCACTTCCAACTCAGTATGTCATACTTAGATTCATCTGAGGCTCATAAAAGTCATACCCCACAGCTAAATCTTGGTAGAGTAAGAACTTGACATCCTGAAAGCAAATATGAGACACCAAAACCAGATAAGGCTCAGTAGTTGGTCTTCTTCATTCAAAAACAGGATGGAAGGAGGAAGGTCAGTGGGAAAGTAAGCAACAAGGAATATAACTGTCAGCCCATATATGCGGCAATTGCCTCAGGAGGGAAAAACTTTAGAGTTGGGTCTGTTACTGCATTTAATGTTAGAAATCATCTGATGAAAATAAATAAAACAAACACTGCAAGAAATAATGCCAGAAGCGTTAAGAGAGCTCCTTCAGTTAGCCTTCCCCACAAACCAGGAAATACAGTACTTTCCTGTGCTGCAGGAAACTTGTGCTTGAATCCTTTCATCATGAGATGAGTACTGATCCCAAATGTCCCTCTTCCATCATTACCTCCAAGAGTCTTTAATGAAAGTGAGAGTCAAAACTTCTTGTAACGAATGCACAAATGAGACATCTAAAGTCAATACAGAAAGTGGGTTTGATCTGGGTATACCAGGAAATAGATATCTTGGAAATGTATTAATAGGTGAGAAGATTTTTTTTTTTTTTTTTTTTGATTCTTTGTTTTAGTTAAGTCTGGTATACCCCTACTCCAAAGTTATGCTTTTTCATTCAACATATGGCCATTATGGGACACCTTCCATTCAACCTGTGAGGCATGTCCTTTACCTAAAATAGCATACTTTAATCCACAAAGCTGTGTATATACTAAATATTGCATGCTGAAATTTAAGATGTCTAAATCCCTTTTGGTTCTTATCCAGTGAGAGCGAGCAAA
Source organism: Strix uralensis (assembly GCF_047716275.1). NCBI lineage: Eukaryota > Metazoa > Chordata > Aves > Strigiformes > Strigidae > Strix > Strix uralensis. Next base: position 24,896,266 of record NC_133974.1, read on the forward strand.
ACTCAAGGAGTGATTAGCTAATCAGCCTCTAGTGGAATGCTTTAGGATGAGATGAAACACTGTTTTGACTCTATTATCTGACAAATCTCCATCAAGTATAATTGGAATTTAGACATGTAGCACCCATATGTGCAAATCAAATCTCATCCTAAACGTCTGCAATGCCAGAACTGAGTTTTCTGTTCCAGACCTACTTGTATTACAGTATCATCCAATAAAGCTTCAGTAAACTTAAGAAAATACTATATAGAAGCTATGCTACTACATCTCACTCACATGATGTCTTGAAAGGTAGAAATATCAGCATTATAACCAAAAATCATAATGTTCTCAGAAGTATACACAAAACACAGAAAGCAACACAAAGATATAATTTTATAAAATAAATTGCTTTTGCGCAATATATGTATTTCTCTTCTAATGTCACTTATATAGAATTCTATGTTACGTTTTTAAATGAAAATCAAGGATGAGTATATACTGTAGGGAATTACATATAACATGATTTTTCTAGTAGGCTTGTATGTACATTTTGGACATTATATTAAAACATACAGACTCTTTTGTTTGTTTTTGACATGTTTTTAAGACTGTACAGAATCAAAGCTACCCTGGAAGTCTTGTACAAGATTTTAGGACAGTGGAATTTCAAAATCTCATCCTTATATTGCAACAACAGCTTTCTCATGTAATTGCTGTAGTTATATTTTGTGTTCTAAATCATATTGCTTGATTATGAAAAAAAAAATACACAAGCCTAATTAAAAGCAACAGGGGACTTAATCAGTATCTCTTTGTTTCTGTCGTAGTTTGAACTCAGAGGGCAACTGAGTACCACACAGCCACTCACATCCCCTTTCCCCCCAAGTTCTGAAAAGAAGGAAATAAAGCAAAGATGTCGCTCACTCTTCCCTTCCCTTCCAGTGCTGGGAAGGAGGAAATAAAGCAAAAAGCTTGGGAATTGAGATAAGGACAGGGAGGGATCATCTAATCCATTAAGGCACAGGCAAAAGACAGACTTATTAGGGGAAGAAAAAAAGGGCATAAATGTAATACAGACACTAATAACATTAGCAGACATCACAGGACAGTGAGAAGCATTACTACATCTTGAAAACACCTTCCGCCATCCCTCCCTTCTTCCTGGGCTCAGCTTTGCTCCCGATATCTCTACCTCCTCCTTTGCAGCAGCACAGGGGGCAGGGAATGCGGGGTGCAGTCAGTCCTGCTGCTTCTTCCAGGAGGGGGGAGTATTTCTGGCATTCCTCCCCTGTTCCAGTGCAGTCCCCCTCTCACAGGAGACAGTCCTCCACAAACCAACTCTGACATAAGTCATTCCCACAAGCGTGAAGATCACCCCTGTGTGTTGCAAACCTCCCAGCACTGAACTACAACAGCAGGGCCTTCTTCCCATGGGGTCCCAGCCTTCTTCGGGTGCAGTCACCTGGGTCAGCGTGGGGCCCCCCACAGGCTGTAAACTGGCATCTGCTGCACTGTAGATCCCCATGGGTGGCAGAAGGGACGGCCCTGCCATCTCACCATGGGATACAGAGGACTCTCTGCTCCAGCACACCTCCTCCCCTTCCTCCTCCTCTCTTCCAGTGTTTGCACAGATGTTCTCCTCGCAACTTCTACTCACAACTCCCACAACTCCTCCCAGGTTCCCCTTCTTAAATACGCTATCACAGAGTCCCACCTAATTGGCTCAGCCTTGGTGCAAAGGTGGGTCCTACTTCGAGCTGGGGGAGCTTTGAGAAGCTTCTCACAGGGGCCACTGCTGTAGCCCCCTCCCATGCTACCAAAAACCCTGCCACTCACTCAAACCCAGGACATTTTCATAACTGAGACCTTAGTAATTTTAATTCTAAACTGTGTGAATCCTTTGTCAGTCATGCCATATCCCCTAAATTTAATGACACTGTTCCAGTAAATGAAAAATAAATATGTTTAATTTTAATTTAAATATGCATATTTACACATGGCACAAAATTCAGTTTAACACTGTGCGAAGGACAAAAAAGTATACAAAACTGTGCTTTCATTTTCAACACACCATAGGGAATCATTCTTTTGGGGAATTCTTAGTGTATTTATATGATCTAGATGGCACAGGATGTACAAATGAGTCAATTATAAATTCACAATGACCTTTTTCTTCACTCTATTAAACCTATCCAGAGACTTATGAAATAGTATGAATAAATTACTAGAATGAGCCCGTACATTGCCAAGAATACAGAAAAGTTTAGTGAAAGGAGTGCTTAGATCTACATAGTTTTAATGATGAAGATCTCTGCAACCCAACACTGTGATACAGTAAGAGAGGAGAAGTTCTATGGGTAAAAATCAATACTGTGGCGGCACTCTGGTAATCTCTGTAGGGATAAGATATATGGTGCTCAGCAAGCAAGAGCTTTCTTCCCCAGTCAGAATATAGTGTTAGACTGCAGGTGCTGTAGATATCAGATATGCTGACAAACATCCTATTACTTGTGTCAGGATGGCCGGATCAGACACTCAGAGGGAGACAAGCCCTGTCTGTAATGAAGCTTTGAAGAAACAGGCTATTTATGAACACACTTTCTAAAAAAACATTCTAATATTAAAAAAGGTAATACAATAATGCCATCTAGCTGGAGCAAACTTGCCTATTGAAACAAAGGTTCTGAATCCATTGCAAAAGATTATATATGCATAAGCTACTTACATGGAAGAGGAAGACAGGGATGTAACTAATGGATCAGACCTGAGCTACCACAAACTTTGAACAAATCCATGAATTGGCAAGATAACCTCATTCAAAAAAACCCGCATATGCTACTTAGTAAGACTTCTCTTTTAGAGCATATTGCAAGAATGAATTATCTTAAAAGAAATTCTCTCAAAATCAACCTTAATAGTGTATAGATTCCCCAGCTGTGAACTGAGAAAAATTTTCCTGAGTAAGAATGTTCTCCTGAAGTTCCCCTGCTATGTGCTTTGAAAGGCAATACATCAGAAATACCATTTTATGACAACATATTATAGTCCAACTTTATACAAAAACCTGAAGGCTCAGCCCTATAAAACTGTAAGTGAAGTTTCCCACCCTCTCTAATTAGTTCCAATGCCTTCAATTATGGCAACTGCAGTGAATAACTGTTTTTGTAAAGAACAATGTTGTTACGCCCAAACAGATACTTAATATCTACGCTTTGTACTGTGGAGAAATTACATTCTTCAGAAAAAAACCTGTAATTGGGCCACACTCTTTATTTACCAGGTCATTAAACTTAGAACTATTGCAGCCCATGGCACACATACTATACTACAATCCACAATCCGTCAGGAAAATATTGTGCAAAACTAGGTATCATTGCTAAAACAACATCAAACCTTGCTCTCCTATAGACACTGGAACTGAAAACTGAAGCCCTTGCATCTAGCAATGTTACCATAAAATTGTGAAAGCAGCAGGAAATCCAAGGCAGTAAGTCTTATGAAAAAACCCACAGCCTGCAGAATGAATTGAAACAGCAAGGGATAGAGGCATGCTTAGAACATACTGAAAAGATTATACTAACAGCAAGAAAGTGATAAAGACAACAGACCAGCAAGACCTCAGAACAGTCCAAAGTTACTGATTCTAAAAAGTTGAGAAACTGCATAACAGAACAACTAAAACAATGCAGTTGCCAAGAATTACAGCATGTACTTGACAGTCAGAAGAGCACCATAAAGTTGTATTTGCAAGTACTAAAAGTCTAATAAATGACTCAGTAGGATGCTGAGCAGAAGCTACAATAGTAGGACCCAGAGGAAACAAATAAATGTTAAGCGAAGAAAATCAACTCTTCAAAATAAGCAGAGCATTAACAGAAATACCTTTGAACAGGAAAAGAACAAAACTTAACTTAGATTTTTGTGTTGTTCAGACAAAGGCAAATAAATGTTAGAACTATCTTGATATGGTTGGTTAAAAACTGGAACTATGCCATTGTCCTTTTAGGAAGTTGAAATTTGTTTCATTTTGAATTGGCATTAAAAATCTCCCCCCCTCCAGCACCAGAACACAAAATTTGGAAAAAAGTTATGTGTATTTTTTTTAATTTATTCTTTAAAATATTCCAGCATATTATCTTTCATTTTTTGTGCAAGGGCACCTCTTTAATTAGACTGTCTTCTTTAAACTGCACTGAATGTTATGTTAAGAGGAAACATTGTCTTACCTTGTAAAACGCTATGTGTAAACTAACCCGAGGAACGGACACAGATTCACTGCTAGAGTAAGTCAAAACTAATCTAAAATACATAGTAAAATACATAGAATCATCACAGACCCTAAGTATTCTGATATTTTCAAATCTGACAGGCAAAAGAGTAGTCTCCTCATTCTAATCTTAAAATCAGACCTTCAATACACAGTTCAATTTTCAAGAGTTCTGGCATTCACAACTCCAAGAAAAGTCAGGGATGAACATGTGCACAACTTTCAGCACATCTTAAAATCAATTCATTATTTTGGAAACCTGAAAATTATTTTTGTAATTGATTTTTTTAAAGTTCACAGATTTCCAAGTTCTAGCAAGATTTTTTCTTTATAAAGAGGTAGGAAAAAAGTTCCATTTCAGTCAGATAGTCTGTGAAGTAAAAGTATTTTCTTTCATATCTTTTGTTATCCAAAAGGATATGTGTTAACTTTAGATTCAGTTATTTGGGAATAGAAGTCCCATTATCAGATTTGTATTGATACTTGCTGATAAAGACTTTATGTAAAAGCAACTTGAGTATACTGTAAGCCTTAAACATGTTTGATTTTAAGACTTCACATTCACAATCATCATGGTCCTAAAGCAAATACCCATCTTTTTAAGATGCATGAAGTTAAGAAAATAATCGTCCTTTGTTGCACTGCTAGACAAACCCAAGATAATAAAAAGACAACTCATTCCCTACTGCCCATCCTGTTGGGAACTGAAACTCTTAAAGCTCATTTTCTTACACTGTGATTATCAGTATGTTTGTTAGTGTATCTCTCTACCTTCCACCTAGATGGATGTAATAGTGTGGATTTTTTTCTGGATGAAAGGTCCAAGCCTTGTACTCATACGTCTTCATTCTGAACATAACAAAAGAATTTATCTGTCTGGATGCACAATTCCTTCAGTGTATTATTGTGACTGATGAACTATCAGTCTGTCCACATGATACTACTTAAAAGTGCCTTTTCAAGTCCAGGGAACAGAGTAATAAGTTAACTCACAACAATTTCATTCAACTCTGCCCTACTAAAATCCTAAATCCATTGAGAAAGATATATTGTATAGAATGAACAGAACTTGTGTGTCATTGCACTACACGGAGGTTTAGTGTTTTCCACAAGTCTGAGCCTCCGTAGAAAACATACACCGTACAGTTTAGTAATACACTGCACACTCTACACACACACCAATTTTTGTACTATTATTAAACCTTCTTGCAATCAGCAAGGAGACTGCTATCTTCATTTTATTATAAATATGAAAAACAATGTTTAATTAAAATCCTCAAAAAGTCAGGGGAAGAAAAATAAAAATGAAAAATTAATGGAACAGTTTTGAATAAAGAAACCATTAAGATGCCAAGACTCTCTTCTATTAGTAGTATTTTCACTTATTTTCTTTTTATGCATAGTTGCATTTTCTCTTATAAAAATATATTGTACTTTGCAGAATCAACAAGACTACATATTACTGAATATAAATTTGAGTTGATGCATTTGTCAGACATTTTCCATATTTTAAATGCTTATCCATATTTAAAAATGCAAAGTAAATTAATATTTTCTATAAAATTTAATGACTTAAAGTCAAAGGTCATTCAGTGACAAATAGTCTCTTTTAATTGCTTTACTAAGTAATATAGTTTGGAACTGAAAAAAGCCCTTTCTCTTTAGGGACAAGTCCCTCTACAGTAAAATGTTCCGCAATGTGGTAACTTTGTACTTTTGCCTGTTTTTCCTGAATACATACCTTTATTGAGGTATTGAATTTGCTTTAAGAAAAAGTGAACTCAATTGATTTTGCAAAGAAACAGTGTTTACATCTCAACAATATGCTATGAAAGCATGCAGAAAATGATCTTTTGTGCAGCTAAACATTCGCATTAATTTATGGTGAAATAGTTAAACATTTTTTCCTTAACTGCATTAAGGAAGTCAGGAATACAGTCTTTCAAAAACTTGCACAGGAAATACATGTTTTGTAATTATGGAAGTACATATAGACTGTACATTCTTCAACTTATAGTAACTCATTTGTTCAGCCTTTCACTACAGAAAAGTATAATATAAGTGAAAGATTTTTTTACTTCATTTTTTGTTTCCTACAGGTAGGGGGTCTCAGTCCTTTATTGAGGATGTAAATTGATTTTACAGAAAGACAAGTAAAAACGCATCTCAATACATTGCAGTGTAATAAGAATACTTAAAAATTATTATTTTATGCATAATTATTCATAGTTATGTATTTAGAATCATTATCAGAAAACAGTGGATTGAAAAGAAAAATGATGTAGGTAGTAAAACACCCAACATGATCAGACAAAGTACTTAGATGTATGTCTGATTTTTATGCTAAGATTCAACAATGAGTACATATTAAGATACAACTTGAAAAATCCACTATCAACTCATTCAACTGTGTGTTATTTTGAATGTGATTTAATGTGTCTCATTAGAAAATGTATTTACAACTTTGAAACTTTAATTCAGACCTATTACTCTGAGTGGATATTTTCACAAATATTACTAGTTTATATTTTTTTCTAGTGTCCAATGTATTTTCTAACATCTCTACTGTGGTCATTTTTATGTTTAAGTGAACATACAGACATGCATGTGTTAATGCATTTGTTCAAATATGTATGAAACAGTTTCAAGACAAATCAAAAATTCTACAGTTTGAATTAAGACAAAGAGAAAAAGCATACCTTTTCTGGATCAGTTGTTGTAATGACCCACACGCAGTGTGCATTGTCTTCATATTGAACTGGATAATTTGGTGATGTAATAATCCCACTTGGTCCACGTAAATTAGAACCACATGTTCTAGCTAAAATGATAAACAGCAAATCAGATTGCTTTTGATCAGCTTCTCCATTTAAAATAAACATAAAATTACCCTATCACTAATAAAAAGTTGACGCGGAAGTATTATTATGCTGATATAATAACATGCTGATTCTATAACATTCTTCCTTTGAAGATTCAGCCAGTCAAAAAAATCCTGATAAATGACCTACAGAAGAAGGAAACTAGTACCTTTCACTTTATTAGCCCAACATTTACATTAATTTATTCTTACTTTATGTAAATTAATTTCTCAGAATTATCATATCAATATTCTATTTAGAGAGATTTACCCTCTCCAAGTGGATGGAGGGACACTTCTATGTATGAATGTAAGAAGGGCTGGTGTGTGTTCTCCTTTATGATTTCTCCATGACTGGGGAGAAAAAAAACATGTATCACAATGTTTAACTCTATGTAACTGCATATCCTTAACCTAAAGTTGAACTTCTGTGGTGTTGTACATCTTTACACTAGAGAAAATAAAACTAGGAAAAAAAAAATAGTTCTACGCAGTAGCTTGACGTTTGTAAAGCACAGATTTATTTGTGTGAAACCATCACAATCCTTCTGCCACATTCAGCAAATCTGGATAGTTAACATTTTGAAGACAAATTTCTTTATGAATTAAATTGTTTTCCAAAGAGCATTAGGCAGACGTTTTCTGAAATATTCAAACTTCTCAAAATATTTCAGTGTCTCAAAGTATTTTAAAAAAATTTAGACATATAATTTCCAGTGACATCAAATGGAGTTATAGAACTCAGAACATATTAAAATTTTACTGTCATGTTGATGGTACTACAACACTTTGGCAACATGTTAAAATAGAGTCTAGTTAATAACATTTCTAAGTATTTACATACTGTATATCTTTAGATATCTGAATCTCAGAACCTATCTGCATAACTTCCATTAACTTTTGATGTAATTTAGACTGTTCATTTACTTGAGTTTCAGTACAGAGAAGAGGAATGACTGAATTCCTTAAAAACTTGGTCATTCTTTTTCTGAATATTGCAGTAAACTAGGCAACATATTTCTGGTACTTTGGAAAATTATAGTTTTTGTCTTTCTCTGTGGATGCCTCCATTCTGAAGAATGAAACATGAGCATTTCTTTACCTCACAAACTTGCTGGGAGGAAGCCTGCTCTTCTCCATTAGTAGAAATGTGATTGGTACAAATAGGAAAAAAGGAAACTAGAGGAAAAGTACTTTCAGATTTTCTATCCTTCCATCACAATCTGCTACCAGCACTTGGTCCTTTGTTACTATGTTAGAGACTAGACTTTGAGAACTAACTATAACTCCAAGTGTACACTGATTCAGCTAAGACTTAGTCTTCTGTGAAAATGTCTATCTAGGTTTATGACAGAAAGTGTCTTAACACACTTCCATGAATTACACTTATGTCTCAGACACATCACACGGAAATCCTCTGTAACGATCTCAGAAGAAGCCAAAAAAATGCCTCATCCACATAGGTAATTCTACCAATTATTATTGTCACTGACAATTATTAACAAGCTGTCTGTGCTTAACATGGAAAAAAAAGAACTAATCACATTTAAATATGCCACTGTATGCTACCTACTAGCATTACAGAAAGCTTGTCATATTGCTGCTATATCAATCAAAATATATTATTTTATTGCTACAAGAGCAGATTCATAGGATCTGAAATAGAGGAAATTCTCGTTCCAGTAACTGGTGGAAGAACCATGCTTCCAGCACTGCAACTAGAAGACAATTAATATTTATTAATCTATCTTCAATTCATCCTTCACAAGGTCTGATACAGTAGGAACTAATCCAGAGGTGCAACTTTGTACAATAAGCTTTTGAATACAGTTTGTACCTTCTCTAGCTATCCACAAAGAAGAAAGGCTACAAAACATCTCCCTTTAAGATCTTTTCTTCAGTCAAGCTGTTATTCTCTTATTTTTCTCCTATCTGAACATTGAGGGGAAGGAAAAATAGGAGGGGGAAAAAAAAAAGCCAAGCAAGAACTACAATTGAAATTCTGCCCAGAGGTCTGTTTAGGAAATGCAGTTACTGCAAAACATTGCACAAAAATTGTTAGATAGCCTTGTATATCACTTACAGAAAGCAAGAATGAATTGCTGTAAGGCTTTTTTGTGGAATTCAAGAAAACTGGGAACATTTACATTAGCACCATTCAGTTCCTGAGTACACTAACAGGCCTAAACTTCCCTGAGCAACCTCACCTGGGGCCTTCCACCTCTCCTTGCCCGTGGTCCCAGGGGATCCATCTCAGAGTGGGATTGGACCATCAGCCTCTGCCTGAGCAAAGTCTCAGAAGCAGCTGCCTGCAGCTCCACCACAGTCATGCCTGTGCCTGCTCACAGACTTGGTTGATACTGACACCCATCCGGGGTCTGATGTCTATGTCTGGCTGTGGTCTGTCCCCCTCCCCAGGGAGGTTCCCACTGTCCAAGGCTGGGGCTGCCCGTGGCCTGCCCTACTCCCTGCCTGGGGTGGTGGGATGGGCCCTGGCTTTGAGGCCTGGCCCTGTCCTGCCACCCTGGGCAGACCCTGCAGCCCACCAGTCCCTGCTGTGCCCTTGCAAGTAAGGTTGTTATGTGGATACTGTTTAATGTAAATAATGAAGCAACTTGCTAACAGTAAGATGGTTCCTGTGACTATTCATCAGCTGCATAAATTCTGAACCTTGTTAGTCACCATTCAGGGGTAATGCAAAGTTCAGTTTCTTCAGTATGTCTCACAGGCTTGAAGTCATGAAGCCCACAGTAGCTGCATGTACTTTATCAGCTTCTCCACTTAAAGTTGATGATCAATTAGAAAATGTGATAAACAGTTCTTACTACTTGTTATTAAATACTTGGTATGAACACCATGAATACTGGCATCTTGAAGGTCAGTAAAGGGATTGGGAAGAATATGGACTACAAATAAAACTTGTATCTTTCACTTCCCACCATCCACAAACATGTAATGTTGTAATATTGAACAAGAATTATACACCATTCAGCCTAAACAATGTTAATCTGTGTTTAGAAAAAAACAAATAACTTCCAGAGACTGGCCGATTTGACCCTCAGACTGTTGTGTAATTTTAGCTCCAGTTTGGAAGTATGTTTGAGGAAAGCAACTTGTCTTCCAACTGAGGTTTTAATGGAAGTATGGGACTAATTTATCCTATTTTGTTCGAAGTTTACTAGAGGGAGTAAAGCATTATAGGAATATTTGCAGACAATAAATTGAAAGGAATAGCAAACACTAAGAATAACACATAGGTAATTCAGCAGCAAATAGCCCCTTTCTGCTAAGCAGTACTTTTAGCATGCATAGATTACTTCAGCTCATTTCTGCAATATATTAGCAAACAAAAATAAATTCAGGAGATGTAAAAAAACCCTACCAAATAAGAGTGAACAGTGGAGTTGCATGGACACATTATTCTGCAGTAGTGTGAAACCAAATACTGAGATTTTTCTCTAACCAAATCTTTAACCAAATTTAGATTTTTCATTTAGATACATTGAGCTACAGAGACACTAAGCTCAAGAGGCACTTATGAATTACAGTTGCTTTGTTGATCTGGAAAGAGTAGGAGGTATGATTTTTATTTATTTCTTTTTTACTATGTTTTAGGTTGTCCAGTCTTCACATGGATGCACCTATGTAATATTACCCATGTTACATATAGAGTGTAATAATTTATCCAAGAGCCACCTTTATAGACTTTTCTATTAGGTCTGAATGGAATGGAGTTAACTTTCTTCATAGCAGCTTGTATGGTACTGTGGTTTAGATCTCTAACCAGAATAGTGTTGGTAAGACACCACTGTTTTGGTTATTGCTGAGCAGTGCTTGCACAACATCAAGGCCTCTGTTTTTCACACTGCCCTGACAGCAAGCAGGCTGGGGGTGGGCAAGAAGCTGGGCGGCAACACCGCCAGGACAGCTGATACCAACTGACCAAAGGGATATCCCATACCATATGACAACATGGTGAGCGATAAAAGCTCAGGGAAAGGAGGAGAAAATGGGCATGTTCATGGTTACAGGTTTGTCTTCCCAAGTAACCATCACTTGTGATGAGGCCCTGCTTTCCAAGAAATGGCTAAACATCTGCCCACTAATTGGAAGTAGTGAATAAAATCTTTACTCTGCTTTGGTCACATGCACAGCTTTGCGTCACTTATTAAACTGCCTTGATGTCCACCCACAGGTTTCCAGATTTTGCTCTGCCAGTTCTCTCCCCTACCTTGCTGGAGACGAGTGAGTGAGTGAGTGGCTGGGTGGGTGTTTAGCTGCTGGCTGGGCTCAACCCACCACAACTGTTTCCACTCTTTAATGAAGAAAGCATAATTTACAAGTGTATCACATATATAATTATACAAGCTGAAAAATCTATTCTGGCAATAGGTGGAAAATATATTTTTTTGATATTACGAAATAGGTAGGTAATGAAACCTTTTTCTACAAATATATGAGTTTTATATAAATGATATTATGCTTTAGCTCATTCTTGAACAAGCAAAAGTTTAGGTCCAGGTGTTGCAAATCCTCCCTCCACAGTCTCTCTATAATTTGCTGCCCTGGTAGCTGGCATTCAGCATAAGATTTTGTGAGTACAAGAAGCACCTCTTTGATCTACCCCAAAATGACAAAGTATACCAAACAGTTTGTATGATCGCTTTTTAATTTTTTAAAATTTTTTTAAAATTAATGGTGGCAGTTTTTCTTGTTTTCTGGTGCCTGTCTTGGCTAGGTTGTCTGATTCTAGAAGGACATAACGCAAGAACATTTCTAGGGTTAAGGCTTTCATTAACATGTACAATCCAAATGTGTAATTCAAATTAATTTTTCTACTGAGAAAAAGGAAAAGTTCTATACATAGATATGTACTCTTTATTTCTCCTATATACCTAGTTCTGGAGTATTTTGACAGCATTTACGTATTCTTCCATGTTCTTATTGCAGGTGGTAGATTACAGTGGAAAAACATACAAAGAACAAAAAAAAGGCCACCTCCCCCCCTCCTTCTTAAAAGCAGGGGGAAGAACTTATTCATTGGTTCAGACCACAATGAGAAAACATTTAGAATAGAAGTCAGAAGGTTAGGCCATTTGTAAGGTTGAGCAAAACAGATAAAAGAGGAGGGAATTTACTGAAAAATGAGGACTTCGTAAATATCTGGGACTGATAGGAACACAATATGATTGTGAGGAGCTCTTATTTAGGAATTTAATTAGAAAAGTTTAAACCTAACTAACTAGTTCTACTTAAAATATGTTTAACATGACAAAAAGAAGATTAAGTGAAATGCAAACTATTAAAAGGAAATTAGTTCCCTAAATTGATACTGTTTCTGCATCTTTGTGTGCTTCAAGCTACAGAAAGATCTTTGGATATATAAAATCATATATATATACAGACACATATATATAATATATAAATATATGGTGTTTTGCTTTGTTTTGAACATAATTTCATTGCATTTATAAGGAGAAATTATAAATTACCGTTCCAAACTTCAAGGAAAATTCCAGATAATAGCACCTACCTCTGCAAATTGGCCTATGGTCACTCCACGCAGCCAGTGTATCTGTCACTCTCTGACAAGTGATACTCTTAGAACCTTGTAGCACATAATTATCTTCACAGGAAAACTGTACGCTTGCACCGACCCTAGGAGAAAAATGGGAGGAATAAGGAAAGAATTAAAATGTATTTTAAATACCAACCTCCCCAAATAAATGTAAATGTCACAAATGACAAAATTTCTAGGTCCAAACAAAGAAATCAAGGTGGAAAATTCTATTCCAACATTATTATATTCATAAAAAACAGTTTTTACTATAGGGAACTGGTCTACTATTTAGTTTGCTCACCTTTTAAAGAAGGCCAGGAATATAAAGCCATTGTGATACTAAATTTCATCCTTTAAACTATGACTTCAGTGAATGACTAGGGAGACATTTTTAAAGAAAATATATAATCATCTTTCAGGCAACAAAATTTACATCAAGAATAATTTCAACCTCTCCATATTCTCTTAAATGAGAGAATAAGCGGTTGGATATGGTAATTTGTCATCACGTACAACCAGAAAATACGAATTTCAGTAAAATGTAATCATTTATTAAACATTCCTGACCTTGTTGAAATTTTCTGTTAAAAATTACGCTAAATGATAACTTTTATTAGGACTGAAATTTGTCTGTTACGCTTGTAACTTTGAAATTTGTCTCTTTGGAATGATTTATAACTTCATTCTTTATTTTTTTAATAAATAATTACTTTCTGAACAATGCTGAACAATATTTATGAAGAATTTAAAAACTGTTTGTAGTTATTGTGTATCTCAAAGAGAGCTTTCCTAAACAGTATTTACATTTCTGCTTCCATTTATTATTTGTGACATTCTGTGTTCCCCATCATAATCAACCGGTTTTGTTGTTAGACTTCTTGCACTTTTAAATCTGTATCTGATAATCTCATGTTGTGAACTAAGTGATCTTGATAAAGCAGATTTCTCAACTTTGTCTTTCGAACTCATTGAGTCCTAAACAACAGGGGACTGGTAAATGGCAGTCAAAAAAGCAAGGTGATTAAAATTGTGCTGTGGAGAATAAAAAATCATCTCATTCAATAATGTCCAGCTCATTCCTACCCTTCAAGAAGTATTCTATTAGTTTCTCAGAGGATCTCACAAAAGATAAACTATATTATTTATCATTATTATGATGTGCTTCTATAGTTCTTTCACAAAACTTTAATAGGCTCCTTTATATATATATATTTTTTTAATTTTAAAATTTGAATGTGATGCTCCAAATCTAGGAAAGATTTAAAAACTACTTATATTAACACTTGGTTCTTGAGTTGCTAAATGTGAAAAGATCAGAAGGGTAGGAAAATACTGGCCTTTTCCTTCAGTAGTTTATCAGAAATGCATGAAATTCTTGAAGAATAGTATAATTTTCTAAAACTGTATTTATTTTATATTTGTCATAATCTACTATCCTTCAGAAAATTCTTAAAACCCTCAGAAAAATAGATCAAGCATGATTCCAAATACGTAACTCAAATTAATAAACAACTAGTTCATCTTATTGGTAAAGAAAATATTATGATTAATTAATCTGACATTTTAATGCTCTAAACACCTTATTTTTAAATGCATTTTCTCATATTTTCTAAAATTATGAGCTCTGAAAATTTGTTCTATGGAAACAGGAAAGAAACAGACAGCTACCTAGTTGTGATAAATGTAAATTAAGAATTGTATTTAAAAATCATATTGTATAAAGACATTCCCAAAAGTATAATGTTGTGTGAACCAACATGAAAGCTTCAACATTTCCCTGAAGTTTGCTACTATCAAGACATGTAAGGAGAATTACAAAACTGTGTGCATACAAAAAATTGCAATGAAATGAAATGTATAATTATTGGAAGTCTGCAATTGCAATTTATAATTTAACATACCTAATTATTCCCTCCAAGAAAGAAAGAAGGGGAAAAAATCACAGTAGGAATACAAATATTCTGATCCCTGATGCAGTAAGTGAAATTTTTCATGTTTAGACTGGGTTTTCAGCATTACAGCAATATTTTAAAAATATTATTAATGGGTACATAAAATGTTACACAGTAATTCAATCTATACACTTATGATGATTCAGTTTGTTTCACTATTATTCTATACAGTATATTGTATTTTTTTCCATATGTATTTTTCATATATTCTACACAGTGGATATCATCTTTTGAAATGTTTGATCAGAAACTAAGTGACACAAAATAAATATGCTGACTACAACATATTAAAAACAAACAAAAAATCTAGCAAAAATGTCAAATTTTAAATACCAAGGTAGGAACATGAAGTACTCAGAAGCTCCTTAGTGTTAGAATTAAACATGGAGAGAAACCTGAATGCCAGCTATAGGCATTGACAAGTACGATTTTTGAAAGTAATTTCAAGAATTCTAATTAAACTTCAGGTAGGCTACAGAAGAGCAGTCAAAGGTTTTACCAGAATGACTGTGATAGTTCTGGATGTGGTTTATGTGTGGCTACACTACACACTAAGTCTGCTTTAATATCAGTTAAAACCCATCCTTCTGAAGCACCTATAGTGAGAAATCAGGTTTATGACAGAAGTCTGACAACTGATACTTTCAAGAAAATATTTTTAATATAATTTTAATTCTGTCGAGGCTTACAAAAAAAAAGCAAAAAAGTATTGGAAAGTTCTAAATACTGCTGAATGGCAGTAGGAACTGTCACACCATAATATATGTGAAGGAAATTAGAAGTCTGTGTAAGTAACCGATTAATAATGAAATGTGTGTGTATATATATAGTTGTTATATATACATACGTTGCAAATACCTGAATTGAACAATATAACTTTAGATGTTTGGAGAAATCTTCAGGAAGCTGAATCACTAGAGTATTTTCTATTTCCAGACAATCAGATCTATCTAAATAAGCATCTTAGTGGAAGGGATGCACCTGGGCCATACAGTCTACAATAAAAAATCCTTATCCTCTAAGCAACGTCCAAATTGCTGAGTCTCTCCATTGATTCTGTTTGACATTTTTCCATTAAAAAATGGGGCATCCTTTTAAAGCTGTATTTTGACATATTTGATCTGTGATTTCAAAGGAAATTATTACTTCACTTAATTCCCAGTTGTTAACAATGAATGTTTTTATTTTTTTTTTTTCACATCTTTACCTCCCTAGTCATTGAGCAAATCTCTGGATGCTGGAAGTGTTTTGTTTTGTTTTGTTAATTCTCTGTGTAAAGTTTCAACAGGGGGAAGAAATCAGTTTCCCCTTTTTTTATTTTTCTAATTTAAATTTGAACTGTATCAAAGCAAAACTTGTGCTTTTATAAAGAAGGCTAGAATTTGACTGAAAGAAGCCATTTTTAAAAAAGAAAAAAAACTGTAAGAAATACTAAGCATAAGAAAGTTCATTTAATTTTAAAATCTAAAAGCTATTTTTGTTACAAGTGTCAGTGGAATTGTGGAAGATGATTGTATTTTCACAGTATCACACATACCATATATTATTTAATGAGAGCTGAAATGTTACTGTATATATCCATTTTAGATTTTGTTTAACAATCTACTGTTCTGAGATCTCACATAAAAATAAAATGTGATATTGACCCTAAAATTGTGTTAATTTTCATTCTTCTAGCGAAGTCTGAGTTGCCTTTTTTCCCTCAAAATGAATCCAAATATTCACTGGATTTTTTTTGAAATCACTGAAAATCACCTCCCCTACTTCCTGAACTGAACACAGTAAAAGCGTGGCAGGAGGACAGAATCAAAAGGTTAAGATTTCAAATACCTTTATGTTTGCTTTATGATATTAGAATGAATGCCATTATTATGCTGAAAATGATGAAACCCTTTTCAAAGAATTTGTCATCACTGAATCAGTTGGGTCTCAGGCTGTCTTGAAAATAAACCCTCTGACTTTCCATCAATCCCACTCACAACATGTCTTTCAGTAGACTGGAAAAGATTTTGAATAATGTGCATTTTCACATGTTTTAGTTCAGATTAATATCCATAGTTGTCATTCTCCTGACAAGAACAATAGCTCCTTCTGGTGTCTATACTTGCCTCTCAGAAAAGAAGAAACATTGCCTTTCTTTTACTCTCCACAGTATTTTCACTGCATTGGAGAAATGAGAGCAACAGCAAATATTATTTCCCCTTCTCTTATGGAAGAGCTTGATTTGTCATTTCAGAGAAAGAAAAACTAAATTCCAGCCAAATTCTCTATTTAAATGTCAAGCTAACTAAGATATCCAAGATATGTTTCAAACAGATAAATAAAAAAATAAGTTTACACTACATGAAATGTTGCATAATCAGTTTTCAGAAAACAAGTAAGGTTTAGGAGGAAAATAAACTTTTATTGTTTCAAATAAGTGAACAAGATATATTTTATTATCATATCTTATATGATGCTGCTTGTGCTATTTTTGAACACCCTATGCATTCATTTATCTCCATGAACAAGAAGATACATTAGGTGAAATGAAAATATTATCAGAGGCTGAATGGGGTAAAGGAAGGAGGGGAATAGCCTTGTTCTGTCAATTGAGTAAGCATTGCTCTTAAGTAAGCTCCAGACATTTAAGATACCTTTAACCCACATTCATTCATAAGTGAATGTTCAAAATAGAGTTATCTATGCTTTGCAAGGATCCTTGATGTTATGTTCCATCAGATATCTTAAAATATACTTTGAGCTTTAAGGTTCTTTTGGGCTTTCCCTCTTCTTGATATTTTAATGTACTGCTGGAAATTTTATTGTTGAGCTTTCCCATGGCTGGGGCTCCCACATTTGGATCTTTGGACCTGTTTCACCAAAATTATTTTAGATTCTTTTCTCTTTCTAATTACAGACTACAGTCTAGAGGGGAAAAGAAGTAATTCTCTCTCTTACCCTCTTCCAATTTACCAGTGCTCTTAGACCTGCTGTTGTTTCTTAACAACTGTAACAACAGTATGCCACTGACTTGGACCATAACTAGATGAGAATGCTCAGCCCACAGTGTATCATGAACACATAAATCTGTACAGGATTCGTAGATTCACAGAATAAATCAGATTAGAAGAGGATATTGTCTAGTCCAATGCCTCACTCCCATTAAGTACAGTTGGAACAAAGGGGCCAGGGCCCTGTTCAGATGAGCTCTGAATGCCTCCCTGGATGGTGATTCCACACTCTTGGAAACTTGCTTCAGTGTTTGACCATCCTTATAGTAAAAACATTATTATTTTTTTTAAAATCCTGAATGTAGTAGCAATTTACCATGTACAAACTTATGTCCATTGCCTCTAGTCTTATCACTGTCCACCTCTGAAAAGGGGCTGGCTCTCTTTTCTCTATGCTTTTCTGTTTAGCAGCTGTAGACAGCAACAAGGTCCTGCTGATTCTCTTAAGGCTGAGCAAACCCAGAACTCTCAGCCTCTTCTTATACGTCATGTGCTCAGGCTCCCTCACCATCCTGATCTACTGAACCTTCTCTAGTATCTATAGCTAATGGAGTAAGAAAGGTACCTTCAGGTGTGAATTCAAACTAATTTCCATTAAACATTTAGGCTATGGGATTAACTCTTTCCAGAGATGCTTTTCTCTCTCCACTAATAACAGAGTGATCCTAGATGCTGCCCCTAATTCTTTCAACTAAGTATTCGATCTGGAGGAATTCAGAAGAGGTGTGCTCTGCATCCTTTATGGCTATGAGGAGAGACTCAAGCGGAGGAGGGAAACTGAGGCATAGCTGCACAAATAGTAAAGCAAAATACTCTCCAAATTAACAGTAGAAGTGTACAGGTATCCCTTGGATGAATACACACAGACACTTTAATACATCTTGAGGAAGAGTTATATTTTAGTATCCCATTTTTACCTAGTCTTCTACCAACTGATGTTTCTCTCCTCAAAACATCAAGCATTAATAAAACCTAGATTACATTTGTTTTCCTAAAACAGCAAACCTTTGGTCAGCAAGTGCATACTGTATTTTAGTATCATAGAATTTCACTTTCAGCAGCTGTACTTGCCAAGTTGAATCAGAATATATAGAACAAGATAATAGCAAACATCTTCTGGACAGCTTGTCTCTCTCTAGCCTATGTATTGAAAAGCTTATTTCACTTTGTTATTTTTAAAAACACATTTAACTGCTGCCCTGTTGCTAATGAAATCATGGTTTTACATATAGCTAACTCTCTTAACATTGGAGTTATTAATGAGTTCTCAAATTCCTTTGAGGGTAAATAGAGAAAAATCCAAAAAGAGTAGGTCAGAAATATAATAGATTTAAAAATTATTTTTCTTGTCAATTATGCCCTAGTTTGGAAGAGCCTTGATTCAGGAACCAGGTTTGATTAACTTGCTTTCTGGAGTTGTGGAGAACTTTGCATAATTCCTTCTAATTCCTTCAAAGCTTTCCTTTCCATTTACTCTTCAGTCTGACTGTCCATTCCCTGCTGAGCAATTTATAAATATCTGTATGAGCTGGAAGCTCCCATCTCCTTCCTTTGACCCTCTTCTCTGCCACACCTTGAAGTCTCTGTTTTTTTCCCCAACAGGTGAAGAGCAACCTTCCTCCTTTCTCCATAAAGGTCCATTTGACCTCGTCTTCTTTTTTTAATGAATATAACAAAAGATGAAAGCAAAAAAAGCAAGGAGACGGCATTCATCATGGCCCAGACACTGAATTTGCCATGTTCCCCAAGCTGTGTAACAACTTTTATATAGCGGAAAAAAAGACAATTCTCTCTTCTTCTATGCTGTCCAGAGAGTTCTGTCTTTCCTACACAGACAGGATTATTATGCTCTAAAATTCCTATTTAAAATGCATTGATTTAAAAAAGAAACTAGCAAAACCAGTTCAAGATATGCAATGGTCTGGAGCTATTTTGACAAAGACTCAACACATTTAAAACTAGGGAAATGATACATATTTGTAGTTGCTTGCTCTGTATACACGTAACAGGAAATACCTCCCTCTTGGTGATACAGAAAATTAAATGTGCCAAAAATTAAATGTGCCTACCTGAAGTCAGAGCCCACCCTTTTCCCATTTTCAGGAATTCCAGGATCAGGACATGTATCAGATGCAATTGCATCCCCACCCTGGGTCACTGCAAAGTAAAGGAAAAAAATTAATTTAGACTTGCAGCTGTAAAGATGTTTCTTCACTTTAACCATACATCAACTTCCATGGCCTGAATTTAACCATATGCATATTCATAATTTTTTCTTCAAACAGTATAAATTATTACCAAAAAGAAGCCCTATACAATTGATTTAGTGGGCGTATTGTTTATTTTCTTTGGTTATGACAAAAAACCATGATTTGCCTCTGTGGGAAAATAAATGATTGATTTCCCATGGTCAGTCATCTTTTTATGGATATATTAGGATCCACAGCTTTTCTCAGACAGGGAAAACAACATTTCCTGAAGCCACTTTCTGAAATATTCACAACACACTATTGTAAGATTAAGATAGTATAAGAAAATAAAATCTCATTTAAGACTGTGTCCATAATAATACTTGAAATAGACAAAAGCCATGAACCTAACTGTAATACAGAAATATTTTTATGAAGGTAATGTTCATCTCAAAAATGTACAGAAAACCACACAGAGCAATGCATTTTTAACCATCTGAATATGTGCTCATGTAAATGAGGCTCAAAATCTCTATTTTGTGCTTTCAGATATGACTAGAAAGAGAAGGTACCCCATTTTTTCCTTGTTTCCATGTTTTGTTCCTTTTGTCCTCCGTTCTTTCTCCCTTCAGACTATCAGATATTTAAATAATGCTAGGTATATAATATATAAACTTCTAGTCCTTTCAAAACTCAAAACAGTTTGAACATTCAATTTTCACTTTTTTTTCTTCTTCAACTGTAAAAAGGTATTTAAGTAATATGTGGAATTAAAAGTAATTAATCATAAAGAAAAGACATAAAATAACAGAGCACAACATTGTGAATATACCAAAAACCTGAATACACATGTGCTTTCTATCCTGCACATATGCACATGTGTGTCCTGTCTTTCTGCTTCCTCCACAGAAGAATAAAGCTAGCAGAAATCTTTGGATCACATTTTTATCTTAAAAGACTTTTGGGAAACCCTTAAGGACAGAGCAAAATGTTCTTCCTGAATAAAAAAAAAAAAAGTTAGTTGAAATATTTTAGCTGCACAAAATAAATTACATAAACCTGAGAGGATTACAGATGACAGCATATAGCTGAAAGGTGTTGAGAGATTAGATGTAAAAAGTGGCTGGTTTTCCCACACAGTGATATGCTTTCAAATCAAATACAGCAGCAAAAAGAGTGGTGACAAGCAGGATACATACAATCAGATGGTAAGAGCCATAAATCTTTATGTCTGTGTTGGAAGCATCAGGGAAAATTAATTTATATAGAAATACAAAGTTTTACAAGAGAAGATTTAAAGAAATAAAAAACTGCATTACAGCCCTACAAAAAGGTAACTAAGACAAAGCACTTGTAAGTACCGAAATGCTTGATCTGAGCATAGATTCTTCTTAAAGTAGAGAAACAGCAACAATTTCAGTATATTTCAACATTTGTCTACATTCATTTTTATTTTGGCATATAGAATGTTTTAAAAATAGAGGAAAGGAATCATCTCTTTCTCCACATCTTTTTAACAATACTTATTGTATTGTTTATTGTTTGTCACAGAAATTTCTCTTTAAACTAGGTGAAGAAAGATTATGATAATCTCAGAAATGTTTTTGCAGACACAATTAAAAATGTGTTTTACTTAAAAATTTATTTCCTGATAAATAAAAAACCAAACATGAGTAAAAATCTAGTTCAGCTGGACAAAAATATAGCAACTACAATTCAGCAGCTTGAAAACACTCCAGACCAAGAACTCAATCCTGCTAATTTCACTAATATTATTTAGACTGGTAAAGATTTGTATGTCTGTGAATAAAAGCTTTCAGAATAAATCTATACTAGCTAGTAAATACGTATTTTATTCTGAGAATTTAGTTTTGTAGTTTCTTGGGAAGTCTCAACATTGAAATGTTGTTATAGTCAAAAACTGATGTTGCTAGAAAAGCAGCCTGCTTGTACACTGATGTTCCCTAAAATAAATAATATTCCTTATAACATTTCTTCCATTTTTCAGGAAAAAAAAAATCAAATATTTACTACTTTTAGCACAGAAGTGTAACTATGTTACTGGAGGTGAGGTTCAATTCTGACTACTGAATCACCAAAACACTAAAATAAGCAATATGACTGATACAGTTATTTGACATATCAGGTTTACTAAACTTGAACCTTATGGTAACAGCTGGAAAACAAGGTGGAGAACACTGCTTTTGCTATCATATTTTAAGCACAGACACATTGAAGTGAAGCTACCTCCTTTTACAGACATATATACAACATGTGTAAGTATTTTGTTTGGGACACCAGTAAATGTTGACTGAGACCTTACTTACAGCACAGAATGAAGTGACCTCCCCAGATGGATGATGACCTTTGCAGAATTTTATTCTTAGCCCCTAGCTTCCTCTGTCAACACACTCTCACACCAGTATCAGGGAAGGGTGATTTAGGCTATCATTTACCCAGAGCAATACTGTCTCTTGAAACAGAGCAGGTATCATATGTCTGGAACTTGGCACATCTTCCTGGATGTCTACAGGCCTTGTTAAACACGGCCCAGATTTTAGCTTCTACTTTCCCCAATGAACTGTCAAGTGTTTTTTAACAGATGGCGGTTGCATGACACACTGTCATAACAAAGTAAATCCAATTCCCTCTAAAACAAACCTGTCTGATTTTATCTTTCCAGATGGGAAAAAAGGAACAAATTTCTCAAATTAGTGAAACTATTTAGTAACTTTAGTGGTTCAGGGACACTAGAAACTTAAGTGTATTTATAAATATATCCATATACTTTTACGTGTTAATATGCTTAAAACCTTTACCTGCCATTATTTTGGAATTTATGTTATCTGTATTTTAACTATCATCTCAATTTTCATTTTAGAATTTTAAATTTTCAAAACAATGAAAGTATTATGGAAAATGGAAGGTAATATTCCTATTTAAATCTTGCAAAACTTAGAAATCAGCATCAGTTATGCAGAAACTTTGGCACAGCTATGCATTAATTAGTAGCATTTGTCTTAAAGCACTAACAATGTTCCTCTGTATTATGAATATAAACTAGACATTTATAAACCTGTATTTATGATAAATAAATTTAGGACCACTATAAATAATACCAGCCTCTCTCAATATATTCTTAGTCCATTCTCAGTATACCCTCTTTGTTTTAAAATTGAGTTTAAGAGTATAAAATCCTGGCAAATATCAGTGTAAGATATTGCTTTACATAAATAATTCTTCACACTACCCCAGTTGCACACATATCTTCAAGGAACCATCAGACAGAGAAAATGGTGTGTGTTCCATGAGACTAACATTAGAAAAAGTATGTAAAGTCACAGGGTAGGGAGAACAGTGAGGAAAGATTCTAGTCAGGTTTGTGTTTTTTTCAAAAATATTAGTTACTTGGACAGTCTAACAGTACTCTGCCATTCTCTTTTTTTAACAGAGGGTTTGGGAACATCGAAGATGTTTCAATCACCAGACATATCTGTAGTATAGAGACAGAGCATACTCAGTGGACACAACTTAACTCTGGAACTTCTTGACATGCCGTGCTATTATATACTGCAAAACATATATTCTCAGGCCTTTCTGCAGAAATAGTTGAAGAGAAGCTGTGAGTTCATTAGCACGATGGACACCTTTTCAGTCTATATAGAACCTCTATGTTTAAGACTGGTGATTTATATTTCTATTTGATAAAAAAATCTATTCTTCTTTACTGACTGGCAATCAATCAACACGATCTCTTCCATTTTTCTCAGCTGGGATCACGCAGACTAGAGTTTTCACACCTTTGTGTTATCTATTGTTTTACTTGGCATATCACATAGTAAGAATAGAACTCCTTTAAGATGTTTCACATGTTCTGACTCTAACACAATAGTACAGGAGAAAGACTGGCAGTAACTGTAAACTCAGACTTTAAAAAGTTGTAATCATAATAATAAACAATTAGCAGACACATTAACATCCTAATTTAGCTCAGCATTTGGGAAGTGTTTATCTTTAATCAAGGAGCAATATAAGGCAGGAGGAAGGGATGGTGCAACATATGTTTCATGCAGCAAGACAAGCAACATGAGTTCTCCCTTGTTATAATATTGGTTCTATTCCAGGCAAGCTGCCCTGCTTTAGATGCATTTGGAATCTGAATATACTTTAATGATCTACTCATGCTCTTGCAAAGCATGTGATGAAATGCTTTGAAGGGCTGGACTCTGAAGCAAAAAATATTATGTATAGATGGATTATACTGCATATCTTTCTTCAGCAGCCATTAGGTTAGTAACAAATATTTGATGTCCATGCTCCAGGCTGCAATTCCTACAATTTTAAACTTAACAAGATTTGGCAATCTGTTTGGACATTTACTCATTCTCCTAGTGATATCACCAACTTATACAAAGGTTCTAGATTTAAAAAAAAAAAAAAATTACATAAACCCAGGAATACTCATTCCTTCAATGATTTGTTTTGAAAAATTTTCAAGCTAGACCAAAAATTGCAAGAATCACCTAGAAGAAGGCCTTGTTAATACTGCATGGAGGCTAGAGAAAAAACAAGACCCTAAAATTCACTGTGGAAAGATATTATAAGGTATGGCAGTTTTTCTAGAGCAGACTGAGAAGTTTGTAAACTGAACAAGACTTTACAATGAATGAGTACTTTATCTCTCTATTATGATGAAAATAAAAGCTGACATATGTAAATATCAACCTCTTTTCAGCCAAGAAGTCACACGTAAGTGCAATGACACTGTATCAATGAAACAAGAGATTAGATGCACTAATTACTGTATTAAGAGTGACATCTTGATTAACTGTTAAGATCCTTAGATTTACAGTTATTGACATTTTAATTTTTGGAAAGGTTGATTCATACTAAAAAAAAAAAAAAATCTAACACTTCTAGATGTAATTTTGGTCATAAAATAATGATGCTTCAGAAGTGAATCCAAAACATTTCAATTATTCTTTATGAAGTGTACTAGAAATTACTTGTTTCACATAGTGAAGAGTAATGTGGTCACTGGAAAAGAAAAAAAGACATGTATACTTAATGTCTTGCCATGACAATATATGGAGAAAAGGTATAAAAAATTATAACTGTATAAAAGAATTGAACATACTGGGCTTGTTTTGAATTTAGAAAATTCGTATTATTGTATGAAAAGAAAGATTTTAGAGCACAAAAGCTTCAACCCACAAATACACTCACAGGCAGAATTAACTGAAATAAATTTTCTGCCATAAGTTTTGCTGCATTTGCTCTAAAATGTCAGTTACTCCAATCAAAATAAAAGAATGAATTTGAGAATAATTTTAATGGTCAGACTACATATACAGCAGGAGGTCTTTTTTTGTTTGCAAAGGCATTTACTGGGAGACTTCTCATGCGTTGCACTTAGCAGCACATAAGATTTAGCCATTTCAAGACAGTGTCTTACTGCAAATAATAGGGCAGCAAATTAGGGGCATGATTAAACTTGCTTATAAAAATGTCTATGCATACACCAAATCATCTGTATTAGATTTTATTTTAAAAAACAATGACATGGTCAGAAAAGGGCAAACCAGTCTGTTTTACATGAAATTATGCATAAAAAATCACACAGTTGTTTTAGTAATTTTGGTCTACATAATTTTGACTGCATTAAAAAATGATAGTTTGTTTTGTCTCTTGAATTCTTCACCAAATTAGAGGACATAAATTGGATTTAACGCTTTTTTTTTTTTTCTCCCCGATATCTCTCTTGCAGAAAGACATAAATGAAAAGTATTAAGTTGGAACCGTAATAATGAGATACAAGGGCATTACTTACATGGGTATATGAAAGAATATGCTTAGTAACAGATATTGCCTTATAATTAAATAAGATCACAGACTTCATAGAAAATACAGATTTGCATAGAAATAATAGCTGCAATCAAAATACCATGACAAAAAATATATATTTCAAGCAGACAAAGAAATATAAAAAGCGCTATATAATATTTTTCCACATAATTTCATCCAGGCTTTTAGAAGACAGGAAAGCTACAGTTAGCAAAATAAGTTGATGGTCCATATACTCCATCACAGGCTTTAAGTCAGTCCTTCAGTAGAAATAGAGTAACACTGATTATTACAGACAACAGAAATAAACCTGCATGAAACTCATTCTAATGAAGAAGTGACAGATTACTGAAAACCAGAAAGATGGAAAAAGAAGGGATAAACAAGGAAGGACAGGTAATTAAAGTTCTGAAGTTCAACAATGTAACTACTTTTAAGAAGCTAGTTGAAACTCTTTCTTCCTTAATTTAAATTTAATAAATTACTTCATTAAGTAAATAACAATATTGAATACTATTGAACAGGAAAATATGGTTATGTTGATACCAGATGACATAAGTGCCTAAGGCCATTCTCCTTATACAAGGAGAAACCATTATCCAAAACCTGCCCATGTGAATCTGTGCCCAGAACACTCTTTCAGATGGCATTGTATTTCTTCAAAATGATCAACAAATGTTTGAAAGTATTGTTCTATTAGTTCAGCAAGCCATAGGCAGTTGTTACTTTTAATTGAAAATGGAAGTTCTCCAGTATTCCTCAGTATAAAAATATTTTAGTTTAGAAAATTGGTAAGGAAAGTTTAACCATGTCTCTTGCTTGAAAAAGTCAGATAAAAATAATTATTAATTTCTGCAACAGAAACTATAAAAAACCCTATCATTTTCACATGCTAAAGATAATTCCTTTAGGTTTTTTTGAATAAACTCTAGCATCTTCACACACTGGGAAATCATCACCCCACTGGATTGCACCTGTCAACACATGGCTATTATACAGGATCTCTGTAGTTTACCAATATATTTATGGCACTCCTTCCTCTAGCAGCTGGGGATTTCTACCAGTAGTTTTATACTTGCTATAACCAAAATAGCTAGTATAAAATAGTATGTCCCACTTAACCTTGTTATTCCTTCGTGATAGCAAGGCCTGAGAGTAGATTACCCTTACATAAATTCAGTAGTGGTTTTGTCAGTTCTTAGAGAGTGGATCAGCAGTTTAGAAAAAAAGGAAAAAGAAATTCTCACTTTGTTTTGTTCTGTTTGGGTTTCCCAAGGGAATTAGAACAACTCTCCTTTGCATCCACCTCTGTTTTAAGCAGCTGACTATAAGATTTATTCCAGCTTAATGAAGCAACATAAGGCTCAGTAGATACACAGATTTCAGTCAGTCTGGGAGTTTATTAGTTCAGCTTCTCTTGAAGTCGCAAAGAGACTGCACACTCATAACAACATTTTTTAATATTTACATCTAGATCAATACAACAATTTAAAGAAATACATTTTCACATAGCTAAAAAATTCTACATTTGGTAACTGTGAGGAGAAATTGTCAAATATTTACCTTTTTAGTATAATTAAACATATGGGATTTAGCCTGATTAAAATACCTCTTAAAAAGTAGAGGTGAAAGGATCAATTTTAGTTTGAGCAGTAAATTATAATTTAAATATATTTTCCCTATGAAATATTGGGAAGTGGAATATATTCTATTTCCTCCATTTCTATGGGGAAATTTCTACAAGTCACACAGAAGCTACAGGTCAGAATCATATGCATTCACCATATATACTTTGGGGGTGGGGCTGGCTGAGGTCTTCCACAATGCACAGGTAGTTATGCAAACCTCTTGAGATACTGTTTGGCTTCTTAAAGATAAAGCTGCATCATGAAAGATGGAGACTCTGATAATTGAAAACACTAGATTTTCACAGGTGTTGAGTTCATCAGACCCTGGGAACAGACAACTGAGCTTGCAAAAACCAGGCTGACCATACTGAAAGCATGCATCTAATTTCCTTCAACTGATGGTCCACACACAAGTTATGATTGCTAACAAGTACTGTTAAGTGCTCCAATGGCTCTACAAAGCTGAAATTTTCTGGTGAGTGAAGTGGACTCACCAATGATTCAATACAGTTCCACCAGATGGAATGTAGAAGTTTACATTATGCTTGCTTTTAGTTAAGGAATTGGCACCATAAACTATAGTAAGAGTACCTTAAGATTGCAAAATCTATCACTCATTAAGACTTGCCTGAACTGAAGCTATCCATGCCTGAAATGTACAAATGCATTTTTCTCTTTTTATTTTAGTTTATGGAAGATACCAAGTTAAAAATATTGTCCTTTCATTAATCCTGATACTATATCATGCCTTTATATTGCTCAAGGTCATGAGGGGAAGACAGAGAAGAAACTGTCCCACATTACTGCATAACAACTATATTGTGCTGTCTTTGTGGCTTACTTACAGTAAAACTATTTAGCACTCACCTGCAGTCTTCAAAGCTATTAAGTTCTTGTAAAATTAAAGACATTAGGTATTAGTTTTCACACTGTGCTTTGGATTCCAGTGTTATTTCTAGACTTGCTGCAGGTAATGGTAGTTTTGCACCAACTGCAAAGATTAAACTTTGCAAAATATCTCTCTCCAGTCATGAGAAAGTATTTTACTCTTTTAGTATTATATAATACTCAAACACAAGGAAATGGAAAACCATGCTCTCAGTGAAGTCAACAGATAAAAATATCAGTAATGAGAGAAGGTACAGGATTTTATCTGATAGGTAAATGATTAAAAAAAATCTTTAAAAAATAAATATATTACCATTTATTTTTCACATTACATAACAAGGAAGGAAAGGAAACACTTGACATGAAAATTAAATTACCATTATACATTTGTCTTTTGCAGACCACACAATAAGATATGTGTAAGGCTTAAATACATAGCTCAGAGTAAACAGAGTTGTTGCTTTTTCTAGTACCACTTCATTCAGAAATGTAGGAAATTCAGTAATTTGCTTTGAAATGACAGAGCTGATGAAGAGTCAGGAGTAAAGAGCAATTTTATGGGATATCCAGAAGCATTCTTTTCAAAAGAAATAAACCCAACATGTTGTTTTGTCTCAGTGACTTAGAACTTTGGAAAATTCCATTTTTCACCAGCATCAGGTTATAAATTCACCCTGCAATGCTATTTACTTGTAAATATACTGCCACTTTATAATGCATTTTATTGATTCACAGGGCAGTCTTTTTATTTTCCTTTAAAAATAGCTATCTAGCATTTTACTGAGCACTGCTATTTCTGCAAAAATCCTGAAAGAGGCTGTAAATTTTAATTTTTTATTTCAGTAAGTGTTAAAATGACTGTGTTTAAATAAAATTCTCATTTCCTTAATTAGTTATTTAATATACATTTGTCAATCAATATATTACCTGATTTTTTAGTCTGGGAACTGATATTAAATTTTCGGTTGGCTTTTCAGAGTAAAATGTTTAGCATTGTGTGACAAATCTGAAGAGGTAACAAAAGTTAGCCATGGGCATATTGCATTGATAATCTCATTTTTCAATATAACCTTTAGGATTTTGCACTGAATTTTTATATATTGGTCCACTGTCCAAGGTTTGCAGAATTTAATCAAATAGGCTTTGACTTTGAGAAAGAGCTTGAAATTAGAAAATAACTGCTAACTATGGGATGGTCTTACTGCAGTGGAGCTATTGATATAGAAAATAAGATAAACTGATCCATAAATGTTCAGTTTTCTGTCCTTCCTCTGACTTTTTTTGTGACCTTGGGCAAGCCACTTGGGACCACATCTTAAGTGAAACCTAGCTAGAACATGGAAGCTTGTAACCAGAACTATTCATGAAGTTGCCTTTTGAGCTGTTTTCTAAGGCTAGAACTATTTAAATTGAGTGGTCTTCACTTTCTGCATACTTTCTCCTACTTAACAGCTGCAGTTTTGTACTTGCCAAGAAGTGACATCTCTTAACAGTCCTCTTGACAGGACTAAGCATTGTACTGTCCTTTTCTCTCTCACAGTTACAGTAGATGAGCTCATCATATCTTTAACGTATCACCAAGAAGACTGAATTTCTCACAAAACAAGAAACACACCAGCTAATGATGAATTTTTTTAGAGGTGCAACTTAGTAGCTAGAACAGTCTCCCCTACTCTCCTCTTGAAATTAAAACATTTGGGGGTAGTGGGGGAAGTTATTTTGTCATTGAAAAAAAAAAAAATCCTTAAGAATTATTATGGTTGTGTAGCATAACAAAGACAGACAGTGAAAGATGTGAATTTCAAATACTGCAGCAAGCACTTGTTTTCAGATATAATGTTAGGAATTCATAGATAAAATAAGCAGTCCTTAAGGTCTTGAAATTTCTACTTTGGATTAAACAGGACAGTTGTACACTTCTTTAATTACCCTTTAAACTCTCTAGCCTGCTCTTGAACGACTCTTCTACAAATACTTGTAGATATCTTCTAGGAATACTTTTAGATATCCTTCTAGTACTTCATTAAATGATCTTCTGAGTAAGGGAGAAGCACTGTTACTTCAAATCAGTTCTGGAATGAAAAGCGTATTTGTCTTCCTGGAAAGAAAGATTCCAAGATGTCATTTCCATGGAATAGAAGATTTGATTACTGTTTTCAGCATTATTGAAGAGCTGAATACATTGTGCTGTTACACAAAGTCAGAATATGCAGCTGGAGTGAGGCTGCTCACTCAGGGTACTGACCACTCTGAATATCTTAATACTCCATGATGTTGGGTACACTGCCAAATGTTAAATCAAATCAAGAATAAGACCGAGGAGCAAGGTACTGGCCAGGGACAGGAAGCCACCAGAGGTTGGGTACTTGTCCTGGTTTCGGCCAGGATAGAGTTAACTTTCCTTCGGCTGAGAGGCAGCACAGCTGGAGGGCAGGGTCCGGATTGATCATTGGAGTATTCCATATCCTGTGACGTCATGCTCAGTATATAGGGGGACGAGTGTTCTCTCACGGCCTGTTTTGGTTTCCAGGTCAGTGTGGCAGGATTTTCTGGTGCGGTCAGATTGATGCTGGGGTGTGGGTGGGCTGCGTACCTGTTGCTGCACTCAGTAAGCCACTGCTGCATTTTTACCCATTTTGGACCTACAATTGTTACTGTTGTTTTTGTTACTATTAACTAAATTTTTTTTATTCAACCCACAAATTTCTTCTTTTCTCCCTTCCCTATTTCACCGGGGGGGGGGGGGGGGGGGGGAAGTAAACAACTGGCCACATGGCGACTGGCTACCAGCTGAGTTCAAGCCACAACAGTACTTCTGTAAGAGACAGAGATTTTTCAGGAAAAGGGATAACTCCATGCAGAAGCAGTTTTCATGGAGAAGACTGGCAAAGACTGCAGCTGAACTAAACTGAATGACAGAGCAAGAGTAAGAACAACATGGCAAGCTCAGAATCCTGTTCAGAGCTGGAGACCATTTCTATGGTGACTGACCTCACCTGTTCTTTTTAATTCACTCTAACTGACCACTGATAGTTGATTTTGAATTTTTGTATTATTGTTGTTTTATTCTCTTTAGAGAATCTGTTCACTTGCTGGAGGATCCAGAAGCACATATTAGGAGGATAGTTATATCTTTCTTAATTACTAAACAGTGCATACTGGCCACAATTTACCTTGTTATTCATACAAGAGAAAGTGAATTATGATTTACAGACGGTTAAATAGCTTTTCTCCTCAGCCAGGGTGGTGGGTTTTTTCTTTTATTCTTTTCTACTGTTTGTTTCAGTATTCCTGAATGCTGATAAGACAAAGTTTTTTCCAGTTCTTACAAATAGACTACATTTCTAACAGCTCTGATGAATGAGATCAGAAGGGAAAACTGCCAATGACTCAGACTACTGAAGGAATAAAGGAGTAGGAGTTGCTTTTCTTTTTGGGTACCTGCTGAGGGAAATAATGTCCTGTTACCAAGAGAAAAAATAAGAGAAGTTCTGTAAGTTGGTATATAGCAGCCTTAGTAGGTATGACACACAGGTAACATGCGGGCAAACACGCCTGCTGTGACAGTAGAACTGAATTCTAGTCTATATCTTAACCAGCGTGATCATTAACATTTCAATATTTCCACTGATTATGTTTATGGATGAAACTGAGTGAAGCCAATACAAGATCTGTCGTTTGATCTGCCTGCCTCAAACAAAATAATAATCATATTATAATCATAAAAAGGGTCAGTAAGAGACTGAACCTATTAATAAGTGTTTATCTCCTGGTTCAAGTGGAAAAGAAAGAGATGAGGCATTCCAAAGATATAAAATTTAATAGAACAAAGCTGTTAATTGTAAAGATCTTATTTCTGTGCTTAATACTTCAGCTAAATAGTTTTAGTGGCATTTTTTCACTAATAGACACATTTTATTAAGCTATAAAATAAATAATTACACATATATACATAAATTAAGTTTCTAGGGCTAAATCTACACTATGTGGTAGTGCTTGTGATTGAAGTGAGTGCTGACACTGTATTTAACTGGCTAGAATAAATATCAAATATCTAGCTACACTGATTGTAAGGGATGTACAAGCCTCCCAAGAAATCAAGAAAGTATATGCCAATTAATCTTTATACTATTGCAGTTAAAGTTCTGTAAGTTAGATCTATAAGAAATCTGTCTGTGGATACACCAGAAGCTGGATGAGAATTAGAGTTTCAAAGAACTCCCAATGTAATATTTAATACGTAACCAAGGTCGATGGCTCCTCCAGTGGTCGTTTTATCTTCTAAATCCACAAGGGACTTCATGGTTAAAGTAGCATTTACAAGGCTAAATCTAAAAGTAAATCAGGCTATCTAAATCTGTGAGCACCTAAAACTCAGGTAGCGCTTTTTTAATTACTTTGTGCAAAGTACCTCTATTCAGAAGAGAGACTATTCCTTCTGCTGATCTGCCCACATTTATTAATAGACAGTACTGATTTCCACTTCCTTTTGACTGTCCTATTCCAGGAGGGACTCCAGAATTGTGGATCCTTAGTACAATGAAGCATTTTCTGACAGCTTAGTATAAAATGCCTACCTCCAGAGATAGGATTTATGATTTTTTTTTTTTTTTTAATAGCAGTTATATTCCTGTATGCACTTTTCAGGCTCCTACTTAGCAAAAATGATTGTGACATTATGTGTAAGCATCAGGAAATATATGTAAGTTTGTATAAGAAAGACCATACCAGAAAACTCAGCTCCATTTTTTTCTCTTAAACATATGTTTTTAACACTTTTTGCAGGCTTGGTTGAAAAAAATAAATGTAATTGTTTGTATTCCTCACTTGAAAGTGTCCAGTAGCTATTAAGATGACCTAAACTGACATTTAAATACCATGAATCTGCAGAGTGGATATTATATGACACTACTTCAAAAGACAGAATTCAGCTTTTCAAACTGAAGTGCAAGAACTAGAATAGCAGCAGTACATAATTTGTTCTGATTTTTTTTACATACAGAGTAGCTCAGAGCATACTTGAAATAAAACTAGAATGTCTCATGTCCTAAATTGTCTATCTATAACTGCTGTAATTAGTATTCAAAAAGAGAAACACACCATATCATAGGTAAGTGAACTATCTCAGAGCAGAACATTTCTCCTAATACAAATACATGATCCAACATTTTTGCTAATTCTTTAAATGGTCAGCTTCAAATTATAGAGAAACTAAGTAAAAAAGTCAAAATAAATGCTTTTCTTCTGTACACAATGATGTGGAGCTGTATATAATATTTCAGATTCTGGATATCTTTATACAGCACAAACATTTAAAACATTACTTCAGTTTGGCGCTTTTCTCCCTTCATTGAGATTAGCAGGGTGGATCTCATCTGCAGCATGTTCCCTCCTCCTCTTCTCAATATGACAATAATAATAAAAAATAATCCTAAGTAATTTATCACTATTTTCTATGGCATCTATATGTCAGATACACACTTCTCTCTTGACTATGTGGCCTCAATGATTCTGGATGGTCTGTTTATTCAAGTGAAATGTCAAACTCATAATTCATAATTCCTTTCCCTGTTTCTTCCACAGACTCAGCAACTTACTCATGTCAACCTGTTAATTCTTGAGGGAAAGGAGCAAAGAGGTTATTTTGTCTCCTCAAATGTATTCCAGTCCTCACAGTGCAAGTAAACCAAGACAAGCTTTGAATAAGCAGTGTTTTTGTCTCCGATACAAAAAGGAGAAGAAAAACAAATACTTCCTTTATAAGATTTTGCCCATTAATTACCTTTTAAAAATCACCATGCCTCCCTTACAGCTGCCTACGAAGTTGAAAGACTATCATCACATAAAACTGAAATTTTATTGATTAAAGCATGTTTACCAAATGAATTCAAAGATCTATCTGTTTGTACCCATGAGTGAAGGTATACTGTTCAGATGATCTGTTCTGTTGGGTGGTTGTTTGGGTTTTTTTAATCACAGGTAAAATACATTGTTTTATGGATCAATTAATATATTCTGTCTTTACATGTAATATGATAGTATTAGTAATTCAACCAAGAGATAGGTTAACTTCTGATAGATTCTGAATAGTCCTTCTTGAGAATGTAACTATGCTAGTCAGATTCTCTAAAGTCTTCCAACCTGGTGGAAGAAACTTCCTTGCCTCTTTCAACCAGTCCAAGTTATATTTTATCAGTGTCCCATTTCTAGCTAGTATCAGAGCAGTTCAGTTTTACATCTGTGTAAAATAGAGCTCATGGTAATTAATTGACAGAAATGATCAAATACTGTGCATGAGCCTTTTGAAGCTAACTCAGCACAAAAATGTACTCAAAAGTCATTATGCTTTTCCCTAGATAACTTGAAAGAGATATTCTGTAATCTTGTTGCCACTCCCAGAGTTTCTTAAAAATAAAAATTTCATTTTGAAATCAGTTTAGAGATGAATAGTTGCTCCTCTTTCTGAGTCTGACAAGTCTCATTTCACCCATGACAGCCTCCAGCTGTTAAATAGAAATATGAATCAAATGCAGACTACTGATGTGAAAAGCCAATTCCATTGCTTTGACAAAAGAAACAAGTAAGATGTACTTAGGTTGCAACTGTAGCAATCATATTTTATTACTGTGTTAGGATTTGTAGGTCAGTGGCCCCCACACTAATAAACAAAAACACTTGACATAGGACTATGTTATTGACATCTGTGTATATAAAAATATCAGACAGGCAAAATAACCACTGCACTAATTGAACTGAGACATACGAAGCAACACAGTGCAACATTCCAGATCTCTATAACAATGCATTTCAGCTCCTTTAAGCTGAAATGCAGTTACTTATTGGAGAGATCAAAGAAGCACTGTCAATAATTAGAGGCAGATTTTATGTCCTGCATGTCTTTACTCACACTGTATAAAAGATGAATTGTACTCTGCTGCTGGAAATATTCACTATCAGAATTGTCTTGGGAATATAAGGACCCACCGTAACTGGGATTTATGTCTTTTTCTACATTGTCCCATAGCTGGGAAGAGGGAAGGCAGGGCAGATGGGCAGAGAGCAGCACTTCCAGCAATATTTGTGGCTCATATTGCCACATCAGTGGCAGCAGTAGTCATCAGTAGTAACGTGGCTAATGTTTCTGAAATGATTCAGAGGGCTTAGTGGAAAGAAAATGGACTTCTCAGATCACCCCATAATTGCTCTGTGTGGTCTTAATGGGCCTCTGCCAACAGGTGAAAGAGGAAAATAATTCACAAGTTTATTTAACCTAGTTAGACAACCAAGCAACCATAACTGATTGCCATGATCTTCTTAAGTTGCCTTCCTCTTTTCCCAATAGTAGGGGTTTTTTTTTGTTTGGGTTCTTTTTTTAAAATGGGTGAACAGCAGAGGTGCACATCCACCTGGTCCAGCCTGTGTCCGGATTATCCCAGAGGTCTACAAGGGTCAGTGGGAAGGAAGTGTCCTCTACCTCTTGCTTGCCACAAAATTGCTAGGTCCTGTATTTCACCTCCAAACTCACAGGACCACTCACAGTTCTCCATTCAAAATGAAATGTAAAATTTTATCCTGGTTGCATTTGTCCTCTTAAGGATATACCAATCCAAGGGAAAACTGCTGCACAGCATACAATGAAAAAATGGAAGGTTTTACCATGTAAAATCAGTACATATGGCAGTCAGGGTAAAATGAAAAATGAAACACAGCATGAATAAACAACAAAAAAGTCATGGCTGTCTGTTCTATGCAAGTTAAGAACTGTATTGGATTCCCATGTCCATGCGCTGGCAGCGGGGCTGCAGGGCGGCCTCTGTGAGGAGCAGCCGGGGCCGCCCCGTGCTGGACACAGCCGGTTCCAGCCGGCTCCAACCCACCCACGGCAGGGCACGGCTGAGCCCCCCGGCCAAGGGGGTGGTGCCTCGGGGAAAACACATTTAAGAAAAGGTATATAGAAAGTCCAGAACCAGAATGGTATAACTCTTAAGATTCTGCTTCTGTTTTGCACAGATGATCAGATGAATTTGCACAAACCCCTTTGACCTGGAACCTACTTTAGGTATTTAAATGAGAGATTTATTAGGAAGTGCTATGAACATTATGAATGCTCTTTAGAGGTAAATATTTCTCCCTCTATAAAAAGACTTAGGGTGATAGTATTCTTAATAAATCCAAACCTAAAATGAGCTACTATCAAGCCAGAGCCCCTTTTCAGTGTTTAAAGAGAAAAAACAAACAAACAAAAAAAAAAACCACCCACAAACAAAACAAAAACAAACAAAAAAAAAAAAAAAAACAAAACCAAAAACAAAACAGTTAGACACTAGCTAGATGGGTTTTGGCTTCTGCACAAATTTATATATGTCCTCATTCTCAGTAATAAGTACTTAAAGAAACCATTGTCTTCTCCCATCAGCATTCACTAATCCCTTTAGATGTTCTTTCCCATTTTTATCACATAACGTAACAAACATTGATTAGAAGGAGGCATTTATTATCAAGATCAAATTGGTACCTGAAGTGATTGAAAAATTCTTGCTGTTAGTATGTAACCATTTTTATTACAGTGGCTTGTACTGACTGCTAGGCAAACATCCATGTACTATTCACTGTCATACAAACAAATATTTATATCGGTAATTGACATGTAAAATCACTGTCTTTTGCAAATGTAGACACCAGAAATGGAATCTAAAAATTAAAGTTTAGCTTTGTTGCTTTAAGTGATACGAGTATTTCAGAGTTTTATGAATGCAAAAATACAGCTGCATACACATATTTGAATACCTTGCGCATCACACCTTTTGGAATCTTTAAAAAGGAAAAACACTAATTTCCATGTCATATTTTCTAAAATAAAGGAGTGTCAATATGATTTATCCAAAATCACAGAAGGGGAAACAAAGGGTGGTCCACCTGGTTGATTGCCATCCACACTGAAATGTGGCATAATACCATTTGCTTCTGGCAGTACTGGAAACAGCTTTTA
This sequence comes from Strix uralensis, assembly GCF_047716275.1. Classification (NCBI taxonomy): domain Eukaryota; kingdom Metazoa; phylum Chordata; class Aves; order Strigiformes; family Strigidae; genus Strix; species Strix uralensis. Next base: position 24,933,418 of record NC_133974.1, read on the forward strand.
AGGTACCACGTGAGAAAGCTTTCTGCAACTGTACAAAGACTCAGGGTCTTCAGCCCATGAGCACTTAAATATACACACCCATGGAAGCCAGAAATGGGAACAGAAAGAGCAAGAATTGTCTATTTGGTTGTGGTTTCTAAAAAATGTTTAAAAGCAGTTTTCCAATTCTTATTCCCCCCCTCCCCACCCTCAGGTAGGCAAGGAAGGAGTGTCTTATGGTGAACAGGACTCATATTCAGGTGGTAGCACTAAAGTAGCATGCAGAGCCTAACAAATGTCCTTTGTGGAGCATGAACAGGGCATGGCTTTTGTTTCTTCAGGCTGTCACACCCACCAACTGTATAATTCCTGTACAAAAATTAGCTTTTAGGCCCTACCACTGAAAAGCCTGAAGCTGTTTTTCAGTCTACCTGGCTCTGAGCCTATTGAGTGTATTTGCTGAACAAGTTATGAGTAGAATTTTAAAATAAATCAAAACTTGTGGGCAACAGCAGCGATCCAGTTCTGATCTACTTACAGAAGTATTTTCCCCAAGTCTTAAGGAAAGTTCTGCAACTCTCACTGTGTTGCCACAGTTACCAGAAAGCAAGTATCTTCTTTTAAACAAACCCTGATTTTTTTTTCATGAGCTACACTCAAGTCTTTGATTTCCAGATAAATTTACTTTACATCTGCTATTCCTTAAGCACGTGAAATAAATGAAAAAATACATCTGTGAAAAGAGAATATACTAGTTCCACACATTTTTGATCACAAAAAGGTACTTTTTACATGACACAAGGAAAAAAAAAATAAATTAGGCATCAAGTACCGTAAAATACAATAGAACAAAATACAGCCCTATAACAAAGTGTCCAACAGAAAAAAAAATTACAATTTGCTATCCAGGTTTTTTTACTGAATAGGTTCCATAAATCTAGAATGAGCTTTTAAGATAAAAAATATATATACCTGTAGCAAGCAAAATAAATCACACTTCTGGTAAAGTAGTAAAAGTGATAAAACATTGAAAATAGACCTTAGGAAAATTCTGACATATTTCTGTCTCTTTCCCTTCTTATTTGATCAACAAGGAAAAAATATATTTCATATCTGTAAACTGAATTAACCAGAGTCACAAAGTATTAATGACTAATAGTCTGTTTATTTGCTTGCATGCCTTAATATTCAAGGCTATTCAGTTTGCATTATCTTATAATCCACTCTTATATTAAATAAATCTAAATTTTCTGCTGCTGCAACTCCAGACATTTTACATAGAGACGTATATTTGGCAGTCTTTTCCTTTAACTTCTGCGCAGGTTTTGGCTACGGTAGAGTTAATTTTCTTCACAGTAGCTAGTATGGGACTATGTTTTGATTTGTGTTGAAAACAGTGCTGATAATACAGGGATGTTTTAGTTACTGATGAGCAGTGCTTACACAGAGTCAAGGCCTTTCTGTTCCTCACAGTACAGCGAGTAGGCTGGGAGTGCACAAGGAGTTGGGAGGGGAAACAGCTGGGACAGCTGACCCCAGCTGACCAAAGGGATGTCCCAGACCATATGATGACATGCTCAGCATATAAAGCTGGGGGAAGAAGGAGAAAGGGGGGAACGTTCAGAGTTATGGCATTTGTCTTCCCCAGTAACCATTAGGCATGACGGAGTCCTGCTTTCCTGGAGATGGCTGGACACCTGCCTGCCGATGCAAAGTGGTGAATTAATTCCTTGTTTTGCTCTGCTTGCATGCGCACCTTTTGCTTTACCTATCAAACTGTCTTTATCAAAACCCACAAGTTTTCTTGGTTTTACCCTTCTGATTCTCTCTCACATCCCACTGGTGGGGAAGTGATCAAGAGGCTGTGTGGTGCTTAGTTGCTGGCTGCGGTTAAACCATGACTATTTGGTTAAGTTTTTATATATGGTATATGGCAAAGAGAAAAGGGAAAAGATTAAAATACTCGCGTGTCCTGCCTCAAGGAGTGGCATGGTAATCTAGAAGCAAGAAGATGTAACTGATTCAGTCAATGCTTTTAGCATATCTGAACAAGATGTTATGCCTAATAATAATTAAGGCTTCAAGCTTCTAACCTAAAATGGCAAGGCATTATTAATGAAGTTCACAAAACTGCATGGAAGAAGAATTGTTAAAAAACCCAAACAAACAACAACCTAACATTTTTAATATGCACAGTTTTAATTCATTTATACTCTGCCATCCTAAGTCCTACAATATCTGTGCCCAAAAAAATGTATAGCTAGAATACATATGGCCAGGACTTTACTACACAGTAGTTACATTCTACTCCTCATCTTCAAAATTTAGGAAGGCAATTAAATAAATCAGTAGAAAATTCAAAAAGTGTTTGTTCCCTCAAAATAACGGATTCACAGAAAAGAGAATAGTCTACTTCTGTTTCCTTGTTGATTATCTATGTGAGAAAAATATCTAAATTGATCAATAACTCATACCTATGAAGAAGAGAAATTAAAGCTTTGCGTGTAATATTTACCTAGGCATGGGATAGCTTTTGAGTTTGACATTTCACAATTCTAAAAGTATTTAAGCACTTTTTTTTTTTTTGTATGTAGGTACTAAATGGGATATCAAAACACCTGTGCTTGGTATTTTTAAACCCTTTAACAAGAAAGGAGAAATGTTTAAGTTCTTTGGTCAAGTATGTATGACTTCATACTGGCAGGCCTAACTGTTGCTTTTTCTGGGTGTTTAAATTACGATTCTATACAATTAGTAAGATGTGAAAGAGATATTTTTAGCACTAAAAGTGCACATGGTTCAACATCACCCATGGCTTTAACTGGGTTATACTTAATGGTAGAATTAGGTGATATGGTCTCAGCCTAGGAGTGCTGAAGCTTAGGGGCACTGAGGTATCCCTACCAAACTGAATAGCTATTGGCCAAGCAAATCATGGATACAATGAATTGAAAATGAAGAACAAATTAAATTGGTCAGCAGACATAAGTATGAATGAACATGTCCAAGGATGTAGAAGTCCTGTTGTTTTAATGATAGCACAAGGGGTAAATTGATAGGACAAAGGGTAATGGTTTAAAACTGGAAGACGGTAGATTTAGATTAGATGTAAGGAAGAAGTTCTTCAGTGTCAGTGCGATGAGGCACTGGAACAGGTTTCCTGGAGAAGTGGTGGATGCCCCCTCCCTGGAAGTGTCCAAGCCCAGGTTGGACGGGGCTTTGAGCAACCTGATCTAGTGGAAGATGTCCCTGCCCATGGCAGGGGAGTTGAAACTAGATGATCTTTAAAGGTCCCTTCCAACCCAAACCATTCTATGAATCTGTGATTCTATGAAAATAAGGTCTCAGCTGCACTGTAATTTCTACAGTATATATGGGCCCAAGAGATACACTTCATATGAAAAATCAACAATTAATTATTAGTCTATATGAAATATTAACATTCTAATGTTAGCATTGATTAAAAAAAACAAAACAAAACAAAACAAAACCCAAAAAACAAACAACAAACCAAACTAAACCACAATGCTATTACAGGAAAAGTCTCCATAATAATGCAGTTAAAACTGTTATACACGTTTCCCAATGTCTACCCTTTCTCTCGCGTTACATGTTAGACTTATTCTTCCACTACCTATTATTATCACCAGTTAGTTAAGGAATATGAAAAATAATATAACAATCATACATCACGTCGTTCTACAAAGCAAAATGAGAGCAAAATATTTTAGGTGATAGTTACCTGGTCAGTAGACCACTGCTCTTGCAGCTAAAAAAAGCTAAAAGCAAGTTCTACACAGGTCTAGACAAGCCCAGATTAAGCAAGTCTGACAAATTTGTTCTTGCAGAGTTTGAACAAAGTGAATAATTGTAAATAATTCTGGTAACTCATAAAAGATTGAATATAAATGTGATAATCCTTTTTATTCAACTTTTCTCTTTGCCTTTTTTTTTTTTTTTCTGAACAATTACCATTAATGTGATGTGGATCTACTATTCTCTACATTCAAGAATTTAATTCTTATCCTTTATGACAAAAGGTGAAAGAACACATGTTTAGGGTTACTGTCATGTAGGGTTACATAATGAGACCCTCCATGGACAGAGTAACAGAAAAAGTACCATATAATATCTATTTAGGAAAGTCATTAAGGATGCTTTCAAAGGTTAGATATTTTTCTTTGGTTGCTTACAACATATCTACCTTCCAATACTGTATTGTGTATGTATCCAAAGTAGTTCCAAAGGCAGCTTACATAGCACTGTGCATGGCACAGAAAAAAAACTTCAAATAATGATTTGAATCCTGAAACCAGTATGACTCTGTGAGCATGATCCTGGGTCCAGACTAATTCAAGCAAGGATAGTCAACTCAAGCTTATTACCTGGGACAGTGAGTAAATTGCCTCAGAGCTAGCTGGGTGAGTTTAGATTTCAGCATTTAGATACTTCTGAGCTTTCTCTGTGGATAGAAACTTTCTTGGATATAGATGATCCAAAGTTTCTAAAATCTGTAAATCCACTGAGTGGACTTGTATGTATCAAAACTCCAATCACTGCTGTCTGTGCTATATTATGTTCTGATGACCTTTTACATCTCTCAGGAAAATGGATTTAGCATGGGTTTTTCATCTAGCTAACCAGCGAAGAAATGGCAAGTGGGATGTAAGGAGAGTGTGCTGATGGATTAGCTATCTTTTAATTGGCATTTTAAGCTACGTGTGCTTTTCTTCTTTCTGATTTTTTTCCCGCTGTTACTGGTTGTTCTGGATTTATAACAGACCCTTAGATATATACAGACCTGACTAAGCACTTCTTGAATTAAAATGTCAGTGATGTTAATAATACATTGAATATATCCAGTTTTACCCTAAATCAGCTAACCCTGCATGACTCTTTGACACATTTACCTTTACAGTATTTAAAATTTATCTATTCTTCATCCTATACTACAAATAGAGTTAGCTGAAATAAAGTCGCCATGAATGTATGATTTATTTCTTGGCAATGGGCAATGCACTTAGAAGGGGGTAATTTGAATTTTGCTTGAATTTGACTTAAACTAGGGCTAATTTCTAGAATATTGCTTTAATTATATTAATACAATTTATATAAATGCAACAATCAACCTAAAAAGCAAAACATTTTTTTCTGTAGATCCAAGTTAAGAAACCTAAACTGACTGCTATTTCAGAGCAGAAATTAGCACTATCTAGCACAATGGTGCTAAGATTATTTGTTCCATGGTTTTTGAGAAATTGAGCAGAAAAATATCTGAGCTTATTATCTTATTCTATGCCAATAACCTAGGCAAAAGGAAAGGAGGAAGCAATGACATTCTGTCCTGTTTTAGGTATCATCTCATTAAGGAACATAGTACCCAAATAGCTTACATACTGTCAGCATCAACTTATTAAGAAAGCAGAAAGTGGTAAAACTATGCCTCTGACTCCCAGCTTCAAACCATTAACCAAAAATGACATTAGGTGGGAGAATATGGTATCCCAATCCTCCATTTAAAGAGGAAAGAACCTCTGTTTTGGGATACGCTTTTCAAGAACGTTTAAAACTAGGTCATCAAAGACAGTGGTGAATTATTCTAATAGCTCATCATTTGAGAATACATTTTCTCTGCTGTTTTGACCTTACTGCTTTGGATTAAAAATTATTGCTGCTGTTTCTCACAGGCTCACATCATTATCTTTAGTTGGAAGTATCACTGACCATGAAGAGGGAGAACATTGTGACCTTCACTCAATGTTATACAACGATCCTCAGTTTCAGAATTGTCTCCTTTTTAATTCAGCATCTCCAGAACATGTCTTTCAGAATGTTAGCAAGTTACTACACAGGTAGGAGAGATTTTACTACCTGCACTGATCTCATTTTATTTTGGTTTCTCTTCATTAATTGCAAATATACATCAGAAACAGTTCTGCTCCATAGAAATGCACTAAACCTCCCACCGAGCACTATGATTTGATGTCATTTTGAAATTATAGCACCATTACACATTTTTCTGTAATAAATGTGATACTCAAAGGTAAAAGAGAAATACTATTGACTAACACCAGATGCAGGATCAAAAAATAGAAATAAATTGCAGGACGATGAAAAATACCAGAGATCTCTTCGTATTATTAGGCAATGGTAGATTATTTACTCTATTCATTTCCTGGCTGTCAAAGAAATCTCTTCACGTACTGTCTATTCATGATAGGAGGAGGTGAAGTGATTTTCACCAAGGAATACTCTTTAGACACCGCCCACACTTTACATAGATCAAAACTTTCATGTTTCCAGGAGGAAAGCCATTTTTCAAACAAATAAACTCACCATTTTCAATGACTGAACACAGTCAAGTGATAAAGTATCAAAGTACAGATATCTTCCCACAACTTGCCTTTCAGTAAAATATCTTGACTGTGCTAGATTTCCAGTATCATTTTTCAATGACACTGCATCCAAAAATCTGAAGTACACATGCTATATTATGGCCTATACTATTAAAACTGCTGAAGAGAACAAAAGTTATAAATCACTATATGGTTAAATATAGATTGATTTGAACAAATAAAAATATTTTATAATTTTATAACATACATATTGTATAAAATATAGAATACATATGCTACAATATATTTATATATCATTATAAATAACACTTATAATTGATAACTATATGTTATATGTATATATCACATATAAGAGAGAGAACACAACAAAATAGAACCTTCTCTTCAGAGCCCCGTATATTTAAAATGCATCTATCAAGTTTGATAAGTGTCCTTTACTACAGTATACCCGTTCTTGAATTTTTCTGACTTGTAAAGGCATCTCTTAGGCCTAAACTTTGACAGGAATATAAGAAGGTACATTACCCAAAGGAGAAACAAATCTCATTAAAACTCACTGTCTCTTTTATTTGATATTTCTCAGCTTTAAAACTAATGAAATTTAACATTCTAGTTAAAGAACATAATTTTTATTTTGACAAACACCTAGAGAAACCTCTAAATTAACCTACTGGGGAAAAAAGAGAAGAAAAAGTAAACTTCTTTACCGTTGTTGGACAAATAATACTTTGCAGCTATATGAGTTTTTAGTAAATAAAGAATTATAAATTGTTTCTTCATGACTCTTTGATAACTGTGTTCAATTAGTCTTCATTCATTAATCAAACAGAAGGCATAAAAAATATTAGAAGTCTCCATCAGAGGTCTCTACAGCTTCATTATAGCTATTACAGGTTCATTTATGCTAAACCAAGCACAGTATCTGGCCATTCATAAAATTTCATAAAGCAAAGGCAGGTGAGGCAACAGACCGTGATCCCTAGGTAACTGTGAGCACACTGCCCTTCTAGGAGTTTGCCTGGCTAAATCAGAGTCCAGCTGGCTGAGTCCAAGGCCAGGTCCTCTGCTGGGAAGAGCAGTTGTGAATAAAGGTAGAAGTGAGGACCTGCCCTTTCTTCCTTGGGAAGTGCTGTTAAGCTGTGGTTCTACCACTGCCCTGCTCTGTGCTGTACAGCAGCAGTGCAGTAGCTGTGCCTGTGCTCTGTCTTGGACCTCCGCAGTGCTGACCCTGGCTTGGCCTCAAATCTGCCTTTGCACTGTGGCCTTGCTGGGTGATGGCCGGACTGTCACTGGCCCCGGCCCCGATTCTTATACAGACTTGCTGTTCCGCATCCCAACCCCTTTTTGGTGCAGTCATTGCTTACAGCTGCCTTATTATTGCACTCTGCTCTTTTTTCACTTCTCTTGCAGAGCAGCAAGTCCTCACTGTATTGGTATAGGCAAAAAGGAAATACCGGAAGGCCAAAAAAGACATGTAAAAACTTATAAAAATAACAAACCATATTTTTAATTCCACCTTTCCACCTACTTTCCTGAGGTACTAACGAATTGTTTAGGGCTGATGCACAGGACTATGACAAAATTTAACTGCATGATCCATATTGGCTTGAGCAGAATTCAGAGATAAAAGAGATTATAGGAATAGATGAAACACATCTTCTCATATGTCATTATTAAGAGGCTAAAGCAGTGAGGCCAGCCAGCATGAAACAAGATAGCATCTCATATTATTTTACCATAGCCAGATCTGGCACAAGTAAACCAGAATGCCTACTCAACCTCAGAGTGACCATCACCTTTACGAGTATCCCAGGTTTTGAAGGACACTTTCTTGAACCAAATACCAACACTGCTGAATATAAGGCATAATAATAATTCATGGCAATTCACACCAGATAAAAGTGGCAAAAAGAGAAAAAAAAAACCACAAAAAACAACACATCGAGAAACATATGAATTGCAAGCCATACAGAAAGACTTTTTTTTAAAAAAAAAAAAAAGTTTTATTTTCTCTTCTACATGAGTGGTTTGAAGAACAAGGTATTCACCTAGGATTACTTATTTTTCACAGAACTAGGTCTGCTGCTTCAAAGACAGTAGATTAGCTTCTGAAGTGCTAAGGCTTGGACAACAGGCCCAAGCCAGAGTTGACCTATAGATGAATCCTGTATATTTTATAACTGATAACCATTGTGCTAGTAGGTATTGTACTAAGTTATAACAACCCACTTATGCTGGTGTAAAAAGTGCTAAAGCATTGAAATAATGCAGCCTGAACAACAGGCCCCAAGCTGAAGCTGCTAACTTAGCATGTAGTCATTAATAAAATATATAAACTCACTAGTGAAAGACAAAATATAATCAGTAGTGAGGAGAGAACGTATCCAAATTTCCTTTCGCAGCCTTGTTCAAGGATGAGAACCCAAGTGTTTGGCCTTATTAGAAACTCCCTTGGTTCCCCCCCGAGCCCTGGCCAAGCTTTGAGTGGAATCCAACAGGAGAATGAAAACAGAAATTTTCCACTCAAAATAAAGGTGCCAGCTTTTCTGGCTTGTCGATCTCTGGTATATAAGGCTGGGCCCGTTTGCAACGACTTTGGATGCCTCACCTATGGGTGGACGCACCGCGTAGGATTTCCCACTTGCCGGGACAGGCTCTCCAAATCCTCGCTGCAACCGGGGCTCCCCAGCGACTGCGGATCTGGATGATGATGATAATATATGCAAGTGGTGATGTATTTCTCTTAATTACTATTCTCTCTCTCTCTCGTGTAGTAATGATTTGATGCATTATCCTGTATTTTCCTGTTTGTTACTTTAGGTGCACTATTCTGCTTTTTTTCTTACTGCATGTTTTCTGTATTACGTTGTTAAATTATTTGGTTATCACCAGTAAAACATGCCTACTCTTTTCACTCTGGTGTCCGAGTTTAATTGGTATCCTTAATCAGCAAAACATAAATTGGTGTCAGAAGTGGGATCCGACAAAAAATGTCATTATTTAAGTTCAAAGGTAATTTGTCAAGTCCACCAGATACTCCCAGTTGGAAAAATCCTCCCTATAGTTCGTGGGCCCAGGAGTGGGCTCAGGTCGGAGCACCGTGTGAACAATGGGAGAGCTGGCTGAAAGAAGCCAAACCATTAGATGTTCTAAATTATATGAAAAGGATACCTATTGGAAAAGGAAAAGAGATTACAAATTCAAGTAAATGAGGATGGATTTTGTTAACTGCATATAGAAAACAATACCAGAGTAAAGAGAGGCTGTTGTTGGAGCGCTCCCAGATGGAGTGACAGATATGTGATTTATGGAGTCAAATAGTGTTGTTGTAATGTTGGAATAAGTTGCTTGCTGATAAGTTGGATGCTTATCAGACAGTGGCAGAGAAAGCCACAGTGCGAGTAGCACAATATAAGTATAGAAAAAGGAGAGGGCTGGATTTGTTGTGTAATTTGACCATTGGCACCGATATTGACTCTGAGACTTGGAACTTCTATATTGTTCGTATGGTGTTAAATTTGGATTTGTCATTTGTCATAATTGTCCTAGTGGTACTTGTGGTTATAAGTGTAATTGTGTTGTTTGTGTAAATGGTGTAAGGGAGCTCCTTGTGTGGTAATATAAGATCGAACTGTTTAAGAGTGTGTGTGAGTGTGTGAGATGCAGTACTACTGTAAAAATGTTATCATAACTCTTTTGATTACTGAGATAGGAAATCCCCTTTTTGATGCGATAGAAAAATACAGCAGCAGGGTGACCTTGGGGAGCGGGACCCCCGAAGGAGTGCAGGGAATCGAGATACTTGAGACAGCCCTAAAGACAGTGAAAATAGGATTTCTCATAAGGAAATTCTTATGGCTTTGCTAAAAGATGGCATGTCTCATGAAAAAATAAAATTGATAGTGTTCCAACTAATGAGCTGTGGTGAATATATACACAGAGAGAGCTGAATAAACCTAGCAAGAGAGTGCAGAGTTCTAAAACTAAGAATCCAGGGACAACTCAGCCTACAGCACCCCTTCTCGAACCTCAACGGGACCCTGCATCTGCCCACGGAGGCCCCCCACACCCCTCCCCCCACCCCCGTAAGTGGATCACCACTTCCAGGGTTGAAAGATGATTAGGCACCGTTTTCTGAGTTGTACCCTTTGCACGAGGCAAAGGAAGTGAATCAATATTATGATCAGTACAAATGAATTAATGGTCAAGCTCCAGGGCAGTGGGTGCAGAAGGACCGACGACCCCATGTGGAGCTTAAGATTTTTTGTTTAGAACAAGCAGTCCCCGCAAACGGTAAATACCCTGATTGACACTGGAGTGGAGGCCTCCTTAATATATTGGAATCACAAGAAATTTAAAGGACAACTTGTAATTATTACAGGTTTAGGAGGAAAATAAATTAAAGCTGTACAAACACAAATAGAAATGAAAATAAGAAACCTCCCAAAATGATTATATTCAGTCATGATTGTCCCCATTTGTGGATATATAAAAGGTATAGAGATTCCAAAAAGACTAACTTTAAATCTTTCTGATGGTTGGTATCAATTTGGAGTTAAACCCTATAGTAGTGCCAGACCTGTTACAGTTGGTAAAGTAAAAATGCCTCCTGTGCAGATCCCGGCTGCAACTAAGTTAGTCATAATGAAGCAATATAGAGTTCCAGGAGGACATGAAGAGATATCACAGACAATTAGAGATTTATTAGATGTAGGAGCTTTAAAGCCGACCATGACAGAGTGGAACAATCCGATATGGCCTGTCAAGAAAAGTGATGGATCCTGAAGAATGAGGAATTCCTGAATGAGTATTTTCAATAGCTATAATAAGATTAATAACTACCATTCTAGCTAGTAGAGTTCATATACTTCACCTTACAATCAAAGCTTTCCCCTGTCCACCTTAGAGTATGCTGGAAAAGAAAGAGAAATTGAGAGACTATTATGCAAAAGGTATCTCTGAGATGGTATATTGAGGAATCCATTACACATCCATTACAGAGACACAAAAATGAAGCATGAAGACTGTTCCCAAAGTCATACACGTACAGAACAGGGGAGGGAGATGCAGAATAAAATCTTGCCTGAGCCTGATAACAGGAACAGACAAAAGAAGAAAAAAACCCAACGAAACAAAAACCAGCAAATATTGTCCCAAGAAAGAAATTAAATCTGACAGCGAAAAAACCCAGATCTTAATAATGGTATTTTTAACCACTTTCCTGTGAGGCTTTGTGTGAGATGAGACCAAGGGAAAAATATTTATAAACCACCAAAAAAGTAAATAATTTCAAACTTCAGCAGAAAAACATACCTCTCCTTCAAAAGAGTTTGAAGTAATTCACGTGATGAAATTGAATGTGTCATATTCTTGCAACTCTAATAGAGTGCCTTTGCAAGGTTACAGCCAGGAAGAAACACAAAACAACTCATAATTAACCTCTGGATCCATTTCATTTTATGCTTGTTCAGAGAGTGTAGAAAAAAATGTTAAGTTTCAGTTATCTTTGTCAAGAAATGTACTCTTATCACATATGCGAGATTTAAAAACAGTTTCTATTTCTCAGGCATTGAAAGGTTTATGTTGCATATAGTTGTTTGTTACAGAGCTTAATCTTCACCCTGACAGGCAGTGTTATGACCTGGAGGGCACTCCAGAGTTGGTTACAAGGGTTTTATAATATGAGTCATCTTTCATCAGCACAAAGTTAGCTTGTGTTTCCCACCAATATTTGTCACTGGATTTTAACACACAGAACAAGATAACAAAGTTATCCCAAGAGGATGCTGAAAAATGCATTGCGTAACCATTGTAAATGTATGTATTTATATTGTTGGGCTCCCTGCATGAGCATTTTAACAGGATGAAGAAGAATTCTTACAAAAGAAATTTTAAGTCAGGTACTGTGAGGAAAATTTGAACTAACTTTGATTCTTCTAGGTTTAGGGTTAGGGTTTGTTTTGATGCATGTACATGGTAAAATATGCAGTTGGTTTAAAAATATGAAAATGAATAAATGACAAGTACATAAATAAATGCTATGTCTCATGAATAGCTAGGCTGGGATTATACCAGACACATTTGCAAGACAAACTTAATAACTTTGTGTAGGGTTTTTTCAAAGAAAAAAAAAATAGTTTTCCCTTAATTTTGTTATCTAGAGCTTATTATAAAGTGCTTATAATTTGCCTTATTACTGGAGAAAGCATGTCTGGCAAAGTCTTTTGCTGATACATGTTCCATGATGCCAATGCTCCAAGTCAGCTGGACATGAGTTTTGACCCAAAAGCTTTATAGCTCTGTAAGCACAGTGCTACATTCTCAATTCAGCTCCACACTTCTGAATCAAAACTAGCATTTCAGCTAAATTGTAGGGCAAATATAAAGACATTATACACACATACATCCTAAACCAGAAACAGCTAAATAGGCTTGTTTGTCACTCATAATATGTAGCAGAAGATAGTATTGCTCAGTTCTGGTACAGAGGGACTACTTATCCAGGAAAAAAAAAAAAATTACTTGGTTTCTTCCTCCGACTTAATCAGATATCTGTAACTACCTTCATTATTTGACTGCCGTAGCTAGTAGGCTAGTAACAATTCTGAAACAGGGTTCTTTCAAAACCCTTTCAAATCCTTACCATTAAGCCAGAAAATTAGAGCTGAATGCCGCTAGCCTGATGGTTAGGGAATTGTCCCAGGAGGAAGGGCACCAAAGCCTTTTCTCTGGCTCCAAAATGTTGTTAAATGAATATCTTTATAGCAACTGGAACGGTTTATGCACAAAAAAAAAAAAAAAAAAAAAAAAAAGTATTGCTCTTGTAGTACCCTATATTCCAGAGGACAGTTCAATCATAGATGAGAAACTTCAGTTCGATGAAAAGTCAAACTGTAGCACATATCAGTATGATCATTTGGGCTCTACAACACAAAGATAGTATCACAGTGGCCTTAGCAAGTCTGATGAGCTGCACAGTTAAGATATCATTATGCAAACTAATCTTTTTAAAATAAACATCATTAAAAGGAGAGATTTGAAGTAATCTTTGTTGTTTTAAATTCTGTGGAAGGAATCTAGTATCAGACATTTTTACCTCTCTTCTTTATAATGTTTTTTACTCCTTATATGTTTAAAACAAGGATCCATTACACATCTGTCATAAAATAGCACTCCCTTTGCTTTCCCCTGCTGAATAGATCTTTGGTGTAGAAATTGACGTTGTATATGTAATATGACAAATTTACCAACCTTTTTCTGTTCCAAGAGAAGGACCAACAGAGACTTTGCTAAGGAACTGTCAAAAAATAAGTACATGAACCACGATACTGGTTTTTAATCTTAAACTCTCTATTAATATTTTTCTTCTCTTTTGCCATCTTTATTAGCAGAAGTGCTCTACCTTGTGAAGAATGTGGACATATACATTTAAGAAAAGACTTATTGCTGTCAGTCTATTTTCTTTAAATTGTCATTTCTACCTGTTTTCTTTCTCTGTTGAAAACATGCTGTGAATCTTTGATGCCACTGCCACTGTACTGAAGGACTGAGCCTGCTCTCCTCTGCTTCCTGACACCAAAGGTATAAACTGTGAGAAGCAAGGGGCACATATTTTGTATTGGTATTGAATGTATATTGTTTCATGAGGTCTCAAACGTCCTGTTTCTTTTGGATGCAAAGTTGTTACTTTTTGTCAGCTAAGCAGTTACAGGTAATGGTGTGCAGCCCTCTGTCTATGGGGAATTCTAAATAGCTATACAACCATTCAAGTCTTTATAGCTAAGCTTTTATGAGGTTTTTTTTCCAGTTAAAACAATGTGAAATGGAATTTGACAAGGCTTTTTTCCCCTTTTGTAAAAAAAACCACAATAATGGATCCTTTAATAATGGATTTTTAGAATGTATATGTGTTTTATTTATAATTATAATATCATAATTATAATATTATAATTATTTTAAAAATATCACTCAAAGTGGAGCTGATTACGATGCTACAGATAGGGCTACTCAACAGTGCCCAGCCTAGGCCTCTCTTTCCTTCACTCTGTAACTTTCACTAATGAATGTATGTATTTCTGCTTTAGACTGAATTTTAGCTGGGTTTAATTTTCAGAATTAAAGCCTTAGCAATAAAAATTTAACCAGCCGTCATTTTAGAATAGTATCAGTGGAAAATATATCATTTTTATGATAACTATTTTTTCCCAGCTATTTCTTATAAGCACTTTAACTCTTGGATGTTATGAGAATTGACCCTTAGATGCAGAAAAGGAATTGTCCTCTAACTCTCCCGTAAAAAAATATTTTGGGGTTTTCTCTGTCCATGAAGAGGCATTCATATTAGTTCATGTGGTAAACCTATGCATCCAGCCATTTGTACAGCTTTTAAATATTAACAACTCTACTTAGAATTCTCTGTGTATTACTGTTTATAGAGACTTCATACATTCTACCAGCATTAAGGCTGATCCTGCTACTCTGCTAAACCAGGGGAACACATTACCCACAGCAGCATTGTCTGCAAGGGGGAGTAGAATGCAGCTGGGTCTCATGTGGCATCCATGAATTCTAGCTGAGATTTTATCGATTAAAGAACTTTCAACAAGAGTGAATGTGCCAATAACCTCTATTGTACATACAAGAGAAATATAAAAGTTTTATCTGATTGTTGAGGGAGAGCAAAATAAAGTGTAACTGCTTAACATACAGTTTAAATTGCATAATAACACATGACTACCTTAACAAACCTTTCATTCTGTCTATACAAGAAATGAAATAGAAAAATGAAAGAGAAAATATAACTTGTAATTCTATTGTCCCCTAAACACATAGGGGGTCTACCTATACCATTACCCAGGATTACTAATGGACATGGAGAACATATTACCAACAATATGAAAAATTAGGACTAAGTTTTGATTTTTACCAAAACCATTATTTTAATGTAATGTAAATATATCTTGGTGAGAACGGCGTATGAAATTGTTTTAAAAGTATATGGCATTACCAATAACAACATGTCACTTGTTGAGATATTGTTCCTACTTTTTGTGAGAGGAGGAAGACGCTGTGCTTCTACAGAATCACAGAATCATCTAGGTTGGAAAGGACCTTGAAGATCATCTAGTCCAACCGTTAATCTAGCACTGACAGATCCCAACTACACCATATCCCTCAGCGCTATGTCGGCCCTACTCTTAAACACCTCCAGGGATGGGGACTCCACCACCTCCCTGGGCAGCCCATGCCAACGCCCAACAACCCGTTCTGTAAAGAAATGCTTTCTAATATCTAGTCTAAACATTCCCTGGCGCAACTTGAGGCCATTCCCTATCGCTTATTACTTGCTTAAAGAGACTCATCCCCAGCTCTCTGCAACCTCCTTTCAGGTAGTTGTAGAGGGCGATGAGGTCTCCCCTCAGTCTCCTCTTCTCCAGACTAAACAACCCCAGTTCCCTCAGCCGCTCCTTGTACGACATGTGCTCCAGACCCTTCACCAGCTTCGTTGCCCTTCTCTGGACACGCTCGAGTAATTCAATGTCCTTTTTGTAGTGAGGGGCCCAAAACTGAACACAGTAATCGAGGTGCGGCCTCACCAGTGCCGAGTACAGGGGTAAGATCACTTCCCTGTCCCTGCTGGCCACACTATTTCTGATACAAGCCAGGATGCCATTGGCCTTCTTGGCCACCTGGGCACACTGCTGGCTCATGTTCAGCCGGCTGTCAATCAACACCCCCAGGTCCCTCTCTGACTGGCAGCTCTCCAGCCACTCCTCCCCAAGCCTGTAGCGCTGCTGGGGGTTGTTGTGGCCCAAGTGCAGCACCCGGCATTTGGCCTTATTGAAACTCCTACAGTTGGCCTTACCCCGTTGCTCCAGCCTGTCCAGGTCTCTCTACAGAGCCTCCCTACCCTCGAGCAGATCAACACTCCAATATACCTATAATCATCACGCTGTTATTATTTTGCATTTAAAATGTGTCCTGAGAAAGAGGATTAAAATCTTTACTTTTAGATCAGATTAGTCATTTCAGAAATGCTCTAAGCAACAAGACTGGTCTACTTGTAGTTAATGTGTATAATCTTTAATATAGAATGCAAAATAGATGCTATGGTACTGGAGAATTCCAATACCATAATCCAATTCCAGCTAACTGGGCAGATTTGTCTCTTCTCCTTTTGCCAAGCATTTTTCTTTATGAGCTTTAGTTACCTGGTGTGTAGCAGATGGGCTCTTTTTATTTGTTGGTAGAGAACAGCATTTTAAGCCTGAAGTGTTAATAAGCTTGCTGATAGAACAAACTGTGTCATGTCCCTTTAACATCTCTTTTTCTCTAACTTTCATGCAATAAATCTTGTCGGCTTTATTCTGATTCAGCATCAGTTTTCCTGGTTTTACATTTTTACCACATTAATTTCTTTACCAAGAGAGACTTTCTCTCTTATGTATACCTTCTGATACTTCCAGCTAAACATACTGTTCAGAAAACTTACCAGTGCTTTTCCCATACTGAGTCAGGAGGAGGCAGCAAAAACTCAAAGAGAGAAAAACTCAACTAAACAGAATTGCAGGGCTGTAGGCAACTTTTGACAACAAAATATGTGTTTTCTAAAAAAAAAAAAAAATCTACCAAAGAGCCTACAAAAGATTTTGCACTAATGAAATTAAGCTATAGGAACAACCAGCGAAGAAGCCAAAACAAATACCATGCTCTCTTACACTGACATTCCAACTGAAACAACAGAAATTACTCTTTCCTAGGGAGTATTAAGGTTTTTAAGACCTAGAGATGTTTGTATATGATATGTATGAATGTTATATCCATATGAAATCTTTTACATTTACATGCAAATGGGGAGGTGATGTAAACACTGGTTGTATGTAAAGCTGTGAAATAAAGATACTGATTACCTTTTTCCATTTTTTTTTTTAAATTAATTTCTATTCTGTGTTTACCTTGTTGCTAATTGTGGCTAACCTAACTGACAAAGTCAATAGCTTAGCAAGAATTTTGATAACTCACAAGTCACCCCTGTACCATATGCAGAGGATATCATAGGTAAATTCCTCAAGTAGGGATGAAATCACATACAGTGTCAAATTGAGCTTATGTGCCATCAACCATTTTTATCATATCCAGAAGACTGTTAGGCAAGTTTTTCCTCCTGTGATATTAGGACCCAAGTGGTGCCCTTCACTTGGTTGCTGCATAGTTTACAATAAAAACTGGAATGAACCAGCCAGGGATCTTTGGAAATCATAGAATGGTTTGAGTTGGAAGAGACCTTGGAGATCATCTAGTTTCAACCCCCCTGCCATAGGCAGGGACACCTTCCACTAGACCAGGTTGCCCAAAACCCCATCCAACCTGGCCTTCAAAACTTCCAGGGAGGGGGTGGCCACACCTTCTCTGGGCAACCTGTTCCAGTGTCCCTCACAGGGAAGAATTTCTTCCTTATATCTAACCTAAATCTACCTTCTTTCAGTTTAAAACTGTTACTCCTCATCCTGTCACTATACTCCCTGATAAAGAGTCCCTCCCCATCTTTCCTGTAGGCCTACTTTCAGTACTGGAAGGCCACTATAAGGTTTCCCAGAGCCTTCTCTTCTCCAGGCTGAACAACCCCAACTCTCTCAGCCTGTCCTCATATGGGAGGTGTTCCATCCCCCTGATCATCTTTGTGGCCCTCCTCCAGACTTTCTCCTCGAGCAGGTCCATGTCCTTCTTATGTTGGGGGCCCCAGAGCTGAACACAGGACTACAGGTGGGGTCTCACGAGAGCAGAGTAGAGGGGGAGAATTTCCTCCCTCGACCTGCTGGCCAAAATTCTCTTGATGCAGCCCAGGATATGGTTGGCTTTCTGGGCTGTGAGCGCACATTGTTGGCTCATAGTCAGTTTTCCATTCACTAATACCCCCAAGTCCTTCTCTCCAGGGCTGCTCTCAATCCACTCATCGCCCAGCCTGTATTTGTGCTTGGGATTGCCATGACCCATGTGCAAGACCTTGCACTTGGCCTTGCTGAACTTCATGAGGTTTGCACAGGCCCATGTCTCAAGCTTGTCAAGGTCCCTCTGGATGGCATCCCTTCTCTCCAGCGTGTCGACAGCACCACACAGCTTGGTGTCATCAGCAAACTTGTTGAGAGTGCACTCCATCACACTGTCCTTGTCACCGACAAAGATGTTAAACATCACTGGCCCCAACACTGAACCCTGAGGAATGCCATTCATCACTGCTCTTCACTTTGACATTGAGCCATTGACTGCAACTTTTTGAGTGTGACAATCCAGCCAATTCCTTATCCATTGAGTGGTTCATCCATCAAATCCATGCATGTCCCTCCAATTTAGAGAAAAGGATATCATGTGGGACAGTGTCAAATGCACATGTAGATGATGTCCGTTGCTCTTCCCTTACCGACCAACACTATAATCCTGTCGTAGGCCACCAAATTTTTCAAGCACAATTTGCCCTTAGTGAAGCCATGACCAGTGTCACCAATCAGCTCCTTATTTTCCATGTGCCCTAGCATATTTTCTAGAACCATTCACTACATGATCTTGCCAGTCACTGAGGTGAGACTGACTGGCCTGTAGTTTTCTGGGTCTTCCTTTTTTCCTTTTTTAAAAATGGAAGTTAGGTTTCCCCTTTTCCAGTCAGTGGGAATTTCACTGGACTGCCACAACTTCTGATATATGATGGCTAGTAGCTTAGCCACTTCATCTGCATGTTCCCTCAGGACCCACAGATGCATGTCATCAGGTCCCATGGACTTGTGCACCTTCAGGTTCTTTAGATGGTCTCAAATCCAATCCTCTTCTACAGTGGGTAGCTCTTTATTCTCCCAGTCCCCACCTTTGCCTTTTGTATCTTGGGTGGGTGGCTGGAGCACTTGCCAGTGAAGAATGAGGCAATAAAAGTCATTCAGCACCTCAGCCTTCTTCATATCCTGGGTGACTAAGTCTTGTCCTTCCTATCCTGATCCCTGGTTACCTGGACAGTTTCTCTGTACTCCTCCTAGGCTATGTGTCCTTGCTTCCACCCTCTGTAGGCTTCCTTTTTATGCTTCATTTTGTCCAGGAGCTCCTTGTTCATCCATGCAGGCCTCCAGGCGTTCTTACCTGACTTCCTCTTTGTTGGGATGCACTGCTCCTGAGCTTGGAGGAGGTGATCCTTGAATATTAACCTGGTTTCTTGGGACCCTCTTCTCTCCAGGGCTCTATGCTATGCTACACTTCCAAGCAGATCCTGAAGAGGCCAAAGTCTGCTCTCTTGAACTCCAGGGAACTTCCCAAACTTCTGACTGCATTAAACTATCTTGTGCCAATACACTGTTAGTTCACACTTCTTTACTTTACTTTTGTTATATTCTAATGGAAGTCATCCAAGAAAATATGCAGTCTTTTCTTTATTCCTTATGTTCTATATATATGCTTTATCAGTTTCCCCTAAAAGTGAATTCTGACTTCTCATGCCTTTATTTGATAAAAGCCTGTGATACTTACCCTGAATATTTAAGCAGTTCATCAGTGAGGTTGTATAATACTTCTCTAAAGCCTGAAGTACTAATGTCTAATTATACATTTTAGGGAAGGGACTTCAATGGATGGCAAAAAAAAGAACAAAGAACAGGTAATTATTATAGGCAGGGCTAATGTTTTCAACTGTTTTAAAGTTGCTCAGCTTTTTTTTTTAAATTCTTCTTTCACCTGTGTGTACCTTTATCAAACAAAGGCTGTTGGGGCTTAAATTTTCTTTTTCAGGTGTCTGCCTTGGATTATTCTTGTTTAAATGTTATTAAATTGAAATTATTATTGTTTATACCTCTCATTCACTTTTGGTAGAGTCATGAGAAAAATTCAGTTCTCCACACTAAAAAAAATGAAGATGACCTCTTCCACAGAATATATTAGGACTGCCATACTTTGAAACTTGTATTTGTTGTCTGTGACCTTTGTGTCAAGGATGTACATTTTGCTCTTTCAACATCTACTAAAAATAGCTGAATGGGAGGCCTTTGGGAAACAGTATTTCAAGGGGACTGACAGAAACAGGTTTAAGCAAGTACATGCCAAATAATGTCAAATTTAACAATACCTAAGAGACTTTGAAGTGTGCTATCCATGTAGAACTCTCCAATTCCAGAGACCAATGAACATCCAATGTTGGGTACTGAACTGAGAACTGATCTTTCCTTCACAACCACTTACTGTTCTTCCACCAGGCCTTCCTGAGAGGATAAGCCAGTTGCCTCATTCAAATGGAGGGAACAAATCTCATTCAGAGGGAACAAGAGCTGGATTTAAAGGCAACTGTCAGAAAACTTGAAAGTACCAGTGGAGAGAAAAAAATTGGTATGACACGAAAGACACTGAGATAGTGAAGGAGAAGAATGGCAAACAGCATGTAGAAAGGTCAATAATTGTGAATGAGAGAAGAAATGAGAAAATAAATGAGGGAAGAAGAGAGAAGAGCAGATGGGAGAAATGAGGGAAAAAGGTGATGAAGGGACTCTAGGCAGAGTCTGGAACTGATAAATGACTATGTAAAGACATAAAGGGGGGAAAATATGGCATGATAATGATAATGGTGCTATATCATGGAAGGAGCAAAGAGATTCAGAAGAGACTCATTTGGTAAAGGAATTAGGTTATGGTTAGTGAAGTGTTTCTACAACGTAGTGGGTTGACCCCTGCCAGCAACTAAGCACCCACCAGCCCCTCACTCACTTCACCACTTCCAGTGGGATAGGGGAGACTATTGGAAGAGCAAAAATTAATTAAAAATTTGTGGGTTGAGAAAAAGACAGTTTAACAGTTGAAAGGGGGAAAAAAAAAGAGGAAAAAAAAAAAACCACAGCAAGTGATGCAAAGGCATCACTCGCTACCTCCAAAGTACCTCCCACTGCTTGCTACCTCCCACCCAGCAAACCACTGCCGAGCCAGCCTACTAGCAATGGCTATCTTGGAAAGACTACCCATCGTTTTCATTTCCAAACCTGACGTTATATCGCATGGAACATCATTTGGGTCAATTTGGGTCAGCTGTCCCAGCTGTGTCCCCTCCTGAAGTCTTGCCCACCCCTAGTCTACTCGGTGTTGGGGGGCAGAATGTGAAAAAGAAAAAGCCTGGACACTGTGTAAACACTGCTCAGCGATAGTCACAACTCTTGTGTATTATCGACATTGTTTTGGTCACAAATCCATTAAGATGCAATAACTACAATAAGACAAGGAGCAATGGGAGAATAAGAACTGAAACACTGAAAACCAGAAAAATTATTTTATAGCAAACCTGACTGAAATTCGGGGCATGTTCTGTTTTTATAATAATAGTCATGTGGGATACAAGTTCTGCCTCTCCAAAAAGTCTTATCCTCTGTCATGAGAATCTTACACATTAGAACTTCTGCTTCAGTACTGGATCAGAAATGACTATGATTAATTTAACTGAAAACCAGCAAAGAAATGAATAAAAGAATTACATTACGTGCTTAAGTGCTTTTGAATTTTCATACACTAAACTGTGGATTCAAATTTTAATCTATTCCATAATACAATAGAGTAATATCCAAGCAGGTGGTATTATTTCATGCTAGATTTTTAATCTTAACATAAGTGATTGTCATTTATGACAAAGGAGTTTAATTTAGACTCTGCTATTCTGTACTGCAGATGTATTTTCAGACCTCTGAAAATAAGGCCTGGTAGAATTAAGAAAGAAACATGGCTTCTCAGTACAAACCAGGTTTCCCATGTGACTTCAAAAACATGAAGGAAAAGCTGATATGGCAATAAAAAGTAGCATCCTGAATAAAACAATATATGCCACATGAAATATCAGCTTAGAGAAACCATACTGTTTTGCTCTTGTTAATTTGATAATTCACTGACTTTATAGCTCCTCTAGCAGAGACATTGAGCATCAGAGTTCAGTTCAAAAGCATTAAACTAGGGAAGATATGCATACATTTTTCACACATATCTTTTGCTTATGCAGAAGAAGTTCTTTCATGATAGGAGCCTGAAGCAGAAAAAATTGTGACAGTGAGGTGACAGAAATCAAATAAATGGTTGTATTAGCAGAACAATATGGACTTTGAGATATAGTTATTTCCTGTTAGATTAAAACTTTTCAGAAAGAAACATTTTTGATCACCATCATGTGTATTAAAACTTACATTACTTTGATATATGACAAAGTGATCTTGTCACTCTTACCTGAGTTGAAACGCCTTGTATGATAGAAGCATACATACAAGCCAGAGCATCACACTTACAGTCCCTTCTTTTTCAAGTTTTGCTGACATTTAACAGAAAATTTAGCTAGGTATTCTGGGATTTTTCTAGATTATTCTTTCTGTTTATGTTTTCAAAATGATGTAGTTGAGTAACCATTTTTTGTTTTTTAAAGAACAAGCTGTTCTATGAATTTCAGTGGAAGGACATATCATGTTGAATAATCCCCACCCCTTAAATCAGTAACTAGTCTTTTTTTTCCAAATGTAACCCAATGTATTTATATCCATTTTAGTTCCTTCTTGGGTTTTTTGGTCCTGTCCTAAAGATATTTCAATTTCAATGCACATTATTGAGGAAATTGATTCATTGTTCAAGCATTGTGTAATTTTTTTACTTTTTCCAAGTGAAGAAGGAATAGTCGACTCAAACTGGTCTGAAGCTGATAAATTAGCTGTCAGCTAACAAAACTCCTTTGTTCCAAACATATCTGACACTGGAACTTGGCAGTAATGCTCAGAAGATCTGCAGGAACAGATAGGTTCCAGTGTGTCAGGGTAACAACTGAGAGTGAGATATTATGCCAACACAGTTGAAATTATTTTCCAAAGTGTTTCACAATGTAAAGAACAAACTCTGAAGAAGAAAAATAGTCCAAGACCTTCTATCAGAGTCTGAAGATATTATCCCACAACATGGATTTAGAAAACCAGGATCTGAATACATGCTCAACATGCATGAACTATACAGCTAGTGTTAAACTTTTAAAACTGCAATATTAGACTCTGTGGAAAGTGGAAATCTCCTTGCAGGAGGTGGGAAGTCTCTGACTCTTCCAAAGGACTTGACAGTGAGGGTATCTATATTCTGCAGCACACCCTCACTGCATAGACCAGTGTCATACTTCTTTCTTTAATTAAAATTGGTTTAATGTTTTTTGTATTCCAGAAATCTGAATTCACCCACCCACAAGTTCTGAATGCCTTCATAATTTACATACATTATTTGAATCTACAGAGACATTTTGCCAACCTATTTACTGCCCACATCTATATTTTTAACAGAGCTGTGCACAGGATTAAGCCAACGAAGCTATATAAAAGTATTAAGGTTTATATTTAAATTTTGTATGAATAGTTAATTTATACAGAATGGTAATTGCTAAAAGCCAGTTGCTTATTCTTAAGTCTTTGACTTTGAAAATAACAGAATTCAATGTCAATTTAGCCTACAGTATGAACACTCACTTTGGACAATCAGTAATGTTCTATAATTGTATATGAAAATTATTTAATGGCAGTTTCAGCTTCCTAGCTGGATAACAATTCATTTTAACCATCCATAATTCAATCAGATTACATCTTGTTTTACATATTTTAATAGATGCTTTCTTCTGGTTATTTTACAAATTATATATGCAAATGATGTATTAAATAATTGATGAAGCACCTTGTTTTGCTTGTAGCTACAAGTGATGCTTTTCTACACAAATATATTTAGGCAGTAGTTCTCTTCACAGCAAGGTTTTTGCATACTATTTTAAAAGATATTTAAACTCCTGCCGTGATGAAGGCTTATTTAGAAACACCAAGTATAATTTACTAACTTGATTTATGAAGCAATTTATACAATCTAGTAAAATAGCACAGTAGAATTCCATTGCATAGGGATACTCATCTTCTCTGAAGATTCTTAATTCTTTGACACTTGGGCAACTGTATATTATTACATTCTGTGATAGGACAAAGTATATCAGGGTAATTATTCCTCCTGTTTTATTAAAGTTTTATAAAACTGTTAGAGGTTAATGCTGCAGTTACTTTTTCCTAGTGCCCAGTTTGATCCTATAATACTCAGTAAAAGGGGAAATAGAGTCATTAATCTCTTATTAGACAATGTAATTAGACAATTACAAATGGTGTAATGGAATACTATGTGTTATGTATTTATCTACAATTGTGTATGTATATGTATGTATACCTTTGGTATTAAAGACTCCAGGATCCATCCCTTAACCTATTGTATAAAAGTGTCAGTGTTTTAAGTATTACTTCCTTCTTTTGTCTTTATTTTTAACTGAACATTAGCATATGTTCAGTATTTCTGTAAAAAGGTTTTCTGAAATAAAATTGGATATTTGCAGACATGCTAGGTCCACAAAATCTGAGTTATTTAAGCCTTGTGTTTCCTAACCTTGTAATTAATACATCAGCAAGATAAACAATCCTTTCATTTGCAAAGATGCATAATATAAACGCAAACTTGAAAAATGCTTTCCTTTTCAAGCTGCGGGATTTGAAAGAATGAAAAACAGCTTTCATGACTGAAAAGGCTGGAGAGTTTTTGATACTGTGTAGGCATTTCGGAAGTTTCTGATTGGCACTTACAAATGAGAACCCTTTCAGTGCCTGTATGTTAATGTAATACAATACAACATACAAGCACAGAGTAACTTCCACTGAGAACACAGATCTTCAGAGAGAATTCCTATAGAAACTAATGGGAAAGAGGCACCTCCATACTGATCTTAGCACACAACAGTCTTCCGGTTTGGCTTCCTCTGAGAAATCTCAATCTTATATGTAGGTATTTCAAATCCTTTTCTTGGTGAAGTTTTAGGCAAAGGTCTCTGTTTTCATTATGTGAGAAGGGGTATATCTGCCACTAAACACAGAAGATGCTGAATAGATACTCCACAAAGGTCAGAACAGAGCTACAGATGAATCCTGTCACTTTTCACCCTTGCATTGCAATGCTTTATGAAGAGCCCAGGAAGTAGAAGTTTTTAAAACACTGGTATTTGTAAAAGGAAATCCTAAAATCCGCAATTAGAAATTTTTCTTTTTAAAGGACACAAAACATATAATACTATAAAATGCAATGCTGTTGTGTTTCGCTCCCAAAAAATTAGTAAAATATTTCTCTTGATATGCTGTCCTTCTTTACTTGTTCTTTTGGGTTTTTTTTCAGAAGCAACAGCAAACTGATCACCTGTGTGTCAGAACAGGGCAAACAACCCTCCAAAGTCTTGTTCAAAAACTTTACAAACACTACTGTGTGCCCCTGAACTAAAGCATGCCTGAAAGCTGCCGACATTTCTACATTTGCCTTACTTTTTTTAGCTAACAGTGATACCAATCAAGGAGAGAGATTTATGTTACATTTATTTCTTCAGTGCTTTTAAATTTGTGCTTGCTTGAAGGGGCACAGACCTGAGGAATTTCAGAGGACAAAATCTACTTTCCAGGAGGATAATATTTTTTTTTACTTTCTATATTCAGTCTATATTTATCTTAGTGTTCATATTTAGTTAATTTATTTAAAAAAAAAATACAGTTTCATGTAATATTTAAAATATTTACAGCGAAAACCAGACTGCATATTAAGAGCTCTGAAGCACACAAGATCCAAAGCACAAAGGACCTTTTGATACACAACCACCTATAATTACTTTATTTCACATCATGTTTATTGGTGATCAATCCCATCATCAATGCAAAGTTTCTTAAATTAATTAAGGATATAGCATTAGATGGTACATTTGATTAGTTTAAACTTCTCTAAGATCAAATTATAACTTTAAAGAGCGAGATAGCTTTTTTTTTGTTTGTTTTAAATTTGAGACTAAAAACTGTCAGAACAATCAATATTTAACAGTATTTCTTGATTGATTTGACCCCAACACAGCACGTGATAGCCTGTGAAAATTCAAATTCAGTAAGAAATTAGTTTCTACCTGTGACGATTCAATACAATACAAGCACCAAAAAAAAGTTTAGAAATTTTAGTGGAAATTTTTCCGTTATACGTGCATTTAAAAAATAATAATATGGAATTATTACACAGTTTTTCATCCTTCCTAAAATAATTTGCAAAATAATATGAAAAATAATTAATTTATTTAATTAAAATTAATTAAATTAAATTAAATTTTGGGGAAACAATGAAGAACATAAGTATTAAACATAATAATAAGAAATTTATTTTTATATCATGACAAGCTATTAAGTTTCATTACAAAAAGGTAGCAATCAGCAATAGTTTTATAACTGTAACTTGAGATGACCTTTGGTGGTTGTCATATCAGTTTGTTGATTGCACATTGGTTTGCAATTGATTTTTAATAATTGCTCTTTTGAAAATATAAAAGCTCTTAAATAAATTGTTCTTTATTAAGGAATAAGAACAAACCAGTCAGAATATTGGGCTATTAAGTGTAACGATATAGTCCAATATTGTTCTTCGTAGGGAAATACTCTTTCATTAACTGAAGAGCAAAACTTTTACTAGTCATCATGTTTCTGTGAAAATAAATTTACCAGTAGCCATATGTGAAGAAGATGAAATTGCCAATTTATTTAAAACATGAGGAATATATTGGTAAGCAACAAAATTCTATCTTAAAATTTTGCCATGAATATATTTTTAACTTTACACTCTAACGTACTAAGCCATTTTTGTCAGTTATCCAATAACAGAATAAATAATGACTGCTAACATTCTTTCTTTCTTACACAGAATTGGCAATGTAATCTTGTTTTGGTATTAATCACTTTAGTTTCAACAGCATGTGCCATTAATTCGCCCTAATGTGCTGCAACCAATCAATACTTAGTAAACTCATTTGTTCTTTGGCTCTACATGGCAAAATAATTGTCTTAAAATAGTTCTTTTTATCACCTTCAGGGAGAAGAACTGTTTAGATAAACTCTAGCAAAGCTTTCAGATGAAGTATTAATCTTACTCATGATAAAATCATGCTCTTCAAACTATTTAACATGTGTTTTTCTAGTATTCTGAAATAAATTTTCACATAATACTACAGAAGCCTGAAATTGCTGTAGTGAAGTTTAAGAATTTTTTACTCAGTGAATACCTACAGATCTCTCACTTTGTAAAGCATTCTTGTTCACACACTAAACACTTTGCAAAGTAAGGTTAAGTCACTCAATATTCAGTGATTGCTATGAACTGTTAACATGGTGCAGTATGAATGTCATATTTTTTAAAGAATCACTCAGACCTCGTCTGTTCGTCCTTGTTGCTATTCCAGAATGTAGATGTTCCCTGCAGTTTTCTGTGTCATGTGGCTCGAGCCATTATCCACACTGCATTTTGACAAGAGCAAGCTCAGGAAATCAGCTCTCCCAGACACTCCATTCTTGCTGCTGCCTTCCCCTCCTAGTATATTGCACTGGCAGATTTGCATGCAACACATAAACCTTATAAGCATTTCCATTTTTCACCTTATATGATGGCTCTCGCCTCACTGAACTTCCTTGGCATTTACTGTGAGCTTGCTGCATTGCTGTGCTCTGTCCTGCTGCTGGTTGGAAGGCCTGGAAGTGGGAGGCTGCCCTGCAACCGCAGGCACTAGGGCTGGGGACATTAGGGGCATTAGGGTCTGCTAGGGCTGTCTGCTCTTCTAAATCTGCTCTGCCCAAAGGGGCTGCTGTGGGCCGCACAGGGGCCAAAGATTCACAGAGGTGACAAGTAGCAAGTCTGCAATTATGGCCCTGCCTTCACAATATTATGTAAACTGGTGTCCTGAAGAGTTCAAGAGCTGTACTCACTCATTACCCCTTGCACGTTGAATGACCAGCAGTAACTGCTTGGTATATATCAGAGGCTAGACTTGAAAAGATGAACTACAAGGGCCTCCTACTTGCCTAGAAAATGAGCCTTTTATAAGGACTGTGGCTGCCTAATGATGATCTGTCATCATGGCTCACTTTATTAGGGCTCTCCTTCTCCTGGATGTACAAGATGCTCCCTGTACCATCTCTCTACTATGGAGGTAATGCGCAGATGTTTAGAAGTAATAATCACCCTCTGACAGAATTTCTGGGCAGGAATGCTGCCATGAAAACATATTCATACAAAAGCCAGCAATCAAAACTATATTTTTATCTAATCAGTTACAGTGCAAACTATATCCATAGTAGTTTTAGAAAAAGGTAACAACCATTAGGGACACAGAGCCTAAAGGCTTATTCTATGTTCAAATGAGAGTGAGCGACAATACCAATATGGATCAAGCAACTTCCTTTGGGAATATACCATATGTATCGGAATGACTAAGAAAAGGAACAAAAGTGAGTAGGCAGAGCCTGCAACTAAACAGATGGACACCAAACCAGATGTAATTGGATTTGCTTCCCCTACACAGATTCATAAACTAAAACTCTCTCCTTGCTCCTCTGAGAGATCAGCTTCAGATGACCCAAGGGGAAATATGCTTAGCATTGGATTTGGCCAGCGTTTGTGGCAGCTCAAGCACTAATGACCAACAGTGAAAAAGTAACCATTCACAACTGCCTGTCCATTTACTTTCTCCCAGTTTACTGTTCCAAAACTTTGCCAAATGCAAAGTTTTGATGAACCAGGACAATATTTTAGTTCAATTAGTTTCCCATTATTTTCCCATTTCCTTGCATAAATTAATCATGATTCAACTGCATCTGGCCCACTGCTAAAGGGTACTAGCTGGCAGGAGTACTCTGGCAACCAACTAACTTGATATGTTTCCTTCAGGTGTACTGAAGAAGAAGAAGAAAAAAAAAAAAAGGCAAAACCTGTTCTTTCCCTCAGGAGTGACACAATATATAATGATTTTTTTCCCATAGTAAATCTACCAAGGCATCTGTATCCCAAAGCCATGCTTTGCTACCTGACTCTTTATAAAGGATGGCAGAGCAGTTGAAAGAAAGCATGCAGGAATCCAGGCAGGTCCAGGAGGAGACGAGAGAGATATGACTGTACACAGCTGAAATACTGTTCTGCATTCCACAAGGAATTATCAGTACATTGGTAACGTTTTCTGCCTAAATCCTAACAGAGTTGTGCCAGTGTGAAATGCTTTCTGCAGCTGCTCGCAGGTTGTGCTTGGGAGGAAGAGCTGTGAGAAATCTGCAGATCTTGGGGTTTGCACGGCATGCTCTCACAGCATTTGCCGTGCTGGTATTAGCATTCTATCCACTGTCCATAAACCAAAATGCAAAAGTAAGATTTTTGCTTTATATAGAGAGAATATTAAAAAGATCTAACACACAAAAATGAGGAAACGTATTAGTCTTTAATTTACTTTTTTAGAGATTTGCTAATTGGCATCAAATGTCAATATCCATTCTTATCAGTTCTCTGAAGTTGAATTCCCATTTACTTTTTCCATCTGCATAATTACTAGCAAGAACAATGGTTAAATACTAAAGGCTTACATCAGAAAGAACAGCAAAATACATTTGAATCCAACTGTTTGTATTTTAATCTTACCATTTTTATAAGCTTCATATATGTGAAAGTAATAATTATAAAAATTGGTTCTTAGAGTTATGTTGAAAAGTCAGATGTGATAATAAAGCTTCACAAGTCAAAACACAAAGAAAAAAAAACAGAAAAAATTACATTTGAAGTAAACAGCAGACTGCTTATAATAATTTCTTCCATAGCCTTACTTCCATTTTCTGCAATTAAATGTGGTGTCTGACAGCATGTGCTCTGAGAGTGTAAGTAGAGATCGCACAGATCCCAGAAGTACCTTATAAATAATGAAATAATCACCCAATCAGATACAAACTCCAAAGAGACGGATCAACTTTTTCTGCTACACCTTGCATAAAAAGTTCCTTATGGGTGCCACACCATCAATGTGCAACATTTAAAGCAAAAAATTGTCATGCCTCTTTTGTTCCCATGAGCACACTGAAACACTCACTTTGCCTTCAACAATGCACTGCAGAAACACAGAGATCAGATCATATCCTCTAGATATTAGCCTTCAAGACACTCATTCTCTCTGTACTTGCAGAATAGCATACAATAAGGCAAACATACCTGGGTTTCACTTGGTTGAGTTCAGTGTTATTACATGAAGAATTAATTTATTCAAATACATCTTGGTCATTATACAAGCACTTTTAATGAGTTATGGGTGAACACTGGCTTACTCTCTGGCTTTTTCTGGGCTAAGGGACTCTCTGTTTTCCAAAATATAAAATTACCTTATTTTTCTTGTTTCAAGACTGGCCTGACTAATGGAGATCTTCATCTTCCTGGGAACTTGGGAATTACAGCAGTTCTTAAGCCCTGCTGTGCTATATCACAGGACTGGAAAGCGGCAGTTACCAGGACATAATGTGGCAAGGAAGGGGAAGAATTAGAGCTGTGATATTAACTGAGGGGAAGAAAAAAGATCAGAAAGCAAAAACTTGGATCCAGAAAATGCTAAGATACCTTCACTGCCCCCAGTACTGCATTGATAAAGTCTATATTGCACTGTTCTTGGATTTGCTAACTCGCCTTGCATCTCTGAATTCTTAATATCCTGATATATAAAAATATCTTGATATATAAATTTTTTTCTACATACCCATATTTTTCAGACATTACAACACCATATTCTGCTTTGTATACCCTCAGTATTACCAGTGGAGTTCTAATTCAGTGACAATTGAAAGCATAATAACTATTTTTTGACCATAGGTTCCCAACACCTCTCTCTTTTATTTGTATATTTAATAGGACTCCAGAAGATATATGCAGTCACTAAAGATAATGGTATAAACAACTTACAGACAGAATTTTTGTGGTTACTGTCTTTGCTGGGCAACATCTTGACTCCTCTTGATTTCAGTTCAATTGCTTTTTTCACTGAGAAAACAAGCAAACCAGAAGATAACTGATTATTAAACTTTATAGAAAAGACATATAGCAGCCAAATCATACATTACAACAACACACAGCTACACAGGAATCCTACAAACAGATTGAAATAACTGCAGTTTCTAGATACTTGAA
This sequence comes from Strix uralensis, assembly GCF_047716275.1. NCBI lineage: Eukaryota > Metazoa > Chordata > Aves > Strigiformes > Strigidae > Strix > Strix uralensis. The sequence goes on from NC_133974.1 coordinate 24,964,788, forward strand.
ATATATTTTTACAAAAATACAACCATTTATCATGTTTTAGAGGATGTCCTTTTTAAACAGGCATTATTAGGATTTGCAGTATTTTGAATTCAAGTTTCCTTAGGGTCAAAGAAAAGAAAAACTTGTCCTAATTACATGTATGAGTTTCCTATGTTCGACACTGCATATGGCAAAATCTTAAACATTTTTAAACTACTTCTTACATAAAATGTAGACTACATTACCTACACATATATGAGGACCACAAGCTTTAAATGCGATATTCACATCTGCTTTTATTTGATTCACTCTTCAGTAGTAGACATGTTTTCAGTTCAGTTTCCTAAGACGATTAAGGTTATAGGATCACAGTATGTTACATTCTTTGGCTCACCTAACCCCTTTTGAATATACAGAGCAATTTCAACTGAATTAGAAAGAGAGTAAGAGCTCTCAAAGGGACAAAGTTTTGTGAGAGAGAACAGATGTATCAGAGGTTTAATATCTGTTTTCTCTGTTTATCCAGCTGAATGGCTGTTAAACTCCCAGCCTATCCCTACTAAGTAGTTAGGGCACCATAGGAGGGATCAGGAGCAAAGTAGGAAGAGACATGAGAAGAAACTAGTGCAGTTAATATACATTAAGGAACACATGGGGTAGAATTTAACTGCAACGGTAGGAGAAAAGGGTAAAAATATAGGACACATTCACAGGAAATTATTTAGTTCTGTGGCTTGGGAAAAACTTGATCAATTGAAAATAAAATCAGATGTAGAAAATAACTGTGAAACATCCTTTGATAATTCAAAACTATTGTGCAAAAAACAATATCAATAGCAAAATAGCTAGTGACTGATACTAGTGTATCGGAATGTTAATAACATCATGATACATGTCAGTAACAAAAAAATACAAAAAGCCATAATCCTTTCCTGATTCTTTTTTTTTTTTTCTAAGAGTTTGCAGTGGTTAATAATCTTAAAATGCAGCCATTTATCCTAGATACAAACAGAAACAAAAAATCAACTCAAACATTTTTAAAATGGCAGTAATTTGTACTCATACTACATAAATATACAAATAAATAACAGAGATCATCCATTATACTTTTTGTCAATATATGGGATAAATTTTATGATTACTACACTATATACTGATCTGTATGCACATATTTCAAAGTGGTAGGAACAGAAAGTTAACATGCCTTTAAGTCTTTAAATATTGCATTAAAAATTGTGATTTCACAGTATTTGTTTCTATATTGGACTTTTGCTGCTTTTGCAACCTCAGAGTGAAGCAGCCTTTTCTTAAGTGCTGAAATTAGGCAAGTACTGCAGAAAGAACCTTTTGTGCTATGTACGTTGCAAGTGCAGACATTTATGTCTAGACCTGGAAAACAGGTGTTCAAATGATGAAAGATGATTGAAACACAATTGTAGCTGCATGGGATGAAATGGATTTGATACCAGTGTGGTGTTTTCTTCTAAGACAGGAACACATTATTCAGAGATATCAAGGCAGACAATAAGGTTAATATCCCCAAGGGCTTCTGGAAGGGTAAACCTCGTGGATATGGTTTTCTTAGGATTAGTTTCTATGCTTTGGTACTAAATTTTCCAACAAGTGCCATCTTATGTTATGGTTTTTTTAAGCTGCGTAACCAGGCTGTTAAAATTATTCCATATTTAATGGGAAATGAACAGCACAACTCTTTTAATGAATATTTGGGATATTGTCTGGAGTTGCAATCCCTCTGCCAGCATGAATTTCAAAATTTATTAATATCTTTGTCATGTAAAACATGCGAGCAGTTCTTGGAGAACTCAAAACCCACACTGCTTACATTCATAGATGAGTGGTAAAACCATTGAGGAGTTATACAGAGGACAGAGAAAAGAACTATACTCTTTGTTCTGTGACCCTGTTTTAGAGTGAAAGTGGCAATCATCACTCAAATTCCTTGTGGGAGGTCACTCTTGAACGTATTTGTTAGACATACTTGAAGTATGCTTCTTGGGAATGGGGAAAAATTATACTCATCAGCTTTATTTGAAATACAGTGGACATAAATTGAAAGAGAGGTTCTGATTTGATATATGAGAAACTTTTTCATTATTAGGACAGTCAAGCATTGAAAAGGTCCTGCAATTTCCATCCTTGGAGTTTTTTCAGTTGTCAAGAAAAAAACATTCTGTATCTCTCTGAAAGAACATTAGATAGGGGATTCACAATACTTAAGATCAGTCATCTAAAATGTATGCTTTATGAAGAGAAATAGCTACCTCAAGGAGGGCAATTCATCCCCTTGTAAGACAGGCACAATGAATCATCCTCTGGAGATGCCTTTTCCTCTCCATAAAATATAGCAGAAACATACACCACTTGCTCAAGCTAGATCCCCACATTTTAGACAGTAACATTAGGTGACATGAGCTTTTATGTCTGGAGAGCTTAACAGCCAAATGTGGGTACCTGTGAGACACAGGGATTCATGAGGTTAAAAGGGATAGTTTGGGACATAAATACACAACTTCTGCCTCTATTATACTTGTGTGCGTAAGTTTTTGCATGTGGCCTGCAAAGTATTTTCTTCCATTTTTAAAAAGAATTAAGCAAGTGTAGTCTTTAAAATACAAAATGTTCAACCTCTGAAAGAGAAATAGAGACCACTGAACACTGTGGTTTGAGTGAATCAGTTCAACCCCTTCTGCAACATAAAACAAATACTCTAAATTGTACTTTTTATAACAATTTAAATCCCATTTGAATACCTTTTCTGAGATACTTCTTTTCTACTTCCTAATTGCTTTTTTATTAAAAAGGTTTTCCTGATTTCAAAGATGATTTGCCATTTAATAGCACACAAAGCGGAATGGCTTTATGTTAATAATGTCAGATATGAACAGCATTTTCCACCTTTTAAGTGATTGCTTTTTAAAAATTTGCATAGCTTTCTGCTGTCTTCACTTAAAACATTCAGCTAAGGTAACTGAATTAATTCACTTCATCTTTTCTGTTAATCATAACTTTAAGACTATTTTGGAGATGAGATACTCATTCAGGGAGGAGGGCAGAGCTGAGCACTGGAAGTCCAAGACAATCTTAGCAGCCTTCTGAAAAGCACTGGTAATATTCCTTAACATCTTGCTATAGCTAAATTAAAATCATCCATGAAAAAAATATATGCCTGGCATTATTTGAATGGATCATGAAAGTTAAAGCAAATTTTTCAAGTTGTAAATGTCCATTCAAACCTATTCTGATTTCTATGAAGCTCTTACTTTCTAATATATTTGAACCTGTGTGAAGAAAATATATTTTACCCCAAGCACAATTACCTTGCAGAAAAGATTTTGACAATTTAGCAGAAATATAGTTTTAAGAAAGGATCGGAATCACAGAATCACAGAATGGTTAAAGTTGTAAAGACACCTCTCGTTCAACTCCCTTGTTCAAGCAGGGCCACCTACAGCTGGTTGCTCAGGATGAACCAATGAGTAAAATTTCAACTGTGGTAACAATCAGGAGGGTAACAAAACAAAAGCATCAATGAGACATTAGAACATAGTCCCTGTGTCTTTTGAGGATATTAGACAACTATTACCTTCAGTCAGATAAATTTCTGTGTGGTTTTATGTATATATTATAGACATATATTGCATTTAGATTTGTTGTTCATGAAAAAGTACTTCCAAAAATTAGTATGCGATATTTTAAAAATCTTACTAGATTATTTTAAAATAATATTAATAATCAATATCTTTATCTGAATAAAAGTGGTTTCATACATTTGAGACCTGCTGTCATTCTGCCATTGAAAAGGTAGAAAGCTAATTCTCCTATGCATTTCCCTTGCCTAAGGCATTTGAAGTATAAAATATAACTGGTAAATTGTCTGTGTTGGTTAAATGAAGAGATGAAAATAAACAGAACATTAAATATTTAAAATGTTTGTATATCTTCGGGTAAGAAAGACCTAATGTTGTTGAAAAAGTTCAGATAATCAATGAGTTTAAGCAAAATGTTCACAAATAACTAAGCTCAGATATATTTCAGTAAGAAGTTCCGTATACAGACTGCAGTCTGGAGAACTTCAAAAAGACCTTTCATGACTAGGTAACAAAAAGACAAGGGCGAACAAGTGGAGTTAACAAGAGTAAGGCTTCAAAACAATAAAAAGAAGAGTTTTTTTCATACAGGAACTAGTAGATGTGAAATTTTTTGCCAAAAGGCACAGGCAAGTGTGGATCCAAGAAGTCTTCAAATATGCTTCAGACCATGAATGGAAGCAGGCATGGGGTTAGACAGATCCCTTTATGAATGCTCATGACTTCTCTAAGTCTATCTTTGTGAGTAGAAGAAAGAGGCCGAAGTTCATTCAGAAGGTAAATCTTATCTCTTTGGTACAAAGGACTGAATCTTCTTCCTCTTCACACTACTTTAGCAGACTATGATCTGTACTATGATACCTTTAGACATTGTTATAATCACAGTAAATATGCCTCTATTGTACATGGAAGATGACCTTTTGGAAGTTTTTTTCCTGTTCTGGTAGACAAGACAGCTGTTTGTGGTCTTGAGGAGTACTATATTTCTGGGCAGAAGCTTCAGGACTTCCTACAGAACACGACTATTGCTTACAGTTTGAAACTGTCTCAGCTGGAGAATTCTTGGGGCTGAACTTTCATGATGCAAGACACTTCAGTACACCATGTGCTCACCATGGTAGTGCTAACCTCTCAGCACAGCTTCGCACTTCTGCAAGCTATCGGCCTGGATAGTCAGACAATCTCATGTAGACTTGGTGTTTCTGTTCCAATTTTTATGTCTTGCTTGAAACATCAGAGTTATATGACACTTGTTATGTATTCAAATAAAATTCACATAAATATTAGATTTCATATTAGCTTTTTTAGATTATTTAATTAGAACAGAAGTAGTGTTAAGATTTTGTTTATCATTCAGTAAGTTTATAGTTTTGTTCTAACATTTCTAGCACATTTTGAGTTATTTGAGCCTCACTGAAATTATTTGGTTATGGTTGTCAGATTCTGATTTCAGTTATACCTGTATATATCTGGTGGGATAGATCTTTTCCACACAGTGTTTATATGCCTGGTCCAAATTTATTATGAAAACTTATTGTTATCTAAAATCACCTATAATTTAATGGTTTGAGTTTTTTTTAAAGAATTTACTATATAGCATATTGTAAGCTCTCTAATGTTATCTTAGTTCAAAGAATACTCATTGAATATTTGGTCTTTTAAAATTAATATATTGCAAGGAGTTGACTTAATGACATTTCATTTTTTCCTTTTTTAATCAGCTATATAATGGTAGATCAGAAGTACCGCAAAAAGAGGAGAAATTTACATTTTTTTTCTATATACAGTTTCAGAGAGTCCTTTACTACAATGGGATTTATAGAACTCGATGAACTTTTATCATTAGGGAGAAGATTTAGAGGAGCCTTGCTCATGTTCAAAATGAACTGTGATGTCTTATGACTTTAAGTCTATTAATCAGCGTATTTTCACTAAGGTTAAATCATACCCAAATATGCATAGTCATCTTTTTCTTCTTCATCTCAGAGAAATGGAAATAAAAATGTTTGTAAAAGTCATACATTTCCAGTGTGAATGTTTAGAAATGCACCTTAGGTGCACCTTAAAAATGTTAAGACTCTTGAATTTGTTGTTTTTGAAAGTGAAAACAGTCATTGGTAATATCAGCTTCATTTTCTGGAGCCATGAAGCACTTCAGTCTACTATACCTTCTCTACATTCCTACCTCTTTAATTGAAAAGGAAAATTTTCTCAATTTTATTTTGCGTATGTTCATTTCTAAGAGAGACTGACTCACAAAAGAATTGCTTTACTGCTGTTACTATTGTAAGAGCATATTATGCACAGCAGCTCATTACAGGACAGACAGTTTCCTACAATTCATACAACAATAAATGTTTTTAAATTATTTTTATTTTCCACAGTTTTGTTTCTCAGAATGGTTCTTTGAAAACTGCCCTTCCAACCCCAGGTATACTCCAAATTGCTCAAGAAAATGAAATCTGAAGGTTTGCTTTTTCATGATAGTTTTTAACATTGTTTTTAACAATTACACATGACTAAATAAAAGCACAAAACAGATAGTCTTTGAGATATTCTCTGCACATGTATATTCTTTAAATATATATGTTTCACAGGTGCAAATAACTGTGCAAAGCACAGAGTAATAGCAAATCAAGCTTTGTGTATATAAGCAGTTCTGGAAGCAGTACCCAAACAATTTATGACTATTAACCAAAACAGCTATATACAATTTTTTAACCCTGGCAGAACGAATGTCTTTCCAAAAGTAAACTCAGTAATTTAAAATCTTGATCTCTGATGACTCTTTCATTTTAATTTTTCATGAGTCCATTTAATTACATGGTTTAAGCATTAGCATTATACAACATTTTGGAGCAAAGATGGTTCATCTGGGTTTTTTGTTTGATTTTAAGAAGATAAGACAAGACAGACCATTTTTTTAAAAAAAAAAACAAACTCTACATGCACCTTGAAAAACCCTGGAAACAGTGACAGTCTATCTGAAATCTATACAAAGCATTGTCAGAATTCTCAAGAAAATTCAAGGTATTTGCAATTTTTCCCTGACACTGTAAGGTGCACTTGAATGAACCACTGATAATAAACAAGAGTAACTTACAGTTTAACAAAAATTTTTTAACATATACAAGTTCTTCAAGTATAATTTCAAGCGAAGAAATCCATTTTTCTGTGAATTCTATTAATATAATATGAAATACTTCTTACTGTGAGTTATTAGATTCTTGTATTCTATGGAGCAAATAATTCATATTTGAAATGATATTTGAAAATACACTCAGAGAGGCCCTAGAGAGTGCTGGCAGCTCTGTGTCCTCTAAGATGTAGGAGAGAGTTTTTCTCAGAGAATGTTGCCTGCTGGGACTACAAGGGAAAATTTTCTAATACGTTTGTCTTTCCTTCCATCATCGTACATACTAACTCAAAGAAAATACTAAATAAAGATTTAAAAACCACCTAAAGCTAAAAAAATTAAAAAATGGTTTAAAGACAATTATTATAAACTGTTACATGTACTGCCTACACATCCATACATTACCACTCAAATGTAAAACTAACTGGAAAAAAAAAAAAAAAAAAAAAAAAGAACTCAAATTATCCAAAGAAATTTATCTAAAAAAGGTAAAAGACACTTAGATTGTCAACTTCCATGAAGACCTTCTTTTCCTTCCCTGCTAGTATTTAAATAGTAATTAACTAATAATTACACAGACAATATGAAGGTAGTCACCTTTCAGACCCAGCTTCTCCCACAGTGAAGCTTTTTTTTTTTTTAAATAGTTTTTGGTTTGATTTGGCTTAAATTGGGTTCCTCCTATCTGATATGCAAGGTTTTGTAGAGAACTTGTAATTTGTGGCTGAAGATTAATTTCAAATTAGCTGTATTACAATATTAAAAGTCTATATCTATTTGTCATATATTTTCAGGGTGGCTATGAATTTCAAGTGAAAGGTGGGGTTTTTTTAGTATTGCTTGACTAATCATGAATTAGCCAAAAGGTGTACAAATGCAAGGTAGCAGGTAGTCTTTGGCACCAAGAATTTGAAGTTTTATTCCCCGGTTGTGTACTTTTCCTTAGGGGAAACAGGATAGAAATTAGTAAGAAGAAAAACATGGAAAAGTGAACTGAAAGTGAAGATGGTATGAGGCACAACTAATTGTCCATTTGTAGCGCATAACTGAGAAATAATTTGAGGAGTTATTATACAGTTTAAACATAAAAAGGGAACTGCAAAGAGGAAAGATAACTTCTGCAGTTCCACTAGGGTTAGAACAAGAACTTACAGTCTTTATCTGTAGCAAGGGAAACTTTGGTTACACAAAAAAAAAGCTTTTTAACAGTAAGAGTGATGAAGCCCTGGAAGAAATTACCCAGAGAAGCTGTGGAATCTTAGCCATTAAAAGTTTTAAAGAACATGTTAAGTTAAGGTCTGAAAACAACAGTCAAATATACTTGCCTCCTCTTTGATATAGGGTTAACTTATCAAGATCCTTTTTAAACATATTTTCTATTATTTCATAATAGTAACCAATAACCAGAAGTTCTTTGGCTGAGAAACAGTAAGTGGCTAAGAACTTTCTGAGTTTTCTAGGATTTCTAGCATATGAAATCAATTGATTACACTTATATTTAACTGAATGTGTGCAAAAAGGTAAATGGTGTGCAATACACAAGTCATATCAAAGCCAGGTAAGATGCTAGAAGCACAGCTCAGTTAACATAGTATTATGCTTGATCTAATTTACCCTCTTTAGATCTAAAATAGTTATACCCTGAGAATACTCATATGTGATTCCATAACAAGAAAGCTAATACTTGTTGTTTTGTACTTAGCACATTCTTTGTAACAGTCCTCATGTACATCTTGGATGACATAACATTTTTTTCCCGCATTACCCAGATACATAAGTATCCTGCCAGTTTGTCTTCCTACATGAAATAACCTGCAAGGTCTTAAATACTGGCTAACACTCAAAGATAAAATATTCTGACATCATCTGCTGGTACTTCCTCAAGCTGCTTCTGTTGCTACTCTGCTGAGTTCAGCTCTTGGCTGCCTTTCACTGCAGATTTTTCCCAAGAACAGATATTTGAAGGTGAAGAGGAACAGCATATTGTCCAGTACCTGGTGATCACAAGCAGGGCCTCTCCTGTCTAGTCTTAAACCCAGTGTCACTATAAGGAATGTATTTGAACAGTTATCTAGTTTTGCTACAGTACAGGAAAAAAATTAATATTTTCTGTATGTTCAGAAAGAGTGGAACAGAAATATCTATTACAAAGACTGACACTTAGATTTACATATTTTGCAGAGTTCAGTAAGAAAGTGATATATTTGCAATAACATTCACAGGATAATTCTTGAAGGGAATTAGCAAATTTATCTCAGTACAGTGCAGAATTCACCCATTTTCTTTTGCTTTAGTTTCATTGCTCTGATTTGTTTCAGTTGAGTACTCCTGTTCTGAAGCAAAGTATTTTTTTTAAATCAGATTACAGACTCCAATCGAGTGCCCTGTTTGTTTTGCCCTAGTGCCTCAGTCTTTCTGGGTTCTCCTCCATGACACAATTATGGAAGTACTACCATTTTTTGGCTCAGGAAGAAATGATCTACAATTTCACATTTGGCAGCATCAGTCAGTATTCTCTCTGGATTCTGCTTATAGATAAAACATTTCTTTCTTATCACTATAAGTCATGTGGGAGAAGTAAATAGATCGTTAGCTATCTCTAGGTTTTCTTCTGCTTCACTATGGCCTATCACACCATGAATTCTTTCTAAAAGTTTAGTATTTATGAGAAAAAGAAAAAACATTCTCAACCTTACCATTCACTTTAGTTTATGAAGGGAATTCTATAACATTCTTTGATAAAACAAGGCCCCAGGCCAAATAACCTAGGAGGATCCTTGCAAGCTTTGCTTCTTAGCAACCTACTTCTTAACTTTTACAGAAGCATCGCAATTTTACATAGGATCTCTATTTTAAACCAACTCACTGGAATAATCCAACCCTCTGCTGTTTCTGTATTCACTGCCTGAAAAGCATTCTGTCTAATACACTATCCCAGTGTTTCTCTCACTAACAGCTTTCAAAATCTTCCCAACTAATCAGTATTATAACTCCAGAGAGCTTCACAGCAGGCATAGATGTTTCTACTATATGGCTATCTGTAAAAGCTGTAGGTTCATGATCACTTGGCTTCCTTGTTCCATCAATCCAGCAAAGTACTGCCTGTCATTATCAGACCTTCCACCTGCTCCCTGTGCTGGAGATCTCTGCATGCAGTACTAGTGAAAAAATGGCACAGCCCCAAGATAAATTGGTGTCACAATAGATTTTTAAACAGATCTTTCTCATTCTATGTGTATAAGCTGACAGAGAATCTGCAAGTTTAAAAAGAAGCACAACCATTTGTTTTCCATTAACCTTCTGCATGTCTCTTAGCTGGCCCCTTGCCTTAGCTCCTTTGTGCTATCAATATATGATATATCATAATAAAACAAGTTCAGCAGGCATCAAGTCTTCAATGCCTGCGAATGTCCTCCATAGTTCTGGAAAACAGTATCAACACAGTTTGCACTATGAATATACACTATCACAGAACACACTGAGGAGTAGCAGTATGTAGGGATTGTCTCTAAAAAATCATGAGATCCACTCAGTTCTTTGTTTGAATGCCACTCCAACTATAGTCTTTCTAATATAGCGTCAAAAGCTGATATATGGTTCTTCTCCATTAACATATCCATAGTGCCTCTCAGTGGGATGATCAAAATACTCATCAGAAAACCCTATTCTGAAGTCAGTATTTGACTGTCTTTTCATGTTTTGTAGAGAAATTAAATGTGTAGTTTGGACTGAAAACATCTCTAAAACACAGCTCTTTCCTACACTGATCATTTGACTGTTATCCATCACACAGCTGAACTTGAATGGACTCTTCCCTTGCATGGTAGATAATGGAGAAACTGCAAGTGTGGTAATACTGACAGCCCAGTATTTGATGTCTCTGATTTCTTCCCATGCAAAAACTGACTATGCAAATGATTTCACTCTGTGCCAAATATAAAATAATAGTTTCAAGTGATTTTGTGATTGCACATAGTTTCCTTGATGATGTGCATGTTTCCCTGAAACTGGCATATCTCCATCACTCCATATAATTTGTGTATCTCAATCAGTCATGCATATACTGTTATTTTAAATTCTTAGGTCTGCATTCTGCTGTTCCCTCTATATTAGTACTAGCTGGTTTAGAGATTAGTGAAACCTACAGTTTCTTCAACATTTTCCAAATCCATATTTTTGCATTGGAAAATATGAAGTGCACTGAAGATGCATCAGTTTCATTACATCAGAACAGCATGGAAAACAACTGTCTTAGAAGTTAGCCCTGGGTAGCCTTGGGACAGTAATCCCTTCGAACAAGGACTGTGGAAGACCTGGCATTGAGTGGGTGTAACGCGATTCTTGACAAAGAGTAGCTACTAACTCTGGGGGAATGTTCCTTTGGGGGAATGTTCCTTGCTTTGGAGGTATTTCAACATGTAATTTAAATTTAATCTTTCATTTTGCAGGTAGTTTGGGGGAAAACAGTGACATGTATAAAAATGTGTACCAAGATGATACACTTCTTTTCAACCACAAATACAGTATTTTGAATAGTTCTAGGGAGGATAAAACCATGCCAAACAAGAGCTGAAGAATGAATGGCTGTTACTAGATCAGCATCTGCTTAGTGCTGACATGAAGCAGGTATGCCTGAGCCTTCTTAGCAACATGGAAACTTTACCAGACACTCAAGAAAGAAGTATTACCTGTAGCAACGTGATTAGAACTAAGTAAAAGCTACCAGCCTTAATGAGCTTTTTCTTGTTTCTTCTGAAAATGCTCAGGAATCAAGGGTTCATAATAATATGTTCCTATATGGTGACTTAGTAGCAAGACTTTTTAATAAAATGCCCTTGTGTTAAGAAAAATCTGTATGTAATCTGAGTCTTTGTCAAACATCTCACTCTGCTGGCACTGACAAATTGTACCTAAACTTTGGACTGGGAGTCTTGAAGACAGAGCTATATCCTAGGGTCCAATTCTTCTGTACTCTTGGTAAGTGTAGCTTTTTTAGATACATATATTTTCTTTTTGTCACTCTAAATCAACTTTTGGGATTTGCTTTAATTTTTGAGAAAAATAAGTATTTTGTTACACCAAAACAGACAAGATATTCCATCTCTCTTAGGAATGCATGTTGCCTTTATGAGATGGCATTTTTAACAACAAATTCAAAGATTATTTCTAATGATGTCAAACACTGTAAAAAAAAAAAAAAAAAGCTTGAAGGGTCTAAAACTGAGAGAAACAGAGACAGTTTTATCTTAAGGATATGCTGAACTCAATACATAAACCAAATTACTTTGATTATTAATTTTAGAGATATTACAGGAGCAGCTATTTTAAGCAGCTAGCTCTTAGAGGATATACATGGCACATTCACAAGGAAACAGTCTGAATGTTTTCTCCTGCTCTTTCCTTATCACATGATATAGACTAATATTAAGCTAATAAACGATATAATAATTTTAGTACAGAGAAAAAAGTATCTATTCAAAAAAATTAAAGCTTTTTTCCAGAGAGGCTAAATATAAATTCAATGCATGGGAAGACATCAAATATTGATTTCATTATTACGGTTTTCATTGGATTAAAATTCTCCTTTTTGATCAAACAACCTACATTTAGAAAAGAGAAAATACAGACCAGTGATTAATGGTGTTGGGTAGGTTTTTTTTCTCAGGTGCCAATGTAAGATACATTAGCGAACTGAAGTTTTGAGACAGTCTGAAAAATCAGACTGGAAAAGGATCGTTTAAGTGAATTCCCAGAAAGGGAGCTATTCACAGTCAACAGTCACATATGAAACTTAGTCCAAAAGAATCTTACTTCTAATAGAAGAAAGATTTAGTCCTTCCTACTTCACAAACAAACATTCTCTGAGAACTTATCTCATTGTAGACTTGAACAGATTTTACCACATAGCTGACTAAGTGTCCTTGAAATGTAAATCAATTATACTAAACAAAAGTTCTGGGGAAAAAAAAGTTTAATACACTCTTAATCAAATCTAAAAAAGTCAAAATAAAAGACTCAAATGACCTTCCGATAGTACAATGACTGTACTGATAGGATTTTGGGAAATCTGTAATTACGGTATGAAAGCGAGGAAGAAACACACAATGTGAAAGAACAAAAAACAAGAGAAAAGACAAATGAACAAGCATAGCCTACCTACAGCAACCATGACAGGCTCACTAATACAGTTAAGAAAATTCTTTATGTCCCTAAGGTACGTCATATTGTTTAACATGACTTAGCTAATTAATTTCCTAAGTGTTCATGATTTTTTTGGTTTAGAAAAAATAGCAGTAGGAAAAAAATAAACACATGGGAAAAAAAGTTATATTTAGTTTTAGCTGTAGACCAGTACTAGTTGGTCAATATTTTAAGATAGCTAAAATCACATAAGTGGTCACTGGAATTTTCAAATAGCACCAACTCACAATAAAAATTCAGTAACTGGTGAAAATTACATACAATGAGAGATTTAAAGAGCCCAAGCTCCTTAGTTTATCTAGGAGACTGAGACATGACTTGGTGCTTCTAAAAGGGGAATTATAAGGTTAACAGAAGACTTTTTACTCTTTTGAGGGAAAACAACACACCACTACTGGACACAGAATCATCAAACCAGACTAATACAATTGAGAAGATAGGACTGCATATTTAACAGTGGTCTTGTTAACCACACAAAAGAACGGTCAAGGGAGATGAAGGATTATCTGTTTGTTGATGTTTTCATATCAAGACTGGATTACTTCCTTGATAATAAAATTTAACAAAACACAAATTATTGTCTCAGTACTGTTCAACGGGAAATTATATTCGGCATCACTTAAGAGTTAGAATATAAGAGTTTCTTCTAGCTTTTTGATTTTATCAATTGCTTTTATTATTTTTTTTTCTAAACTTACTCTAAGTGACAATTATAATTGAAACCACTGACTAAAAGTACCATGCATCAAGGAAGTATCACAAATCCTTTTCACTTATTTCAAACACCATTTTTAAGGTTTTAAAGAATGCATAGGAAGGACAAACTGCACTTATATGCAGAGTCACTGAATTACAAAAATTCACTGAAAGAACTACTTTACCTAACAGTTGATTTTACATTATTGCACTCACAGTTTTCCATTAGTACACATTTATTTCAGCAGCCTCTATTATACTCATTGTTTGACTTCAGGATTATCTGTTTGTTAAATACTGAATTATTCACGGTAGTCAAACACAGCAGATAGGTAACTTCTGGTACATAATGATCAAAATACCTAATACTTCCTTGAAACTCTCTGTTAACTTGCCAAAAATAGCATACTTAATTTGTAACACTCTACAACAGAGATCTGATTCTTACTGTAAAAGTGAAACACACCCATTAATCAAATTGCGCTTTGGAATCTTTCTTATTTTATTCTCTTTCTAGGAATTTTGAAATAAAAGATTAGTTTTAGTTAGCATAGAAAAAAATATTGTGATTATTTCTCTTAAAATGAAACCCAAAGATACTAAAAAAAACCTTCTTCTATTGTTCTGGAAATAAGTGAAAGCTAAACAAGCATGGTAAACGTGATGTAAATATGCAAAAGGAGAGGATTCATTATCACACCTTTTGAGTCATTCTGTGTATATTGGTGAATTTTGTTGCTGGGAAGCGCTAGGTTTTCATCTCATAGTGAGACTCTTAATGCTACTTCACGTCTGGGGAATTTATGCATTTATGAAGCACTGATGTAAGACAAATCATATACTCTACAACTTGCACCGAATATATGCAGAGTCTTTGTATATCAGCTTAGGCAAGGGCAGAGGGTTGAAAAAAAAAGTTCACAACTGAGTGAATGTAACATCTTTTCCCCTATGGCAATGCCATCACAGAACAAGGCAGAACAAGAACTGAGTCCAATTATATCCACTAGGAGTGTTGATTTTCATGAGACCAACGTTGCTGATATGGCAGACATGAAGCAGACAAGGCAAAGCATGTCACTGCACTGTAATTTGTTCTGGTGGTTTTCAGGGCCATTTAAACCAGGTCTTCTTCTGTCTAGAAACTGTGAAAGTATAAAAAAAATTCCACAGATTGACTGGGAAGTTCAGGCATAACTATTTTTATTGATGAAATTAACATCGAAAGATCAAAAATAAAAAGAAAGTAATGAGGGGAAAAAAGAAAGGGTAAAAAACCCCAAATCCTTCACTCTATACCTGTTCATTTTTAAAATTTAAAAATTTTCTTTAACCTCCTAGTCTGGCCTGATGGAAGATGGGACAATAAATATGAATCAAGGGGAAATCCAAACAACCATCAGTTAGGTATACCTTTTATACTGCATTGTTTTACTTATACATTCAGCTTACCAAGCATTTTAAAACTATATTTAGTTAATGCATTCAAGTGTAGAATTCTAATACACTGCTTTCATTTTTTATTTTCATGAGCTTGTTTTCTTCAATATGTTAAAATTTGGGGCACTAAGTACTTCAAAAATGCAATTTAGAAAGATTTGAAAAATTTGCTGAACAAATGAACTATGCATAGTTTTAAATCTAACTGGTAGTTCCAATATTTTAATGAATTAAATTACAATAATTCTGTTTGTCTGTTCAAAAAGCAAACAAAGAAAAGAATTAAATTGGCTGTTTGCTAGTATTGGTTTTAGCTGACGGGAAAAGGACAAGTTGCAGCAATAATGTAGCTATGATTACATAATAATAAATATGATGTAAATTTGATATGAGTTGAAAAGAATAATTAAAGTATGTGTATGCTAACTGTAGAAAAAGTCTGATAATCTGAATTCTTAATAGGAAAAGGAAAACAAAGTCTCTTATCCTGTTGTTGCTTAAAGAGGTGTGCAGTGCTGGCTCCCATATTGACTTGCCTTTGAAAAGCCAGTGACATTGCTAGACATGTTAGGTTAGGCAATAAGAAGCTCACCTGTGCACACAAAGGAGCACAGGGAGATGATGGTAGATGGGAGAGACAAATACCACCTTGCCCTGGCTCCTCCCAGGACCATCACAGGTGCCCTCAGCCCATCACAGGTCCATCTCCACAAGCCCAGAAAAAGCCAGAGGGTCCTGGGCAAGCGAGGAAACCACAAAATCCAATGTAGAGACACAACTTCTACCTGAGCCTCCCCAGGGTTGTCTCAGGGGCTGGGGGCCACCCCACACCAGGAGCTCTCCAGCCACCTCACAGACTGACGGGGTCCTGGCCCAGGAGTATGGAGCTCATCGTGGGGTACAGGAGAAGAGCATTTTTGGATTGCAGAGGCTAATTATGGAGTATTTATGGGAGGAAGCAACATCAGGGAAAATTATGAATTCAGGGAGTTTGTGGAGGAATAGATATGCAAAAATATAGAAGTAATGGAGAGGAAACTTTTCCTGTGTGAGGGACTCTATTTTCTGTTCATGTGTGTTTATGGGGGCCTGAGCGCAGCACCTGGAGTCAGACCATGGGCTGGAGGGCTGTGTGTCTGTGGTGCAGCACCTTGAGTGAGTGTGGGTGCACAAATGAGCATGTGAAATCTCCCAAAGATCCAGGCTTGGTGAAGAGGTGAAGTAGCCTGGGATGGGGGCAGGAGAGCGTGTGTGTCTCAGAGGGTGAGGCACCTGGAGAAGGTGGCTACTGGAGGGGCCAGACAGACCCAGCCAACTGCTGGGAAGACCATCAGGCCTGGGGGTTCACTGAGACCC
Organism: Strix uralensis; assembly: GCF_047716275.1. Classification (NCBI taxonomy): domain Eukaryota; kingdom Metazoa; phylum Chordata; class Aves; order Strigiformes; family Strigidae; genus Strix; species Strix uralensis. Next base: position 24,981,204 of record NC_133974.1, read on the forward strand.
ACTTGTGTGTGTGTGTTTGTGTGTGTTCACATGTAGGTCTGAGTACCAGCAACTGCAGTGGGACTGCAGCCTCAGGGCCTCATGCCCTGGTGCCAACAGCTGGTGAGACGGATCCAGGGGCAGCTATAGGGAAGACTGAGTGTCTCAGCCCAGCTGATGGGGGGACCCACATAGTCCATGTATTTATTTGCCACTAACAGATCTCCATACCAGAGAGGAGAGCCAGAGAAGAGAAACAGGATGAGGCCATTGGTGCTGTCTGTATTCATATGAGTACAGAGTGTGTCTGTCAGTGTTAGTTGGTGTGGCCAGATGTGAATAGAATATCATCCAAGTATGGTGTTTACCTGTGCTCTCTGTGTGTCTGCCTGCTGGTAATACAGCACTAGAGTTTCTGGCTGCATCTGGGTGCACAGGGCTGCTGGGTTCCACTATTCAACAGTGTGTGCTGCTTCTTTCAGGGGTTCTTCTGTTTGTTTTTTTTTTTTTTCTCTTGGTGTGGATTGCTTGGGGCTTTTTTGGTTGGGTTTTTTTGGTAACTCACACAATCTCATGACAAGATATAAAAATGAAATAGCAATAGGATTGGCTATATGTTACTGTTATTAAATAATATTTGGGACTATTTTAAGGTAAATCTGATTAACTTCAAAAAATGAAGCAATTTTCGCTCTGTAGGAGCCAAGTGACTTGTTTTGAACGAGAGAAGAATTTAGAGTCTCAAAAGAGAAAGTAACAATAGGTACTATTTAATTTTCAATTAGCTCAATGATGATACTTTTTGGAAGCAAAACAAAGTCTCAAGATTACATCTCACTTGTAAAGACAGGCCAAAGTAGTATAGCAAAAAACGCCAATTTCATCTGCTTCAATCAGTCTTTAGCTGTCTAAAACTGAATTAAATCTCCATAGTTCCGCTGTTCATCAGTTTATAACTTTAGTTCATTAAGTTTATAATTCATTATTATATGCTTTTTCCACCATAAAAGCGATTAAATTTAGTATTACAAAAACACTTTTCAAAATACAAAAAATTCAAAAGAAGCTTTTATACTAATGAAATCAGAGGTCTGAGGCACATATTAAATAAGCATTCTTTTGCATTTGCCCAAACAGACTGAGTAGGGCCAGAAGCAGCTGCTATCTGCATGGCAAAGGGAAACATTGAATAACTGTTGCATGATACACCATGGGGAGAGATCATTACCTGTAGTGACTTCCAGGACTGAGGAATCCCGGTCCTTCTTAACCTAATTCCCAGTGAAACCACAAGAGATGTATGAGATCTAAATAAATAAATTGATATTAAAATTATCAAAGTATCAAAATATATTTGTGTATTTGGTTTGCATGAAGGTTTTGATAGGGGGGGGCTACAGGGGTGGCTTCTGTGAGAAGCTCCTAGAAGCTTCCCCCATGACCGACAGAGCCAATGCCAGCTGGCTCCAAGATGGACCCACCGCTGGCCAAGGCCAAGTCCATCAGCGATGGTGATAGCACTTCTGTGATAACATATTTAAGAAGGGAAAAAAAGTGCTGCACAACAGCAGCTGGGAGAGAGAAGTGAGAATACGTGAGAGAAACAATTCTGCAGACACCAAGGTCAGTGAAGAAGGAGGGAGAGGAGGTGCTCCAGGCACCGCGGAGCAGAAATTCCCCTGCAGCCTGTGATGAAGACCATGGTGAGGCAGCTGTGCCCCCTCAGTCCATGGATGTCCACAGTGGAGCAGATCTCCACCTGCATCCCGGGGAGGACCCCACGCTGGAGCAGGTGGATGTGCCCTGAAGGAGGCTGTGACCCCGTGGGAAGCCCACACTGGAGCAGGCTCCTGGCAGGACCTGTGGCCCCATGGAGAGAGGAGCCCACGCTGGAGCAGGTTTGCTGGCAGGACTTGTGACCTGTGGGGGACCCACACTGGAGCAGTCTGTTCCTGAAGGACTGCAGCCTGTGAGAAGGACCCACACTGAAGAAGTTCGTGGAGGACTGTCTCCCATGGGAGGGACCCCACGCTGGAGCAGGGGAAGAGTGTGAGGAGGAAGGAGCATCAGAGACAACATCTGATGAACTGACCACAATGCGCATTCCCCATCCCTCTGCTCCACTCAAGCAGAGGAGGTAGAGAATTCGGGAGTGAAGTTGAGCCCACAAAGAAGGGAGTGGGGGGAGGGTGTTTTAAGATTTGAGTTTATTTCTCATTACCCTACTCTGATTTGATTGACAATAAATTAAATTAATTTCCCCAAGCCAAGTCTGGTTTGACCATGATGGTAATCAGTGAGTGATCTCTCCCTGCCCTTATTTCATCCCATGAGATTTTTATTATATTTTCTCTTCCCTGTCTAGCTGAGGAGAGGGAGTGATAGAACACCTTAATAGGCACCTGGCATCCAGCCAAGGTCAACCCACCACAGTCCTTATGATGCAGTCTGCAAATGCACAAGCTACCACTTTTTGAGGAATATGTTTTTGTAATTTGTTTGTCAATAAGATTTATACCTGACAGGTATTAAAAAAAAATCTATGAGCTATAAGGACTCTAGAATACAAGAACTTACTATCCAGCAAGGTGTAATTGGCTGCTTTCATTTAATATCTAAGGTCTATAATCAAAATCACTGACTTCTCTATTCCTCCAAAACAATGGAGACTATTATTCTTGTGTGGCATAATTATATAGCTTTACCACACACACAAAAAAAATCACTTTATGAGTGAACCATGCAAACAATCATGAAAAGACAGAACGGACTGATTTTAAAGGACTCTTCCTTCTAAGCAAGAAGAAAAAGTCTAAGTAATGTAGGAAAGTGGAGTCCTGATTGCCCTGAGGATGTTGCCCAAGATCTAGAACCCTGGGAAAACAGAAGAATCAAAAAACTTCTTCAGATTTGGTCAGCCTGGTGATGTGTACTTGTCTATTAGTAAAGTGAGAGTTTAATGGTTACTTTGGAAAGTCTATGTATTTACTATAACTGTCTCAAATACATAATACTTCAACTACATATCAATCCCAACTATATGTGGGCATTCTGGGATAGTCTGTCTAAATTACTGGGAATAGTTGCCCATGAGGAAAATGTTTCTCAGAGTCATATAGCCTATACTACAGGATTTGCCAGGAGGACAAATATAAGAATTGCAACTGAATAAAATCAGACATTAGAGGCATCCTATCACTGCCAGGGTTTTGAGCCAGAAAACAAGATCATGTATTTAATGATAGGTTCAAATAATTATTTTACTTGAGAAAAGCACCTCAGATGGAAATATCTATCACAGTTGTTGAATTTTAGTAGAAATAAGCTTCTGAAAACAAAAACATAGAGCAGAGGCTGAGAGCACTGGGGTATTTTATCCTGGAGGAGAGAAGGCTAGGGGTAGGAATCTTATTGGTGTGTATTCATACCAGATGAGATGAGAGGGTGTAAAGAATCATAGAATCATAGAATGGTTTGGGTCAGAAGGAACCTTAAAGATCATCTAGTACCAACAACTTCTGCCATGGGCACGGACACATTCCACTAGATCAGGTTGCCCAAAGCCCCATCCAACCTGGCCTTGAAAACTTCCAGGGACGGGGCAGCCACAACTTCTCCAGGCAACCTGTTCCAGTGCCTCACCACCCTCACAGGGAAGAATTTTTTCCTTATATCTAATCTAAATGTACCCTCTTTAACACCGTTACCCCTCATCCTGTCACTACAGTCCCTGATAAAGAGTCCCTCCCCGCTTTCCTGTAGGCCCCCTTTAGATACTGGAAGGCCGCTATAAGGTCTCTCCAGAGCCTTCTCTTCTCTAGGCTGAACAACCCCAACTCTCTCAGCCTGTCCTCATCAGGGAGGTGCTCCAGTCCCCTGATCATCTTCATGGCCTCCTCTGGACCCACTTGAGCAGGTCCATGTCCTTCTTATGTTGGGGTCCCCAGAGCTGGACACAGCACTGCAGGTGGGGTCTCACGAGAGCGGAGTAGAGGGGGAGAATCACCTCCCTTGACCTGGTGGTCACACTTCTCTTGATGCAGCCCAGGATATGGTTGGCTGTCTGGGTTGCGAGTGCACATTTTTGGCTCATAGTCAGTTTTCCATTCACTAATACCCTCAAGTCCTTGTCTCCAGGGCTGCTCTCAATCCACTCATTGTCCAGCCTGTATGTGTGCTTGGGATTGCCCTGACCCATGTACAGGGCCTTGCACTTGGCCTTGTTGAACTTCATGAGGTTTGCACACGCTTATCTCTCAAGCCTGTCAAGGTCACTCTGGATGGCATCCCGTCCCTTCAGCATGTTCACTGCACCACACAGCTTGGTGTCTGTGGTGGTGCAATTCCTCCCCCTGCTCTCTTTGCTATGCTATTTGGTGCTTGGTGTGACTCCAGCCCTGCTCCTGGGCCACATGCCAACCAACCTAGGGCGGTATGGATTGAAAATGGCAGTGGACCAGAACGTTAAGGCACTGCCTTGATGTGCCTGGCTCCTGCCCTCCCTGTTACTTGGGAGTGGTAGTAACAATGCATCACCTCCTGACAGCCTGGTACATATATACCTGGGGCGTGGCTGAGGGAGGGCGGTAACAGAACTGTACATTCAGCAAGTTCTGGGCCTGCACAACTAGTGGAAAGCACCAGAATATTTCATCACTTGATATGCCCAGAGTGGAAAAGTACCTGATGAAAGTCAGTTATCTTGGACCCTATAAACAGCAAGCCTAAGTGAGACCCTTTGATGTCTCCTGGATCTCAGCAGGCCTGTGACCAGCATCTCCCCTGAGTTGAGATGCCTCTCAGGTACCAAAAAACCTTAAGGTATCATCTGCCATTAGAGCTGACACAAGGCCAGGGCAAAGTCAACCCTCTCAAGTCTCATTTATCTCCCATTGAGGAATGCCAATGCATTGTGAGTATTTACTCTAAACTCAGGAAGAAGGAAATTTTAACTATGAGCTAGCTTGTCTTTAACCCACTCACTCTCTCCACCTACCAATGTGTTTAGGTATGCGCAGTTATTTTCACGAGTGTGTGTACATATTTATTTTACTGGATCCAAATACTTTAATCTGTTTGTATGTTTGTGTGTCTTGTGTTTGTGAATGCGCATGTATATATGTATTGATTTAAGGTACCGAATAGTAAGTAGTGTGAATCTTATCATCTTCGAATCTGTAGTTAAGTCGCTATTTTAATTTTAACATATTTTACTGAATTATTTTTGTAAATCTTTAAACTGGTTAATGATGAAGTGCTGCTAGTCATTAATAAATCTTGATTTACTGCTAAATCATTACAGTATTAATACTTTCATCCACGACAGTGTCGTCAGAAAACTTGCTGAGGGTGCACTCAATCTCACTGTCCATGTCTTCAACAAAGATGTTAAATAGCACCGGTCCCAACACTGACCCCTGAGGAATGCCACTGGTCACTGCTCTTCACTTGGACATCAAGCTGCTGGCCACAACTCTTTAAGTGCAACCATCAAGCCAATTCCTTACCCACTGAGTGGTCCATCTGACAACTCCATGTCTCTCCAACTTAGAAACAAGGATGTCAGGTAGGACAGTGTCAAATGCTTTGCACCTGAAGCAAGGAAGTAAGAAGATGGAGCAATACTCTTCACAGTGATATCAAGACATAAAGCACTAAGCACAAATGGAAATGCAGGCAGTTTCACTTAAAAATAAGTGAAAGCCTTTTTACTGTGAGGGTAAACACCGGCACAAATTTCCCAGATAGGTCGTGGAGTCCCTGACCTTGGATGTATTCAAACCCATCTGGACATAGTCCTGGGTAGCTCTAGTGACCCTTCTTTGAGGAGGGCACTGGACTACATGAGCTCCAAAGGTCCCTTCCAACATCTGCTGTTCTGTGATTTGTGGTACTAGGAGGCTTATCTAGCTGTAAACATCATTGTTACTTCTGCTTAAAATAAAAACCCGGATTACTGCTTAGTTCTCAAATACACATGTAATAGAAAGAATTACTAATGCTGTGTAATAAAAAAGAATTAATGAAGCTGTTAGATTAACCACATTTTGATATCACTCTGAATTTTGATCCTATGTGTGTTGAAAGACTGTCTCCTAGGTTTTAACACAGTTTATAATGTTTATATCACTAACATAGGAATTTAATTGCTATCGACTCTGATAAGATAGCTGTGGCTCATGTAATTTAGATATCTTTGTATTTAATACAGTAAATTGTACAAACCTTCATTTTAAAAGGATGATTTAAGTTAAGAAAGGAAATTTCCATAATTGTAAGAGTTTGAATTGTAATAAGATACTTCCACTTGTCATTCACGTGCCGTATTCTACATCAGTCAAGTTTACCCTTACACCCAATATCTGATGTATTATGCAGAGTAACAGATATATATCTAAAATAATGATCTCCCCAGACATTTCCCTTAATCTTTAATTCCATAGTGAGTATATGGCTAGAGATAAGATATATTGAAAAAGAACAAAAAGTGTTGGTTGTAACCAGTGTTGGTTACACTATTCCAAACTTTCCTTTGCTGTTCTTTAGATTCCTAGTTTTCTGGTGCATCATCAAGATGATCCACATTGTTTTCATGATCTCCTGTTAATAGTCTTAAGACAGAGTTAACATAAGCAGTGCATTTAAATTCATAGTCACCAATAGTGGTATTACATATACGTGCTCATTAAACTTTGTAGAAATAAGTTACAAGTACAAAGGTTCACAGAATACATACTCGTCTTGAGTTGCCAAAATAAAATGGAATTTCACAGATTTCATTTTTACTAAAATTGTCAAAAGCTTTTTAAAAAGAACTATGTATATTAAATGCTTTTATATCCACTGCACATGTATGTCATAGTCAACAGAAACATACAGTTGTTGCAGTGTATTTGTAATTTCTAAAGTGATACTGGCCCTGCAGTTTCAGGAAAAAAGGAAGGTCTAAACTCATAGTCTAAACTCATTTGATGGTGTGTGGGTAAAATGGTTGAAACAGCTTATGTAAGCACAGAATTTAAAAACACAGATAAATAAATAAGGTCTTCCATTTTCAGTATAACTAATGTCTCTTTGATCTTGAGTAATGATTTATGAAGTACAAAAATCAATAAAGATTCCATTCTAAAAAACTGCATTTTAATGAGTATCTAGGTGAACATAAGCAGCAACTGACAGCAACACTGACATCCTCTTGTCTTCTTTTAAAGTTGTTTATGTAAATCTATGCAGGAGAGAAATACGATTTTTGCTATGCTAGGGATGAGTTAAATTTCCAAACAATGAATCTAGCTTTTGCATAAGAGTTAGATTTTGAGTAATGAAGGAAGACAATGTTTAGATAGGGGCATGACTTTGTGTGGAATTGACTTTCTGCAGGTTTTCATTCCAGGCATGTTTTTAAAGCAAAGATCAGACTGAATGCAAAGCAATTTATTATAGAGAAAGTGAGCAAACAAATACATACTTAGAGCAAACTACAACGTGAAGCACAGATACCTTTTCCAAAACTAAATCCCTAGAGATGCCTGATCACACAAGGGTAAATGCTACACAGTGTGAGAGCAGTAGTAGTATGACTCAGCTCTTTACTACATCCCTGATATTTAAACAGAAATTGCAAATTTCACCACCACTTTTAATCACGCTTAAAGGTAAAGTTCTTTTTTTGCTGCACTTCTATACATTTCTTACCTTGGAACTGAGCATTAAAACCCTTTCGTCGGTGGTTGCTGTCAGATGTAAAATGAAGTCGTAACCAGTTCTTACTGCTGATAACAGGAGAAGGTAGATTCATACCAGTCAACCTGGAAAAGCAAAAAAGAATGTATTAAAAATGGTGGAAAAATTCAAGTGTACACAACATAAAAGTGAAAAAAAAAAAAAAAAAAATAGCCCAAATATATTGCTGTACTGTTTACAGTGTATTTGACAACAGTGACTCACTGTCATCTAATCCTAATTTACTACTAGTTAAGTAACAACTAGCCTGGGAGAAATGTGGGATTTTTCCCATTACAGCTATCCATTTTATGGTCAAAACTTGTATCTCCAAACTACTCTTCAGTGAATTAAAGAAGTAAAACAATCTTGTGAGTGTGTGTGAGCATGTATGTATGCACACATGTGTCAAATCATTCAGCAAAAAATAAGCATATTCAATTATGACAAAATTTCATTATCTGACTCCCTGCTGTGTCAGTTACCTCACAGGAAACCAAATCTCATGTGTGAAGAAAATAAATAAGGGTTATGGGCAGTAGTTAATGTTAAGCTTGGATGGTAAATTATTGGTACATAACTATCTTGCTAGAACTGTTTTTGTGTAAATTAAGTCCTACTCATATTTACTAACAAAGTTTAAATACAACTGAATGCAGACTAACCAGCTTGCAATAGCTATGGATATTGTGAAGAAAGAGTGCACACAAATAATATTTCTAATATAGACAACAGGCCTGTGGACCACATTGGGTCATACCATAGTCTATCACTGCACCACACCATTTGTTAATATGAATGTGCTCAAGTAGTTACCACATAGTACCTGATATCATGTAAATTCATGTCTTAATCTACCAGATGTCTTTTTTTTTTTTTTTTTGTATTACCATACTCCAAGTTTCAGAGTTAGCCTTTTTCTTTTTCTTTCAGAGTAACTTTGGAGAACTACAAGAAATAAAGTTTGTCCTTTTCAAAAATGTTGATTATTTGAAACAAAACCCAAACTGAACAATATCAGAAATCTTCAGCTAAGGAATGACTTTTGTGAGGTTAGGTTTACCAATGCTAGAGTAGACATAGTACGTATTATCAGAGGTAAAGAACAAAATCCAAAAATGATGTTTTGTATCTCTGAAATGAATCAATGTAGCAACATAGATGCCTTTTTCATTGCACTATGCAATTTCAGAGTTTCATTACATATCCTAGATTACTAGGAAACCCATCATGTTAAGAATTACTGATGCTGGAGAAGTCTATTTAGAGTCATGTCTAAATCCCTTTTCTTTCTGTAATGGAGTAAGACTGACATACTGAAAAAGAGAAATTCTTAATAGAATTTTTTTTTTCCCATTTGGACATACAAACTACATCAGAAAAAAATGATTCTCATTTATAATCTTATTTTCTTCATCTGGTTGTTAACAAAACAAGGAACAACAAAATCCTACTTAAAATTATTTTAACAGCTTTGACTGAAAGAAAGGATAGATCATTTAAAGGAGGATTTACACATTTCAAAAGGTAGGAGTGAGATGTTTCTCATTTTCTCATTTAAAGTAATTAGATCAAGCGTGATTTTTCTCTCCTTTCTTCACCTGTTTCCATAACCATGTGTAAATCGTCGTTTATTCTGGATGTTGTGAACAAATACTTTCATTTGCATTTTACCTTAATATTGCTTGAGATAAGAATTAACTCAAACAAGTGGATAAGTTTTTGGATGAGCTCCTTTTTCACTCTAATGCTACAAAGACATAGGAGCACCTTAGAAAGTTTTAGCTTACTAAGCACCCCTAGATAGTCTTCCGACAATTGTTCAGGATAACAAGGTATGTCTCTGGGAAGCTGAATGAGACTGACAGAGCTTCTTTCAGGTGACTCAGGAAAGCTGATGACTAATCCAGAAAGCTCTTGCTGTACAGGAAAAATCTGACAAACACCTTAAGTCCTGGGGGACCACAAGGCGTTTGCCGCAGAATTCTACATCAAAATAGTTTTGTCAATCTGGGCCTAAGAAAACAGCTTGAATGAAACTCAGAATTCATGGGTATACATGAAATAGTTAAACATTAAATAAAATACTATGTTTTATCATCGTGTTATATGGAGCCACTGTAAAGTTATTACAATCATTAAGCTCATTACTAACTTCATTGTATTATAAACAAACATTGCCCAGTAAATACTTTGGATATATGTTTCATATGGAATGATTAAAAAGAGAAAAGCAAGAAGACTACCTTGCCTGTAATAAAGAGTTTTGAAAATTTGATGAAATTATTAGAGAATATTTTCAAAGTTTGGTAAAATGTTCCTCACTCTCTTCATTCCCTTCTCATGGCACTTCTTAACTGTTACACTGAAACATGTTGATGACTGATATATTTAAAACTAAATTATTAAAATTTAATGTAAAATTATTTCATGTTATATTTTTTTCATTAAACAAATAAAGTTTTAAGTGACAAAGTCATAGATAACTTAAAATGGAAATTTAAGTATAAATTTAATATCTTTTTCAAAAAATGATATAGTTTAAGTTTCTCATGTTGTCTGAGCAGAAGTTTACATGCATGCTCAGAAGCAGTTTGGCCTGGTGAAATGAGGAAAAAAAGATGGGCTTCATCTTATTAATTTCAGCTGTTGGCAGTGCAGTGGTCTCTGTCTGGGCTAGGCTCCCTGTATAGTCAATGGAGAGGAGTAAGTATTTTGGGAGTGCGTATCATCTGAGGTATTTTAGACTTCCACATTAGTTTGAGATGAATCTCACCTTAGAAACACAAGAACTAGGGTGACCAGATCAGTAAATATCAACACTTGAGTGTCATCCAAGGCATATAAATGCTTTTATAATCCAGCTCATGGTACATGACATAACTCATAACTTTATTCTCTGATGACAACCTTCTTCACACTTTCTCTCTAATTATTCTAATTTTGTGCCCAGAAGTCTCCAGCCTCTTTTTTGTATTTGATTGTACCTCACACTGGATATCATACTTGAACATACTTTGTGTTTGGTTGGAGGTTAAAGCCAAAGGCAAGATTTTTTTTTTTAATTGGTGTTTGGAAAAGCCCATTATTAAGAACATCTTGGTTTATTGATTCAGCAGTGTTAGCAAATATTTTTCTTGATTATTGCTCTGGTATTTGACAAACATCATAGGGACAATATTCCATGGCACTCTGGATAGAATATTCTTTCTCTGGAAGATTATTACTGCTCTCAGGCTGATGAATAAAAGAACAATAATTCCTTATATGTCTAGGTTTATTCTGATTAACGGTTTTCATTGTCCAGCAAAAGTGGAACATTAAGTTCTAGGACACAGCAATCAATTAGATTTTATTGTTCAATATGGCAATATTCAACCCAGACCCTGAGTACTGCAAGCCACTCTTCCATAGCTTTCAAGGAGTTCTTCCATCCAGAGCCAGGTTAGATAAGTGTAGGGTCCTAAAGTTAATATGGCAGCTCTCCTGAAGGGAAATGAAAATTTAAAACAAGCTCACGACTGAAAAAAATATAAAACTAAATTGGGGGCTTTTTTGTTGCTAACAATGTATAGTAATTGAGCACTTCAGAGATAAAATTCTACTTTAAAAATTCTTCCTAGTTGAGCGTAATTATTAATAGCTGCAATGATAAAATACAGATCTTGCAGCACACATAGTATGCTGTTTAGGAGCATGAAGTTATAGGGGTTTTACTGCCATTATCTAGATGGTCATTTTTGTTAACATTCCGAAAACTGCAGATACTTTACTGTGTTCATATTAATCCCTTAACAAATTCTCTAGTGTCCTATATAGGGAAAATTTTAATTTCTTCAATAAAATTTAGAAATTGCATATCTAAAAAGTAGTTGCCTTTTTTTTTTTCTTTTACTTTCAGTTATTATGAGTCCTTAGTACCGGATTAAGATCTAACAAGATACATACCAAAAAGCAGATGTATAAACCAATGTTCAGTAACTATCTGTCTTATTATGAAATATTTATTACTTGCCAGTGCAATTGTCACTTTACATGCACATGTTAATCTCCCAGAACTGTTTATTTTTAGTCACAACAGCTAAGGAAAATACCAATACGAAGACACATTTTTTTGTATTTTCAGACATAACTGTTCTGAAAAACTAATTTAAATGACACAAAAATAGTATCTACGGCAGATAGAATGGGAATTTTTAAGTACATCAGGTACCTACTATAATGTGCTGAAAAAAGTCTATCCTGTAATACTTTATAATGTCTTTTCATTTGTAGTTGCTACTGTAAGATTTTCAAAATATGCTAAAATGGATATATAAATATAAATGTTTTTCCATTCAGTGTAACTAATATAATTTCATTACTTCAGTAACTGCTCTCCATTATGTATTTTATATTGGATGAGTTGATCCTAAACTCATTCCCTAAACTCATTCATGTATTTGATATTGGATGAGAGCCCTGGAAGCAGTGGTAAGGCACTCTGGAGCGCAGGTAGTTTTTTCATCAATCCTCCTGGTGAAAGGGAAGGAGACTGAAAGGGCCAGTTGAACCTGGCAAATCAACAGTTGGTTACGGGACTGGGGCCACAGCCAGGGGTTCGGCTACTTAGACCATGGGACTCACTTTGAGAAACCTGGTCAACTAGGGGCTGATGGGGTCCATCTGTCAGAGAAGGGGAAGAGCATCTTCAGTCATAGGCTTGCCAAGCTGGTGAAGGGGGCTTTAAACTGAAGTTGCCACAGGAGGGGAACCTTAATCCATCCCACTCCTACCAGCTTGATGCCAGTGCCAGCAATAGATGCCCAGAGCCTCAAGAGGGATCACACCACAGTAGGAGAGCACCTGAAGAGCAACACAGAGGAGTTCCAGCCAGAGAGTCAGCTTCATCAGGGGCCCAACTTAAATGCTTCTATACAAACACACATAGCATGGGGAATAAACAGGAGAAGCTAGAGACTGCACATGACTGCAGGGCTATGATCTTATTGGCATCATGGAGACTTGGTGGGATTTCACCTTTGACTTAAGTGTTGGAATGAAAAGATACAGGTTCTTTAGGAGATCCACCTGGGGATGGATAAGTAACCGACCAAGAGCTTATGGGTCAGGATTAAAGGGAAGGCAAGGAACAGGAGGTGTTATAGTGAGGGTCTGTGACAGGCCACCCAACCAGGAAGACCAAGCAGATGAGGCCCTCTATAGACAGATAGGAGCAGCTTCACGTTCACAATCCCTCGTCCTCATGGGGGACTTCAACCACTCTGAAATCTGTTGGAGGGACAACACAGCAGGGCATAAGCAATCCAGGAAGTTCTAGGAATGCACTGATGATAACTACCTTATTCAACTGATAGAGGAACCAATGAAGAGACGTGCTATGTTGGACATTCTTCTTACCAGCAAGGAGGGGCTGGTGAGGAGTGTGAAGTTCAATGGCAGCCTTGGCTGCAGTGACCATGAAATGGTGGATTTCAAGATCCTCAGGCATCCAAGGAGGGCACATAGCAAGCTTGCTACCCTGGACTTCAGGAGAGCAGACTTTGGCCTCTTCAGGAATCTGCTTGGTAGAGTGACATGGGATAAAGCCCTGGAGGGAATAGGGTCCCAAGAAAGCTGGTTGATATTCAAAGATCACCTCCTCCAAGCTCATGAGTGATGTATCCCAATAAAGAGTATCCCAACCTGAAGTCAGGTAAGAACACCAGAAGGCCTGCATGGATCAACAAGGAGCTCCTTGACAATCTGAAACACAAAAATGAAGCCTACAGAGGATGGAAGCAAGGACAGGTAGCCAGGTATCAGATTAGGAAGGCCAAAGCCCTGACAGAATTAAATCTGGCCAGGGACGTCAAGGGCAACAAGAAAATCTACTATCAGCATGTCAGTGATAAAAGGAAGACTAGACAAAATATGGGCCCTCTCCAGAAAGAAAAGGGAGAGGTTACCCAGGTATGGAGAAGGCTGAAGTACTCAACGACTTTTTTGCCTCAGTCTTCACTGACAAGTGCTCCAGGCACCTGCCCAAGATGCAAAAGGCAAAGGTGGGGACTGGGAGAATGAAGAACTGCCCACTGTAGGAGAGACCATCTAAGGAACCTGAAGTCCATAGGATCTGATCAGATGCATATGTGGGTCCTGAGGGAACCGACAGATGAAGTGGCTAAGGCACTATCCACCACATTTGAGAAGTCATGGCAGTCCGGTGAAGATCCCACTGACTATAAAAGTGGAAGTATAACCCCATTTATAAAAGGAACAAAACAAGACCCAGGGAACTACAGGCCAGTCAGTCTCACCTCTGTGCCTGGCAAGATCATGGAGCGGATCCTCCTGGAAACTATGCTAGGCCACATGGAAAATAAGGAGCTGATTGGTGACAGTGGTCAGGGCTTTAATAAGGGCAAATCATGCCTGACAAATTTAGTGGCCTTCTGCAACAGTGTGACAGCATTGATCAGTAAGGGAAGAGCAATTGACATTATCTACCTGGACTTGTGCAAAATATTTGACACTGTCCCATGCATCATCTTTGTCTTTAAATTGGAGAGACACGAATTTGACGGATGGAATTGGCTGGACGGTTGTGTCAGCAGTTCAATGTCCAAATGGAGAGTACTCATGAGTGGCATTCCTCAGGGGTTGGTACTGGGAACAGTGCTGTTTAACATCTTTGTCGATGACATGGACAGTGTGATCAGGTGCACTCTCAGCAAGTTTGCTGATAACACCAAACTTTGTGGTGCAGTCAACATGCTTGAGGGAAGGGATGCCATCCAGAGGGACCTTGACAGGCATGAGACATGGGCCTGTGCAAACCTCATGAAGGCCAAGTGCAAGGTCCTGTACATGGGTCAGGGGCAATCCCAAGCACACATACAGACTGGACGATGAGTGGATTGAGAGCAGCCCTGCAGAGAAGGACTTGAGGGTATTAGTGAATGGAAAACTGACTATGAGCTAGCAATGTGCGCTCACAGCCCAGAAAGCCAACCGCATCCTGGGCTGCATCAAGAGAAGTGTGGCCTGCAGGTCGAGGGAGGTGATCCTCTCCCTCTATTCTGCTCTCATGAGACCCCACCTGTAGTCCTGTGTTCAGCTCTGGGGGCCCCCAACATAAGAAGGACGTGGACCTGCTCAAGTGGGTCCAGAGGAGGGCCACGAAGAAGATCAGGGGGCTGGAGCACCTACCTGATAAGGACAGGCTGAGAGAGTTGGGGTTGTTCAGCCTGGAGAATAGAAGGCTCTGGGGAGACCTTATAGTGACTTTCCAGTACTTAAAGAGAGCCTACAGGAAAAGATGGGGAGGGACTCTTTATCAGGGAGTGCAGCAACAGGATGAGGGGTAACGGTGTTAAACTGAAAGAGGGTACATTTAGATTAGATATAAAGAAGAAATTCTTCCTTGTGAGGGTGGTGAGACACTGGAACAGGTTACCCAGAGAAGGTGTGGCTGCTCCATCCCTGGAAATGTTCAAGGCCAGGTTGGATGGGGCTTTGGGCAACCTGATCTAGTGGAAGGTGTCCCTGTCCATGGCAGGGGGGTTGGAACGAGATGATCTTTAAGGTCCCTTCCAACCCAAACCATTCTATGACTAAGATATGAGTTGTTCCTTTTTCTTGAAAGAAAGATTTCAGGTGTCCCATTTGGCTTTGTTATAGAATATCTAATGGAAAACAGGCATGAAGGAAAAAGCCTAATTAAAAAATTTCATTGGAAGGAATACTTCATAACAAATTTTTTTCTTAGATTTTCATTTGCAGAAGTCACATTGTCTCTTATGACTAAGAAAAACCCCACAGTTTTCTGTATCTAAAAAGCTCAGTCTGTATGTGGGGATGTTTACCAACTGTCTCTAAAGGATGAATGTAAGAATATTTTTAAGAGCTCTTCTAGACTGTGCCTTTCTGCAGTCACTGTGGTGAAGGAGTTTAGGATCAATCTATCTGACATATTCGATAATAAAAAATAAGAAAAATTTCATGACTGTTTCTCTATCTTCTTTTATGATTCTCTATTATGGATCTCTCAGACTATAAACCAGTGAAATCCTGTTATCTTTCAATAGAGTTAAACAATATCTGGTAAAAGAACATAACTCGTTGGTTCCCAGCTGCAGTCTGGTGGGGCAGGAGTTTTTAATAGACAGCATTTCAGGTCTTCCAAGGATATGACTGTATACAGTTAAACTTATTTTCTGAAAAAAGAAATGTACATTTCCTCTTAAAAAAATTTATCAGACTACATTTCTGTTTCATAATATTATCTCACAAAACATATACTTTTTAAACTCATGTCTTGGATGTATGGACTAAGATTCCATGAAAAAAAAACAATACTCATCTAATCAAATTAGAGGATAAAATTACCAGGATAAGGAAATTTTATAAATATTATTCTGTCTCTATGTAATAAAACAGATTAACTGAACTGTGCACAGTGACATTTTACAATACTCCAGTGTAATAGATCTAGCATGTTTTTATCCATCAATGAAGTATTATGTTTTCCTTACATATCACGCACTCTCATTTTCCCATAAATAAGTTTATATTTCCTAAAGCTTACAATGATAAGTGACAGTTTTTACAATTAAGTAGCTTTATGACAGAGTTTAAAAAGAGTTCATATTTAAAAAGACTCTGCATTCAACAGTCAGAGATAGCCCAAGGCATGGGAGTCCATCTGATTTGTGCCTCCTTCGATCTGAAGAGCCTGATTTCAGAGACATCTCCTGGAACCAGACATATGCTAGGTTTCAGCATTTCAAGTGCCTAATTATAAATCTGAATAAAGTAATCTGAATCCAGCTCTAAGGTCTTATCTACAGCTGACAGCAGAAAAAACTTCAAGGGTCTTTGTCTTGTCAGAATCCTGTGTGCTTTGCTGAGAAACTAACTTTATGCATAACCACCTAGAGTTTATAAAAAGGACAGCTGGCATCCTCCTCAGCCCAGAGTACTTGAACAATTTCCGAAGGCTACCGGATGTCTTGCTCACCAAGGTATGGGTGCCACGGAACTAAACAGAAAAGTAGGGTACTGTATAACCAAAATGAAGAATCACAGCCCATATGGAGAGCGGAAAAGAGAGATCATTGATCTATATCCAAAATATATTGTCAGTAAGAAAGGTGAGAAGGATTTCACTGGTTTTCTATGTTGCTTATATATCCATCTTAGAATACTGGATAAAAACCAGAAACAAATATATTGGCAAATAGGAAACACATCACTCAATAACGTATGAAAAAATCTTTTAAAATCACATCATTCTTTAGTTTTGTATTACATACTACCCCAATCTGACAAGACCTACTGAGTATGGGGACTATTTGTATACTCTATACATGATTTCTGTATCTCTGTGTTTCTTCATATGTGTATATTCCCATCATGCTTCTATTTGCATTCAGCAGCCCACATCATAACCAAGGCAGTTAAGTCTTTCCAGTCAGCAGTGTCTTACTTTGGAACTAGGTTGATACATACATCCCACAGTATGAATCAATTTTTTACCAAAACAGTATCACTGCTTATAACAGCATTAAAAGGAGTTTGTTCATATGACTCAGTATTACCATGTATAACCATATTACCACCTCTCCTGGATTTAGCAGTGCCTTGGAGAGAAGCCACTTTGAAAAGTGTCAAGTTGCTGTCAGGACTGTCCAGAAGACCTCTCATCATCTGAGGAGGACTTAGACAAAAACTTTGGGAGAAAAAGTACTGTAACTGATTACCAACCAATTCAGAACCATCTGAGGGTTTTTCATTACTTAAACAAAAAAGATAAATCTCAAATGAAATCTATATTCAATTCTCCAGTTTTCAATGATGTGTAAAATGCATTATATATCATACTGCAACATTATATAACGTGATTTTTTGACAAGTTTTGGAAGTAAAATTCAATGAGAATAAGAAAGCCTGAGCTAGTCTGATGAGTACAAGGATTGCTTATATTGCCACGGTCAAGCTATTTTTTTATTCTCATTTATCACTTCTTTATAATTATATATATCATCTCAGAAAGTGTCTTCATGTAGTACATGTGGAACTCAATGCTAAAAAATGCAATGGAAGCCAAAATCCATAAATATTTATAAAGAACTAGTGAAGGACAATCCATCAGTAGTTTTTAACTGATAGCTGGATGAACCATTCAGTTCATCAATGATGGCTGTTAAAAGCTGTGAGCGTACAGATGGGAAAAACTTGCCTCTGTATTTCCTGTTATTTATATCCATTTAATAAATATCTGCTAATGGCCATTCTAAGAAACAAGCCAGTTAAAACTGTGCTCTCACCCAATGTGTTTACAAGACTCTCTCTCCAGCCAGCAAATCACTTTGAGTTTGTCATACAATATTGTCTCATTCACTTTCTAACAGCTGAGAGTTAATTCAATCTAGATTCAAATCTTGCTTTTCAGTTAATTTGAAAAGAAAAAAGAAAACAAAACCGAAACAAACACCCCAAACACTATACATTCAAGCTGAATTTAATGGGCATTATCTGCTCAATTTTTTCCTATTTTGATTCTTCATTATCTTATAATCATGTAATTTATCTAATTATCTTTTAACTCTTTTTCTAATTATCTTTTAACTCTTTTTTTTTTTTTTTAAATGTGCTGTGTGAAAGATTATTTATTTGTCTTTCTTCTTATGGAAGAAATAGTATGAAAGTATTCTGTATCAAAAATTACTCGCATATATAACACTCTCCTAATAGAAATACTAACTTACTTTTACACTATGATATACTATATTAGTATTAGACCAGTGTGAATATAGTTAAGGAAATATTGAGACTTCATTAAAACAAAAAATGATATCTCAATTGAGCCCTTCTTGATAGAGCTATTGCAAATAATAGTATATTTCCAGGTGTATTTCTATGTTTAATATGGGAATGTTAAGAAACAGCCCAGTCTTTATCTGACTGAAAAGACTAGGCAAGTTCAGATGAGTTTTTATGGATTAGTAACATAGTAGGATTCAGTTCTGAAAATCCTTTATCTATACTGAGTTCCCAATGTAGTCTGCAAGAAGACCTCATGCAGTGAGCTTGCAACATTAGCGCTATCTGGCATTAGGATTTTCTTCATGTTTATAAAAAGGACTATAAAATGTTTCTGAGAACACTGAAAACAGATTTTTTTTGTGTGTAGTATGTTTTAATGTTCTATCTGTTCGCTGTGTAACACGATGTGGTTGCCAGGATGATGATTCTTAGCATCTTTGAAAGTCGCATTGTTTTGTATCTTCATGTGGACACAGTTCCAGAATTTGGGTAATGAAATTTGAAAATTCAAGTGTGATCAGGAAATATACTACTTGGATGACACATTGGCATGACTGTAGCCAAGCAATGATAACATTAAAACAATCAAACTGTCTTAGTATCTTCATGTGGTAAAATTAAAAACAAACAAACAAGCGAACCAACCCACCATGCAGGTGTAACCTTAAATATATGTCCAAACTGTATTTTTAGTATTTCTAAAAATTAGGCTTTCCCTTGGGATGGAAGCTTTGTGCAGCTGTATCACTCTTCTCCTAAGGATGTTAAGCACTGAGACAATGCTATATTTACTCATTTCAGTTATGGTATGCGTTTCATTGATAAACTTAAGTGGTAAAATTACCCTTGCTGAGGTTTGCTGATATTTGGATTAACCTTTAAGTTTAAAGCTTTTCCTGCCAATTCTAAAATGTATCTTGATATAGAGCTAAGGTAAATGTTTACATCCTTAGTGTATCTTGCCAAGAAACTTATTTACATTTTTAACAAGTTTTCCTTATGTTGACCAAATTATTTTGTAGTTACAGTTGTATCATTAAGTAAAAGCCTCTGACTTTTTGTTTAGGCTATTTTTAACTGGCAAAAAGTAACTTTATTTCCACCTGAACCACAAAGTTTTTCCCCAATAATAAAGGTAGTAGGTAACAACGTAATTTTCTATTAATATATTCCTGATTTTTTTTTTCTCCTGTTTGTCTGTACATAGCACACAGCAATTTAAGATTCTAGCTATAAGCAAACAGAAAAACTTGGTGTTCCCCCCCAAATACTGTTTGGTAATTGCCAGAAAATAACTTTAAACAAGAAGTACCATGCAACCATTATACCTAATAGGAATTGACATTTAGTTAGCCCAGCTTCACAAAACTTGTGTCCCTTCTCTGAAATGACAATGTAATAAAATACAATTCCTGGGCTGCACCAGCAGTGTAACGTCACAAAGAGTATCTATGACAGTTTGACATAAGATGTTGAATGCATCTTAACTGGAGAAAATTTCAGCCTAAAAATGAAGAAGTGAAATAAAAAACCAGAACCTTCCGAAACTGATTTAAAACTTTTCCATTTTATTTTATGAAGCTCCTCTATTTTACTTTAAAATATGTAAAGAAAGCAACAACATGTTTTGCACAGGCTCTAGATTTACTATTTGGTAACTTGTTAACCAAGAGTAATATCTATTGGTTCAGTGGGAAAAATCTCTCTCAAATGTCACAGAAGACAAAACAAGCAATAGGACCAGTATCTGCTCAGATAATACTTATTAATACCAAAACCAAAAAGCCCCCTAAAATGAAACTTAGTTGTACATAGCCTGTTAATACATGGCCTCATAGAGTTTCAGGCAACAGATGTTTCCTGGGTTTGTAGATATTCCCCTAGTAAATTTTATGTCTGTTGTATCTGCAAATAAAAAAAAAATAAATAAATAAATAAATAAAAAAGTGGAAATGAAAAAAATGTGGGAAAAAAAGGAAAAAAAATGAGACAATTGCAGGGAAAAAAAAAACCCTTCATAAGAGATGTTTTCCATAGAGATGTCATGGGCACTCTGATTCTAGACATAATTAAAACAGTGTTAATTTCAGGTGGTTTACTGCTAATGCCAATATAAAAATATTTATGATGCTGGTTCTCTTGAGTGAATAGTGGGGTGGGGAAAGAGAAAACTTCTGCCAAATTGCTATCAGACTGCAACCATCTAATAGCTGTTTATAGTGATGCATATTCTGGAAGCCAGGTGAATGTCTATTTATTTTGAAATCTGGGCAGAGAATTTACTCAATTTCCTTATTGCTAAATGATATAATAATCATGACCTAGATCCTTGCCTCAGTATACAGCAACACCGCTTCCATAAGGACACAAGTCGCTTCTGTGTTCTTTTTCAATAGTAAATGTTTATTTTTTCAATTTAACCAAATATATTCCTGTTCATTTAATCAACCAGTCTTGATCTGTGCTAAGTGAGCATGGCATTTGATAAGCAATATTGCCTGAATAAACCCTGCTCCCAAGCTCTTTTAGTGGATATTTTAGGGTTCCCAGTGAAAGTAGCAAAGTTTTGCTTATCTCATGCTAGCAGCCAGATGTCTTTTTGAAAGAAAGAATTAGCAACAATGAATACTGTGACAGGTATTTTTACGGTGGCTAAGAGGCAAAACTTTCAAAGCTAGCACACTGAAGGGCTTAGCTAGATAGCAAGCCTGATATTCTTAATTGCTGACATAATGAGTA